>NC_142688.1:56610000-57235000 GCF_056320005.1 Nelumbo lutea
TTCCAGGCTCACACTGTCATCGTCCTAACTAACAAACCTCTTAGACAAGTTTTACTCAAACCCGAAGTCTCCGGTCGACTGATGAAATGGGCCATCGAACTCAGCGAGTACGACCTCCAGTACAAACCGAGAACCGCTATCAAGGCCCAAGCTTTGGCAGATTTTATCGCCGAGTGCACTTTCAGCCACGAAGCCCCATAGGTCGAGCCCGAGGTCCCCATTTGCGGCGAACCCGGAGCTCCTGAGCCCATAGAGTTCGAACCCCGTGAAGTAGCACCCAGTGTGGCATCTCTCCTGATCAGGCGAAGAGTGAATTGGGATGAGGAGCCCTGGATCCTTCACGTGGATGGTTCCTCGAACCGGCAGGGCAGCGGAGCTGGAATAGTCTTGTGCGGCCCGAGCGGCACAAAAGTAGAGTACGCACTACGCTTTGAGTTCGCGGCATCCAACAACGAGGCAGAGTACGAAGCACAGATCACCGGGCTGGACCTAGTGCGAAAGGTTAAGGCAAAACACTTGGTCATCTACAGCGATTCTCAGCTCGTGGTAAACCAAGTTACCGGCAAATACGAAGCACGCGATCTCTCCATGATCGCATATTTGGCCAAAGTAAAAGAAGCCCTGCTCAACTTCCGGTCACACATCATCAGGCAAATCCCGAGGTCCGAAAACACTGAGGCTGACGCCCTATCCCGGTTAGCCAGCACGAGTCACAACAATATGAGAACTATGTACATAGATGACTTACCTAGGCCTAGTATTCTCGGGGGGACAGAGGAGGTCGCTCCCATCTTAGAAGCAGAGCCGAGCTGGATCGATCCACTCGCGAGCTTCCTGATAGACGGAACCCTCCCTGCAGAATGCAATGCGGCCAAGAGGGTGCAGCGCCAGGCGGCCAAATATGTCATAATAGACGAACGGTTATACCGACGGTCGTACACGCTCCCCTATTTGCGGTGCCTGCGACCTACCGAAGCCGAGTTTGTAATCCGCGACACTCATGAAGGCCTGTGCGGCGGACACTTGGGGGGCAGAGCACTCGCCCAAAAGGCACTTCGACAAGGATACTACTGGCCAACGATGAAGGCAGAAGCTGTCGAGCTCGTCAGAAAATGCGACAAGTGTCAAAAGCACGCTAACATCCACCACCAACCTGCCTCCGACCTCAAATACCTCGCCAGCCCGTGGCCCTTTGCACAATGGGGCATCGACCTCCTAGGGCCATTCCCACCAGCAACAGACGGAAGAAAATTCTTAGTTGTTGTAGTAGATTACTTTACGAAGTGGATAGAAGCCGAACCTCTGGCAACTGTTACGGCCCGAAACATACAGAACTTCTTTTAGAAGAACATAGTATGTCGGTTCGGATTACCTCGGGTTCTAATCTCCGACAACGGCAAACAGTTCGAGGATATCAAGTTCCAAGAGTGGTGCCAGGACATGGGGATTCGGCAAAATTTCACGTCAGTTGCGCACCCACAGGCAAACGGCCAGATGGAAGTGATGAACAGAGCCATCCTGTGCGGATTGAAAGCACGTCTGGATCGTGCTAAGGGATTGTGGGCCGAAGAGCTACCAAGTGTCTTATGGGCTCACCAAACGACCGAAAAAGCAGCCACGGGAGAAACCCCCTTCAACCTCACCTATAGCACTGAAGCGGTGATCCCGGCGGAAATCGAAATACCAACGTTACGATTAGAAACATACGACGATCAGACGAACGGAGACGAGTTACGCACCAACCTCGACCTACTGGACGAGGTAAGGGACCTCGCGCACATCCGAACAGCGGCATACCAACAGCAGGTAGCTCGCTACTACAATAGCAGAGTAAAGCAATGAAGCTTCCGAGTCGGCGACCTAGTCCTCCATAAGATTATGGTGCCCGAACCCGGCGTCGGCAAGCTTGGACCTAATTGGGAAGGGCCCTATAAAGTAAAAACAGCGCTCGGGGGCGCATACGAACTCGAAACCTTGGAAGGCAAACGAGTACCCCGAACATGGAACATCGTGAACTTGAGGCGATACTACCTATAAACCACCCAGCAAAGTGGACGAAATCAGGCCATATGCCACAAGGCAAGCCGAGGAACTTCAGCACATTATCAGTTCGGCAAAAATCAGTTCGCAGCATAAAAGCCCGGCAAAGAAATAGCTCGGGGAAGATGAGCAAGGGGAAAAAGACACTCCATTGCAAGAAACAGTACACTGGCAAAAAAAAATAAAATTTACATGCCCGGAGCCACTTCTTCGCCATCGGAAGGCACTTCAACAACACCCGAAGGCCCTGCCTCTCCTTCAGAGTCTGGCTCGCCATCGACAGCATTGGCCATCTCCTGAGTTATACGCGAAGTGGTTATGGCACTTACATCGAGGTCGGGGTATGTATTCCGGATCATCCACCGGCTCAACTTGAACCCCCTCCTGTAAGAGTCCACCATCAGATCGTCAAAACGCGGGGAGGCAATGTAGTCTTCAACTGCCTTCTTCTTGGCATCTTCAATGCCTTGGGAAAAAATCTATGTTCTCTCCCTAATGTCCTCCTGAAGATACTCGACTTGATGCTGCAAATCCAACTTCAAGTCCGCCATATGCTTGAAAACTACCCCCATGGCCTCGGCGTCACGCTGAGACCTCGCCTGTCTGGCCATCGCGACGCGAGCAGCCTTTTCAACAGCATAAGCAGCCGCCTCAGCAGCCCGGGTATTTGCCTCTGCAGCACGGAAGGCTTCTTCAGCAGCATGAGCGGCAGCCTCAGCAGCTCGCGCCTGTCGCGAGCTCCTCTCCACTTGGGCCGCCAAGGCATGAATCGAAGAATTCACCTACCAAAAGAAACAAGTGAGCAAAATGACAGCAGAAGCAACAAAATAAAAAAGGAAGACAGAATCTAACTTACCACCATGGCATGTGTTACGGCGCGGCAAGCGACCTGATTCAAGGGAAGATCGGTCCACGCCGCGATCTCCTCGGGGAAAGTAGCGTCCCTACTCTTCTGAAGAGCATAGTTCGGCGTCAACACGCTCCTAAACTCCCCTTGAGCTCCCGAGCCTGAGGGCCCAGCCCGCGTATGAGCAGACCCGGAGTGAGCAGGAGCACTTGAGTACGCAGGAGTGCCCGTATGAGTGGTTTCAGCGAAAGGCACCCCGACAGTCTCGTGCACCGGTGGAGTCACTTCGGGCTCCCTGGGCAGATCCTCTGGCGTATGGTCTGGGACTTGGGGCTCCTCATCCAGGGGCAGCTCGTTACGAGTTTGCTTGGTGACCCGCTTCCTCCTCTTCATACCTTGGAACAAACGCCCCCCACGAGTTCTCTCCGCATCCATCACACCTACAGAAACGAGTTCGGCATCAAAAAAAAAAAAAACCACATAGCCAGAAACCTACCCGAACTTAGGCCGGATGCAAAAAGTTTAGCCTCCGTTAAGTAGTGGTGGCACTTTAAGCCTTGCCGTGCCCACTGCCGAAGACCCTTCACCGTCTCTTTATCAAGAGTTACGCCCAAATCGGGAGCGGCCTCACCCCACCCGGTCTGAAAGGGCCATCCTTGTGCACTTCGCACGCCGAAATAGTCCCGCTTCCAAGCCGGGACTTTATTAGGAAGATCGTGCAGAAGCTTGAAACCCTGGCGAGGAGTAAGGTAATACGCCCGTCTCCCCCCAGGAAGAGAACCCGCCTGTCTCTTGAGCATCAAGATAGAGGAGAATATCTCTAAGTCTAAGGGAAAGTTCTGCTCGCAAAAAAGGGAAATTGTCCCCACCAGGTTCCGGATAGAGTTCGGATGAAGCTGGCCAATGGTGACACCAAAGTGGTTTATGACTTCGACGAGAAGGGGATGGAAAGGAAGTCGCAACCCTGCAGCAAGCTGCTCTCGAAAAATCACGATCTCGTCGGGACCGTGTTCCCAAGGAAAGCTACCCGAAGGAATAAAATATGTGTACCCCCCGGGAAGATTATAAGACAGAAGTATGGATTGAAGCCCCTCAGGCATCATGGTCGAAGGGCCAAACCGGTCTAGCATCCAACCTCGGCGGGAGGTAGACGCCAAACTGCCCGAAGCGACTCGACCTACTGGTTCGTAGTCCTCAAACTCCACCTCAGGATCACTGAGGCAGTCTGGGGACACGGCTCGGTTGGTGGAACCTACATCGGCCCTACTCGAAGAATCGTTTGAGCTATCAAAGCTAGACATTGGGGAAAAGACGAATTCAAGAAAGTACTCACCGAAAAGTTTGAAGAAAAACTAAAGAACCGTGAACTGTATAAACAGCCTTGACGCGAGCTGAAAGGTTGGACGCAAGCTCAGTAGACAAACCGCAGAAGTGACAACAACCGGGGTCCCCCACTATTTATAGCTACAGTAATCAAGAATCGACCGTGCAAACCGAAGACGATCCGACGGCCCACGTTCTTACCGGCCGCACAACCCTTAAGGTCGAGATGTGATTGGCGCACGTCTTTCCGAAAAAAGCGAAACGTCAGCACGTCTTTTTGAAACCGACGTCGCTTCGACACGCGTCTTTTCGAAACCCGCTGTCACGTCCCAGCGGCGCGAGTTGGTTTGAAATTTAAAACGCGCGGTCACAACCACCAGCGTTCTTGAGTAAGCACGTTCGCAGCCTCCTCGGAAACCGAAAGAACCCTAGCAAAAGCGTCTCGTACAATGAAGGTTTGAAGGACGGGACAAATCCACCAGCTACCTCGCAAAAACTCCCCGCACCATGGCAAGACCCTCGGCGCAAGGAGTGGGGGGCAATTGATGAAGGAAGATTTGGCCCGACCTCTTCATTATGTGACACGTGGCAGAAATGACAGTTCGGCAGAAGGGGCCAAGCCTAGGCGGGAACAAGGGGACACATCGCCAAACTGACCCACCTTGTAACAGCTCGGGATACACTTCGCCGAACTGACCCACCTTGTAACAGCTCGGGATACACTTCGCCGAACTGACCCACCTTGTAACAGCTCGGGATAGACATCGCCGAACTGACCCACCTTGTAACAGCTCGGGATACACTTCGCCAAACTGACCCACCTTGTAACAGTTCGGGATACCTCCGAGCTCAAGACCACCTCGCTCAGCACTTCGCATCATCTTCTGGGCACCAAAGCCAAACAAGTCGTACCATGCCTGACACCAGGGAAGTCCGTGCCCGAGGGCGCCACGCCTGACTGACTTGGGATCTGACGTTTGGCTGCAGCACTCTAAACGGCCACCTGCCACTGCCACTGACGCCGCCATCTCCAGTTAGACGGTTAGGCAGTGACGGTTCTGTCTCAGCAGAAGGGACGACGGCCGAGTTGACAAGCGCAAGGGTAATCATACCCGGTCTGACAAGGGCCTCGGGACGAGTACACGAAGTGACTATAAGAGCCCCCTGCCCCCCAACAACGGAGGTATGCAAACTTTGCGCTATCTGGTATTACCTTGCTTTTGAAAGATTCTAACTTGAGCTTCGGAGCCTCTACACCGGGTTCCCCCCGGAGCTTTCCCATCTCCTCCGTTTCAAGTTCCCTGCTACCCCGTTCGGAAGCAAGGCAGCGGACAGCTAAGACCGGCCGGATCGCGCTCCATCAAAAATAATTCTTTATTTATGTGCAATTTCATAATTTTTTATATTTTTTGCAATTTCTGTGTTTTTATGTATTTTATATTTGAAAATACTTTTTGAACGTTTTCCTTTTTTTCATATCTAAATATTAAAATGTATGTATATATTTTATCTTAACAACCATTAGTCTCTTTAATGTCAAGTTAGTGACATGGTGAGTTTTAGACATTTTGAAAAATCGTGGTGAGTTTAAGAGAAATGCTGAAAACTCATGGTGAGTTTTTAACAATTTCTCTTTAATCTACTGATTTTTTGTGTTTTGAATAGATATTTTGAATATGTATATAATTTTGTTATAACATTTAAATAGTTCTGAATTTTTTTTACTTGAAACTTTATAAATAAGAATTAGAGATAGTTTAGCAGAGAATCTCTCTACTAAATTAGAGATAGTTTAAGAGATAAATAAGAGTTAGAGATAATTTAGGAGATAAATAGGAATTAGAGACAATTTAGAAGGAAATGGGGGAAAGTGATGCCACTTGGCTAAACATTAGGAAAACAATTCCATCTTTCTTTATAATTGTTAGAAATAGTTAAGCATATGTGATTTCCTTATTGGTTTAATGGGTAGTTATGTGGAATTAAAAAAATAAAAAATTTGAAAAAATAAAAAATTAAAAAGAGGGTTTGAAGCAAGGAGAGGGTTGCTGACATGATAGAACCAATTTTAATATATATATATATATATATATATATAAGGCTCAAAGATTATGTCGGTCAACTTATTTTAAGCCATGAATTCAGCCAATTTTCGTCCATTTCATACCTTGAGGTCTCCAAGATTGGCAGAAGTCTTACCCTAAAAGTCCCAAAATAAGGGAAAAGCTCAGACAGTCCATTTCTCCATAAGCTCCACAGCTCTCCATTTCTCCAATAGCTTTGGATTTAAATCTTTGACCAAACACAACCTTATGGTCTTGATCAGAACTCTTGTGCATTTCAATTAGATATAGCTTTGGGGCTTATAATGGGCGACCTTTCGATCTTTGTTCGAGTTCTTTAATAACTCTCAAGATCAAAATGCTTCAATCTAGCAAATTCCTTGGTGGGGTTTACTATATACACAGAGACAAGCTAATTGGCTGAAGCTGTTGGATGGAGGATGGTGAGTCCATTCTATTGGTCAATCACGTTCCTTAAATGATGGCCGCTTGTTGGGTCACCCATGTGAGGCATTTAATCCATCATTTGTCACTCACGCCCACCCGTACCAACAGCAGACAGGTCCAATCACTATTAACCACACGGGCCACACCCGGAGACTGCACCACTCCAACTGGTGTGTTGTCAGATGTGGCGGTGGGCAACCCTTGACCCGAGCTGCCCACCTATCTTTTTGTTCTGGTCTTGTCCCCACTACCTACTTCTCTTACTTGCCTAAATCATCCATTTCGGATATTATGTCCGGTTTGCTTTGCAAGAATAGGGCTCTGGAATTGGAATTGAAACGGGATATTTCGATTCTAATTATTTGGTTGGATGGAATCAGAATTTTATTTTTATTTGAGGAAATTGACCATTTTCTACTACTCTTAGAAATTATATCTAATTCCTGTTGATTCTAATTTCCATTCTCATTCCTGTTTGGGTCAAACAGATTGTGGAAATAAATCATTTTGTATTTCAATTCTAATTCTAAAGGATTTTGATTTCAATTCCAATTTTAACAACAAACCAAATAGACCATTAGTAAGAATTAGAGTTGGGTTTTGGTTTGGTTTGGTCTATCAGTTCATTTGGTTTCCATTTCTTTATCATGCTGAATTGGATACAAATTTTGCATTCCATTAAGTTTTGCATTCATTTGTTTGTAACTGTAGTTTGTACTCTAAAAAATTGAAACAAAATTTGCACGCTTTCCTTCTCCCTCCCATTTAAAATGGGAATCATATTATATTTTTTGATACATGGGGAACAAGTTATCGTCTTCTTTCTTAAAGCAAACAAAACAAAACTCAAAATGAAACAAAAATAAATCAAGATTTACACTCACTCCATTTGCATTCTTATACATTTACATTAGTGCAAATAAAATTTACATTACAAACAAACAGAGCCTTAAATACTGGATACCATCAACAAAATGACTTGAAAATAACTAATAGGGGACTTTAACCAATAGCTCTTTAACAAACATAAAACTTGGATTATATGCAAGTCAAGTACGCAATTTGAAAATTTTACATCGGCCCAAATTTGTAGTCCGAATCTGTTCAAATTTTAACAAATTCTCAACCCAGAGTCTGTCCAAATTGCATCCTTAATTGACGGGAAAACAAATTCATATTTGATCGCTTAAATTATACTTAATTAGAATTCAAATTCAGACAAACCGACAAGGGAGTACCATTTCAAGCACTAGGTGGAAAGGGGTTGAGCATCTTGGGCCTGAGGGCCATCGACGCGTCTAAAACCCCATATCTTGCCGCATATTACAAGAATCGGAAGCCACCGGTGAACTGTCACACCTATAACGTAGACCTATATACCAAATTGAAATTCTGCTCAATTTGATGAATGTCTGCGTTCCTTTTAAATATTTATTTTCTAAAGCCCACAAGCCATAACCCATTGGGAGTAATTAAAACAATGATTAAACTTTGTCACTGTCCATTAAGCCCAAACCCAAACGACCCACTATTAGGCCCACATCACCCATTATCCCAACCCAATGTACAATCAAGTAGGTAATGAGTAATGGCTGCGTTGTTGGAGCTTCACGGATTGTACCGTGGGGTCTAACCCTTTTTGAGGTAAAGCCAAGGAAATGATGATGTTAGATGTCTGATAGAAGAACTATAGAAGAGAGATTGTCTCGGGTCTGGGGCAGCTGAACCCGCACTTGCAATCAGTGACCGTAACCATCACTCATTTTTTGGAAGAACCTTTCAAAAGATGCAATGGAACGTTTTGAGAGCTTTGAAAGCTTTTTCTTTTCTTTTTTTTTTTCTCTCTTCTATTTGTTACCTATATAAAAAAAAAAAAGAAGCTATGTTTTGGGCAGCTATGCCGTGTCGACCCGTGGGCCAAGTCGGGCCATGCTTCCCTCTTCTGGGATATTTTGGGAGGTCAGCCTAGCATAGTCAACAGCCCGAGCCTGCATGGGCCTGTGCCATGAGCCGGGCTGGTCCGTGGGCTGAGTTTTGGGCCAAGTCGGGTCGCAAACTGGGCCAAGCCATATTTTTTAAAATTTTTGAAAAAATTAATTAAAATTTTAACATAAATTAAAAATATATATATATAAATTAAAAAATATCTTAAAATTTTATTTTATATGAATTTTGATTATACAACTGTTTATATATGCAATAATAAAATGAAATAATATAATAAATTGAAAATAAAATTATATTTATATATTAATATATTATATAATTATTATATATAATTAAATATAATATATGTATATTATATATTATATATAAAACATATATGGGTCGTGCTGGCCAGGCCCGACACAGCCCATATGATTGTTCTATGCCTGGCACGATACGTCATGCCGGACCATGGGGGGCATGGCCCTATTTACACCTCTAGTTTTGCCCATTACAATCTGTAATGAGCTTCAAATTCCAACCCATGTTGGATTCAGACCCGGTACAACTAAACCATTTTCTTACTCACTAGTTTCCGGTTAGACAATTTGACTTAGTTATTAAGAATATAAAAAAAGAAAATAATTCCAAATTATCTTTTTCTAGCTATTTTATATAAAAAACAAGATTCAAACATGAAATATGTATATTTCACAGGTTGTAACAGAATAAACAATAAAACCCAATTTGTCTTCTGGGTTTCCGGTCTGAAGGTCCGACCATCCGGTCCAATCTGAATCTCACCCGTTATTCTAAACTTCTAATTAAGACCCACCCTTAAATCCTTATTCTCAAGTTGATTTTGGCCCATTTAAGTGTAGAAACTGGGCCTCCAGCCTCACATTAGTGGACCAGTTGCATTCTATAACATTAGTAAGACTGTGTTTGGTTGCAATGCAAATAAATTTGCATTGATGCAAAATTATAGCACTGCAAATGATTTAAGTGTAAATTTTGATCTATTTTGGTTTCAAATTTTAACTTATTTTATTTGATTGCAGTATAAATAAAGTAACTTTAGACATAAAGAAGATTAAAGTAAAATCCAAAACAAAGAATTGCAGTTTTTACATTTGTACTCTCACGCATTTGTATTAGTGCAAATTTTATTTGCACTCCCACGCACTATACAAATACAGTGTACTATAACAGTGCTTAGTTTAAGAAGAATACAAATATTTGCATTCCCACACACTGTCTTTCTATGACAGTGCTTAGTTTAAAAGGAGTATAAATACAAATATATAGTGTAAAACCTTATTTTTTTGTATGTATTTGCATTGTACAAATTAGTACACTGCAAATATATAAGTTTAGTAATAAAGAATATTAGGTTTTACACTGTACATATTTATATTTGTACTCATTTCAAACTAGGCACACTCATTTTAGCATGCAATTCTCTGTGTAAACGCAAAGAGTGTCCTCCCGAGTTGGATTGCACCGAACAATTTTTTCTTTTCTTTCTCAGACTGAAAAGACTGGCTTCGAGTTAACACTTGACACTGCATGTATTACTGACGCCATGTGCGACAGATCCCTCGACAACATATCCCCCACGGCACCACATTATAATCTCTCTCTCTCTCTCCAAGTACAGAACAGTGACGTGAGGACTTGATAAATCCACGTAACCATCATGATTCTACCCACAAACGCAACACAGCTTTCTTAATCAATCACCTTATCTTTCATCTGAAGAAGGTAGGCTTCAGGCTCTTTTTACTTCATTCATATACAGATGATCCCTTTCAGCTCAAACACTACTTATATATACAAACAGACCAAAACCAAACCCAACAGCCAACACCATCATTAATTCATTATCACCTCTCTCTCTCTCTGGTCCTTCTTTTCTTGATGTTATACTACGACAGTGTTGCAGAGATGCCAAAGAACCAATCTGATGAGCAAAGGAGAACAGCTCCAAAAGGGCACTTCGTAGTCTATGTGGGTAGTTCAAGGAGGAGGTTTGTTGTTCCTACATCTTACTTGAAGAATCCCAACTTCCAGCAACTGCTAGAGGAATCTGCTGAGGAATATGGGTTTAATAATCCAATGGGTATTGTTCTACCTTGTGATGAGTCCACCTTTGAACGTCTTACAGCCTTCTTGGACAGATGTTCATCATAATCATCAGTTTTTGACAAGAGAGAAAGAGAAATCAGAAAGGAGAGTCATTGTGCACTTCTTTCATATACAATTGCCGCAGAATCAGTGATTTAATTGAGATGATCTGCAGCTCCCACATTTTAAGCTATCAACTCTGGATCTAATATTTGTAATCTTCTCATCTTTTTTATTTTTTCCAAACTCGGCCTGTCAATGGATCCACCCTGAATTTCTGCTTCCTTGGGTTAGCAATGAAGAATCCCAAATCTGCAGGAAGTATGGGTTTGATAATTCAATGAGGATTGTTCTACCTTGTCCCTCTTACAGCCTTCTTGGAAATGTTTTCACAATCATCAGCTTTAGAGAGAGTGAGATAAGAGAGGAACTAGTCTTTCTGTACTTCTCATTTCCAGTGGTATCTTCATTTCTGTTTGTTCTTGTGCATCAATGTAGCTACACATTCAATCATTCAATTGTAGCAGCATAAATGCTTTTCATGAGATGATATGCATTTGCCACATTTTAAGCTATTAACCATAGATCTCATATTTGTAATCATCTGATCAAAAACCTCCAAAATCAGGTCCTAAATTGATCCACTCTTAATTTCTGTTTCCTTGGGTTAGCACTGAATACCTGTTTCTTGCTCCAAATTATTATTATTATTATTATCAGCTAAACTCTGCATCATCTCTGCAGACAACAACCAAACACGTCCACACACAAACCTACACAAAGAAGGACAAATACTAGCTGTTCTCTCCAAGTTCATCAGTTCCTTTGGTTCACTTCCGAAAAAACATATTAAATGCATTAAAAACTTGCACGTGAAGGGCCTAATTGTTGATGCTAATTTTTCAAACAAACATGCCTCATGCAAGAAAGAACAAACAAGAAGTCAATTGTTTTCACTGTTTGGACTTTGGACAAGGCAAAAAGCAGTTCCAATTAGGCAAAATTTACTGAAACTTTTCCTCTGTGACTTATCTGAAACTGATTGAAACATCCTCTGCTTTTGGAAACAGGCTCAGACATGTCCAGAAACACCCTCTTGTTGCAAATGTAGATTTTTTTTTTAAGCAAAATGCCCTTAGCTTATCTGGGTCAAGAAAGTATTAGCTATCAAGAACTCTATCAACAAAAATCTGGTTTTTACATATAAAGAAAAGTCGGCATGGATAGGCCAGAGATCGATTTATATGAAGAAAAGACTTTCTTTCAATGAAGAAAAAGTAGATATATATTCAGTGTTGATCTAATTCGTATTTAGAAAGAGACTGTAGATGGATAGTTAAAACTTAGATATGTTTGATAATTGTTACTTTTAGATTATATTGCACATACGTCTTTCAATTACCAGTGCTTTAAAAAATGCCTCAGAATCGGAATCATTTTGGCCACCAGTTCGATCATGTGGTTCGAATAAGATGGTCTATTCTGACAAAAAATTAAAAATAATAAAAAAACGGTTAAAAACTGTTGAATGGGTCGATAGTTTGATTGTTCAAGTCAATGGGTTGTTGATCGATTCAACGGTTTTTAGCCAGAGAACGAATTTGAGGTAAAACAGAACCGGTTGCCTTGACGGTTTCCGGGCCAAATGGTCCGACCATCCAGGTCAATGGGGAATCAAAAACCATGCCAATTAACATTCCATTAGTTAACTTCATGGAATATTCCAGTAAACATTTCTGAAACCCCAAACTACCATTACGTTATTTGGTTAATAAAGTTCATGTTGAGAATGCGTTGAAAATGATTTATATTTTAGAATGATTATTTTCATCATTTTGAGATTTATACTTAGTATTTTTAATGAATAATCTATACTTAATATTTTAAATGAACAATTTAGTAATTTTACTTTCACCATCAAACCCTGCTTTGTTCAGAGGGTCTTTGTTATAAACAAAGTTGAGGGGGCTGTGTTATCACCCCATAAGCACAGAGGATGGTCATAAATAATTTACCCCAAGGTTTTTAAAACCGATCTGGAGAATTAACCGGTCAGGGGTCCGGTTCCTGGATTGAATGGTCCAATCATTCGAATTGAATAGTCGGTCCGTTCTAACAAAAAATTAAAAAATAAAAAATAGTCAAAACTGTTGAACGGTTCAAACAATTTGAACAGTTCAAATGGTTCAACCACCCAGATCAGCAGTTTATTGACTAAATCAATATTTTTTAGTCAAAATCTGGTTTTTCTGGTCCAACCGTTTAGTCCGGTCCAATTTTAAAAACCATGATTTACCCTTTTATGTAAAAGAAGAAAGAGTTTTAGCAGTTTTAGAAAAGAAGATTTTACTATGCAAAGATGTATAAAGAGTAAAGTTCATAAAATATTAAAAAACCTGAAAAGCAAGATTGATAGTGTGAATCGAGATTCTATCGAAATTGAGTTTCTTTTCTCTTTTCTTTCTTTTTTCATGAATTAAGTAGCAAGCCAGCCAAGCCTACCAGGTGTCATATCATGATACCAATCCTGAATGGGCTCAAGGGTCAAAGTTAGGTAATATATTTACACAAGGGTCAAACATTTCATGCTATTTAATCCTTCGAAGAAAGCTCTAAATCGTAACTCCTAATTTTTTTCAACAGATGTGGTCTTGGGTTTTCAAGAGTCTCACTCTCAACTCTACAAGTCCATTAATAGTCAAATATTTCATAAATTTACTTCTCTAAGGGGTGTTCTTTTTTAGGACTTTGAGGAGGGAAAGTTGATTAATGGCATTTTGGTTTCTGTTCATTAGGAATTTCATGTTCTTTTTTTGAGGTAGGTAAATAACTTTCCCACATAGGGGAAAAGTTGCCAATACTTGAATAAGACAAAAATGCCCCTTTTAATAATGGATTTTTATGACTAAAATGGGCATTGCTTTATTTACATTCGAAATAAAAGAACATGGGTAAATACACTTACCCGAGTAAGCATTTCATAGAAAAAACTTACCCAGGTAAATGCATTTACTTTGGTAAATAACTTATCGAAAAGCAAACGGGGTCTAAGAAAGAAATGAAAAGTAGAGACTTCTTTTCTTATGCATAGAGTCTTAGAGGGCGTTCTTTTTTGGGATTTGGAGAGGGGGAAAGTTGGTCAATGAGATTTTGGTTCTCATTGACCAAGAATTCCATGTTCATTTTTCAATTTTATGTGGGGACCAAGTTTATTTTCCTCGGTATCACTTACCCACGAAAGTGATACCCATCTCCTAAGTGGGTAAATAACTTCCCCACATAGGGAAAAAGATGCCAACACTTGAATGGGACAAAAATGCCCTTTTTAATAATAGATTTCTATGGCTAAAATGGACATTGTCTTATTTACCTGCGAAATAAAAGAATATGGGTAAATGTACTTACCTGGATAAGTATTTCTCAGGAAAAAAACTTACCCAGATAATTGCATTTACCTGGATAAGTATTTCTCAGGAAAAAAGCTTACCCAAATAATTGCATTTACCTGGATAAATAACTTACCAAAAAGCGAACGGGGCCTTAGTTTTATCCAACACCCAAAATTCTTCTTTTCTTCTTGGAGATAATTCATTTCTAAGCTCTGACGGGCAAATCTCCAATCTCGAACCAAAAGAAAACTCTGGATTCTGACATAGTAGTGTTAATTTGATTGTACAACTTTAATGTTGAATCTAGGGTTGTTCACGAGTCAGGTTGGGTCGGTTTACTGGGGTTTTTCCAACCGACCCGGCCTGGTCGGTTTACCTAGAAATGAAACCGAAACTAACCCAATACTAAGTAAAATTGACCTGGTCGGTTTGAATCGGATTGGGTCGGTTTCGATCAGTTTTGTGAATGATTCTCTCGATGTGAACGGTAAAAGATTCAAGTCTAAGAAAGCAAATGTTAAATGTCTAAAAAGTAAAAATGATTTGATGGATTAAAACTGATATTTTATATATCAGAAATTTTATATATAATATGTATATTTCTGAAATAAAGCTGATATATATATATATATAATATCTGAAATATATTATATATAATATATATATCTAAGTCGGTTTGGTTTAGGTTTTCACACATGAAAACTATACCGAGCCATCGGTTTATATTTTTTTGTAACCCGAAACCGACTAGTGCTGAAGAAAAAATGGCCAATTCAGATTGGATCAGACCGAATTGATCGATTTGGGTCTTATTATGAAGAGCCCTAGTTGAATCCCATTTTATCTCATTCCCATTAAGTTACATTAAGTTTATTATGATCAGTGTTCTTGTAATTACTTTACTCTGGACCCAACCAAACTTAGCTTAGCCGAACCCATGCATTTTCATTAACTGGATCAGTTACATTTTCCATTTTTTGATATGGGATTGGACCTTAAAAAGTGGGATCTGACCACCTATGGGCTTCGGCTGAGATCTTGTTTGGCCCGAGAAAGTGAGCATGACTGAACTCAAGCCCATATAATATGTGTACTTCTTGTTAATGACTTGATATATGGGAATTTATATGAAGGTATTTTGTTTGAGAGCCATGTGGTAAGTTTTGACACATTTTAGACCAAATTAAGTGGTACACCCTCCACTCCATATTTACCCCTTTCTTGAGGGGGAGGCTTGCCACATGTTAGAAGGAAAAATCCTCATATATAAGCTTAAGGGACGAACTTCTCATAAATAAATAAATAAATAAATATACACACACACACACACATATATATATATATATATATAAAGTAGTCAAAAAAAATTTCTTTTTTTTGAATTTTTTGTTTTTATTTATTCCATGCCATTTTTGAAACAACTAAAGAGATGCACTTTCCCAATAACCTAAAAAATGTTTTTTCCTAAAATTTATCCTAAACTACCTCCCCCACTTTCTCAGAATTATCTCTAATTCCTATTTATCTCCATAATTATCTCTAATTTAGTAGAGAGTTTCTCTCCAAAATTATCTCTAATTCCTATTAAAACTCTCCCCTACTTTTTATCTATATTTATCTAAAGAAAGTTTGGATTAACAAATTTAAGAATTATTTAAATATTCTAACAAAATTATATAATAACTAAATATTTATTAAAAACACAAAAAATAAGTTTATATTTTTACAAAATATATCACAAAATTATGTACTAACAATTTAAATTATGTTTTTCCAGATTATCAATTCAAATGCTTTTCAAATATTTAATAATATGTAATAGCTTTAAATAAATAAAATTCAAATAACAAACAAAATTAAATATTTTATAGATTATTTAAATATTTAAATAACTAAATGTTTATCATAACTATATTTTAAATAGTTAAAAATAACGAAATTATCTAATAAATAATTTTATTTTTTTATAAAATATATCACGAAATTATGTACTAACTATTTAAATAATGCATTTCCGGATCATCAATTTAAATGATTTTCAAACATTTAATATGTAATAGCTTTAAATAAATAAAATTAAAATAACAAATCAATTTAAATATTTTAAATATTTAAATAACTAGATATTTATCATAACTAGATTTTAAATAGTTAAAATAACGAAATTATGTGATAAATTTAAAAAATAAATCTTTAAAGCAAAAAAACAATAATAACATAATATTGAAATTAAAAATAATTTAATATATTACAAAATTAATAATGGAATTATGTAATAGTATGAATTATGATTTTGTGGATAATTAAATTCCATATATAACAAATATTTTAAAATTTAAATATTTTACATATTGTTTAAGTAATTAAATAACTAGGTATTTTGAATAAAAAAATATTTAACATACCTAGATTTTAAATAGTTAAAATAAAGAAATTATGTAATAAATTTAAAATTTTTCTGAAAAATAGAAAAATAATTATAAAATAATATTGAAATTAATAATAATTTAATATTTTTACATAATATTGTAAATAAATAATTTCTCTTATATCAAGTGATAATTTGAGAAAATAACTTTCAAAAAAATAATATTTATTAGTAATAATTTAAACTCTATAATTATATATACTAAAATTAATATTTATTGTATTTCAATAACTATTTATTGTTTTTGTGATAAATGTGTTTTCAATGATTATGTATAAATTTATTTTGTTTTGTTATTTAATAGAAAACTTTTAATAATTATTGGAGATTAAACTACTATTAGTGAAAATTTTAAATTTAACTTATTGTACTTATTGTATTTATTGTATTTTTGTTATAACTTATTGATTAATACTTATTAGAGATTAAACTATTATTTGAGATTATATTTTTTATTGACTAAGTTAATATATTTTTAGTACTTATTGTATTTTTGTAATTATCAATATATTTTTAATAATTGTGCATTTTTGCTATAAATTTTCAATAATTATTGGAGATTAAACTATTGTTATTTATCAGAGATGAGACTATTAATTTTGCTAAAATTATGAGTGTTCATGAGTTCATTCGCTTTGGTCATAGGCTATTTGGCCAACCAAATTGACCTGGTGAGGTTGGGGAGTTGGTCAACTGAAACTGACTGGCCTTTTGTGAAAGCTGTCTCACTCAAGTTGTATCGGTTTGGGTCGATTTTTTGGTTTGGTCAATCGATTCACAAGATTTAAAAATAAAAACTTAATTTAATTTTAAAAATTATAGTGCAATTATTAGAAAATAAATTTAAAAATTAGATTTATGATATAAAACATTTTAGATTAAGAAATACAGGAAATTTTCCGCTTATCCATATTAAAAATTATATTTAAAATATAAAATATTTATATATATCCATGGTTAGGTCGTTCAATTTTGGTTGGTTTACAAATGGCCAAAGTGAAATTGATCCAACTTGGTTGAATTGAGAAATTTTTTAACCAAAGCCGGCCTAAAATACTAGAAAACCGACCAACTTGGGTTGAGTTGATTGAGTTGATCAATTTCATTAGTTTTATGAACAAACCTAACAAAAATTAATTATTTTTATTTTTTGTATTATAAAAAATTTATTAATATAAATATATATATTAAAACAAAACGATCAAGAAACTTTCTCCTTTTTTTGAATTTTTTATTTTTTTATTCCAGGTCATTTCAAAACAACCAATGAGATGCACTTTCCCAATAACCTAAATAATCCCTTCTCCTAAAATTTCTCTTAAACTATATATATATATATATTAAAACAAAGCAATCAAGAAACTTTCTCCTTTCTTTTAATTTTTTTAATTCCATGTCATTTTCAAAACAACCAGATGCACTTTCCCAATAACCTAAATAATCACTTCTCCTAAAATTTCTCCTAAACTACCTCTCCCACTATCTCTGGCTTTCTCCAAAATTATCTCTAATTCCTATTTATCTTCTAAATTAAGTCTAAAAAAGTTATATGATAACTTAAAACATTTTTTAAAAACATAAAAATAATTTTATACTTTTATAAAATATATAACGAAATTATGTACTAACAATTTAAATTTTTTTTTTTGCGGATTATCAATTTAAATATTTTTCAAATATTTAATAATATGTAATGGTTTTAAATAAATAAAATTCAAATAACAAAAAAATTTAAATACTTTATAGATTATTTAAATATTTAAAAAACTAAATATTTTAAATAACAAAACATTTAACATAACTAGGTTTTAAATAGTTAAAATAAAGAAACTATGTAATAAATTAAAAAAAAAGTCTAAAAAGTAGAAAGATAATTATAGCATAACATTGAAAGTAATAATAATCTAGTATTCCTTAATATTGTAAATAATTAATTTCACTTATATCAATTAATAATTTGAGAAAATAACTTTCAAAAAATTAATATTTATTAAATTAATAATAATTTTAAACTCTTAATATGTATTTATTATATAATTATGAATAGCTAAATTAATATTTATCATATTTCATTATTTATTTATTGTTTTTTGTGATAAATGTATTTTCAATGATTATGTATAAATTTATTTTGTTTTGTTATTTAATAGAAAACTTTCAATAATTATTGAAGATTAAATTACTATTATTGAATTTTTAAATTTAATTTATTGTACTTATTGTATTTATTGTATTTTTGTTATAAGTTAATGATTAATATTTATTAGAGATTATACTATTTATTGACTAAGTTAATGTATTTTTAATACTTATTGTATTTTTGTAATTTATGTAATTATTGTATATTTCATTATCAATATATTTTCAATAATTTTGTATTTTCGCTATAAATTTTCAATAATTATTGGCGGTTAAACTATTGTTATTTATCATAGATGAGAATATTAATTTAGCTGAAATTATGAGTGTTCATGAGTTGATTTGGTTCGGTCGTAGGCTATTGTGCCAACCAAATTGACCTGGTCAGGTTAGGGAGTTGATCACCTGAAACCGACTAACCCTTTGTGAAAACCGACCCACTCAAGTTGTATCGGTTTGGGTCAGTTTTTTGGTTTGGTCAGTCGGTTCAAAAGATTTAAACTTAAAAATTTAATTTAATTTAATTTTAAAAATTACAATGCAATTATTAAAAATTAGATTTTTGATATAAAACATTTTAGACTAAGAAATATGGAAAAATTCCCTTTTCCATATTAAAAATTATATTTAAAATATAATAATTCAATTTTGGCCAGTTTACAAATGGCTAAAGTGAAACTGGTCAGGTTAGGGAGTTCGTCACCTAAAACCAACTAACCCTTTGTGAAAACCGACCCACTCAAGTTATATCAGTTTGGGTCACCTTTTGGTTTGGTTAGTCGGATCAAAATTTAAACTTAAAAATTAAATTTAATTTTAAAAATTATAGTGTAATTATTAAAAATAAATTTAAAAATTTGATATTTTATATAAAACATTTTAGACTAAGAAATATGGAAAATTTCCCATTCAATTTTGGTCAGTTTACAAATGGCTAAAGTGAAACTGATCCAACTTGGCCGAATTGGGAAATTTTTGAACCAAATCCAACCTAATATATTAGAAACCGGCCTACTCAGTCGAGTTAATTGGGTTGGTCGGTTTCATCAGTTTGATAAATAAACCTAACTGAAATTAATTATTATTATTTTTGTATTATAAAAATTTTATCAAAAGTAGTATATAGAATATGAATAATTATTAATTATTTGAAAAGTTGAAAATATAAAACAATTGTATACTCTTATGTGTTTGTATTAGGGCCATTTACTAGAACACACCTTAGGGACGGCAATTTCCCCATCCCCGATGGGGACCCAACTTCCCCGACCTAATGGGGCCAAGGATGGGGGTTGTTTTGGTGGGGCGGGGGATGGGGACGAGGATTAATAGGAATTCCGGGTTGGAGTCGGGGTCAAGGTTGGGGATTGAGGTCCCCACCATGCCCTGACCCTGATTATATATATATATGTTATTTAACTTAAATATATTATTATATTATTTATATTATATATATTATTATTTTTATTTATTTTAAAAAATACTATTATCTAAAAACATTTTAAGGATTTGGGTCCCCACGGGGAACCCATCCCCTTTGAGGATCAAGGATGGGGGTTAATTTTAAAATCGGGGTCAAGGATGGGGAATATGATCCCAACCCCGAATCTGCCCTGTTGCCATTCCTACACACCTTATAGTTTTACATATTTACTTGAACTTACCTTATAGTTTTCATTTTACTAAAACATCCCATATATTTTATAACTTATTTACTTAATCAACCTTTGGCGATTAGGCTCGTGATTTTTTATTCCAAAAATATCCTTAAAACTTTTTTTGTATAGAAAACAAAATTGACCAAATATAGCAATAGAGTGGTTGCCTGTGTCTTATTAATGGCAAAAATGGTATTTATTATTTTTTTCTTTTGATTAAATTTATTTAAATGAACATAGGGTCAACACTGTCATTTTTCATTGTCATCTAATGGAAGATTGATTAAATCCATTGCAAATTATAAATGTTGTTTTAGTAAAAATCCTAACTATAAGATAGATTTTAATAAATCCATGAAACTATATGGGGTATTTTAGTAAATAACCCTTTCTATTATTAGCTTTGGCTTGGTGCACGGGTCCCCGCTAGTTAGTATATAAAATATGAATAATCATTAATTATTTAAAAAGTTGAAAATACAAAACAATTGTATACCCTTATGTGATTCTATTAGGGTCATTTACTAGAACACATATTGTAGTTTTACATATTTACTTAAACCTACCTTATAATTCTCATTTTATTAAAACATCTCATATATTTTACAACTTATTTACTTAATCAACTTTTCATTAAGGAGTGTCTGTTTTGCCATTAGGCCCATGATTTTTTATTTCAAATATACCTTAACACTTTTTTTTATACAAAAAACAAAATTAACCAAATATAGCCAATAGAGTGGTTGCCCGTGTCTTATAAAGGGCAAAAATTTTATTTTATTTTTTATTTTCTTTTGATTAAATTTATTTAAATAAACATTAGGGTCAATATTGTCATTTTCCACTGCCATCTAATGGTAGATTTATTAAATCCATTGCAAATTATAAGTGGTGTTTCAGCAAAATTTTAACTATAGGGTAGATTTTAGTAAATCCATGAAACTATAAGGGGTATTTTAGTAAATGACCATTTCTATTATTTAGCTTTCGGTTAATAATACTTATTGTATTTATTGTATTTTTGTTGTACTTTACCCATTGATATTTATTAGAGATTAAACTATTATTTGAGATTACAATATTTATTGACTAACTTAATATATTATTTTAGTATTTTTGTAATTATTTTATTTTTATTAGTTATTTATTTTATTTTTATTATCAATTATTGTGCATTTTTCTATAAGTTTACAATAATTATTGGATATTAAATTACTTTTATTTATTAGAGATTAAAATATTAATTTAAATAAAATTAGGAGTGTTAATCACTGTCTGGTTTAGTTCTGTTGTAAGCTATTTGACCAACCAAATTGACATGGTCAGGTTGGGGAATTGGTTACCCAAAATCTATTGACCATTAGTGAAAACCAACTAAATCAATTGTATTGGTTTGGGTTGATTTTTGTTTGCTCAATTGGTTTAAAAGACTACATTGAAAACTTAATTTTAAATTTTAAAAATTACATTAATATTACTAAAAGATAAATTTATAATATAAAATATTTGAGATACAAAATATGAGAATTTTCCCACTTTACCATATTAAAAATTATATTTAAAATATAAAATATTAATATATATTTGTGATTGGGTCATTCGATTTTGGTCGATTTATAAATGACCACAATGAAATCGATCCCAATTTCAACCGGAAATATTAGAAACTAAGCAATTCTGATCGAGTTGGTCGGGTTAATTGGTTTCATCAGTTCGATAAACAAGCTTAGCTAAAATAAATTATTGATATTTTTGTATTATAAAATATAAATAATTAATCATTATTTAAAAAGTTACAAATATAAAACAATTGTACACTCTTATGTGTTTTATTGTTTAGCTTTCTTTAACAAATCATGTGCATCGCACGGGTCACCACTAGTATATATACTAAAACAAGGAAGTCTAGAAATTTTCTCATTTTTTTTGTATTTTTTAATTTTTTAATCCATGTCATTTTGAAACTACCAATTGGAATTAAAATCTCTCTCTCTCTCTCTCTCTCTCTCTCTCTCTCCATCCATCTATTTATCTATCTATCTCCCACACGTTCCAATAACCTAAATAATATAATATTCTAAAATTTCTCCTAAACAACCTCCCCCACTATCCTAACTTACTCCTAAATTATCTATAATTTAGTAGAGAGTTTCTCTCCTAAATTATCTCTAATTCTTTATTTATATTTTCCCCCACTTTTTATCTAAACCTGTCTAAAGAAAGTTTGAATTAAAAAATTTAAGAAATATTTAAATACTCTAACAAAATTATATAATAACTTTAAAATATTCATTAAAAAGACAAAAATAATTATAATTAATTTAATAATATTCATATTATTAATAATTATATCTTTTTACAAAGTTTGTCATGAAATAATGTACAAACAATACAAATTATGATTTTCTGATTTTATTCAATCTAAATGTTATTGAAATAATAAAAATCTAACTTTAAAAATGAAATATTATTTAAATATTTCAATAACTAAATATCTTAAATAATAAAATGTTAAAATTAATATTTTAAATCAATTAATAATATATTTGAAATAGTTATTGAATAACTTTCAATTATAATAAATAAATTAATATTTTAATTATTAAGTTAAATAAAAAAATATTTAACATAACTAGATTTTAAATAGTTAAAATAACGAAATTATGTATTAGTAGTACTATAATTTTATGGATTATTAAATCCATCAAGTAATCAATATTTTAAATTTTAAATAATGATATTATTTCAATAAATGAATAATATTGTAAATAACTGATTTCATTTATACAAATTAATAATTATAGAAAATAACTTCCAAAAAATTATTATTTATTAATAATAATTTTAAAAACTTAATCTTTATTTAAAATTTTTTGATAACTATTGGAGTTTAAACTGTTGTATTTAGCTTTTTAATTTTTAATTTATTGTGTATTTTTGCTATAAAATTTTAATAGTTATTGGAGATTAAGCAATTGTTCACAGGTTAGTGTGGTTTAGTTGTAGGTTGTTTGGCCAACCAAATCAACCTGGTCAAGTTGGAGAATTGGTCATTCAAGTTATATCAGTTTTGGTCAATTTTCGGTTTGGTTGGTTGGTTCAAAATTTTAAACTTAAAAAGTAAGTATAAATTTTAAAAAATAAAATGGAATTATTTAAAAAATAAATTTAAAATTAAATTTATGATATAAACTATTTTAGCCTAAGAAATATTGGAATTTTCCCACTTTCTCATATATATATATTGGGTCGTTCGATTTTATTCAATTTACAAATGACCAAAGCGAAACTAATCCAACCTAGTCAGGTTGAGAAAATGTTGAACCAAAGTCGACTAGAAATACTAAAAACTGGGTTGGTCAATATCATTAGTTTGATTTGGAATGGCAACCGGGCAGGGTGGGGCAGGGACGAGAAGGTTCTCCCCATCCCCATCCCCACGAAAATCCCCATCCTAACTAATGATGACAAAGTTATCCCCATCCCCATCTCCACGGGGATCCCCACTCTCTGTGATTCTTTATAATGTCAATCATTATGTTTTTGTTTTTTATTTTATTTAAAAAAATAAAAATAAAATAATTAAAATTTGCAATCGTATTAAAAAAAGATTCAAACATAATCATATTTAGACACCTTTTTTCAGTATCAAACTTCTTCGGCAACTTCAACAGGATAGAAAAAGTGGCCAGAGAAGGGACCCCAGCATCGGTTTTCGTCCATAGTGTCGAGTGACACTGTTCATATATGCGGGTAAAGAATATGAGAAAAACGAGTTGGGTAAGCCGACCCATATTCGATTGGCTACTAATTACGATATTAATTAGCATTTAATAAATTTTTAATTACTGTTATTACTAGTTAACAGTTTATTACATTTATACTGTTAAATAATTAAATTATTAATTATTTATTATCACTATTAATTAAATTAACATTGTTAATACTATTAACATTTAATATTAATTGTTAATACTATTAATAATTATGGGTTAATAATTACTGTTTATTAAATTTATACTGTTAATACTGTTAATTAATTTAACACTATTAATATTGTTAATTATTTAATATTGTTAAAGTATTACCAAATAAATACGGTTATTAATAATTACTAAATATATTTTTATCAATAAATACTATTAATATACTACCAAATACATTTTTATTAATAATTACCATTAATAATTATAAAATACTGTTAATAGTATAATTGGTGATAATAATTACTGTTATTCATTATTAGTATTATTTTAATAATTATAGTTATTTCTGTAATTTTTAATTAATTAAAGTAAAAAACACCGTAAATTAACATTACTATTTATATTAAAAGTAAGAGTGTGAATTGACAAAACTTAGTAGTAATAATTGAAAATTACAAAAAGAATTCAATTACTAATGTGAGCCTAGTTATGTTTTAACTATTAATTTTTTCTTCACAATTATGTTTTAACTATCAATAAATTGTTTATTGGAAAATCATCAGTAATTTTTGAAGATTACCAGAAATTATCAATAAATTGTTTATTGGAAAATTATCAGTAATTTTTGAAAACTACCAGAAATTATCAATAAATTGTTAATATTATCAGTAATTACCAGAATTTAAGTGTAGATATTCAAAATTACAAAACAAAAGTAGAAATTGTCAGAAATTAGCAAAACTTAAAAAATAAAAATTCGGTAATTACCATAAATTATTTATCATTTTGAGTAGTTATTAATTTATTTTTATTTCCCCTGAATTATTTATTGGTAAATTATCAATAATTATTCAAAATTACCAGAAATTAAGTGTAGCAATTCATAATTACTAGAAATTACTAGTAATTCTCAGTTTATCTTGAAAATAACAAAATTTGCTAGAAATTACAAAAAATTATCAGTAATTTGTGAAAATTACTATAAATTATTATTAAATTGTTATATTATCAGTAATTACCAAAAAATTACTAGAAATTATGGGTAATTAGCAATATTTTTCGTTTTGAGTAGTTATTAATTTATTTTTATTTCCCTTGAATTATTTATTGGTAAATTATAAGTAGTTATTCAAAGTTACCAGAAATTAAGTGTACCTATTCAAAATTACTAGAAATTACCACTAACTCTCAATTTGCCAGGAAAATAATCAAATTAGTAGAAATTACCAGTAGGGCCTTGGTAGATCAAGCTTGGCCTATCTCAATTTTAGCCTTCCCAACATTTTATGATACACATAATCAATACATTCTACTTGGAAATTAGGCTACAAAACTCAACACTCTTAATCCCAAGCCCAACCCTGGATGTTGGGTTAAGCTCGGTTTGGGCCTAGTTTAGAAAATTCAGGCTTAAGCTTTGGTTGATAAACTTTGGCCTTGGCCAGTAAATTATTCATAATTATTGCCATTCTACTTCTGTTATTTATTAAGATTTTGGTAATTTAATTTCAGAAAATCTTGAAAGTTAGTTGTTGAAATCAATAATTACTAACAAATTGATAATTGATTAGAACATTAATAAATACAAATTTATTAATTAAAAATTATTGGTAAATTTTCATCAAAAATTTTATTTCAATAAATATAAATTTATTTTTTACATTTTCAATAATTTGATATTAGTAATGTTTTTTTAGCAATAAGCAGTTATTGATATTTTAAGTAATTTTGGTCAATTTATTAATATCTAATGATATTATCAGAAAATAATTAAAAATTTTGAATAATTTAATTTTTAGTGGAAAGTGAACTTCAATAAATATAAATCTATTTTTTATATTTTCATTAATTTTGATATTTACTTTAATTTTGGTCATTTAATTACTAAAAATTACTGATTTTGCTAATTTAATGTAGTGAAAGTTAAATTATAAAACTTCTAATTATTCAAATAAATAATTGGAAATTATACTCCCCATAGGTAGGAATGACAATGGGTTTGGGAGATGACCCCCTAGGTAGGAATGACAATGGGTGGGTAGGAAGTGAGGATCATACTCCCCATCCTGATTCTGAGTTTTAAATTAATTCCATCTTTGACTCCAATCCCTATTGGAAAAAAAATTATCCTGCATCCCCAATCCTTGATGGAGATGGGTTCCCCATCAGGGACCTAAACCCCCAAAATTTTTAATTAAAAGTTTGTTTTCAGAAAGGTATTTATTAAAATAAAGGAAAATTAATATGAAAATAATATTTTAAATATATTTTGATATATATATATATATAGTAAATAATGTTATGCATTTAATATGATATATACACACATATTTAATATATATAATCGGGGTCGAGGCAAGGTGTGGACCTCACTCTTCTCCCCGTCCCAGTCTTTGTCCCTAATCGGGTATTCCTATTAATCCCATCCCCTAAGGCAAGGTGTGAACTTCACTCTTTAATCGAGTTGTGTAGCTCCATAGAGCAATAAGTTTTAAGCCCAATAAAACCCTAATAGGGAAAAGAGGGAAGACGTTAAAATGGAAGCCCAACAGCACTATGATCAAAGGTCATCAAATAATAGAGTATGCAGGATCAAAAAACCTTAATTCATGGATAAAAACTCAGACACAAATTTTCATACCCTAGGAAGGTCGTTGGACGCATAATACTAAACGGAGAAGAACAAAAGGTTTTTGAAAGAAATTGTCTATTCAGAAATTTTTGAAAATTAATTATTGAAATCAATGATTACTAAAAATTTGATATTGAATTAAAATATTAATAAACACAAATTTATTAATTAAAAAATATTGGTGAATTTTCATTGAAATATTTATTTCAATAAATATAAATTTATTTTTTACATTTTCAATATTTTTTAGCAATAAGTAGTTATTGATATTTTCAGTAGTTTTTGGTCAATTTATTAATATTTAATGATATTATCATATAATAATTAAAATTTTTAGCAATTTATTTTTAGTGGAAAATTAATTTCAATAAATATAAATCTATTTTTTATATTTTCAGCAATTTTGATATTTACTATAATTTTGGTAATTTAATTACTAAAAATTACTGATTTTGGTAATTTAGTTGAGTGAAAGTTAAATTATCTCCAAATTTTAATAATTTCCATAAGTATTTGAAACTACATTTATAATTACATAATTAATGGAACTATATTTATGGGTTTGGGGGATGACCCCCAGGCAGGAATGGCAATGAGTGAGTTCAGAGTGGGGATCATACTCCCCGTCCCAATCCTGAATTTTAAATTAATTCCCATCTTTGACCCTGATCCCCATCGGGAAAAATTTTAGCCTACATCCTTGATCCCGATGGAGATGGGTTTCCCATTAGGGACCTAAATCCCCAAATTTTTTAATTCAAAGTTTGTTTTTAGAAATATATATATATATATATATATATTTAAATAAAGGAAAATGAATATGCAAATAAATATTTTAAATATATTTTGATATATATATAATATAAATAATACTATATATTTAATATAATATATACACATTGATATATTTAATATACATAATTGGGGTCGAGGTGAGGTGTGGACTTCATTCCCCATCCCCACCTGATCGGGGAGGCTGGATACCCAACGAAGATGGAGAAAATTGCCATCCCAGAAAAACAAGCAAGACTATTATACCAGGATATCACATCTCCACTCCACAACGCCCCGCAGCACATCTCCGCTATATATTGGGAACATCTCCCGATGATGACATCATCATGACTGGTACTATCATCGGGAGATATTCCCAATACACGGTGGGGATGTGTTGTGGGGCGGAGATGTAAACTCTTATACTAGAACCATTATCAAAAACCAAACGTATAATATCAGTTGGCAGATTATCAAACTGATCAACAAAATGTACGCGTTACAGTCTCTTTAGACCTGCCCTACCCACGCCTCTCTCATTCTCTCTCTTGATTCCTTATTCCTTTCGACCAGCTATAGTGCTACTCCCTTCTCCCCAATTCACCTATCAATAAAAGAGAGCAAAAATAGTTTACTTGAACTAGTGTTCAACAATTGTTGTTGAGAACCACCATTGAACCAGCCCTATTTCTACCAAGATTAGAGTGTTTGACAACTTTGGAGAAGTGTAAAAGATTGTTAATTTCATCCTTCACAACAGAAAGCTGTTTGAAAGAGAAAGAACAAAGGTCTGAAACATCGTATAGTGACCAGCTGCGTTTTTGGTGGATTTATTATCTGGTAAATTTTAGTTTGTTGTTGTTTTGGGTCTGAAACAATGTGGCCAAATCCCCAATTTGACCTGGGCTTGGGAAAATGTTTCCTGTGTGGTGATTTTGCAGTTTTTAGTTTTTTATTTCTTTTTTTTAACTTGTTCTAATAACTTTCAATTTCTTGGTGACCAGCTACCTCTGATGGTGCAAGTCACTATGTTGATAATATGAGCACCATTCTCATCAGTTCCAAACTTCTCCACTCACAAATCAACATTTAATAATATTGAGGTGGATTGCTATTTTATCAAATACTAGCTTATTTTTAGTATTATATATCATCCTTATGTATTCCCCAAAATGACTTGTCGATATATTCACCAAGGCTATTACTTAAATCAGACATGATTATCTTGCAAGTAACTCAATCTTGTATCAGATAGCAAGGTTTTAAAAATTGGACCGAACATGAAACCGTTCTAGGGACCGGTTCTCGGGTCAATGGTCATTTGGTTTGAATGAACGATCCATTGTGATTTAAAAAATAAAATAAAAATGGTTAAAATATTGTCCGGGTTGACGGTTCCACAGTTTAACCACCTGAGACAACGGTTTAGCAGTACAATACCCTCTGACTCCTTATGAAATAAAGTGGATACCTACAAACTAATCTTATATATGAACTAGTGGGGACCCGTGCGATGCATGGGAAATCTGAAAGATTTAATAATTTTATTTACTATTAATTAATATTAAATTAATAATCAAAATTTGTTGTTAATTAACTAAAAGTATTCAAAGTAATTGTTAATATTTAAAATTTTAATAATTGTATTTTTCATTTAATGTTGAGTTACAGAAAATAATTATTATTATTTAATATGAATAAATATTTTTAATAAATTTAGTTTTATTATTACTTTGTAGTAATTTTAATAATTGCTATTATTTTTATTATTTTAAATGAATTTTTGATTAACTTTAAATAAATAAAAATCATTACAAAAATTAACATTTTTATTAATTTCACTAATAATTAACAATTATATAGGAATGACAATGGGGTGGGTTCTGGGCAAGGCACCCCATCCCTATCCTTGTCCCATAGTCAAGACACTCTACTCCATCCCCGCCCCGTCCCTAGTGTTAGGTGGGTTCAAGGCAAGGCAATTACTCCCAATGTCAAGTGAGTTTAGGGGCAAGGCACCCCACTCCTCATCAAGGATGGGGAGTCCTCAAATTTCCTTGCCCCGTCCCCAGTATTGGGTAAGTACAAGTAGAGGTGTAAATTGGGTCATGTTGGGCTTGCATGGCATGACCCACATGTAGCACGCACAAAGTGTGAGTCATGTCATGCTAGCCCACCGGGCGTCCTGGGTCGTGCCTCCCTCCATTGGGATAATTTGGGGTGTCGGTTCGGCACAATCGAGCCCGCATGGGCCTATGCTATGTCGTGGGCCGAGTTGGTCCATGGGCCAAGCCTTGGGCCAAGTTAGGCCATGGACCAAGCCAAGCTATAAGAGCTCCATTTAAAAAAAAAAATGAAAAAGATGTTTAAATTTGAATTCCATAAGATTTTTTATGTATACAATTATTTATATATACAATTAGACCTATTCATGGGCTGGATAGACCGCTGGCCTGGTCCGGCCTGACCCGTTACTTTTCAAGCTTGGACAAAATTTTAGGCTCGTGGGCTAGCTTGAGCTTTCTCAAATAAGCCCGGCCCGATACTATTACATATATAAAAAGTACTTATGTTATATATAATAAATAATATATATATATATATATATATATGCTTCTTAAATTATTAATAAATATCAATTTGCTATTAGGAAATATAAATTAGTTTATTAATTTATTACTAAATTAATATAATATCAATTTATAAAAGTATAATGAAAATAAGACAATTTTTGTACAAATCAGGCTTCGGGCTTTATATAAGGGCTGGGCTTGGGCTCAAGATCTAGGCCCGATGGTCAAACTGGGCTTGGGCTTAGGCTTGCACATTTTCTATTGATAAAGAGGTTCGTGTTAATTATAAAACTATGATTTTTTACAAATTTAAAATTTTATTTAATTATAGTCTAGTATAAAAAATATATATAACATTTGTATATATATATATATATATATATATATATATATATATAAAATTTGTTATTAAATATTATATAATAATATAATAATATTTACCATATATGCATATAACTTCCGAGTTGAGCTTATTAGGGGTCATTTAGCTTGGGCCCAACCTACTAAAGCCATCATTGGACCCCAAAAGTTCGATACCTAATTAAACTTTGAATCGATTATCCCTGATAATGTGTGGGCATGGTGCATATCTCAGCTAGACCTATGTTAGAAGAAAATAGTTGCTTGAGCCTACAAATTTATAGATCTAATAGTTGCTTAAGTTATAAACGCTCTATTACTTTTTTATTAATTATTAAAATATTGTAATTATTAAATTACTGTATTTATTTAAAATAAAGTAAAATCTAGAAATTATCATATTTTCCGAAATAATGCTAATTTCATGGCTAAAACTAATTAAGTGTATTTTTTATAATTAAATATAATTTTCTACTATTTGTAGCTTAAATTATAAATACTATTAATTAGAGTTTAAAAATAACTATTATTAATTATATTACTATTAATGATTAAAATGCATTAACTTTTTCATTATTATTCATTATTTTTTGCAATAAAGTACAATCAATTTAATTTTTTTATTATTTTTACTATTTTAATTAAGCTTTAGTTTTTTTCACAATTTTTGGATTTTTAATTAATTTTTTGGTGTTTTTTCATTATTATTTATTAAATTTTTTATATGAGTATTTTTCAATAATTTTCAGTATTTTCAGCATTTATTTTTTCATATTAGTCACTACAGAATTAATTTGCATTTTCTTTCAGTAAAAACAAATTAAATAACTAAATAAATACCATAATTAATAAAAAATACAGCTAATTTTCAATATTTTTCAAATACTTCTCGCTTAGTTATTTTTTTAATAATTTTTAGTATTTTGTAATTAATAAATACTATTAATTATACTTTTAATTATTTTTAGTAAATGACCTTATTAAAATAAAATATTGTTAATTTTAACTATTTTTAATTATTTTTATTAATTTAATTATGTTTAGGTTTTTCAGAAATTTCTGGATTTTTAATTAATTTTTGGTATTTTTTCATTATTATTCTGTAATTTTGCAATAAAATACTGTAAATAAAACATGTTCTACATTTTCAAATTTCATTAATTTTTATCATTTTTAACGAGTTCATTATGCACAATAAAGCTATCAACTCATAAAAATTATTAATTAATTAAAAATTCATTAATACAAAGTTATCTAATAATATTATTAAAACTATCAATTACTATTTTGATATTTAAATTCCTTATTGTTAATTAATTGTTGGTATTTTTTCATTATTATTCAGTAATTTTGCAATAAAATATTGTTAATAAAATGGGTTCCTCATTTTAAATATTCATTAATTTTTATCATTTTAATGAGTTCATTATGCACAATAAAGGTCTCAACTCATAAGTAATCTAATAATATTATTAAAAGTTTAAAACTATAAAGTAATATTTTTATATTTAAGTGTCTTATTTTTTATTAGTTTTTTTTTTAAGTTTAATTTTTAATTGTAATTGAAACACATTTTTAACATTTATTTTAAGTGAAAGTTTAGTGGGTTTTTAAATTAATAATTTTTTTATTGTTTAACCTCAACCTATTTATATTATTTGATTTCTATTATTACTATTCTCTCTCTCTCTCTTAAGTGTAATAATAACATGAATTAAAATAAGAGGCCTTAGAAAGCCCAAAGGTCTCTATCTAATAGTGTGCTATTTTATTAATCTAATCAAGATAATTAATTATTATTATTTTATATTTTTAAAACAAAAGAAAATAAAAAAATATAACAAATAAAGAAAATAGATAAATAACTTCTCCCAAAGAAAGATATGCTGACATGGGGAGACCAATTTTAATATATATAATACATACATTAGCTAGCACCCATGTTTGAGGGGCCATGGATAGACATGTAATAATATGGAGTGTGGCCCACTTATTGACACATAATATTCCACTCCCTTTAAAATTAACATTGTCCTCAAGGTCAAATCATTTAGGATCCCAAACGGAAAAGGTAAATACAATAAGTGATAAATAAAATCCATAAAAATTTAATTTTTATTTTATCATTCCGACATTCTTTGTCTTTGGTGTTTTGATTGTACGTAGTTTTTACTTTTTAATGGCGACTGTCGATTTGGTGTTGTAGTTGGCCTTATTGGTTCCTACTTTGTTGTCTTCTTTTTTCTTGTGAGGCATTTTGGATTGTAGCAGGATTCGGATGTGATCAAGCGTGATTTGGCCTGACCTCGTAGCACGGGTACACGTGGGCGTGACCTTGCTTAAGCGGTAACTCAGCATGACAGTACAGCAAGCGCAACTGTGACTCGAAGGGAAGGGTCCACCGAGTTCAACCTGGCAACTTGACGGGATAAGCTACCCGTCGAGTTCCGCCTGACCCGCACCTCCCCGAGCTCAGGGCCCCCTGACCTTTCCTGATACTCGAGCTCCTCCCAGTGGATTTTGGGCCACTCCCAAACAGGAATACCCCGATCTACCTCTAGATACCCCGAGGTAAAGACACCTCAGGCCGGACAACTCGGTGTAGCTTGCCACGGGCAGCTCGCCACTTAAGGGATATCTCAGCATGGGGTAACTCGCGAAAGAGCAGTTCAGCATATCGCAGGAAGATCTCCTGCCCGACCACCATACCCAACAAATCTGGGGACAACAACCATGTCCCTCATCAGACAGTGTCGTGCCTGCCACCTTTAGAGGGTGCCTTACACCTAACAGGCACGTACCCTGCAATGACGGCCCCGCGTGTGCCACCTCTGTCCTGCCTGTAACGGCTGCGACAGGATGATAGTGGCGGTTATACCTGCCCTGTCAGAGGCTAGTGGGCCTGATGCAACAGAATTCTGTTATAAGAAGCCCAATCTCATAGAACAGAGGTAACTCCTGATACTCGTGCTATCTGCACTCTTAGCCTTCATCATCTCTTTCATAGAATTCTAACTTAAGCATCGGAGTGTTCCCGTCGGGCAAGCCCCCAGGGATTCTTCATCTTCTCCATCTCAGGTATCTTTTAGGAGCCACGCAAGCACCAGCTAGGAGTGACCAGATTGCGCACCATCATTTGGCATCGTCTGTGGGATCACTTCTAAAAGCCTTCCTCTAAACCTTCACACTTCTTTCTTCTCTAAAAACTCGACGTTCATGGCTTCTTCAAGCAATGCCGGACGTAGCATGGAGATGGATAACACTAGGAAACAACCCTAGGTTCCCACGGTTTGCATCGGGCAGTTCACCATTCCCCTCTCGGTGGATGGAGTCCCTAGCCTGAACATGCCATGAGAAGCGGCGCCTGCGGGTGTTCCCCTTCCCCCCTTTGTTGAAACGACCTTTGTTGAACCAATTGTTGTCCCTTTGGTGACCAGCAGACCTGTTCATGGGCCAGGTGGCTCGACCGGCCAGCCCACCCCCGGATAGGCTTGAACAGGCTTTTTGGCCCGCGGGCTTAACCTCGGGCCAAAAAGCCCGGCCTACATAAAATTCGAGCCGAGCTCGGGCTTTGCCAAAATAGCTCGGCCCGAGCCCGACCCGGCCTGACCTATAGTTAAACCTAAGTAAAAACCCTATGTGATGTCCATTTGAATAAACTTTTTGATTTAAGAAGGTTGTTGATTCACTTGTAGGCCATTGTTCATTTAAATAGGGGAAAAATCTGAATTAAAATAGATAATGTCCATTTGAATAGGGAAAACTTTGAATTTCTTTTATTAGGTCGGGCTTCGGGCTCAGGCTCGGGCTTTGGGTTTTTTATCAGGGCCAGGCTTGGGCCCAAGTTGTAGGCCTGTTGGTCGGACCGGGCTCAGGCTCGGGCCTAGCATTTTTCTGTTAATAAAGAGTAAAAGCCCAGACCGAGCCCGACCCGGTCCAGCCCATGAACAGGTCTAGCGACCAGCCAGAACCAGCTCGACGATTTGATGCAATGCATGTGGGCCATGCAAGCCCAAGTGCAGCAGCTCCAGCAACACCAGCTTTACCAGCAGCAAGTACTACACCACGTCTCCCAGTACCACTATCAGCAGCAAATTCCTCAGCTGCCTCAGCCTGAGCTTCAGCCTCAGCTCCCTCCTCGACATCCAGCCTCACAGCGAGCTAGGTCTCACCACCAGGATGAACGCCCTTCTCGCCAAGGAGAAGCTTCCCAAAACCCCCCTAAGAGCCAAGCCTCTTCCCGCGGTAGACAAGAAAGACCGGCCACTCCGGTCTCGCCGCGAGCAATTAGGTTGGGAGGACCCTAGCTCGTCGGGTCTACATCATCTTGGCAATCAAAGTTCGAAACCCAGCTTCTGGAGAACCGGTTTGAGATCCTGGCTGCAGACTCCAAGCAGGATCCCTCTGTCCATAGCCATTCCTGACAACACGAAAGTGAGCAGCACCAATGCGGAGCATACCAAGAAGCAAAGACGCCACCGCCGAGCTTGCCGATCTACCACCCACAACCTGGCCGAGCTCAGAGGCAGAGAAGAGGTAAGCTCAGGTGAAGTTAAATCTCCCCTTCTCTCTGTTCCTTCCCCCTGTCTCCCGAGCTCCTGGCTGTTCCAATGCCTAAGGACTTCAAGCTCCCCCCTCTCGACAAGTATGATGGGTCATTCAACCCAAATGATCATGTAGATGCCTTCCAGTCATAGATGCACCTAGTGAGGGCTAGTGAGTCTTGCATGTGCATGGCTTTCTCCACCACTTTCAGAGGAGTGGCCCGCACATGGTACCGAAACCTTGCACCTGGATCGATAAGAAGTTGGGCACATTTCACGCAAACCTTCAGGTCCTACTTTGTCACCAGCAAACGGTGCCCACGAACTGAGGAAAACCTTCTCAACATAGTCCAGAGAGGGAGAGTCCATCCAAGGCTATATCAAGCAGTTCAACAATGCATGCATGCAAATACCGTGCCTGGACACCACAGTGTGCCTTGCAGCAACCAAGAAGGGCGTGATGCACAAAGAATTCAAGTGGCACATGATAGTCAACCAGCCGACGACCATAACTGAATTTCTCAAGCTTGCGGACAGGTTTATAGCCACGGATGAAGAGATCAACTAGAAGGGCGAGAGCGTGCTCGAGAAGAGGAAAAGAGAAGGAGAGCCTTCCAGCCAAGGGGACAGCCGAAAGAAAAAGGATGTAGCTTGGGGGGCAAAGCCAGGTCAGCCGTTTCAATTCCCTATAGCGGACTGAACTGATTACACCCCACTAAACGCGAAGCGGGCCAAAATCCTGATGGAAATCAAGGACGCCCCGTACGTGAAGTGGCCACCCCGCCTGAGGGGAATCCCAATGAAAGAAATAAGAATTTGTATTGTAGTTTTCACAGAGACCACGATCATAGTACCGACAACTGTAAGAACCTCCGTGATGAGATAGAGGAGCTCATCCATTGTGGATATTTAAGAAACTTTGTATAGAATAATAATAATAATAATAATAATAATAATAATAATAATAATAATAATAATAATAATAATAATAATAAGGCAAATCGGCAAGGGGAGCACGGTAAGGATGCTCCCGAGTTCGGCAGCAGGCCGGCCGAACAGTCACAAAGGCAGCCTCCGGAAGAGAGGCTGGTTCGGGGCACCATCCACATGATAGTGGGAGGATCGATCATGGCAGGTTGTACCTCAGCAGCAGCTTGGACGTCAGTTCGCGAAGCTACCAGGGAAGAACAAAATCCTTTGAAGCAGTTGAATACAGAAGAACCAATCTTCTTCACGGAGGATGATGCGTGAGGGGTCCACTACCCCGCGACGATGCACTTGTCATAAAACTAAGGATCAATGATTTTTAGGTTAGGCACGTCCTCGTTGACTCAGGTAGCTCGACAGATATCCTCTTCAAAGTCGTGTTCGACCAGCTTCAGTTGCAAGGAAGTGATTTGCGGCCCACGAACACTCCCTTGGTGGACTTCAGCGGAGAAGAAGTCAGACCCCTTGGGAAAGTAACAGTACCTGTGGAAGTTGGCACATGGCCCTGCATAGTCAGACTCAACCATGACTTCTTGGTGGTCGCGACCCCCTCCCCATATAACGCCATAATAAGCCGGCCGATCACCCATGTCCTACGGGCGGTGGTCTCCACTTATAATTTGGCAATGAAGTTCCCTACAGGTTTCGGTGTGGGGGTAGCGCGGGGCGACCAGCTCGAGTCCCGCAAGTGCTATGTCCCCGCCCTAAAGGGGAAGACCAAGGTGGCCGATGACCTCGAACTGGAGCGGCCTACGGAGCAAGGCGAGGAACGAGCTGCACCCATGGAAGAAATAGTCGTTGTTCCGACTTCAGCAACAGACCCAGCTCGAACACTTCAGATCGGTGCTTCCGTCCAGGAACCCCTACGATTCAAATTGGTAAGTTTCTTACTTCAAAACTTAGATGTTTTTGCATGGTCCACGACAGAGATGCCTGGTATAGACCCTAATCTTATAACTCACAAACTCAATACTGATCCTGTAGTTAGGCCCGTTAGACAGAAGAAACGCAACCTAGCCCCGAAGTGATGGAAAACAGTCAATGAGGAGGTCATGAAGCTCCTCACAGCCAACTTCATAAGAGAAGTCCATTACCCGAGCTGGGTAGCCAACCCCGTTCTGGTAAAGAAGGCTAATGGCAAGTGGCACATGTGCGTCGACTACACCGACCTGAACAGAACCTGCCCAAAAGAGTGCTTCCCCTTCCCCAGAATTGACCGCCTAGTGGATGCGACCTCGGGGCACGAGTTGCTGAGTTTCTTAGACGCCTATTTGGGCTATAACCAGATCAGGATAGACCCGGCGGACGAAGAAAAAACTGCCTTCATAACAAAATTTGGTCTGTATTGTTACAAGGTTATGCCATTCGGATTGAAAAATGCTAGGGCAACCTTTCAAAGGCTTGTAAATAAACTATTTGAGCCTTTAATGGGAAAAAATAGAGTGTTATGTAGATGAAATGGTCGTCAAAACTCAATTCTCACATGAAATAATACAAGACTTGCATTCTGCCTTTCAAATTCTGAGACGATTTAACATGAAGTTAAATCCAAACAAGTGTGTCTTCAGTGTCACCTCGGGCAAATTCCTAGGATTCATCGTTAACTGGCGCGACATTGAGGCCAACCCAGATAAGATTAAGGCCATCTTAGATATGAGACCACCCTAGAAGTTGAAGGAGGTTCAGAGGTAGAATGGCCACGTAGCCGCCCTAAGCTGCTTCATGTCCAAGTCAGCAGACTGTTGTCTGCCATTCTTTAAGGCAATTAAAAGCAAAGGGTTCGAATGGACCCAAGACTGCCAGCTCGTGTTTGACGAACTCAAGAAAATACCTCGATAGTGTGTCAATCTTAACCCGACCCGAAGAGGGTGGTATTTTAGAGTTGTACCTCTCGGCAAGTGACGAAGTGGTAAGCTCGGTACTAATAAAGGAAGTAGATCGGGTCCCGTGACCCATCTATTATGTTAGTAAAGTATTGCAGGGAGCAGAGACGAGATATCTAGAGATAGAGAAGCTAGCCTACACACTGGTCATCGCAGCTCGGAAGCTCCATCCGTACTTCCAGGCTCATACTGCAATCATCCTCACCGACAAACCTCTGAGGCAAGTCTTACTTAAGCCCGAGGTCTATGGTCGATTGACGAAGTGGGCCATTGAGCTCAGCGAGTATGACCTCCGATACAAGCCGCGAACTGCTGTTAAGGCCCAACCCTTAGCAGATTTCATTGTCGAGTGCACTTTCAGCTCTGAACCAACCATGGTTGCTTACTTAGCCAAAGTAAGAGAGGCTCTGCTCAACTTTCAGTCACACTTCATCAGGCAATTCCCAAGGTCGGAGAATGCTGAGGCTAATGCCCTATTCCGGTTAGCCAGCACCAGCGATATCACCATGAGAACCATGTACATAGAGGACCTGCCTCGACCTAGCATTCTCGGGGGGGGGGGGGGGGGGGCAGAGGAGGTCGCTCCCGTCATTCAAGCAGAGCCGAACTGGATTGACCCGCTCGTGAGCTTCTTGCTACACAGGACCCTCCCTACAGATCGCAATGCGGCTAGAAGGGTAGAGCGCCATGCAGCCAAATACGTCATAATATACAAACGGATGTACTGGAGATCCTGCACACTCCCCTACCTGCGTTGCTTGCGACCTGCCGAATCCGAGCTTGTACTTCGCGACACTCATGAGGGTTTGTGCGACAGACACTTGGGGGGCAGGGCCCTCACCCAAAAAGCACTACGACAGGGGTACTATTGGACAACAATGAAGGCAGACGCCATCGAGCTTGTCAGAAAATGTGACAAATGCCAGAAGCACACCAATACTCACCATCAGCCTGTTGCCGACCTCAAGTATCTTACCAGCCCATGGCCTTTCACACAATGGGACATCGACATACTTGAACCATTCCCGCCAACGACAGGCCAGAGGAAGTTCTTAGTAGTAGCAGTGGATTACTTCACCAAGTGGGTAGAAGTTGAACCTCTTGTAACAATCACAGCCCAGAACGTCCAAAACTTCTTTTGGAAGAACATTGTGTGCCACTTCGGGTTACCTTGGGTACTGATTTCTGACAACGGCAAATAGTTCGAGGACATCAAATTCCAGAACTAGTGCCAAGACATGGGAATCCGACAGAATTTCACTTCAGTCGCACACCCTCAAGCAAATGGTCAGGCAAAAGTCACAAACAGAGCCATCCTCCGTGGATTGAAAGCACGCTTGGACCGAGCTAAAGGGTTGTGGGCAGACGAGCTACCTAGTGTTCTATGGGATTACCGAACGACGGAGAAAACCGCCACAGGAGAGACCCCCTTCAACCTCACCTACGGCACCGAAGTTGTTATCCCCGCAGAGATCGAAGTACCTACGCTACGACTGGAAGCATACAGTGACCAGACGAATGAAGATGAGCTACGAACCAACCTCGATCTACTCGATGAAGTAAGGGACCTCGCGTACATCAGGACCGCAACTTACCAACAAAGAGTAGCTCAGTACTATAATGCCAGGGTTAAGAAGCGAAACCTCCGCGTTGGTGACTTGGTCCTTCGTAAGGTTACGGTACCTGAGCCCGGTACTGGCGAGCTCGGGCCCAACTAGGAAGGACCCTACCGAGTGAAACGAGTGCTCGGGGAAGGAACATACGAGCTCGAGACCCTCGAAGGGAAGCAAGTATCCCGGGCATGGAATATTGTCAATTTAAGACAATACTATCTGTAACGACTGAGCAGACTACAAGTCATTCTTAGAGCCTAAGGGCTAAAGTGTCGAACTGGCAAAGACTTTGGCACCATATAAGACCCAGTCGCCTCTTCGGCATGGGCAGAATCAAAGATCAAGGAGAGTGGACTATGAGTCGCTCCCAGACCCTAAGGGCTAAAGTGCCAAACAGATAAAAGACCTCGACACCACATAAGTCCCAATCGCCTCCTTGGCATGGGCATATAAGTCCCAGTCGCCTTACCGGAATGGGTACACAAGACCTAGTCGCCTCTTTGGCATGGGCAAAATCAAGGGTAAGGAGAGTGGACTACGAGTTGCTCCCAGAGCCTAAGGGCTAAAGTGTCGAACTAGCAAAGACTTCAGCACCACATAAGACCCAGTTGCCTCTTCGGCATGGGCAAAATCAAAGATCAAGGAGAGTGAACTATGAGTCGCTCCTGGAGCCTAAGGGTTAAAATGTCAAACTGGAAAAGGCTTCAGCACCACATATGACCTAGTCACCTCTTCGGCGGGGGAAAAATCAAAGATCAAGGAGAGTGGACTTCAAGTCGCTCCTAGAGCCTAAGGGCTAAGGTGTTGAAATGGCAAAGACTTCGGCACCACATAAGACCCAGTCGCCTCATCGGCATAGGCTAAGTACTTGTAATGCCTAAGGCGCAGGCAACTCAGGTACGAACCTTGTGATGCATAGCCCACCCCGGCAGCAACAGGTTGAACCCATTAAGGACAACCGATGTCAACTTAAACCGGGTGCAAACAGGTCGGGCATATACCCTACTATGTTACTCACCTCGGTGTACATAAGGTTACCCCTACTAAATACTGGAAGATGGTTCGGGGTAACGACAATTGGGAAACCCTCACTTCGGGTGTTTAGCTTAATAGCTTAATGGTTCAGGATAAGATAATCACTTCAGCAAATAAAGAAAATTGCACAGTGGCCTCCGCTTCATCACTGGCACCTTCGTCCTCAAAGTCCGGATAATTCGCTGACCGATGCACTATGTCATCAGTGATCCGTGAAATAGTGATGGCGCTTGTATCAAGACCGGGGTAGAGATGCCTAATCAACCACCGACTGAGCTTGAAGCCCTTGCGGTAGGCCTCGGTCATCACATCATCAAATCTTGAAGACTGGACATAGTCGATAACTGCTTGAACCTTAGTCTCCTTGAGGGCATCCTCGAAGATCTCGGTCTTCTCTTTGAGGTTGGCTCGGAGGTACTCCACCTCGTGCTCCAACTTCCCTTTTGCTTCATTGGACGAGCCTCGGCAACAACTTCAACGGCGTCCCCAGCAGCAGTCTCGGTGGGATTAGAGGTGGGCTCGGCCGCCACTTTAGGCCCCTGAGGTGCCATGTCCCCCTCCAAATCGATGACAGGATGGGCGCTGGGGAGCTCAGGCTCTGGAGCTGGGGCCTGTGGAGGCTAAACCTCAGCAGAGGCCTGCGGGGACTCGATGCGCACCTTCTTGGCTACGCGCTTCTTTCTCTTCATCTGGCGGAACAGCCTCTGACCGTCTATCTTGTCCGCCTCCATAGGACTTGCAGTGAAGCTCGACGTTAGTAGCCCCAAAGTAAGCATGCAGACAAAAAAGCCAGAGTAAAGAAAAACCTACCCAAGCTCAAGCCGGCCTGGATGAGCTTCTCCTCGGCTATGAAGTCCTTGTAATTCAACCTGAGTTAAGCTCACGACTGAAGTGACTTCTTGGTCTTCCCATCGAGGATAACACCGGGGTCTTGAACGGCCACCTTCTAGTCAGTAGGGAAGGGCCACCCCATGCTGCTCCAAACTATGAAGTAGTCCCGCTTCCAGACCGAAACTTTACTCGAGAGCTTATGCATTAATTTAAAACCTGGCAGGGAGACAGGTAATAAGCCCGCCTGTGCCCGAGGAGAGTGCCCAAAGTGCTCTTCTTTATTGCCAAGATAGTACTAAGGATATCTAGGTCAATGGGGAAGGAACAGTTGAAGCAAAGGGAAATTGTCCCGACCACATTTCGTATGGAATTCGGGTGAAGCTAGTCCAAGGTAATGTTAAAGTGCACCAGCACCTCAACAATCAAGGGGTGAAGAGGAAGTCAGAGTCTGGCAACCAGTTGCTCCCTGACGACCACGATCTCATCGGGACCGTGCTCCCATGGAAAGCTGCCGATGGGGAGATTGTAAGAGTACTCCCCATGAAGGTTGAACCTTTGTATGAGGTCCTGAAGTCTCTTCGGAGTCATGGTGGAAGGGCCGAACTGATCTGGCACCCGACCTCAGTGGGAGGTGGATGCCAGATGACCCGATGCCACCTGTACATCGGACGGCTGGGTGGCAGAAGAGCCACCCTGAGCCGAGGTACCCACCTCGGGCTCATCGATGAGGCTATCTACACTAGATGACATCATAATACAGAAAGGAAAGAATAGTCGAAAAAGGAAAGGAAGCTCGGGGACTCACCGCGGGAAACACAAACTGAACTAAGGGGAATGACCGAGCTAGAAGACTCGAGCTGGGAACCTCAAAGGCGCGCTCAACACTGACGCTGAAGACTTTGTGGCAAAGAAATGACCAAGGGTCCCTCACTATTTATAGCCATTACACCCAAGCATTAACGGTCAAGATGGAGACGATCCAATGACTCAAAAAAACTGGCTACAGGTTCCTCGAGGTGAAATTAGTTTAGTGCATTTTTTGGCATCCACGAAGTCTGAATCATGTGACGTCCGCGCGTAAACCGAACATGACCCAAGTTCCTTTTGACAGAGTCGGGAACTAGACCGGTCCAGCTAGGCAAGTCGCATGACGAAGCAGCATAAGTACCGAATCCAAATCCACCCGGCGCGACATGAACTCCTCGCGCTGGGTCAATGCCACCAGCACAAGGAGTGGGGGGCAATTGATGGAGGGTGACTTGGCTCAACCTCGTAGCACGGGTACACGTGGGCGTGACCTTGCTCAAGCGATGACTTAGCATGACAGCACAACAAGCGCAACTGCGACTCGGAGGGAAGGGTCCACCGAGTTCAGCCTGGCAACTTGGCGGGATAAGCTACTCGCCGAGTGCCGCCTGACCCGCACCTCCTTCCCGAGGCTAAGGCATTCTGTGCTACCTTCGAGCTCGAGGCCCCCTGACCTTTCCTGATGCCCGAGCTCCTCCCAGTGGATTTTGGGCCACTCCCAAACAAGAACACCCCGATTCGCCTCTAGATACCCCGAGGTAAAGACACCTCGGGTCGGATAGCTCGATGTAGCTTGCCATGGGAAGCTTGCCACTTGCGGGATAGCTCGGCACAGGGTAACTCGTGAAAGAGCAGTTCGACATATCGCAAGAAGATCTCCTGCCCGACCACCATACCCAACAAATCTGGGGACAACAACCATGTCCCTCGTCAGACAGTGTCGTGCCTGCCACCTTTAGAGGGTTCCTCACACTTGACAGGCACGTACCCTGCAATGACGGCCCCGCGCGTGCACCTCAGCCCTGCCTATAATGGCTGTGGTAGGATGACAGTGGCGGTTATACCTGTCTTGTCAGAGGCTAGTGGGTCTCAAGGAACAGAGGTAACTCCTGATACTCGCGCTATTTGCACTCGTAGCCTTCATCATTTCTTTGCATCTTTCGTAGAGTTCTAACTTAAGCATCGGAGTGTTCCCGCCGGGAAAGCCCCCGGGGATTCTTCATCTTCTCCATCTCAGGTATCTTTTAGGAGCCACACAAGCGCCAGCCCAGAGTGACCGGATTGCACACCATCAGGATGTAACCTTGATGATTTGCTTACTCTTCTTCATGATATCAGTGAAACCATGGCTCTAACTCAAAGTCTCCTTTGCATCGCTCTAACTTGAGTTCTTTTACCAAGTGTTACATATGCTAAAAATCTTAAAGCTTAGTTTGGAAGGAATACAAATTTGTAGAATGCAAAACCTTGTATTTTGTGCCAACTGATGGTGGCTCAGTTGGTAGGTTCTTTGACTCGTCGGAGTAGAGACCTAGGATCAAATCCTGCTACCACCAGGGGTTGGGAGGGGGGGTTAAGGGAAAGGGGATGGGCTACCCCCTGGTGTGTAGCCCCATGAAGCAAAATTTGATCTTTTGGGACCGTAACATACTACCATGTTTACATAATTGACATCTTAACCATGGTTTTCAAAACTGGACTAGACCAGACGGTCAAAGTGGAAAAATTGGGAACCATGGTTTTACCCCAGAACAATTATTTTGCCAAAAACTATTGATTTGGTTAGCAAAAGATTGTGCTTTCCATGATAGCTCTCATTTTGGTGGTAAAAAGACCCTCACACTCTAATGACAAGTAGTTGCTTCCCTCTAGCAACTCCAATCTACTCCAAGTAGCCCTTTCCATAATTTGAACTTGATACATGGTCATAGATTATGTTCATATATATATATATATATATATATATATATATATATATATATATATATATATACACTGAAAGTCTTAAGACTATTAGAATAGGTCAAGCCATGTTATTTATTAATTAGAATGGACATCAAAGATTTCTAGACATCAAAAGTTTCTAGGCATCCCTTATGTTTTCCTTGTTCCTATTCTTAGTTGAGAGTTCAAGGAGTGCTCAAGACTAAAAGGAGTCATGAAATACATTGTGAGAGTTAAGAGTAAATCAAGGGGGACTCATAGTGGAAGAAGCTACATTGAAGAATATATGTGGATGGCTATGTCTAATTTTTATATATAAAATTATAATATTCTTTTATTGTTTACAACTAAATATGATATATGAAATAAAAAGAGTTGGTTTGGTCTTATAGACAAACCAACCCTATAAACGTTGGAAGGGCTTTTCACTTAGGGGTGTTATTTTTTGGATTTTGAGAGAGGGGAAAGTTGGTCAATGGGATTTTGGTTTCCATTGACCAAGAATCCCATATTCTTTTTTCATCTTTATGTGAGGACCAGAGAAAGTTTATTTTCCTGGGTACCGCTTACCCAAGAAAGTGATAATCATCTCTTAGGTGGGTAAATAACTTTCCTACATAGGGGAAAAGTTGTCAACACTTGAATAGGACAAAAATGCCCCTTTTAATAATAGATTTCTATGGCTAAAATAGTCATTGCTTTATTCACATGGGAAATAAAAGAACATGGGTAAATACACTTACCCTGGTAAGCGTTTCCTAGGAAAAACTTGCCCAAGTAATTGCTTTTATCTGGATAAGTTACTTATCGTAAAGCGAATAGGGGCTTAATGGGCATTCTTTTTTTGGATTTTGAGAAGAGGAAAAGTTGGTCAATGGGATTTGGATTGCCATTGACTAAGAAACCCATATTCTTTTTTTCAGATTTATGTGGTGATGAGGGAAAGTTTATTTTTCTGGGTAAGTGGGTAAACAAAAGAACATGGGTAAAATAAATTTACTTGGGTAAGTCTTTCCTGTGAAAAAACTACCCGGATAAGTAATTTACCGAAAAGCAAACGGAGCCTTAGTAGTAAAAGATAAGCTTAGAAAAATATTTTAACATATATAATAAATTCAATGTGTACAAGTAAATTTATAATTAGGAAATAATTGTGTCAAATAAGAGTTGCCCAATGGGACTTCACCTATTTATACCATATGTAGGGATCTCAAGCCTAATCCAAGGCATCCATTAGAAAGGAAGCCTAGTAAATTAACTACATTTTTTATCCCCTTGTCCATATTAACCCTCTTTTTTCAAGGATCAAGAAAATAAATTTTATGAAAAATAAAAGAGAGAAATACAACTGAGAGAACTACAGAACACTCAAAGGCTTGTTCAAAAGGAAAACGAAGATTTTCGAACTTCCAAACTGAACCAACCTCCGAAAATCCTAAGAAACTGTTAAGACGGGGGCTCAGTCAAGCACCCAACATTGGCATGACTAGGAGCTAACCTTATCTCTTCCATCTCTCCCTTTACCCCTCACCGACTTCTTCCCTCTAATATCTGCTAACACTGAAGCATCCACGTAAAAATCCACAAGCCTTCGCAGCTTTCAACTCAGACTTGGAACCCTCCGATTTTAATACCCTGCTCCTTCCTCCCCTTCTTCCACCGCCACCCATCAGAAGCCTCTATGGGGTATGGGGATTAAAGATTTCAGGCCTTCCACCACAAACAATTCTCCAAAGACCTCCATTATCAATGCCTTAGGGACCTCGTATGGTGCTTCCGCCAAATCAAAAGCTTTACAACCTTGAGGTTAGGGGTGTCAATTGGACTGGATTTGGTCCAATCCGGTCCAGTCCAATGTGAGTCCATTACAAATGGACCTGGTCCAATCCAGTCCAATGAATCTTTTGGACCATTTTGGACCAGTCTAGAGACTGTCCAATCTGTTCAAATTTCTGTTAATTTAGATTGGTTTCAACTCAAATCTGGTCCATTGACACCTATGTTTTTATTTTCTATCAATGAATCAGATATTGGCTCTGATGGAGCGCAATCCGGCCGGTCTTAGCTGTCAACGAATTCGCCATTAAGCTGGAGCGTTGGGGAGCCTGAAACGGGAAAGATGAGAGAACTTCAGGGGGAACCCGGTGTGATAACTCCGAAGCTCAAGTCAGTAATCTCTCAAAGGCAAAGTGTAGACCAGATAGTGCAAAGTTCACATACCTTGTTTGTTGAGGGCAGGGTGCCTTTTATAACCACTTCGCGCACTCGCTCTGAGGCCCTTGTCAGGTCGGGTATGGTTACCCTTGCGTCTGTCAATTCGGGCGTCATCGTTTCTGCTGGGACAGAACCGTCACTGCCTAACCGTCTCTCTAACTGGAGATGGCGGTGTCAGGAGGCGGTTGCAGGTAGCCGTTTAGAGTGCGGCCGTCAAGCGTCAGATCCCAAGTGAGTCAGGTGCGGCGCCCTCGGGTACGGACTTCCTTAGTGTCAGGCATAGTATGGTTTGTTTGGTTTTGGTGCCCTGAAGGTGATGTGGTGGAGTGGTGAGCGAGGCGAAGTCTTGAGTTCTGAGGTATGTATAGGGCAGGTCAGTTCGGTGAGGGGTATCTCGAGCAGTTACAAGGCAGGCCAGTTCGGCAAGGTGTATCCCGAACTGTTACAAGGCAGGCCATTTCGGCGAAGTATGTCCCAAATTGTTGCAAGGCACGCCAGTTCGGCGAAGTATGTCCCGAACAGTTACAAGGTTGGCCAGTTCGGATTACTTTCTGCTTTGGGGCCAAGGGTGAGTTTGGGCCCCTAGTAGGGAGTTCGGACCGCTGGTTTCTCCCCTTGGTGCTCACGCTTTAGGCTTGCTTTTGTGCCGAGCTGTTGCCTTTGCCACATGTCGCATAACTGTGAGGTCGGGCCAAATCTTCCTTCATCAATTGCCCCCCACTCCTCATGCCAAGGGTCTTGCCCTGGTGCAGGGAGTTTTGCGAGGTGGTAGGTGGATTTGTCCCGTTCTTCGAATCTTGACTGCGCAAGTTTCTTTTGCTAGGGTTCTTCGGTTCCGAGAAGGCGGGAAACATGCCTACTGCTCATAAATGTTGACGGACGTGACTGCGGGTCATTTAAATTTGAAAAAAGAGCGCCATTGTCGTTCTGAAGGGATGTGCGCTGGCGGTTTTGTTAGTTGCAGGGAGACGTGTGGCGCGTTGTCAGTTTCAGAAAGACGTGCGTCAGCGCGACGTCAGTTTCATAAAGACGTGCGTCGGTGCGACGTCAGTTTCATAAAGACGTGCGTTGACGTTTTGCTCTTTTCAGAAAAACGTGCGCCAATCACGTCTCGACCTCAGGGGACGTGCGGTCAACGCGAATGCGGGCCGTCGGATCGTCTTTGATCTGCACTGCTGGTTCTTGGTTACTGTAGCTATAAATAGTGGGGGACCCCAGTCGATTTGTCACTTCTGCGGTTTGCTTCTTGAGCTCGCGTCCAACTTTTCAGCTCGTGTCCAAGTTTTTTCAGCTCGCGTCTAGGCTGATTACTTAGCCTTCAAGGTTTTTGGCTTGTTCCCGTCTCCAGAGCCTTCAAAACTTTCTTCCGGTGAGTACCTTCCTGAATCCACCTCTTTTCCTCGATGTCTAGCTTTGATAGCTCAGACGACTCTTCAAGTAGGACTGACGTAGGTTCTACAAACCGAGCCGTATCCCCCCGATTGCCTTAGTGATCCTGAGGTGGAACTTGAGGATGAATATGAACCCGTAGGCCGAGCCGCTTCGGGCAGTTTGGCGTCTACCTCTCACCGAGGTCGGATGCTAGACAGGTTTGGTCCCTCGACCATGACGCCCGAGGGGCTTAAATCTATACTTATTTCTTACAATCTGCCTGGGGGTATACATATTTCATTCCTTCGGGTAGCTTTCCTTGGGAACACGGTCCTAATGAGATCGTGATTTTTCGAGAGCAGCTCGCTGCGGGGTTGCAACTGCCTTTCCACCCCTTCTCGTCGAAGTCATAAACCACTTCGGTGTCACCATTGGCCAGCTTCATCCGAACTCTATTCGGAACCTGGTGGGGACAGTCTCCCTTTTTTGCGAGTAGAATTTCCTTTTAGACTTGGAGATATTCTCCTCCATCTTGATGCTCAAGAGACAAGCGGGTTCTCTTCCTGGGGGAAGACGGGCGTATTACCTTTCTCCTCGCCCGGGCTTTAAGCTTCTGCACGATCTTCCTAATAAGGTCCCGGTGTGGAAGAGGGACTACTTCGGTGTGCGAAGTGCACAAGGATGGCCCTTTTAGACCGGGTGGGGTGAGACCGCTCTTGATTCAGGTGTCACTCTTGACAAAGAGACTATGAAGGGCCTCCGGCAATGGGCACGACATGGTTTAAAGTGCCATCAGTACTTAACGGAGGCCAAACTTATTGCGGCCGGCCTGAGTTCGAGTAGGTTTCTAGTTCTGCGGTTTCTTGCTTGCTTTGTTCCTTCATTTTTTCTTATGTCGAACTCGTTTCTGCAGGTGTGATGGACGCAGAGAGAACTCATGGGGGGCGTCTGTTCCAAGGCATGAAGAGGAGGAAGGGGGTCGCCAAGCGAACTCGTACCGAGCTGCCCCCGGATGAGGAGCCTTAAGTTCTAGGCCACACGCCGGAGGATCTGCCCAGGGAGCCTGAGGTGACTCCACCGATGCATGAAGCTGCCGAGGCGCCTTACGCTGAGACCACTTATACGGGTGCTCCTGCATACTCTAGTGCTCCTGCTCACTCTGGGTCCGCTCATACGCGGGCTGGGCCCTTGGGTTCAGGAGCTCAAGGGGAGTTCAGGAGCGTGTTGATGCTGAACTACGCTCTTCAGAAGAGTAGGGAGGCTACTTTCCCCGAGGAGATCGCGGTGTGGACCGATCTTCCTCTGAACTAGGCCGCTTGCTGCGCCGTAACACATGCTATGGTGGTAAGTCAGATTTCGTCTGCCTTCTTCATTTTCTATCGCTTTTACTGTTGTTGCTCACTTGTTTCTTTTGGTAGGTGAATTCTTCAATTCACGCCTTAGCAGCCCAAGTGGAGAGGAGCTCACGACAGGCGTGAGCTGCTGAGGCTACCACCCATGTTGCTGAAGAGGCTTTCCGTGCCGCCGAGGCGAATATCCGAGCTGTTGAGGCGGCCGCTAATGCTGCCGAAGAAGCTGCTCGCGTCGCCATGGCCAGGCAGGCGATGTCTCAGCGTGATATCGAGGCCATGGGGTTAGTCATCAAGCACATGGCGGACTTGAAGTTGGACTTGCAGCATCAAGTCGAATATCTTTAGGAGGACATCAGGGAGAAAATGCAGATTTTTTCCCAAGGCATTGAAGACGCCAAGAAGAAGGCCGTTGAAGACTATATTGCCTCTCCGTGTTTTGACGATCTGATGGTGGATTCTTACAGAAGGGGGTTCAAGCTGAGCCAGTGGATGATCCGGAACACGTACCCCGACCTCGATGTTAGTGCCATATTCACTTCGCATATAACTCAAGAGATGGCCAATGTTGCCGATGGCAAGCCAGACTCTGAAGGAGAGGCAGGGCCTTCGGGTGTTGTTGAAGTTCCTTCTGATGGCGAAGAAGTAGCTCCGGGCATGTAAAGATTTTTTTTTTTTTTGGAAGTGCCTTCTGATGGCCAATGTACTCATGTTTCTTGCAATGGAATAGACAATCTTTTTGCCTGTTCTTTTTCCCGAACTGATTCTTTGTCAAACTGATAATATGCCACTATTTCTTGTCCGGGTTATTGTACTTACACGATCTATTTCAGCGCTAAGGCTTTTGTAGAAAATTGATTTTTTGCCGAGCTGATAATATGCCCGACTTCTTTGCTTGCTTACGCCGAGATTCTTCTTGGCTCTGCATCATGGCCCTTAGGCCCTTGTATCGATTTCGTCCACTTCGCTTGGTGGTTTATAGGTAGTATCGCCCTAAGTTGATAATGTTCCACGCTCGAGGTACTTGTTTGCCTTCTAAGGTTTTGAGCTCGTATGCCCCCCGAGCACTCTCTTTACTTTATAGGGCCCTTCCCAGCTTGGTCCAAGTTTGCCCACGCCGGGTTCGGGCACCATAATCTTACGAAGGACCAGGTCGCCGACTCAGAAGCTTCGTTGCTTTACTTTGGCATTGTAGTAGCGAGCTACCTGCTGCTGGTAGGCTGCTGTCCTGATGTGCGCGAGGTCCCTTACCTCGTCCAGTAGGTCAAGGTTGGTACGTAACTCATTTCCGTTTATCCGATCGTCGTATGTTTCTAGTCGCAAAGTTGGTACTTCGATTTCTATCGAGATCACTGCTTCAGTGCCGTAGGTGAGGTTGAAGAGGGCTTCTCCCGTGGCGGTTTTTTCTGTAGTTCTGTGAGCCCATAAAACGCTTGGTAGCTCTTCGGCCCACAATCCCTTAGCTCGATCTAAACGTGCTTTCAGTCTGCGCAGGATGGCTCTATTCATAACTTCCGTCTGACCGTTTGCCTGCGGGTGCGCGACGGATGTGAAGTTCTGTCGAATCCCCATGTTCTGGCACCACTCTTGGAACTTGATATCCTTGAACTGCTTGCCATTGTCAAAGATTAGTACTCGAGGTAACCCAAAACGACATACTATGTTCTTCCAAAAGAAGTTCTGTATGTTTTGGGCCGTAACAGTTGCCAGAGGTTCGACTTCTATCCACTTCGTGAAGTAATCTACTGCAACAACTAGGAATTTTCTTCCACCTATTGCTGGCGGGAATGGCCCCAGGAGGTCGATGCCCCATTGTGCAAAGGGCCACGAGCTGGCAAGGTATTTGAAGTCGAAAGCAGGCTGATGGTGGATATTGACGTGCTTCTGACACTTGTCGTATTTTCTGACAAGCTCAACTGCTTCTGCCTTCATCGTTGGCCAATAGTATCCTTGTCGAAGTGCTTTTTTGGTGAGTGCTCTGCTCCCCAGGTGTCTGCCACACAGACCTTCATGAGTGTCGCGAAGTATGAACTCGGCTTCGGCAGGTCGCAGGCAACGCAAGTAGGGGAGCATGTAGGACCGTCGGTATAACCATTCGTCTATTATGACGTATTTGGCTGCCTGGCACTGCACCCTCTTGGCCGCATTGCGTTCTGTAGGGAGGGCTCCGTCTATCAAGAAGCTCGCGAGTGGGTCGATCCAGCTCGGCTCTGCTTCGAGGACGGGAGCGACATCCTCTACCCCCCCACCCCCCGAGAATACTAGGCTGAGGTAAATCCTCTATGTACACGGTTCTCATGTTGTTGTGACTTGCGCTGGCTAACCGGGATAGAGCATCGGCCTCAGTGTTCTCTGACCTCTGGATTTTCCTGATGAAGTGTGGCTGGAAGTTGAGAAGGGTCTCTTTAACTTTTGCCAAATATGCGATCATGGAGAGCTCGCGTGCTTCGTACTCGCCCGTAACTTGGTTGACCACGAGCTGGGAATCGCTGCAGATGACTAAGTGCTTTGCTTTGACCTTTTGCGCTAGGTTCAGCCCGGCTATCAGTGCTTCGTACTCTGCCTCGTTGGTCGATGCCGCGAACTCAAAGCGTAGTGCGTATTCTAATTTTGTGCCACCCGGGCCGCATAAGACTATTCCAGCCCCGCTGCCTTGCTGGTTCGAGGAACCATCCACGTGAAGGATCTAGGGCTCCTCATCCCAATTCGCGTTTCGTTTGACTAGGAGAGATGCCACACTGGCTGCTACTTCACAGGGTTCAGACTCTATTGGCTTGGGAGCTCCGGGTTCACCCGAACTGGGGACCTCGGCCTCAACCTATTGGGCTTCATGGCTGAAAGTGCACTCGGTGACAAAATCTGCCAAAGCTTGGGCTTTAATTGAGATCCGTGGTTTGTACTGAAGATCGTACTCGCTGAGTTCGATGGCCCACTTCATCAGCCTACCGGAGACCTCGGGCTTCAGCAAGACTTGCCTTAGGGGTTTGTCGGTTAAGACAACGACTGTGTGAGCTTGGAAGTACGAGCGGAGTTTCCGAGCTGATATCACCAGTGCGTAGGCTATTTTCTCTATCTGCGGGTACCTTGTCTCTGCTCCCTGGAGAATTTTACTAACATAATAGACGGGCCGCTGGATCCGATCTACTTGTATTACTAATACCGAACTGACCACCTCATCGCTCACCGAGACATATAGTTCTAAGACCTCGCCCTCCTCGGGTCTGGCTAAGGTTGGTATGGTGGCGAGGTAAGTCTTTAGCTCGTCGAACGCGAGCTGGCAATCTTGGGTCCATTTGAACCATTTGCCTTTGATTGCCTTAAAGAAAGGCAGGCAGCGGTCTGCCGACTTGGACATGAAGTGGCTCAGAGTGTCTATGCGGCCGTTTAGCCTTTGAACTTCTTTTACTTTCCAAGGTGGTCTCATATCAAGGATGGCCTTTATTTTGTTCGGGTTGGCCTCAATACTGCGCCGGTTGACAATGTACCCTAGAAACTTATCCGATGTGACACTGAAGACACACTTGTTTGGGTTTAGTCTCATGTTATATTGACGCAGAATTTGAAAGACAGAATCCAAGTCTTTTATTAATTCTCGCAAAAATTGTGTTTTGACGACCATGTCGTCTACATAACATTCGATTTTCATGCCAATTAAAGGCCGAAAGAATTTATTTACAAGTCTTTGAAAGGTCACACCAGCATTCTTTAACTCGAAGGGCATGACCTTGTAACAGTACAGGCCAAACTCGGTAATGAAGCTGGTTTTTTCTTCGTTGGACTGGTCCATCTTGATCTGGTTGTAGCTTGAGTAGGTGTCCAGGAAGGTTAGCAGCTCATGTCCCGAGGTCGCGTCCACTAGGTGGTCAATTCGAGGCAGGGGAAGTAGTCTTTTGGGCAAGCTCGGTTCAGGTCGGTGTAGTCGATGCACAGGCACCACTTGCCGTTGGCTTTTTTCACCAGCACTGGGTTGGCTACCCAGCTCGGGTAATGAACTCCCCTTATGAAGTCCGCTGCGAGGAGCTTTTTGACTTCTTCGTCGACCGCCCTCCAACGCTCCTAGGCTAAGTTGTGTTTCTTCTATCTAATGGGTCTGACTACTGGGTCAGTGTTAAGCTTGTGACTTATAAGGCCAGGGTCAATACCGGGCATATCTGCCGCGGACCATGCAAAAATATCTAAATTTTGGAGTAAGAAACTCATCAGTTCAGTTCGCAAAGGCTCCTTGACAGAGGCACTGATCTATAGTGTTCGCGTCGGATCTGTAGCCGAGGTAGGGACTGTGATTGTTTCCTCAGTGGCCGAAGCTCGTTCCTCGCCCTGCTCCACAGGTCGCTCTAGTTCGAGGTCGTCGGCTACTTTGGTTTTTCCATTTAGGGCAGCAACATAGCATTTGCGGGACTCAAGTTGGTCACCCCGCGCTACCCCCACACCGAAGTCCGTTGGGAACTTCATTGCCAGATAATAGGTGGAGACCACAGCACGCAGAATATGCATAATTGGTCACCCTATTATGGCGTTGTATGGGAAGGGGGTCGCGACCACCAGGAAATCATGACTGAGTCTTACCGCGCACGGCCATGTGCCAACTTCCACAGGTACTGTTATTTTCCCCAAGGGCCTGACTTCCTCTCCGCTGAAGCCTACCAGAGGAGTGTGAGCGGGTTTCAAATCACTTTTCTGCAACTGTAATTGGTTGAACGCCGATTTGAATAGAATGTCTGCCGAACTGCCTGATTCCACCAGTACGCGCCAGACTTCGAAGTCGCTAATCCTTAGCTTTATGACGAGTGCGTCGCCGTGTGGGTAGTGAACACCTCACGCGTCGTCTTCTGTAAAAAATATCGGTTCTTCTGTCTTTGGCCTCTTGGGAGGGTTCTGCTCCTCTCGGGTTGCTTCGCGAACTGACGTTCGTGCTGTTGCCAAAGTGCATCCTGCCACCACCGAACCGCCCACTATCACGTGGATGGTTCCCCGGACTGGCCTCTCTTCTGGGGGAGGTCGCTGCAAGGCTTCGGCCGATCTGCTGCTCGGCTTGGGGACATCTTTTCTATGTTCCCCTTGCTGACCTGCTTTATTACTATTGTCGTAATGTACAAAATTTCTCAAGTACCCGCGACGGATGAGTCCCTCTATCTCGTCGTGGAGATTATTACATTGCTCGGTGCTATGACCATGATCTTTATGAAAACTACAATATAAATTTTTGTTCCTCTCGTTGGGGTTGCTCTTCAGGCGAGGTGGCCACTTTACGTAAGGGGCGTCCTTGATCGTCATCAGGATCTCGGTCCACCTTGTGTTCAATGGCGTGTAATCCGTCCGAACTACTAAGGAATCTCGGGACGACTGGCTTGGCTTCACCTCTCGGTTCTGGCTTCTTCTGTCGCCGGGGTTGGAGGGCTCACCTTCTCTTTTTCTTTTTTCAACCCTGCCTTCGACTCTCTGGTTGATCTCTTCCTCTGTTCTCATAAACTTGTCCATGAGCTTGAGGAAGCCGTCTACGGTTGCGGGCTGGCTGGCCACCATGTGCCATTTGAATTCTTTGTGCGTCACCTCTCTTTTGGCCACGACGAGCTATACCGTGGGGTCTAACTGAAGGATCTGCAAGCATGCTTCATTGAACCGCTTGATGTAGCTCCGGATGGGTTCTCCCTCTCTTTGGATTACCCCGAAGATACTTTCCTCGGTTCTAAGACACCTTTTGCTGGTAACAAAGTGCGCAGTGAAGATCTGCATGAACTGGGGCCAGCTTCTTATTGACCCGGAAGCTAGGTTCCAGTACCAGGTGCGAACCACCCCTCTGAAGGTGGTGGTGAAGGCCACACACATGCATGACTCGCTGGCCCTAGCAATGTGCATTTGCGACTGGAACGCGTCGATGTGGTCGTTGGGGTCAAAAGACCCATCATATTTGTCCAGAGATGGGAGTTTGAAATCTCTAGGCAACAGGACTGCCAGAAGTTCTGCTGAAAGGGGGGAAGGAACTGATAGAATGGGGATGGTTTTTACCTCGCTCGAGCTCGTTTCTTCCTTGCCTCTGAGCTCAGGTAGCACATGAGTAGCAGTTCGGTGACTTCGCCGGTGCCTTCTTTGAGTGGGCCTGGTGCTGGCGCTGCTTGCCTCCGTTTTGCCGAGCTCGATGGGCCCGGAATGCTAGCCAGCTGCTAAGGCGCTGAAGCAGTTCTCCGTGAGTAGGAACTCGGGCTTGGAGCGTCGGTGTGACTTCGTGGGCGAGGTTCCTGACCCACCCGCGAGCTACGAGGCGGGGGTGATCTTCCTTTGCTTTTGGCCCAGGGATGAGGCCTGACTATTAGGTGGGTTCTGTGGTTGGGAAGCCTCTCCTTGGTGAGGTTGTCCACCTTGAGGGGAGGCCTTGACCGGCTTTGAAACAGGGTGCTGGGGGGGAGCAGTGGCTGGCTCAAGGGTAGCTGAGGGAATAATTGTTGATAATGGTGTTGGGAGAGGTGGTGCAACACTTGGTGTTGCTGGAGTTGGTGCTGCTAGAATTGCTGCATTTGGGCCTGCATTGCCCACATGCATTGCATCGAATCATCTATCTGGTTTTGGCGGGCTGCTAGTGGGACAGCAGTTGGTTCCGCGAAGTTTGTTTCGATGGGGAGTGGAAGAGGAATGTTCAAACTTGGGATCCCATCCACTGAAAGGGGGATGGTGAACTACCCAATGCACACCACCGGAACATGAAGTTGTTCTCCGGTAGTGGCTGTTTCGGTTCCACGTCTGGCACTGCTGGAGGAGGCCATTTCGGTGTTGGAGTTTTTTGAAAGAAGGGTAGGTAAAAGAGATTTAGAGGGAGGCTTTTAGAAGCATTCCCACAGACGGCGCCAATTGATGGAGCGCAATCCGACCGGTCTTAGCTATCAACGAATTTGCCTCTGAGCTGGAGCGTCGGGGAGATTGAAACGGGAAAGATGAGAGAACTCCAGGGAGAACCCGGTGTGATAACTCTGAAGCTCAAGTCAGTAATCTCTCAAAGGCAAAGTGTAGACCAGATAGTGCAAAGTTCACATACCTTGTTTGTTGGGGGCAGGGGGCCTTTTATAACCACTTCGCGCACTCGCTCCGAGGCCCTTGTCAGGTCGGGTATGATTACCCTTGTGTTTGTCAATTCGAGCATCATCCTTTCTGCTGGGATAGAACCGTCACTGCCTAACCATCTCTCTAACTGGAGATGGCGGTGTCAGGAGGCAGTGGCAGGTGGCTGTTTAGAGTGCGGCCGTCAAGCGTCAGATCTCAAGTGAGTCAGGTGCGGTGCCCTCGGGTACGGACTTCCTTGGTGTTAGGCATAGTACAGTTTGTTTGGTTTTGGTGCCCTGAAGGTGATGTGGTGGAGTGGTGAGCGAGGCAAAGTCTTGATTTCGGAAGTATGTATAGGGCAGGTCAGTTCGGCGAGGGGTATCCCGAGCTGTTACAAGGCAGGCCAGTTCGGCGAGGTGTATCCCGAACTGTTACAAGGCAGGCCAGTTCGGCGAAGTATGTCCCGAACTGTTGCAAGGCAGGCCAGTTCGAATTACTTTTTGGTTTGGGCCAAGGGTGAGTTCGGGCCCCTAGTATGGAGTTCAGACCGCTGGTTTCTCCCCTTGGTGCTCGCGCTTTAGGCTTGCTTTTGTGCCGAGCTGTTGCCTTTGCCACGTGTCGCATAACTGTGAGGTCGGGCCAAATCTTCCTTCATCAGGCTCAATCCAATATAAATTCATTATGGACAGATCAGGTTCAATCCAATATGTCATATTGGTCCATCCAGTCCGTCCATATTCAAAATGTCTTATTGGTTCGTCCAATCCATCTAATTGGATTTTGATTTAGATGGAATCCAACCCAAAACCAGTCCATTGACACCCTTACTTAAGGTCCCTCCAACTGAGGTTGTCCTCTACAACTCCGGAGAAACCCTTAGTAGTGTTTCCTACTTCCTTGAAAGTTTTGAGACACCAGACATGGGGCAGTAAACCAAAATCTCATACCCTCCATCTCTGGGACTATTTACCGTTGCAATCTCTCTCCAAGCCTGGCGTCCAATTGAACAAAGCCAGATTTCTACCTTCGAATTGGTAGACTTTTATGCTCTGCTATCTTCATAACTTCTAATTCCTATTCCAACACGATTAGAAATTGGCCACCTTAAACAAGCCTGAACTTCCGGTTCATGTTTTCAATTCCATAACCAACACCTAAAGACTACCCTTCGAATTCCCCTATCAAACACCTTTTCAGCCAAGACTCCCTTTCTCTCACCCTGGCTTCGACAACATAGGGAGTAATGTGAACCGAGGCTTCACCAGTCTACTAAAAGCCAAAACCAACCATCTCGATATATTGAGAGGGTTATCCAAGGGATTAGTCAAGGTAGCAAGTACGACACGACCCGATTTAAACCTCTATGCATGATTAAAAGTGAACTTATATTGTAATTTTTCTCAGATACATGACAAATGCTAATAAAACAATTTTCCCATGAATAAAGAACGAGAGGATGTATCATAAGAACTCTTTTTGAATTCCATATTTGTTGATCCTTTGTGTTTTGATGATAATAAATTCATCAGAAGTACTAATATTGTACTAAGATTGTATCTAATCCAAATAAGCTTGAACTCTAATCTTCTTAAACATATCATGACAAAGAAAGTGGGAGATTTACTTGTGATTAGTTGAACATCACCTCTCTAATAAGAAAAAGGAAGCTTCAAGGAAGATAAAAGAACTATAAAGAATAAGAAAGAAATGAGCAACCTTTGAAGATTTGTTAGTTGTTACATCAACTCAACAAAGAGAAAAAAAGCATTAAGTCCATAAGTTTAAGTATCTTATACTTTTTAGGTTCTTAATGCATTTCTTGAAATGCACAACAAATTAAACTCAACAAGACCAAATTCAATTAAACCAATCTTACTGATCAATGGTTAGAATAGGTTTGGTTTACATGTTGGCACTACCCTTGGCTGTCAAGGGTAGTCGACTATAGGTTTTTCAATAGTCAACTAATGATAGTTTAACACTTAGAAACCTTAGAATTTTAGTTCAAATGTTTTGGAAACTTTCCCTTGACTTTCAAAATTGATTTTCAACATTTTAAATCTAGGAATAATGACTAGTTCCATATTTGGTATGCATTCTATCTTGTTGGGAGTAATTTTGAACATTTCCTATTGTGGATTCAAGTCTTCCCAACGGCTAGAATATATATCACTTGCACTTTAACCTCTATAAATAAGAGGTTTTAATTTAAAATCAAACAACAAGAACAAGAGCTTTGATTGTATATATTGTATAGTTGTAGAGAGCAATTTCATATTAAGAGTTCCATCTTTTTTTGAAGAGGTTTTTGTGCTTCATTAGTACAAAATAGTGAGAAAAAACAGAGTAATTGGTAGGCTTATATATTTCTCACTAAACTATTTTGAATCTCTTCACTGAATTGAATTTATGTGTTGAGCAATCTCTTGCATTTAAAATAGTTTTATCTATATTTGATTTATCTACCTATTTAATATGCATTTATTGTATTTGCGCTTCATTATAATATCATTTGTGAATAGGTGGTATTCAAGGTTTCAACACCAACAAAGGTTTTGATTGTGACCTATAAGACTAAACAAGGTTTGGTATAAACCTACAAGGTCTATCAGTTTAGATTGGGCAAACACTTGCAGGTTTTGCCATGGCATTGTAGACACCTAAAAGTCATATTGTGTTGAACTTTGAAGAGGGTTCTTGAGAAGAGAACATAGGTTGGGGTTGTCTGAACCTCTATAAAAATCGTATGCATTGTTTATTTTTCTTTCTTTGTGCTTTACTTTCTTTCTGCAGTAGTTATTTGCTTATTCTTGCTACATCTTGTTAATTGCACCAACAAGTACTAGTAAATAGTTGTTTTGCTTTCATTTGCACAAATGGCATACTTGTAGTTGTTTCTTACTTTTTTGTTCATTTACTTTCAATTCTTCAACATGTTGTTATTTGAATTTATTTGCTAAACTTACTTGAATCTATTGTTCATCTGTTTTATATAAATGCATTATACTATTTTTACAATCACTTTAAAGCAGTTACTTTACTTTCTTGTTTGTTTATATTTCTTAACCAGTTTACATTATTATTTGGATCTTCAGTGTTGTAGTTATTTGATTTACTTGTATATATATTCTTCACTTGACTTCATCTTATTTAAGATTACTTAGAGCAATTAATTAGTTATAATGGATCGTTGTTCTAGTTATTTGATTTACATTTTGATGAAGGAGAATTTGGCCTGACCTCGTGACAGGGAGACACGTGGACGTGATTCCGCATAAGCGACAACTCGACGTGATCAGATTGCCACGTGAACGTGACTCAACACGAGTGACAGCTCAACATGAGTCAGCTCGCTACAAAGCGAGATTGGGTAAGCTGGTACCCAGAATTAAAGTCACATCGAACTAAGATCGTCTTGGTAACAGAACGCGACAAATGAAACCAAGTTCATTACGGATCATGCCTGGACAGGTGGATCACCTCGGCCCCAGGGCACTTTGGCATTCATATCAAGGCAGACCTAAGGAGCACAAGCTCGAGGAGCTCACTACCAGTCAGTTCGCCATCGAACAGCTCGGTATCCTACAAGCGACTCGCCTACCGTTCAGACCTCCGAATGACAACCTCAAGGAGCACACTATAGTACTCTACGTCCTATAGGGTCGTACCTCGTAACGGTCACATTAGTTCATCAACTCCCCAGTTCTGACAGGAATGGATAGTGTTACCGTTTGACGGCGTGAGACAGTAGTATATAAAGACTCCGCCCACCTAACACGCAAGCAAGTCCCGTCACAGTTGTGAACCGTTGACTATTCCACCAACCCGCATGGACACCAGTATATAAAGACTCCGCCCCCCCCAGGGGTGAGGTACGTTCTATTCTTATTGTTGTGTGTGTAATCTTCACTCTCTAGCTCTCTCAGTGTTATCATCTTCAAGCTCTCTATTACTATTGTGCTCTAACTTAGCCATCGGAGTATCCCCATCGGGTGAGCCACCCCGGGATCTCTGACTCATCTCTTTCAAGAGTCCAGTCCTCGTCATTGCTGGTAGCCAGATCACATCCAACAGGGAGCAGTCGGATTACGACACATCATTTGGCGCCGTCTGTGGGAACTTGTTACTAAAAGCCTTTTTATCTCCTTTTCAAAAACCCCAAAAGCTCAAAATCAAACATATGGCTTCTTCCAGCAACGCCGAACAGCACAGAGAAGCAAATGCCTCAGGAGGGCAACCTTAGTTCCCAACTGTCTGCATAGGCCAGTTCATCATACCGCTCCCCGTGGGTGGGATCCCAACACCTATTGTACCTCAACCAATTGAGCCTATGAATGCCCCACTTCCCCCTGTAGTGGGTGCAACCTCCGTTGAACCATCCTTAGTTCCCCCTGGAGTAGGAAAACCAACTAAACGACCTGGTATACTGCGTACATGCTATTCAAGCCCAAATGCAACAGGTCCAGCAGTTCCAACAATACCAACAACAAGTTCTGTACACATGTACCAACAGCAGTTCCCACCACTATAGCAGAACCAACAACCTACCCCACCTTAGTGTCCAATCACCCCAAGCAAGCCTCGCCACCAAAGCAGCCACCCTGGCCGGGGAGAGATCTCCCATGTCTCATCTCGCGGCAGGAGAGAAAGACAAGTCCCTCCCATTTCTCAACAAGTAAGCAGGTTGAGAGATACTTGGCCCACCAGAACCAATTCACCTCGACCTTCGTGACCTAAAGGCACTCTCGTGGGAAAACCGGTTCGAGGTCTTAGATGAGGACTCTAGGCATTACATTTCAGTCCGTAGTAGTTGGCGGTCCGAATCACTTCCGACCAAAGCACCACCTAACAGTGTGGAGGTCAGCAGCATCGCTGTGGAACCAACTGAGCAGCGGCCAAGGAGGCATGCTGGAGCACCCCGGGTGGTAAATCCAAGCCAGCTCACTTAACCTAGCCGACCCAAGCAGCCTAAAGGTAAAATGGAGGTAAGCTTAGGAGTCACAAAAATTGATCCCCTCCTCTCTGTACCCTCTCCACTATCCCCCGAGCTCCTGGCCTCCCTGATGCTGACGAACTTCAAGGTTCCCCCCTAGACAAGTATGACAAGTCTTTCGACCCAAACGACCACGTAGATTCTTTACAGTCCCAGATGCATCTCACTGGGGCTGGCGAAGCCTGCATGTGCATTGCCTTCTCCACGACCTTCAAAGGGGTAGCCCGCACTTGGTATAGAAACATTGCGCCTGGGACAGTTAAAAGTTGGGCGTAGCTCGTACAGTTGTTCACCTTGCACTTCATCACCAATAAGAAGTGTTCAAGGTCACAAGAAAGCCTTCTCAGTATAGTCCAGAGGGAAGGAGATTCGATCCGAAGCTACATCAAGCGCTTCAGTGACACTTGCCTACTAATCCCGGACTTAGACCCGGCCGTGAGACTCGCGGCAGTAGAAAAGGGGATCATTCATAGAGAGTTCAAATCACATGTGGTGGTGAACAAACCCAAAAACATCACAGAATTCCTTAAGCTCGCCGATCAGTTCATCGAGACCGAGGAAGAGATGAACCAACGGACTGAAGGCCCAGCAGAGAAAAGAAAGAGGGAGGACCACAACTCGAACAATGGTGACGGCAAGAGAAAGAAAAGCAAGTCCCCCACCAGGGGAGGGAACATGTTAGATTTTCATCCTCGAGTTCCCCTTGTTGAAAGAATGAGCTTCACACCCCTCAACATGAAACGAGGGGAAATTCTCATGGCAATCAAGGACGCTTCCTTTATGAAGTGGCCGCCGCAGATGAGAAGCAACTCGACCCTTAGAAACAAAAATGTATATTGTCACTTTCACAGAGACCATGGTCATAGCACCGAAAACTATAAAAACCTCTACGACGAGATTTAAGAGCTCATCCATCGTGGGTACCTGACAAACTTTGTACAAAGAAGCAATAAAGGCCGGACGGATCAACGAGGGGAGCAACAGAAAGACGTTCCCGAGTCCAGCAACAGACCAAGTGAACAGAGGCAACTACCCGAAGAAAGACCAGTTCGTGGGATAATCAACACGATCACCGGTGGGTTGGTTGTCGCGGGTTGTTCCACAGCAGCGGGAAAATCTTTAGCTCGTGAACTAGAGCGTGAAGAGAAGAACCCTCCGAAGCGGCCGTGGCCTGAGGACCCTAAATTCTTCACCAAGGATGACACACACAGGATTCAGTACACTTACGACGACGCACTGGTCATAAGAATGAAGATCAACAACTTTGAAGTCAGGCGCATCCTGGTAGATTCAGGGAGTTCGGCTGACATCCTGTTCAAAGGGAAGGCCAAGCTGGTAGATGACCTCGAGTTAGCGCCACCTATGGAGTACTTCGAGGAGTGAGCTACGCCAACCGAAGGGACGATCCGCATCCCGACCTCAATAGAAGATCCAACCAGAACTCTCTAGATCGGAGCCACGATCGAAGAGCCTCTCTGCTCTCGACTGGTAAGTTTTTTACTCAAGAATTTAGATGTATTTGCCTGGTCCGCGACAGAACTGCCCGGTATAGATGCTAAGGTTATAACTCATAGGTTGAACACCGATCCTTTAGTTAGGGCAGTTAGACAGAAAAACGCAACCTAGCCCCGAAATGCTAGAAGATAGTTGATGAGGAGGTCGGGAAACTCCTCGCAGCCGATTTCATCCGGGAGGTCCACTACCCAAACTGGATGGTTAACCTCGTTCTGGTAAAAAAAGGCCAATGGTACAACTAAAGATCGACCTGAATCGAGCTTGCCCGAAGGACTATTTTCCTCTCCCTAAGATCGACCGTCTAGTGGACGCGACCTCAGGGCACGAGTTGCTGAGTTTTCTGGATGCATACTCGGGCTATAACCATATCAAGATGGACCCTGCTGACGAGGAAAAAACAACATTCGTAATCGAGCTAGGACTGTACTATTACAAGCTTATGCCCTTCGTGATAAAAAATGCCAGGGCAACCTTTCAAAGAATTGTCAACAAACTTTTTGAGCTGTTGATCGGTGATAAGGTTGAGTGCTATGTAGACGACATGGTTGTCAAAACCCAATTCTCAGACTGTTTAATAAGTGACTTGCAATGTGTTTTTGAAATTCTGCGCAAGTATAGTATGAAGTTAAACCCTAGTAAGTGTGTCTTTGGTGTCACCTCGGGCAAATTCCTGAGTTACATAGTTAACCAGCGTGACATTGAAGCAAACCCTGAAAAAATCAAGGCTATCCTAGAAATGAAGCCACCTTGCAAGTTGAAGGAGGTTCAAAGGCTGAATGGCTGCATGGCTGCCCTAAGCCGCTTCATGTCCAAGTCGGCAGATCGCTGCCTGCCCTTTTTAAGGCAATCAAGAAAAGTAAAGACTTCGAGTGAACTAAAGAGTGTCAGCTCGCCTTCGACGAGCTAAAGAAATACCTAGTTAGTATCCCGATTCTGACCCAACTCGAGGAGGGTGATGTTTTAAAGTTGTACCTCTCTGCGAGTGATGAGGTGGTCAGCTCGGTACTGATAAAAGAAGTAGATCGGGTCCGATGACCTATCTACTATGTTAGTAAAGTTTTGTAGGATGCAGAAACCAGGTACCCAGAAATTGAGAAGTTTGCGTACGCACTGGTCACGACAGCTCGAAAGCTTCGCCTGTATTTCCAAGCCCACACTATCGTGGTCTTCACAAACCAACCTCAGAGGCAAGTCTTACTCAAGCCCGAGGTATTTGGTAGACTGACGAAATGGGCCATCAAACTCAACGAATACAACCTCCAGTATGAGCCTCGGACGGCGATTAAGGCCCAAGCCTTAGCTGAATTTGTAGCAGAATGTACCTTCACCATTGCAACCCTCAAACTGACGGAGCTCAAACAAAAAGAAGCAGCTTCAACCAGTACGGCACCGGTCCCAGTCAAAGTAAGGCCAACTTGGGATGAGGAGCCCTGGATCCTCCATGCAGACGGCTCGTCCAATCAACAAGAAAGCAGAGTCGGCGCTGTTCTACACGGACCAAGCGGGGTGAAACTGCAGTACGCACTTTGGTTCGAGTTTGCGGCATCCAACAACGAGGCAGAGTATGAAGCACTACTAGCCGGGCTTACAATGGCAAAATAGGTACGAGCAAAGCACATCATCATCTGTAGTGATTCCCAGCTCGTGGTCAACCAGGTCACCAACGATTACGAAGCTCGTGACCCCACCATGGTTGTCTATTTAGCCAAGGTCAAGGAAATTCTACAAAGCTTCCAATCATACTTCATCAGGTAGATACCAAGGTTCGAGAACGCTAAGGCCGATTGCCTATCTCGGTTAGCCAACATGAGCAACAACAACATGAGGATTGTGCACATAGAGAACCTACCTCGGCCCAACATTCTTGGGGGGATAGAAGAGGTCACTCTCGTTGCACAAACAGAGTCGAGCTGGATTGACCCACTCGCGAGCTACCTACTTCACGGAACTCAACCTACAGATCGCAACGCAGCCAGAAGGGTAGAACGACAAGTAACCAAGTACGTCATGATAGACGGACGATTGTACAGAAGATCCTACACGCTCCCCTACGTGCGCTGTTTGCGACCTTCAGAGGCTGAGCTCGTCCTCCACAACACCCATGAAGGCCTATGCGGCGAACACTTGGGGGGCAGGGCTCTCGCCCATAAATTTCTATGACAAAGATACTATTGGCCCACAATGAAGGCGGACGCACTCAAGCTCGTCAAGAAATGCGACAAATCTCAGAGGTATGCCAACATCCATCACCAACCTGCTATCGATCTGAAGTACCTCACTAGCCCATGGCTCTTCGCACAGTGGGGGATTGACCTCCTTGGACCATTCCCGCCAATGACAGGACAAAGGAAATTCTTAGTAGTAGCAGTAGATTACTTTACAAAGTGGGTAGAAGCAGAACCCCTAGCAACAATTACAGCTCGAACCGTGCAGAACTTCTTTCGGAAGAACATAATGTGCCGCTTCGGACTGCCTCGAGTGCTCATTTATGATACAATAGAACTTCACTTCGGTAGCACACCCCCAGGGGAATGGGCAAACAGAAGTCACAAACAGAGCCATACTCCGCGGACAAAAAGCCCGCTTATCTCGAGCTAAGGGGCTATGGGTAGAGGAGCTGCCCAACATACTATGGGCTTACCGAACTATTGTCAAGACTGACACATGAGAAACCCCCTTCAACCTCACCCATGGCACGGAAGCGGTAATCCCAGTCAAAATCGAGGTACCTACATTACGCTTGGAAGCCTATGACGACGAAGGAAATGGTGACGAGCTCCGCACCAACCTCGACCTAGTAGAAGAGGTACGGGACCTCGCGTACATCCGGACCGTAGCCTACCAGCAAGGAGTGGCCCGGTATTATAACGTCCGAGTTAGGAAGCGACACTTCCGTGTAGGGACCTGGTCCTCCAGAAAATTATGGTACTTGAGCCCGGTGTAGGTAAGCTCGGACCAAACTGGGAAGGTCCCTACCGAGTGAAGCGGATACTCGGGGAAGGTATGTACGAGCTCAAAACCCTAGAAGGAGAGCGAGTACCTTGGACGTGGAACATCAGCAATCTAAGGCGATACTACCTCTGATTACGAACTAGAAAGGCGCCAGCCCCAGAAACAAGTAAGCGAGCTCTAACTCTCAGATTGTGATTTCTAGCTCGCAGTCTACTATGAGAGTACTAACTTAGCCATCGGAGTGACCTCACCGGGTTGGCCACCTCGGGTCCTCTGACATTTAGTTCCTTACAGGTCTCTAAGGAGCAACGAAAGTTCAGGAGCGGACTACGGATCCCTCCCAAAGCCTAAGGGCCACAAGAAGACCTAGTCGCCTCTACGGCATGAGCAAAAGTTCAGGAGCGGACTACGGGTCCCTCCCAAAGCCTAAGGGCCACAAGAAGGCCAGTTGCCACTTCGGCATGGGAAAAGTTCAGGAGTGGACTACGGGTCCCTCCCAAAGCCTAACGGCCAATACTACTGAAAGACCAAGTAGCCTCTACGGCATGGGAAAAACTTCAGGAGTGGACTACGGGTCCCTCCCAAAGCCTAGGGGCCACAAGAAGACCTAGTTGCCACTTTGGCGTGGGCAAAATTCAGGAGCAGACTATGGGTCCCTCCTAAAGACTAAGGGTCGAAAATGTCGAACTGACAAGGACCTAGGCACTGCATAAGACCTGGATACCTCGCTGGCATAAGTAAACTACTTCTAACACCTAAGTTAAAGACAACTCAGGTATAAACCCTATAATTTCTATTCGACCTCGATTACCCTTACTCGTTGCCAAGCTTGGTAACTCAATAGTTCGGGGAAACCTGCATAGTTCGGACGAACTCTCTGGCTTCTGAGGGCAAGCTCTCTCATGATGAACCTCGTCCATGACCACCTCGGGGGCAGTAGATCAGGCCTCTTCCTAGGGAGGTGCAGTGGAGACTGGCTCCACGATTACAACTTTGGAAGAGAGATCGGCCTCCTGGCGCGATCTCTTCGCGGTCCTCTTTTTTCCCTTTTGGGAGCTCCTCAAGAGGCTTTTCATGTTGATCGGCATGGTAGCTGCAAAAACAAAAAGTAAGATTAGCCACGAACTAATCAGAACCTTGAAAAAGCGAAAACCCAAGGCGACCCACCAGGACTCAATCCGGCCCGCACGAACTTGTCTTCAGCAAGGTAGTCTGAGCAGAGGAAGCCGAGCTCCGCCCAAGACTTGAGCATCTCCCTTGTCTTCAGGCCCAGTCTAACACCAGGAACCTGAATCACTGACCTCCAATGAATTGGGAAAGGCCACCCCTCGGGGCTACGGACCACGAAGTAATCCCGTTTCCAGGTCAGGATCCTATTGGGGAGTTCATGTAACAACTTATAGCCCATGCGAGAGGGCAGGTAATAGGTTCTCCTATGCTCGGGAAGAGCACATGAAGAGTTTTTCTTTATTGACAAAATGGTAGAAAAGATATCGAGGTCAAGGGGAAGACAATACTCATAAAAAAGCGAAATGGTCCCTACTACGTTGCGGATAGAGTCCGGGTGTAACTGATCTATGGTAATGTCAAAAGACTTCAGGACCTCTACGATTAAGGGATATAAAGGAAGGCGAAGGCCAGCCACGAGTTGCTCTTCAAAGATTATGATCTCGTTATGATCATGTTCCCACGAGAAGTTACTTGAGGGGAGACTATAAGGGAATTCTCTCGGAAGGTTGTACTGGTGTACTAAGGCCTGGAGCCGGTCCAAGGTCATCCTCGAAGGGCCAAAGTGGTCCGGCACCCGACCTTGGTGAGAAGTGGATGCCTGACTACCTGAGGCCTCTCGAGCCTCTCGGGGTGCCTATACCTCGGGATGGCCACGGATTATCTCTAAACCCAAAGTAGCCCCATCTCGGCTACTGACTTGAGCCGAGGTACCCACCTCGACCTCATCTAGAAGACTATCAAAGCTAGAGGAAGACATGAAACTTAATAGAACTGAAAAGAAAAGCGAAGGGAAACTCACCAAAGAGAGACGATCGAATTAGAAGGAAATGACAAACTAGAAAACCCGAGATAAAGAAGCTAAGCGCGACCTCAGATCGAAGACTAGTAAGCTTGTGGCGAAGGAAATGAGTCTTGGGTCCCCCTATTTATAGCCACTATACCGGAGAAGCAATGGTCAAGATCAAAGCAATCCAATGGCTCCTGAGAAAATTGGTTGCATGACCATCGAGATAGAAATTAGTTTAGCGCATTTTTTGGCATCCGCGGAGCCTAAAGATCGCTTGGCATCTGTGCGTAAACCGCACGTGATCCATCTGACAGCAGCAAGACTTTGAGCCAAATCCACTTGGCACATCGTGAGCTCCTCAAACCAAGTCAAGACCCCTAGCTCGAGGAGTGGGGGGCAATTGATGAAGGAGAATTTGGCCTGACCTCATGACAGGGAGACACGTGGACGTGACCCCACATAAGCGACAACTCGATGTGATCAGATCGGCACGTGGACGTGACTCAACAAGGGTGACAGCTTAGCATGAGTCAGCTCGCTACAAAGCGAGCTCGGGTAAGCTGGTACCTAGAATTAAAGTCACTTTGACCTAAGATCGTCTCAGTAACAGATCGTGACAAATGAAAACAAGTTTGTTACAGATCATGCCCGGACAAGTGGATCACCTCGGCCCCAGGGCACTTCGGCATTCGTATCAGGGCAGACCTAAGGAGCACAAGCTCGAGGAGCTCGCTACCAGTCAGCTCGGTATCCTACAAGCGACTCGCCTACCGTTCAGACCTCTGAATGGCAACCTTGAGGAGCACACTATAGTACTCTGTGTCCTATAGGGTCGTACCTCGTAACGGTCACGTTAGTTCACCAACTCCCCAGTTCTGATAGGAAGGGACAGTATTACCGTTTGACGGCGTATGACAGTATTACCGTTTGACGGGTAAGACAGTATTACCGTTTGATGGCGTGTGACAGTATTACCGTCTAACGGGCAGGACGATATTACCTTTTGACGGCGTTTCGCCCACCTAACATGCAAGCAGGTCCCATCACAGTTGGGATCCGGTGACTATTCCACCAACCCGCATAGACCCCAGTATATAAAGACTCCGCCCCGCTAGGGGCAAGGTACGTTCTATTCTTATTATTGTGTGTGTAATCTTTGCTCTCTAGCTCTCTCACTGTTATCATCTTCTAGCTCTCTATTACTATTGTGCTCTAACTTATCCATCGAAGTATCCTCGCAGGGTGAGCCACCCCGGGATCTCTGATTCATCTCTTTCAGGAGCCCAGTCATCGTCATTGCTGGCAGCCAGATCACATCCAGCATTGAGTAGCCGGATTACGACACATCACATGTATATATTCTTCACTTAATTGCATCTTATTTATGATTACTTGGAGCAGTTGATTAGTTTAGTTGTTAAATTAATCATTTTATAAAATTATTCTTCTTGCACACACACACAAAGTTTCCAATTCCGCTACATTTATTTTCAATGTTTTGAAGAAGGCTTAGATACAATTTTAGGGGAAGTTTTAACACATACTCAATTCACCCCCTCTTGGTATTATTATTATTTTAATAAATACTTCTGAAATAATTTAGAAAATTTATTAAATCTATCCACACCGGAGTAGACCACTTGATTGACTTCAACCATACTTGGTTTTACATTAATTAACAACAAATGATTTATTTTTAATTAAAATTAATGTAATTTGCCATAATCATATTAATTTAATATAATTACATCAATTTTATTAATAGTAAATAATTTACATTAATTCATATTAATTTATTATTATTGTAAATAACTAATTTAGTATACATTTTTTTCTAATAAAAAACAATTTCAATAATTTTTGGAAATTATTATAAAATATTATAATTTATTGTTATTTAATTTACTGTTAATTAATTAGTTATAGAAAATTATTATAATTGTAGGGATTGCAATTTTCCCTATAAAACTAGGGCCCTACCTTGCCCCATCTTGAATGGGGTAAGTTTTCTCGAAGTTTAAATAGGGATGAGGAAGAGACAAGGTGGGGATGGGGAAAATATTTTTGTTCCAAATCATGAACAAGGGAGGGATGGGGTTTGCATATAATTCTCCAAACCCGATGGTAAATTAGTAAAATATCAGTAGAGTTAATATTGATTTTTAAAATATCTTTAAATTTTCCTCATATTCTTATAATCCTTGGATCCTATAATTCTATTTATAAAATACCCCTAAATTGTCATAATCCAATTCCTAAAATACCCCAAATTCACATATTGATTTTTAAAATATCTCTAAGTTTTCCTTGTATTCTTATAATCCTAAGACATCTCAATTCTATTTATAAAATATCCTATATTCCTATAATCCTATTTATAAAATATTTACAAATTAAATTATTTTAAGATAGTTGTCTGGAAATGCTTGATCGCTCATACATTTTTCGCAAGGAGCCTGTAAATCTGAAATCAGATTGCTGTTTATATATTTTATGTAAAATACATTGTCCTGGTCAACATTTCTTATTATAATCAAGCATTCCGAGAAAACCATTTTTGCTTTCAAGCCCCCTGAGCTGATGTTAAATATTATATATGGGCTGTTGGCAATCAACCATGGCCGATGTCGGTATACTTTTGATTTCTTGCAGCCAGACTTTTAATGGTAACACATTTGCCTGTATGATTTGCCTTGGCTTCACGTCAAAACCACCATTTCCATTTATCTTTCCCTCTCTCTCTCCTACCACCTTGATCTGCACGTACCTCCGCTGCCTTCTGTGATTCTTGCCTGTTGAAACTTAAATCTCACGTCCCATCACCAAACAAAGCCCCAAACCAAAGTCTAAAAGGGGTTCCATACTTTCATCTCATCCCAAGGAGAATACCTACAGAGAGAACTGTTCTCCTCAGCAGGATTCCATCACCATTACTCCAGAGCTTCAACCGAACTAACTCCTCCTAGGGAGGGACGAGAAGAAGAGAAAGAAGGAAACCATCAATTTCGCATGTCACCCAACGTCAATATCAACACTCCATACACAATTCATCTCTCTCTCTCCAACTCTGTTACAATCTCCTCTTGTCTCTCATCACAGTCATCCAAAGCAAATCCTTTGGCTTTGGCTTTTGCTTGTGGTAGGGTTAGCAGATCGCAAGAGTCCTGCCCGAGTCTTAACTCCGTCTAACTCACGTTAATGGTACGGGCAGAGAAAAAGTCACAAACAATCATCATCATTGCACATTTTGACAGCAAGGTTGCACGCCTTTTCCTTCTCTTCACTTTCCCACCCTCATCCTCACTCCTCGTGTTTCTCTCCTCCGTCACGGTCTTTCTTGTGAAGACGTACGTCCTTGAGAATCCGTAAATCACTCTGTCTGTTTCCTTTCTTTCTCGGAAACGAACATATCTGAAGCTTCTCCATTTATTTTCTTTCCTGTCGGCTCGAACCCCCCAACCTTTCCCTTCCATCCAATTTTTTTTTTATTCACCCTATTCATGCATGTTTGCCCTTTGAATTTGCCACCTGGCGCTTGTTGGACGTTGCTATCTGTCAACTTTCTATGCATATTTTCTTTCTTTTGTGGGTCCATCTCTTTTCCAAGTCAAACTGCCCCTTGAGTCAAAGTCTTCCACGTGCCACCGGGTGAGAGGCTGAGAGCTTGCATGAAACATGATCATTTCCCGGCCGATATTTTGAACAAGGATTATCTGAACTCACTTGGTGGGGTTGGGATTATCATGGGGGATTTTTTTTTTTCGTCGAGTGGGGGCCACTCATATAGCTCGTGGGTCCTACTTCCCTTCACGAGGTCGGAGGTGTTATGATGATGATAATGGGTCCATATGGGCCCACCTAGTACCAAGCAACCAAGTGAACTGTGGAGGGAGTACCATGTCCCATGGGGTTGGTGGCTATACGTCTGATTGATTTTCTGCAACGCTAGGGTTACGAATTTTTTTTCTCTTTTTACCTCTAGGAGTAGGAGATTCATCTTATAACGTACTACGTCTGGAATATTAAATTACTTCACAGTGGGTTCCTGAAATATTTTGTTTAATTGGGAGCTGTAACGATGACTATCAATGTTCCAGTTACGTGATGGATAATGCATTTGTAAGGAAAACTGGAAAACAAATTCGTGTGCTTAGCTCTACACAAAGATCAAATCATCGACGACTCGATGTGGGAGTGGGTCCCTTGGCTCTTGCATGTTGGCCACATTTACCGGTAAATTGTAGCTGAAGGTTGATTTGGTCCACTAATCGCTTCAACTGACGACTGATGTAGAGAAAAAGCCCTGAACAAAATCAACCAGCAGATTTTATCGTTCTTTTTGACCAAATTTATTGATTATATTTCGTAATCTTCAGATGTTTCTGAATCTAAAAAGACTACCATGAACCCATCTCATCTGCACAAATATTTCAACGTTATTTCTGTGCTTTTTATAATATTTTGGGACTAAAGAAAGACTAGATAATCTCTGGCTCGTTCTCTTTGCTTTTTTTCCTTTCCCATCTTTCTCATCTCTTTTCATTCTCCATGTTAAAAAGTGTAAACTTTCTCTGAACTTTCTCTGCATCAACTCTTCTTTTTTTCTTTCTTTTTTCGTTTTCAACCTGGGTTCCGAGGACATCAGTCCCGAAGGAAACTAAGGAAGGAATGTCTCGGAATGAATCGATGCAAAGCGATTCGTCCAAATTCAGAACGCCCCACTCTGCTCTTCAGACTCTAGAGGTACTGGGAATCTCTCTCTCTCTCTCTCCCAACCGTAGTAAACCCTTATATCTGAACAGTGCAGGTGCAACTGTGCAACGACAATAGCAAACCCACCAAGAAAGAACAAATTAAGCCTCGGAAACCAGCGAAAACTCCCCCAACTCGTCTACAATTCCGTGCTGGTTTTAATCCCAAGACACAAGCCAAGCAAAGCAAATTAGATAAAACGTTACAAATAAATATTTTTATTTTATTATATGTATTCTGAAATAAATAAAAACTAGAAAAAAGGACTTTTGTTTTGATTTTATGTGGTTTGGTATGAACAGGAAAGTTTTCTTTTGCCGTTCCATAAAGGGCCAAACCGGACCCAGATCCATCCATCTTTTACCAAGCAGGTGCACAAAGCAGCAACGGCGTAAAGTAGCATGCATCCATGGCCTCTTCATGTCCCAACAACTTCCCCCTCTACCACCACCATCACCAACTCTCAGACCAAGACGCGGAAGCAGCAGAAGAAGAGGACGAGGACAACATGCTCGAGCTCGGTCTCGGGCTTGGCCTGGGCTTGACCCAGTCCCGTACAGAAGACCATATTGGGTCAAGCTCGGCTTCTGCCTCTGCCTCCGCCTCTGCATCTTCTCCTTCACCATCATTTCAGTTAGGGTTAGGGTTAGGGTTTGAGAATGAGGTTGTCAGAAATAGTAGTAATAGTGGTAGTAGCCTAGCTATGCAGCCGGCTTGTAATCATGGTGGATGGTGGAATCAGCCTCATGGTCAAGCCCATCATCATGATGGGCCATCATTAACGTTGCTAACATCTCCAGCATGGCCATGGCGCCTGGATTCAGATGGAGGATTTCTGCACCCAGAGAACCTGCAGCTGCCTGTTCCCAAGGCCACTCATGATTACCGCCGGAGATCGGAACTGGGGTTGTGGTTTAGCCTCCGTTCTTCTGTTAACCAGTGAGTGGTTCTTAATTTCTTATCATCTTATCATTGTTTATTAGTTATTCTCTGAGGAAAAATAAAACAAGATAGACTACTTAGCTTGATCATGGTTCACACTAGCAGGGAAGGAGAAACGCTGCCACAGATTCCAAAGGCGTACATTAGAGTCAAGTAAGTTGTGCGAATTAGAATTTTTATTTGTATAATCATGTCTTTGGGTTTTCTCTTTTCTTCTTCTTAATGATGATATTCAGATAATTGGGCTTAAAGCTATCTATTGTTTATTTTATTTTATTTTTTTACTTTTCTTCTTTTCTGGCTGGAATTAAAGGGACGAGAACGTGACTGTTTTCATGGTGAAGACGTACCTGGTTACGAAGCTTGGTCTTACCAACGAAGCTGAGGTAAGAAACCATACAGAGAGACTGGACGCTTCTTCTTTGCTACATGCATGCTTGATGTGTTTAGATCGTTATTATGTTACGTGGGTTGTTTTTAGTGTTTGTTTAGACTTGTTTACACGTGGAATACATGCAGAGGTCGTAGGGTCCATAAATATGAGATCGTAGCCGTTCATTCTACTGCACTCGACGAACTTATAGGGTAGGACTCTGCATAAACACCCAGAGTTATGAAAGAAGGAAAACGAGATGAAACTTCAATGCTGAGAGCAAAAAACCCAGACCCCATTTGTCTCCACCGTGGTTGGTTAAGATATCGAAGTCTAGTTGTGATAATTACAGAAAAGAAAACACAAACTCAAGCAAAGAAATGTAAAAGAAAGAAAAGAAAGCACAACTAACGACAATGATTTTCCTGCACTTGGACTTACTTGGAGAGATGGGTTTAAGTATTCGGGTTTGATTTGAAAGCTAGAACTCAGTCTAGCCAGTTGGGTGGGTATGATTATCTGCTTAGGTGTGGTGTTTTGGAATCATCGACTCTAGTTGGGTGTGGTTGGTCAGTGGCTGTGGAACCAATAAGATGAGTTCCTGGGTCACCTTTCATACGTTTGTGATAGTTTCTACTCCAAGAAATGTGGTAGTTGGGTGTTTTTGTGATCACAATCTAACTACAGGAAACCTGAATGACTGTAGTCGGGTGATGAACCCACTTGGGATATATTCAGAAGATTAATGTATACTTCACACCATGAACTCTCTCTCTCTCTCTCTCTCTCTCTCTCTCTCTCTCTCTCCTATACTGGGGTAGAAGGGTTGCAGAAACTTTTACTGTAATGAATGATTCTGAGGAAGAGCTTCATCTAATACCTACAGCTCAGTCTTTTGCATGAGTTTGGTTCCTGTTGAAGCATCATTTTCTCAAAAAATCCATAAAATTTTGAGAACTGGCGTTTTTAATATTTCTTAAGCGTGCGTATCAATTGTATATTTGTATACCAAAGGCAAAGCTATAAGATTCAAACCCTGGTTTGAAGAGTAAAAACATGAGATTTCCACCAGTTAACCACCAAGTTTGTTTTATGAATTTTTGTTCTATTTGGCTTTCCTTATTGATACGTACCGTTAATTGTTACTCAGAAACATTTGATGGATAAAAGGGGTCCGACCAATCTAACCATGGAGAGACCTGGGTTCTACCTATAATTGCAACACTCAATTTATCTGTCTGGCTTTTAAAATATTTAGTTTGAGCCTTCTGACTCTTATCTAATCATGTATTCTGGCCATTTAGTTCTCATTGGGACTCCTCAGGTTGGACATTCACATTTTTGAATAGTTGGTTAGGTCTAGAATTTAGAAAGAGTATAAAACTCTAGAAATTTTCAAAGTAGCATTGCTACTATATAATATTTAAATTAGGTTCATAGTCTTATACTCTTTCTATTTCTCCATATCTAATTCCATTTTTTTATTAGAATTAGAATGACATAAATTAAGTTGGTATTCCTAGTTGGCTTTCTATTTTTTTAATCTCCATAAATCTGCTGTGTTTGGTCCAAAGAAAGTAGGCTTATGTTTCCAAGTGAGATATTTAATAGTGTTAGAGCGTGTTTATTGTTTACTTTTTGTTCACTCTTCCTATTAGATAGTACTCCTTTCCATCCTTGTTCTTGGCATTTTATTTTTTTGTTTTACTTATTATTCCAATTCTATCCTTTATAATCCTTAATGTTAATTACTACCATTATGATGATAACCTGGTTTCTTTTAAGAAGGTTCTGTCTAGTTGCTCATCTTAACAAGTTGTTTCTTTCAACAGACTGCTTAACCAAGTTTTCATCACTTGTCCATATATATAGTATTAATAATTTCCATATAGTATTCATTGTTTATATAATAACCTGAATTGGGTTTTCTCATGCATGTACATATGTTTCATTTACCTAGTTGTCAAAATTCTATGAGTCCCTTAGATTCACCTAGGCGCGGTATGGAATTATTGGCCTCAAACTGACTATTTTGTTTTATAATAATTTAATTTAGTTTTCTCAAGACGGTACTAGTTGTGAGAACTTTTGAAATGGCATAAATATTTTTTTGACCTAACCAAGGTTCAAAGTATCGATACGTATTGGCCCGTATCAACCGATATGTATTGTGCTGATGGCTTTTCGATATGCCCCTCCAGGGGTTGTATTGGGTCAGACACTGGTTCAGAGGGTAGTTGGGACTTAAACCAACCCCTCTGAACCAGTTTAGAAAAATAAATAAATAAAACCTAAAAAAAAGTACCAATACCGGCTGATATGCCCCGAGTATCAAGGAAAATGTGACGCTACTTGGTTATTATCTGAATATTCAGTAACTACTTTTCCACATTATTAAAATTTGTGATCTTAAATGAACCTCAGAAGTATCTATTATCCCTATTGGCTTTGAAGGGTATAGTTTAGGAATGTATTTTCATGTTATAGAACTTTTGAATTATGTTACTGGATATATAGAAACCATAAAATAAAAAGATATATATCAAGAGAGTCTTGAAAGAAATTGCTTAGAAACGAGAATTTTCCATGATCTAACTAAACATTTATATAGTATATAAATATAAAAAGAAAATAAATGTAAATAATATGAGTACTACCAACAGTCATTGTGAAGATAACAGGAAGTGGCATGATTAAACTATACAGAAAATGTCAAAACCAAACACTAGGATGTTCTTTTTGTGACAGTGGAGATCACCCTATGAGTATGTTCATGAATAAAATGCTTCTGTGTTTGTGCCTTTGGCTTTGGTCCAAACATGTAGCAGAATGCTTTGATCATATTGTAATAATAAAGTTTAAGATGAAGTGGAGCTTGTACAAACCGCAGTTTTTAGAATTTTATAAAACCTAAAGAAACTCAGGAGCAATGCTGTTCAAGCATAGATCAGTTCTTAGCTACCGCGTGCTTGATATACTAAGGCTTCATTTGGCATTCCTTATTTGAAGGACTTATCTCCTTTCTGCAGTTAAAAATTCATTGTTCATTAGGGGTGTTTTAACTGCAAAAAGGAGATAAGTCCTTAAAATAAGGAATGCCAAATGCAGCCTAAGAGATACTGAGCTGCTTATAAATAAATTAATGCCCCATGGTGGCTTTTTCTGTCTTGGAGAAACTTGTCTGATGTAAGTAAGGTCCCCATATTAAAAAAGTAGACAAAAGAAGCTGGAATCAGTGAACTGGACATGGAGTTGATGGAAACATCTTATGACTCTGTTAAGAGGGGTTGATTAGAGGTGATCAAATGAGATGAAAAATAATTGTATTTAAGTTGTAATATACACTGATATGAAAGAAAATGTATAAAGACTAAAATCATTGAAAGCAGGAAAAAAAGAAAAAAAAAAAAAGAGAGTGGGATTCTCCATTAATTAGGGTCTAATTTTTAACATGGAAACCAATAGGAAAGCTTTGCAACACAATACAATAATAGATTAGTTAACTATTCAACCCTTAGCATGTGCATCAAAATGTGTCTGAAGAGAATTTTAGAGATTTTTACAGTGTTTGGTTTAAAAGAAAAAGTAGGAAAAGGAAGGGAAAGGCAGGGAAACCTATACAAGGTTTGTAAGGGTTTTTCTATCTATCCCTTTCATTCCCTGGGTTTTCTTTCAAGCCAAACACAGCCTTGACAACGAGTTTTCTCCCATTCTTATGGAAAATAATTTACGTACCTTTGCTATATATCGACATTTTTTGTAAAATGATGCTTGTTGGAAAAAGGTAAACCAAAAAAAAGAAGAAAAAAAGAGGAAAAATTATCAGTTGCTTTGCAAATGAAGACAAATTGCCAGTGTTCTGGCGACAATTTATTCCTGACAATTTCCTTTCACTGAACGTAAATGTAATGGACTGATGAACAGTTGATACAGAAGAGTAATCATTTTGAGTATGACCTCGCTGTCATAAAACAGAAGACAAAGAAAGAAAAAAGAAGGAAGAAAATAGAGGAAAAAAGTAATTTGACTACTCTGTCAAAAGATGGAAAATAAGAATTTTCCCGTTTGGTTTCTAGATGTAGCATATTCGATCATTCTATGATACAGGAAATCTATCGAACAAATAAACTTTACCGAGGAAGAACACGAGGAAAAGGTGAAATTCTGTTAAAGCTGTCTTACTAATTTCCAGCAAATCTGTCATTTTGTACTTGGAGGAAATTTGTCTTAAATGCATTAGTGACTAAATGTTTCTCTTTTCTCTCTTTTCTTTTTTCTCGTTTTTTTATTTTTTTGTTAAAATCAAAATCTTATGACGGGAAATTATTCACATAGGTGAAAGAACTTGTATGTTTCTTGCCGTTATCCGGTTTCTTATTCTAACCAAAGAGCAAATAAAATAACTAGAAGAAAATCAAAATATTTTGTTTATTCAGATGCTGCATAAGCATTTTCAATGACTCCATTTTGAATAGTTTTTTTATGAGTTAACCTTGATTTGAGTTAAGCTTGAACCCTATATATAGTCGTGTTTGCTAATTTCGGTAGTTAATATTTTTAAAATTTTATATGTATAATAATGAATTAATTTTTTATTTTTATATGAAACTTGTTGCATTGTCAAGCTCAAACTCAAGCCTCGTCATTTCAACTGAGCCATTCTCGGATAAATATTTGGCTCGGCTATAATCCACTTACAAATGAAGTTCACTTTTGTCGAACCTTCTGTTCAATGTCAAAACAAGATTCAAAATATCGATATGCCCGATATTCTGGTAGAGGTGTATCAGGCAGTATTCTTAGTTTTCTTTTTATTTTTTTTTAATTTGGTTCAGAGGGGCCAGTTTAAGTTCACCCCTGAATGGGTCAAAACCCTGATACACCCTTTGTAGGGGTGTATTGGGAAGTTCTCATTAGGATACATGTTTGCCGATATCAGACAGTATCGATAGTTTTTTTTTTTTATATTTCTTTTTTCAAATTCTGTTCAGTGGGGCCGGTTTAAGGCTTTTCCACCCCTGAACCGGTCAAAACCCCGATAAACCCAAGACAGTTGAACCTTGGGTCAAACTGCCTTTATTTCTTTTGTATTTAATAAAAAAAGAGTATATTGAAAGAAAATATAACTACAATCAACCCTAACTCACGAAAAAAAGAATCGGGCAGCAAGGCCAACACACGCAACAAAAGGAATCAGGCTTTAGTCAAGTGAAGTTGTCTACAACCTATTCAATCGTTGGCCTCATTTTTACTGTCTGACTTGCATTTCATTATAATCTATTGTTAAGACTCACAAATTCTATATATCTGTTTAATTGTTCTGACATTGCTTTTGCTCCTTGCTTTTGTATAAAATCCACAAGTGTGTAAATCACTGTTTTTTAACTTAACACAACTTCTTCCTCACATTTCTGTATTGCACATGCACGTGCCTAAATTGTTTTAATAAAATTTTCAACTAGAATGTGAGTAATTAAATAATGTATATCACTATTTGTTTTCTTTTTATATTTCAAAGCGCTTCCTCCATTGGTCATTCGGTCCTTCCTGTCACCATGTGATCATAAAAAATTTCCTGTGCTACAATCGAGGTTTCTATTTTTTTTTTTTTTCTTAATTCATATTTTATGGGGTTCAAATTAGGCTTAGTTTGGAAGGAATACAAATACAAATATTTTGAGTACAAATTAATGCAAAATAATAGAAAATATAAGGTTTTTCGTTCTACATATTTGTATTTGTTTTCCTTCCACCGTGAGCTGTCAATATGATATTATATACCCGATACAGGGTATCTTATTGAAACTTGGAACCTTAACTGGAGTTAGTAGAATCAAATGAGCATGCTTACCCTAGAAGTTCAATTGATCCTTCGACATGGTGAACATAGGGCTCTGGCCCATTGGGAAATTTACGAACTCCATACTCAACCCGACTCAAATCGCACTCTTAATTAACCATAAGGCTGTGTTTGGTGGCAGTGCAATTTTATTTTCACTAGCATAAATGCATGGAATCAAGGTTCAAAGTATAGATATAGGGTAGGGCATATCGGCCTGTACGGTTCAGAGGGGTTGGTTTAAGGCTGGTCTACCCCCTGAACCACTTGCCCACCTGAAACACCCCTTGTAGGGGCCTATCGGGAAGGCCCCGATACGATACATACCATCCTGATATCAATACTTTGAACCTTTCGGAGGAGTGTAAATGAAAATAATGCAAAATTTGGTTTAATTTTGTTGTGGTGTTGCATTATTTTGGTTTGAGTCTTGCTTTAATTCATTGGTAGTGCAAAATCAAACAAAATGAGGTAAAATTTGAAATAAATATAAATTATAATTTGCACTAAAATCATTTGCACGTACTGCCATGGTTTTGCATCAGTGCAAATAAATGCACAGTGGAACCAAACACAACTTGATGGAAATGTAGAAACAGGAATTTAGTAGCAATTAATCTGCCATAATATGATTTTATGTTGAAAAAATTTATTGTAAATCTATTTAATAGCCAATATTTTCACTGGACATACAATATCATGTTTCTAAGTAGTAGTTTGGTAACAGCTGTAGTGGTTGAGTTGAATGACTTGTTGCTTTGTCTCTGGACAAATAAATTGTGAGGATGATTTTGAGCTTCTTAATGCGTGACTGGAACTGAAATTGAGTTGATTATTATAACATTTGAATATTTTTATTTTATTAGTTGATTACTCTATCCATCAAAAGACATTATCAAACATTTCCCAATTGTCCTTTTTTTCTACTAAGATCGAAACTAACCTCCCATTAATATTTCATGGATTATTCTTGTATTAAGCTCTGAGACAAATTTCCTCATCAATTGAATTGTTATTTCACCCCTGGTGGCAGATAGAGATCTCATGTGCTGGGCTGGATTTGCTGCATTCACAAACGTTGAAGAGCGTTCGAGATATTGTATGGCTCCCTAAATTTTTAGATGAAGTGGCGCCCATGAAAGAAAAATCTCACAACTATTTAATGTGTTTGCATTATAGAAAGTGTTGTTCCCTGGAGTACCAGAAATTAATCAATTCCTTCGGTCAATAGCAAGATGTGTGTATCAGGGAGAGAGAATTGTTTATCAGGGTTGGGTTATTCTTGGTCTGCATGGAAATTTCATTCACTATATATACCTGTTGGTGACTTTGGTGAGACGTGAGGGCGCAAAAATTCTGTGTAGCTATCAGCAGGTAGCACTGTAGAATTGATGCAATGCAAATTTGTATTTCTACGGTGGGTGGCAATGTCAATTCAACAACGGGTCTTTTTCCTAAGGGAATGTACCAACCATAAGATCGGTATCAAAAGCCATCATATTACCATTTAATCTTGCAGTTGGATGATGTTCTAATAAACATCACATCCCTTAAATATAACCCCCTTTGATTAACTTCGCGATTGGACCTCTTCGCATCTTTTTTCTAATGTTGACGGGCATTAGTAGTTGGAGCCCGGTTCTGGACATGGAAGGTAAAAATATCCTTACGGTTAAATTCACTTCTTTAATTTTATTTTGATCTCCTATTTTCTTCTCTCCTCCAATCCCTAACTCTGAGAAACATCCCATAGGCCATCTCACTACACACTGAATTTATACTAGCTTTAGTTTGTGGTGGGTCAGATATTGGTGGTTTCATAGGCTTAGGGGTATTTTTCGTTGTGGTCCTACATGTTCTGCAAGTGGGACTACTTCATCTGGTCGTGGAATCGCTGTATGCTATTTTATCGGGCTTTACGGCCTTGGGTGGAGGATCTGTTGTTAGGTGGGTCAGTCTTGGTTGGCTTCTCAATGTTGTACAAATAGTAAATAGAAGGTATAATGGAATTTATTGGTGAATGTTTTTCAGACCAAAATAGACAATGTTGTAAATTTGTAGAGGAAATGAGGGTTGTGTTGTGTCACTTGGTCATTCTCCTTAAAATCATATTTGCTCCCTTATGGTGCAGTGCAATCAGGTAAATGCAAATCGGATACTAAGATAAAACAACTCATGGGCTACTAGTGGATGTTCACTTGTTTATTAAACCTCTACAAATCACTTAAATATGGACGACTTATAAAGAAGAAATTGTGTTTTGTTCACTATTTTCTATTACTGGGTAGAACAACACTATTTATAGAGAGCTTTCGATCACCCGAACATATCGTAGATGGAGTGATGTGTCTCTTTAAAACAATGCACCTATTCAAAGAGATGCAAAGAGGAAGAGGCACAAAGAAGAAAACGTTTAACAAAGAAAATTAAAATTTAAATGGTCAAATCAATTACAAACAAAATAGTAAAAGAAAAATGAGAGTGTGGCCCACACGTGCACCCGTATCCACGCCTGGCTCGGCACAATGCATGTGTGTATGAAAAGCACTCCCTAAACCCCCCCCCCTCACATGCATGTAGCGATAATGATATACAGTGCTTTCCTCCTATTGTCTCTAACCATAAAGGAAGCAAGATTACTAATGTACTCAACTTTATCTCTTTTCCAAACAATGTGGGACAAGAGCTCTTTACCTATATACAAGAGAGGAGAAGAGAGAAAAGAAAAAAAAAACAAAAAAGGCAAAGAGGAGAGAGATGAGATTCTTGAAATTTTGAATCTCCCTCCAATAATTTCCCACAAGATTCAAAATTACAAGAATAACCAGATAACCTAAGCATCGTTGTGAAATAAGTATTCATGGTGATGTCTTTTTTACTTCAATCAACACTTAGGTCTAACAAATTATTTTAAAGTGTATGGGTAGAGTCACACTCCTTCAACCTTTCTTTTGTCATAACTAACTAATATACTATCCAACTCAATTCACCATTCCTTAGTGATTCTTTTATTTTGGAATATTTCAGCATTATTCCCTCTTTGGAATCATGAGTGTTTTAGAGAGTTAACCCTCAGAGTTATTATAAACGTGGCCATACTTCACACTCACTTAGGTTGGTTTTTTAACTACACTGCACATATCGTTCTTAACCGATTAAAAATCTTAGACTCACCCTTCTCATTCTGTAGTGAGCACTATCTTCGGCATTTATAACGGGGTACAAATTGATAGTGCTTTCCCAACCAGTGATTCGTTCTTACCCATTAAACCTAATTCCAGGGATCTCCTTTCACATAGGTTGAGTGTCCATCAACAATGGCTTATGTAACAGGCCTCAACCCCATTCCTACTGATGCCTCATTAACCACCTTAGAAGTTTGTGGTTTAGTTAATAAATCATCAGTGTTCTTTTCAAACCTTACAAAATCCAAAGCGATTGTGTTTTCATTAAGGTATTGTTTTATGAAGTTGTGTTTTAGGTAGAAATGTCTTCTCTTACTATTATAAGTTTTATTATTTGTTCTGACTATCGCTGCTTGATTGTCACAATGGAGAGATATAGATGGAACTGGTCATGGCAAAAATGGTATATCTGTCAATAGGTTCCTTAGCCACTATTCCTTAGACTCTATCAATTTTAATGCAATGAATTTGGCCTTTATTGTCGAACATGTATTACAGAATTGTTTTACTGATTTCTACGATACTGCTCCACCTCCTAGAATAAAGACATATCCATTGATGGAAGTACTATCCTTTGAACCTATAATCCAATTTGCATAAAAAAGTCTTCTAAAATAAAAGGAATACTTGAGTAATATAAACCATGGTTTATGGTCCTTTTAAATATTTTAATAATACTAGAGCTGCCTAGTGTTCATATATAGGATTATGAGTATGTTGACTTAGTTTTTCTACAGATATTGCTATATTCGGTCTTGTGCAATTCATTTGGCTTAGTTTGGAAGGAGTACAAATACAAATATGTAGGGTGCAAAACCTTGTATTTTGTATTGTTTTACATGTATTTGTATTATATATCTTTGTATTTGTACTCTTTCAAATTGAGCCTTAAGTAGGACACAAAACCAATTATGTTTGCATACTCCTTTTGTGAAACAAGTTCCCTTACATGTTTTCTTAAGTAAACACTACAGTCAAATGATGTCTTAATAGGTTTACAATCATAATGTCCAACCTTTGTAAATAAAGTTTCTACATAGTGTGATTGGAAGGAAATGAAATTTCCTTTTTTATAGATTTTAATCCCCAGGATTACATCAGCCTCACCCATGTTTCTGGTGTCAAATATAGACATTAAGAACTGTTTTGCTATACTAACAGATCATGACTCCTTTATCATTCATAAACTTGATATAGACGTATCTATCAGAATCATTTTTGTTATATCCATTTGTTATTAATGCATTATCAAACTTTTTATGCCATTGTTTTGGATCTTGTTTTAAGGTATACAAAGACTTGATTAATTTGCACACTTTGTTTTCTTGTCCCGGTACTATGAAAACTTTAGGTTATTTAATATAAATTTATTCTTCTAATTTTCCATTTAAGAAAGCTATGTTTTACATCCATTTGGTGAGCCACAAGCTTGTGTTTGGATGCTATAGCAAACAAGACTCTAATTATAGTTAACCTTGCAAATGGGGAATATGTGTTAAAGTAATCAATATATATATATATATTTTGTTTAAAACCTTCAGCAACTACTCTAGCTTTAAATTTATCTATTGTACCATCTGCCTTTAACTTCTTAAATATCCATTTACAGTCTAATGCCTTAGTCCAAGTGGAAGATCCACTAATTCCAAATTGTGTGTAGTGATCAAAGAGTATATTTTACTTTTTATGCATTCTTTTCCAAAATACTGCATCAAGGGAGGTTATGGCTTCTTAATAGGTTATTAAGCCATTGTCCACAAGAAATGTGAACATTCCATCACCCCAATTTTGTTTCTTTCCTTTGTCTTTTATTTCTCCTTTAAGTCTGTTTCTTAATTACTAGAATCAATATTTCTTGACTAAGTACTTTCATCTTTTGCATTTAACTCTTGTTCTTGGTTTCTATTAAAGACATGGGGTGGTTCCTTATTTATTACTTCATTTTTCAATGGGAGTATATTCTCAAAGAATTCTACATCTCGGGACTTAATTATTGTATTGTATTCTACAACATTCTTTATTGTTTTAATTACAAGAAATCTGTAAGCTATGTCGTTTTGTGCATAGCCAATAAATATATAACCACAGGTTTTAGGTCCTAGTTTATTTTTTTTAGGTTCAATGTTCTAATATTTACTAAACAACCCCAAACTTTTTTAAATAGTTTAGGTTGGATTTTCTGTTATGCCAAAGTTTAAACGGTATTTGTCATTTCTTTTTAAGAAGTATCATATTGTACAGGTGATAAGTTGTTAGGATTGCTTGCCCCCACAAGTTCAAAGGTACACCTGAACTAATTAACATAGCATTCATCATTTCCCTTAACGTTCTGTTAAGTCTTTCTACAACTCCATTAGATTCAGGTTGGTAAGGGGTTATAGTTTCATGTGTAATTCCATTTTCTTCAAAAAAAATTCTGATTGTTTCTCCATCATATTCAGTTCGTCTATTAGTTCTAAGTCTTCTTATTTTTTTCCTTATAATTTTCTACTTCAATTTTATATGTTATAAAAGCTTGTTCAGTTTGATCATTTGATCTAATAAGAATACTTTTGCATATCTTGAAAAGTCATCTATGAATGTTATGTAATACCTTTTTATTCCTCTAGTTTCATGAAATTTAAGACCCCTAAATCACCATGTATAAGTTGTAATAATTTAGTTTCTCTTTATATATATTTATGAGGTTTTTTAGTGAATTTTGCTTCTATACATACTTGGCATTTATTACTTGTAAAATCAATAGGGAACATTCAAAAGTCCTAACTTGTATAATTGTTTTAAATATGGAGAACTACAACATCTTAGTCTAGTATGCTAAATATCAAAAGATTCAACAATATAAGTAGAAGAAGAATAATTTTTATTCATAATAATGTCATAAATGTTTAGTACAAACAATCCCCTAGCATTATATCATTTTCCAACAAATATATTGTTTTTAGTTAACATAGCTCTACTTCAAATGTGAGCTTCAATCCTATTTTGTTAAGGAGTGCACCTGACACTGAATTTCATCTAATATTTGGTACATCAAGCATATCATTAAGCATTATGATCTTTCCAAAAGCTAATTTCAGGAGCACATTTCCCTTGTCGATGACCTTCAAAGTTTGTGAATTTCCAATGAAAACTTACTCCCCTTCAATTTGAGTTGTGTACTTGTAGAAGGAGCCACGGTCTCCACATGTGTGCTTAGTAGCACTAGTATCCAACACCCACTCTTTTAGTTTATCAACCAAGTTTTCCTTGGTTACCATGGCTGCAATAACATACTCAATCAAGTTGACTTTTGGTTTTCTAGATTCTTTGTTCTTTTGGTGACAACAATTTTTCTTGTAATGCCCGGGTTTGCCACATACATAGCATTTTTCTTTCTTCTTTTGTTTTTTGAATTTTTTTTTATCATGTTTTACATTCAATCTCTTTTTGAATTTTGTAGTCACTTCCTCCACACTAGATTGGTTTTGAAAATTTGAACTTCATCATTCTCTCTATTCTTTTCTTTTATTTTGATTCAGATCACTATTTGATCCAAAGTATGTTCTTTTCTTATGCTTCATATTATTTTGAAATTATTCCATGTATGTGGCAATTTCTGCATGAGATAACCAGCAACAAATGGTAGTACCAAGCCTTTTTTAGTTAGTTCCCCCACAAGTACTTGAAACTCATTTATTTGGGCAAACACGTCAATGTCTTCCTTAGTGGTAAAATGTAGGAAATTAGTAACCACATATTTTTTATTCTTGGCATTTTGTAGAGCATATTTGTTGTCCAAAGCATTCTATATTTCATAGGAAAAATTGTAAGAGTAGTAGGCATTATACAGTTCATTGGACAGGCAATTCAGGATGTGGTTCTTGTAGAGATGGTCAATCGTGAGCCAATGTTTTACAACAACAGAACGGGTTGGTTCCTCCATATTCAATAGGTTTGGTTCTATCAAAGTGGAGGCTATCCACAACTGTTCTAAGGCAAACAAAAAGGTGTTGTCTCCAATGCTTGTAGTTGGCTCTATTGAAAGGTTTAATCTTAAAGAATCGGGAAATGTTGACAGTATCCGATTTCCCATAAGAGGGGTAGAAGAGATAGGTTGCATAAATATGTTTTTACGATTGTTGTACAAATAATAAATAGAAGGTATAGTGGAACTTATTGGTAAATTCTTTCCAAACCGAAACACGATAGTATTGTAGAACTATGGATATGATACTAAGAATTGTAGTGAAAAAGAGGGTTGAGTTGTGCCACTTGGTCACTTTCCTTAAAACCGCATTTACCCCCCATCGTGTAGCCAAGTGAATGCAAATCAATTGCCAAGATAAAATAGGCCGCAAGTTACTAGTAAATGTGCATTTGTTTACCAGACCTCCGTGAACCACTCAAAGGTGATGCTCAGATATGGATGATTGACAGGAAGGAACATTTCTGCCTATCTGTAGATAGAGTGATGTGTTTCTCCAAAGTAGTGCACTTTCTCGAAGAGACACAGAGGAAGAGATACGAAGAAGAAAATGTTTAAAAAAGAAAATTAAAATTTAAGGTGTGTGGCGTGCACATATAATCCTGGCCCATTCCAAACCATCTCAACGCATGCATATGTGAAAAACACCCCAAAGCATAGAGACTAACATGACCATCGAAATACTAACACAGGTCAAATTGTAAAGGCTAACATGCCCAATGGAATACAAACACGAGTCAAAGCACAAATGTTGCATGACAAGTAAAATATAGATGGGAGTCAAAGCATAAAGTCTTATATAACCAATGGAATACAAATGCGAGTCAAAGCATAGACGTTGACATGACTAATGGAATACTGACATGGGCCAAAGCATAAAGTCTGACATAACCAACAGAATACTGACGTGGGTCAAAGTGTAGAGGTTGACATATCCAGTAGAATACAAACACAGGTCAAAGCATAGATGCTAATAAGACCACTGGAATATAGATGCTATTCAAAGCATAGAGGCTAACATAACCAATGAAATATTATTATGGTCAAGCATAGAAGTTAACATGATCAATAAAAAATTGGTGTGGGTCAAAGCATAGAAACTAACATGTCTTACGGAAATACAAACATGAATCAAAGCATAGATGCTAACATGACCAATGGAAAACTGGCACGAACCAAAACATAGATGTTGTCATGACTAGCAGAATATAAACGGGAGTTAAGGCATACAAGCTGAATGACGAATGAGAAATATTAATGTGGGCCAAGGTATAGATGTTAACATGTCCTATAGAAATACAAATGTGGGTCAAAGCGTATAGGCTAGTATGACCAATGAAAAACTAACGCGGGTTAAAGCATAGAGGCTGAAATGACCAGAGGAATATAGATGTGGATTTAGGCATAGAGCTTGGCATGCGTAGAGGCTAACATAATTAATGGAATATAGACGTGAGTTAAGGTGTAGGGGCCAACATGACCAATGAAAAACTAGTGTGAGTTAAAGCATAGAGGCTGACATGACCAATGGAAAACTAGCACATGTCAAAGCATATAGGTTGACATGGCTAACAGAAAATTAACATGAATATCATCAATGATGTTGGGATTCAATTACTTTAATAAAAAATCTTTAATCAAGTTAATTGTTTGGGGAGCCTTTGAGAACACCAGAATGTGACAAAAACACTCGAAGGGATTTTTAAAAAATGAGACAATGGTTTGAACAAAAGAGTTCAGAAGAGCCAAATTATATAATCATGCAAAAGATATGATGTGATGGTAAAGCCAGAATATAATTTGAGAATGCACTAGAATGGTCAAAACATCTTCTCAAACTATGATACACAAGGGAGTATTCAATTATTAGACAATGCATAAGAACATGAAATGCATGAATGGTAACAAGGAAATGCTTCAAAATTTTAAGGGTATAAGAGCTTTCAACTTCAACTCATATGAAGTAATTATGTTTAGCCTGCATTAAATGAAAGCATATACTCTTTAAAAGTAGGGAGTGGTTAGGCTAGGGAATGGTCTCCCTGAAAGACAAAGAAGGGCCAGGAGTAGGGACTCGATTCAAAGGTTAGGGTAAGAGTAGCAAACAGATGGTTGAGGAAGTTTGGTGATGGGGCTGATTGGGGACTGAATGCCTCCTTTTCATCATGAAAGGAATCCCTATTTAAAGGGAAGGATCTTGAGATCCTAAAATGATGTAGCCAAAAGCATTTATTTATTTTTACTAGGAAGAAGAATATTAGATTCGCTACTGGTCATTAAGGAACATTGCTTAGGTTTCACCACGTGTTCTTATGGGATCTTTTGAAGATTAACTTTCATTTTTCCTAAAGATCCCCATAACTCACGTGTATTGCTACCTTTCGCTTCTCATTTAACTGATGTGATAGTAGTGATGTCATCGCCTAACAAATGGTGTTTTAGTAAGCCTATGTGACTCCTAGTCACGCGTGCGACTTAAAGTTTCACATGCAACCAGTACTCGGTTCCGGTTTTAGTGAACCATGGCTCCATAATGACCTAAGGTTTATCACGAGGTCGGGTATGTGTGAACCCCTTTGCGGGTTCAAATTGTATTTGCTTTGAGCTTGAGCTGGGAATGGGTTCATTATAGACCTGTGATGCACTATAGGTTCATCATAGACTTGCGATGCACCATAGGTGTAGGTAGGGTAAGGCTTGGATGGGGAATGGTCTCTTTGAAAGTTAGAGAAAGGCTAGGAAGTAGGGATATTGACTTTTGGGTTAAGGGTGTCAGGAGTAGAAGCCAAATGGTGTTCAAGTGCTAGATGCTGAATGTTGAATGCCGAATGAATTCCAATACAGAGAGAATATCTATTTATGGGGGGAGATCCTGAGATCCTAAAAGGTAAGAGATAAGGTGCTTGTCTTCTATAGGAAAATGGAATATTTGATTTGTTGTCAATCATTAAGTGTACCACAGGGGTTTTGTCACGTGTCTCATGAGGATCTTTTTGAGGATCGGTTTTCCTTCCCCTCAAGATCCCTCATTATTTACGTGTGCTACTACCTCTTGTGTGCTTAATTTAATTAACGTGGCATTTAGTGACGTTATGCCTAGTGGGTGGTATCTTGTTAACCCTATTTGGTGTCCCGCCACGTCTTTTGATGGTGTAGGTTCCTCATGGATTTGGGTACGTGCGAGCCTTGTCATGGACTTAATCCGGGTTTCTCTTGGTTTGGGTCACGAATGGGGTCATAAGCCATGGGTTCATCATCCGTTTAGCGGGTTGTGAGTTTATCGCATGTTCGAACAGGTGTAGGGCCCTGTTGCAGGTTTGACCATGGTTTTCTTTGGTTCGAGCACCGAGTGGGCTCGGTGAACCACGGGTTTATCGTGGTTCTGTGATGCGCGTTGTGAGTTCATCATAGAACTTGTGGTGCATTACGGGTTCATCACATCAAGAAGGTTGATTGTGGGTTGCTCACATGCACCATTGTGGTGATAAATTTAGTGTTTGATGTTCTCTGAGGGTCTGAGCGAACACTATATACCTTCATTAGCCCCCCTGTTTATCGGTAAGTGAGAGCTTATCGATAAGCACATTGTCCTCTCATTTTTGGGTTTTGTAGTGAGTTCACTTGTGTGCATTCGGTTTGGGGATTTTCCTTGTTTTGTAGCTTTGTATAGATCCTGCATGCCTTGTGTTCGTAGTGGTAGTTTCTTACATTCCACGGCCTAGCTCCCCTGTCTTTTGGTAATTTGCTTCTTGTCAATGGTCAATGCCATTTTCTGTTTGTGTGTTTCAGCCCCCTTGACTGTTGATAGGAAGAAAATTGGCAAGAGACATTGGAAGGAGGAAAAAAGAACTATTTCTAATCAATTCCCTTTGCTAATGGTGGTACTCATGTTCGATTTGTGAAGTTAAACTTGCTTGGTCATTTGCCGAGTGATGTTTGTTGGAATGTCAAGCCCCCTTGACTATCGTCACCGAGAAAGGGACTACGGGATGGTTCTATTGGTACTAGCTCATCAGGGTGAAGCCCCCCTTGTGTGATAGTGCGTAGACCGTTCGATCAATGAAGGGGTTTTTGAACTACTAGCGTGTTTTGTTAACGATGGGGTTGGGATGGTCATTCGGCGATGCCCACGTAGCAGGCATGATTAGTGATCTCTTTGTTAGTTAAGCGATAATTAATGTGGCCTGACTGCTCATATGCCATTGTTTCATTACCCGATATTTAAAATGACGGTAGTACACGTGGCACCAGGTTTGAATGAATGCGCCGTCTTATCTTGCCTTTTAAAGGGTGTTTATGTAAATTACCTGGGTTACTTTTCTGCTAAGCATCATTTCGGGGAACCGCATTGGCTCTCCTTTTTCCTCTTGCTATTGTCTTCGTAGAGTTCCTTGTGCCCTAGGTTGCTCCACAAAACCCGTTTCAGTTTTCTTTCCTTGTCTCCTATTTCTTTGTTCTTCATTTGTTTCTTGCCCCTCATGGGTCATGGCTACTTGTCAGGGAAAATTAGATTGTCCTTTTGCTGACTTCATTGGGGAAGTTGATACTACTGAGTTGTTAGTGGAGAAAGAGGCGGCCTTAGCGGTCGATGATGGGAGGGGATTTTGGCCTCCCATGCCGGTGTCCAGGGGTAAGGGTGGCTCTTTTGATATTGTCACCGGCACAGAGCTAACATGTCTCTGTGACCGTTCTGAAGTGTCCAGTAATTATCATTAATTATTATTAAAAACTAATCGTTATAATAATTTTTAATATTGTTTCTTTATTAAATTACACAAACAAACAAAAATTCTCATATATAGAATTAAAATGGATATTTGACAATTTTTAGAATTCTGAAATCAAAGTTCAGAGTTCAAAAGAAAAAATAATTCACCAATACCAACATACCTCTTAATGTAATCATTATACTTTCAGAGATTAGACGTCAAAGCAAACGAACATGCCCTAAGTTTAAGTTCAGTCTAACCAGGTTATGAGGCCATCTCCACCACCATCCACAACTCAAATGAGTTAGTTGCATTGTTTTGGGTTTTTGCCTGACTAGACTTTTCTTGTGAGGACCAAATCCGAATTAGATGTGAAGCTGGATAGTATTCAGCCAGTGAGTCATTTGCATGGGTCATTAGTTCATTTCATCAAGACTTTGTTTTTATCGAAGGGGATATCTTGAAGCTTTGCGAGGGCATTTTGATCAGCTTTAGCTGGATCCCTTAGAAGGCAAATGTGGTAAACTGGTTTTTCTGTGGTGTTTTGGTTGGAGGATTCCTTTCCTTTTTGGTTTTCTTCAATAGTTGCTAGGTCTGTATAATTCCAGTAGTGGTAGTTTTTTTTTTTTTTGCTTCTTCTCTACTGTTGTTCCGTTGCTGTTGGTGTCTTGCTGGTCGTTCTTAGCTTTTGTTTGGATCGATGGTTGTTGCCTCCGTTTGGAAGGAGTAGGAATATAAATTTGTAGCAACCCGATCCAACCCAACGCCCAACCCGAGTATGTTAGGGTTTAGCTCGGGATTCTAGGGCTGGGCCTGAGCTGCCAACTTCGGATTTGACCTCCTGGGCTAATGACCCTATTCTTATGGTTGGGCCTGGGTTGAGCCTAAGCCCGATCCAATCCGCCCGAGTTGCATCCTACTAATCGCATCATATGACACGGGTGGTTGTGTGAACGTTAAGGCTTCGATGAGACCGTGAGAGCGACGAGCAGCAGATTGTTCTTAACAAACTCCAACTCCCTCGAAATCACCAAGAAATAGCCATGGAAAACGAGTGTTCGCTGAAGAAACCAGAGGGAGATAGAGAGAATTCTGAGTTTGGTTTTGCATGGCAAGTTCTTCCATTCCATATCTGGGAAACTATTCTATTATTTCTTCCGATTTCAAACTTGCTGAGGATGAAATCCGTTTGCAAAGCATGGAGATCCTTAATCGAATCCCAACCCTTTATTGCAGCTTACCGACTGGTGAGTCACAACGATCTCTACTTCGTTCTTTTTGCTGATTTCGTCAATCGAAACGTAGCTGCTGCTTATAACCCAACAGAAGACAAATGGGTTTTGATTTCTCTGTCGCATATATCATCTTCTTGTCCCAGCACTTGCTGTAAGCTCCGCCGAGCCCTCATCTCTGATGGAAGCCTCGTTGTAGCGGAAGACCGAAAGGGTTCAATTGTTGTATCAAATATTTTCACCAGAGCTTACCGGGTTTTGCCCCCGATGTTGCCTTCGATTTGGCCTTATGCTTTGGCAGTGATTGAAGGGAATTCGTCCTATCAGGTTGTTGCCGTTAGTACAACGGATAGAGTGTTTTCGCAGGTTTACGATTCAAGAACTGAGCGTTGGGAGGAGAAGGGTGAGTTTGATGGGAGGTTTGCCATGTTGGGTAATGCTGCTTATTTGGATGGGTTCTTGTTTTGCTTGACTCATTCCCCTGATAAGCTTTTAGCCTTTGAGTTGGAGAGAGGTAGGTGGAATCTTGTTGATGTGGTGATGCCTCCACTGGTCTGTTCTTATATCTTTGTGCATCAAGGGGCGTTGACCTTGGTTGGGGGTGTTGAGGAGCTTGGAGTCCTAAAGAAGATAGGGTTTTGGGAGTTGGACAGATTGGCAAAGCAATGGCATCCTATTTGTTTCATGCCAGATCATTTATTCTATAAGTTTGGTAATGGTAATCTTAACCATTTTACCACCGTGGATCGATGCGGCAAGATTTGCTTTTGTAGGAGCATGTCGTCTCTTGTTCTCATGTATGATTTGTCAGAGAATAGATGGTGGTGGCTTCCTTCTTGTCCACTAGGGAGTTGCTTGAAGCATGAATGGTTTGGCCAGGCACTTGAACCTCGTATTAATGTGCTTGTGTGATGTAATAATCTGAATTGGTCACCTTTGCATTACTAGCTGCCACTGGATAATTGTGCTCAGGATATACATTTAGTCGTAGGCAGATCATGATTGTTTCCTGAAAAGGTATTTTCTGTTCCATGTGAAAATGATCCATTTATCAACCAATTCGAAGTTTATTTGTATAGGTTTGTTTTTCACAGTTGTAAAATAAAAAAAAAAATTGTTCAGAATTGTACTTATAAGTTATAAAGACTGATCGGAGTATTGCATACATTGATACTACCAAGCTTCTGTTTAATCTTCTTTGTACTTCAGTGTGTCTTAATAAATTCAAATTTTTTGTTATTAATTACTTTTTTAGTTTCTATTTCAGTTGCTTTCATCAATTTGGAACCCATTATATAGTTTATATCTCCCACAACCCCACATCTATGTGCTCGATTTTATTCATTTGGGACTTTTGTTCAGTTTTCTTGTCTGTCATTCATCAAATTTGGTGTATTGATTTTTAACAAAATGAATAGTTGTTCTTTTTGCTATGTTATAAATGGGGTTCGTACTCACACAAGCAAAGAAGCATGTAAGTATAATAATGTTCCCACTTCCCATACATATCATGCACACGTATGTATATATCCAACACCGATCCTTGCTATCATCTGTCTTGGGAGAAGTGGAATGGGTACAGAAATAATCTTTGCCTTTTTTTTTTTCTTTTTTGTTTTTGGCACAAAGTGGCCATTTCGGACTTGAATCCACATTCTTATGCATGTTAGCTTGAGGTTTTACCATTGTACTAAGCAATGGCCCTAATTTGGATATAGGACCATTTTTTATTTTTAGGTCTGAGGATTGTTTTTTGGTTAACTATAGAAAGCCACCAGATTAAAGAATAGTATGAACTATGAAATTGGAAACATGGTTTGTAATTTTGATATTGATTAACATTTTGCCATGTAAAGTTGGTGAAATTTCGGAGATATATCACTAATTTTGCTATGATATTTGGAAAATCTAAAATATCAGTAAAGTTTTCTAAAAACATAGAATTAGTTAATAAACCTTCAAGAGACATCAGAAATACGATTGAACATTTAAGGCTCAAAACAATAGCAAAGAACTATATAAATTATATAGGAAAAATTAAGAGACTGTAATATGTATATTTCTTGTTTTCTCCCTTTTGGTCTTTAGCCATCTTTTCTTCTTTATATATGTCCATTATTTGCCATTTTATCTTTTGCCTCTATTGTTGCTATATGTTTTGATTAGACTGATAATACTTTTTTGTAGTTATATGCATTTATATTTTTCTTTTGAATTATAAGGACTTAGGGGGTGTTCTGTATTGTGGATGAGAATTTGGTCGGTGTGGGCTGGTCCACACCACACCTTGTGGCAAGGACCAATCCACACCACACCACTGTCCACAGTATTTCTGAGCTGTGAACAGAAACTGTCCACACCCACAGGGGTGTTTTGCAAGTGTTGTGTGGACCAGTCCACACCCCCACCTATTGATTCTATACATCTCACGTACAGTTTGTGAGATAACACAGTTGATCACGAATGAAAATAAAACCATAATTTAAGCCAATAATTTGAAATAGTAATGGATAAAATAAAACACCAATACATAATTACCAATAAATATAAAATAACTATATTTTCCATTTATGTCAATTATTAGAAGATAAAATGTATATAATATGAATTTAATAGTAATAAACCAATTTCATGAGCAAAAGAATGGTGAAAAAAATAACTAAAAATGGTTCAATGTTTAGAAAAATCATTATAATATTATCTTCAGCAGTAAACAATTTAAAAACAAATTTAATTATAAATGAAAATCTGTTAAAAGATTAACAAAAATGAGGGTAGTTGGGCTAGTGTAACACAAGTGCACTACGCCAAATCCTTCCCATGCCATGGTGTGGAGCATCCACGATAAAATACTGTTGCTGATAAATTGAGGTGTGGCTCGTCCTTGTCCACACTATTTTGTGGACAGTGATGGTCCACACAAAACCGAACGCCCCATTCTATCGTGGATGGGACCAAAACGGTCACATCCACGATATATTCATAGTACCGAGTACCCCCTTAGTAAGTGAATCATATCGAAGTAGTAAGCCAATTATCTAATCACCAATTCCCTATTGGTTCCTTTAGGAAAATATTTTTTTGATGAGTTTTTAGGAAAATATTAAAAAAAGTTATTATGGTTTTAATGAAATATTGAAAATTTTTAATTTATCAAAAAATATTGAAAATTTTTAATAATATTCTAAAATTTTAATTTTAAATATATAGTCTATCAACGAAATCTGAAATATCACTGACGTGTCGGAAAAATATCGGGGATATTTGGAAAAATAGTCTCCTAGAAGATTTTGTATTGCCACCTAGCAAATGGAGATATTTCAGGGATATATTGCTAAATATCATCAATATTGTGAGCCACGTTTGGCAATAAAATTGTAGATATGTGGAGTAAAGGTATTATTTTCTGCTAGTGGCCTAGTGGGCACGATTACCACTTCGAGCCAAGCTCAAAATTCCTTTTAAACATGAAGTTAAATCTTAGTTTTTATTTGTGCAAAAGATTATTTGGCTGATCTATTAGAATCATATGCATTTTCTATGAGTTTGAATTTTTCTTCAATTTACTCTATCATGTAGTTTACAGGACAACTTTACAACATATTATTTTCTCTACTAACCTTAGTTTCTTAGTTTTGTTTAATAGTTGAGAACAAGACAATAATTTGAAAGGGTGTACCTATGTTTCTTTTGTTATTTCATAAAATATCATTCTATACTTTTGCATATTTCAACAGTGCTTTCATCATGTCTATGAAGTTTACATTATTTCCATACGACATTTTCAACATGTTTCTTATATTCTGATGCCAGTATTTCAACTGACACCAACATTTTAAACCTTGCTAGATATATTGTTTGCTTGCTGAATCAAGCTGAATCAGGTGCAAAATAACAATAAAATGATCCCCAAAACTGTAATTGCACATTTTCCAGATAAGCCTCCAATTCAACCTTTTTTTTTTTGATAAATAGCCTCAGATTCAACCTTCTATAAGTCTTTTTTTTGCATGGGACATTCCTGTGTTAGTTAAAAAACATTGGTTGTAGAAATTGGTTACAAATTGTGCTTCTTAAGTCTAAGAGCAGAATGTAACTGGAAGTCCTTTGCCTAAACAAAAAGGGAAGTGCTCTCTTGTGGCCTTCTGTTGAGTGGTGATGCTAGTTATTAGATAAAAAGATGGTTACCTTTCCAACAGTTGTGCCACTTCTATAATATGAAGGTCAGCTTCCTTTTTTGTTCAATGCAGGACGTTTTTAGTGCCTGCAGAGCATATCCTCACTTTCCCTAAATAATATATCCCCCATGAAGTAATACTGCATAAAACAAGATAGAGATGGCACCATAGGTTTCAGAAAGCTTCATTATTGAAGTAATTTAGAGTGTCTCATCTTCTTTTGCTAAAGTGAGACAAATTTGAAATTTACTACTAGATATTTCAGATTTTATTTTGAAGGGATTAACCCTGGCCCTGCCAATTCCTATTGTCTTCAATAACCTTGTTGCCTGAAAGTGAGACTGTGAGAGTGATGGTGTTGGACCTCCTCGGTGGAGCTGCTTAGATGATGACTGGTTGGTCTCTGAATTTAGGAGAATGATTTCAGACCTATACAATTCTTTGGTTAGTAAGATTGGCTGGATTTTCCTTAAACTTGTAGTAGTTGTATTGACTGAATTCTATGACCATCAAAAATTAAATGGTCATGGAACATTGAGCTATTTATGGCTTTTGCATAGAAGTTGAGGCTTGTGTTAACCTCCAAGTTCACTTTGATGTTAGACTTATCCCAGTAATGGTTGTTTGACGATTCCTTGAAGTCACAGTTTTTTACCTTTTGAACTTCTCCAATCCATCCTTTTGAAGCTAATATGTCATTCAGTTTGGTTTAATGTCCCAATAAAGAATGGTCCCATCACACGTTTGGCTTTCGTGTGATTATACACATAAACAGACATGATCCTTGTAGCAGGTGAATAGGAACTCATTTGAGAACTTAGGTAAAAATTGATGATCTTAATCTTCCAAAGAGACTACAGAAAACAGAAATCAAATGCTGTAAATGACTGAGAAGAACCTAAATCTCTATCCTAAAGGTGTCAATTGCATTGTAAAAATGAATTTTGAAAGCATGCAACTGAAAATCAGGAGGTTCACGCCTATCAAAAAAATTCAGGAGGTTCACAATGCTGCAGCCTAGAAATATTTGGTCAACTGTTCAATCAACAAGTAAGCTATATGAGGTACCAGTTTTAGATCCTACAATCATATCCACCTGAGATGGTCGAACCATCATGATCATCCAAAAGTATTCAGGTTTGGCAATTAGGCTGATCAAAGCAATGCAAACCATTATGATCATTCATAAACATTGAGGTTAAGGGTTACATTTTGTTCATACAAAAGTTTGTCAAGGAGGTTTACGATATGATTTGGTGAGGGTTACTTTTATCCTTGGTGGACCACTTGATGGAAGGTATGTTCCTGTAAACATTTCTGAGGGGGGGAGGGTGAGGGAGCATCTGGAGTTAACTGAAAGTGTGGGAAGTTATAAATAATTTCCACCCTTTAATTTCCTCCAAGTGCCAATTTTGAGGTTCTCAGTCAGATTTCTGTTATCCTCCAATTTCATTCCTTCCAGATACATTCATATAGGACAAAACTTGACTTAGATTCCACAGGACATATCCCTGCCTAATAAATTTTCTGATAGGTCATGCATGGAAATAAAACTCATGCAACAAGGGTATCAGACACAAACATCTGAGCTGCCCAAAAAGTTTTGGGTTAAACAGCTGTTGTAATGGAAACAAGTTATAGCGACAAATAGAACATAAAAATGCATGTATTCTTTCTACTATAATATTGTTATTGGTTATTTACTATTGTTACTTTATTGTTATTGATTAAACAGTCTTGGTGAAGAAAACAATCAATTCATAAGTAGGGGTGCAACTTGGGCAAGCTCAGGTTGGGGAATTGTTAAAATTTCAATGGTTCTGGATTGAAAGCCCAAGCCCAAGCCCAATATGGTGTATATTCTTCAAATCGGGTACCCGACTTGCACCCCTATTCATAAGAAGTTCATGGCTGAAGAGGAGATTCTAAATGAGGGGAATTTTGAGGACGTTGAGAGGAAGGGGAGGGGTAATGAAGGGAAAAAGTGAAGGGCTCTGAAACAGACATTGCGGAAAAACCAGAAGTGACAGATGTTAATGAGGGAACTGAAACTAGTAAGGGTTGTCGGGGGGAATTGGAGACAGAGGATGGAAAGGGTGTTGGAGAGGAGGGGCGGTGAAGGAAGGATGATTTTTGAGAACTCTTGTTGAAATTTTTGTACAAGAAAAAAGGAATTACAGAACTAAGGCATTGAAAGGCAATGAGGTAGTTGAGGCTAATTCTGAGGATGAGGAAGAAAATGATTCAAGTGAGGATGATATTATTCTTGATGGAACTCATGAAATTGAAAAAAACAATTGGTTTGGAGACAGTGGTGAAAAAAGATGTGGAGGTAAGTAAGATTTAGGGCTTATATTTTGCTGTGGGGGAGGAAGAAATTTGCAAGGAAAGCTTTTAAGGAGTTGGAAAAAAAGTCTTGTAAACCTTAGAAGAAGGGGGATAATGACAATTTGGTTCCTATGGCAGAAGATCTGATGTTATGAATGAAAATGAGCAAGATAGGTTGAGATCTTCTAGAGCTACAGGGGATAGCTTCAAAGAGGGTGGTAATATGGCAGCAGAGGAGCACTTTGAAAAGAATGTGACCTTGAAGTCATAGAAAGAATCAATCTGATTTGCAAGAATCCTCAAGTTTTTGAGAAGCTTCCTAATGCAGCTAGGCATTTCAGGAGCAAGAAAGACCATAGAACTAACTGTTCAGGTGTTGACAGATCGAAGGGGGTTTATTTTTTATTTTTTTGGAGGGGGGGGGGACGCATTAAGAAGGCGAAGAAAATAAAACAGCAAATAAGAGAAGCAACGAATATCCTGTTTATGTTGATGCATAAAATGAAGTAATCAGGCAGAACAATTGTACAGGGTTAAGTTGATGTTCACATATTGGTGGGTCTTTTCAAGAGTGGGAAGGTTTGATTTGTTTGTTTAAGGGTTAGGCTGTTGTCTGGTGGATGGTTGGGTTGTTTGGTTTGGGTGTGTTCCTATTTTCTGCCAGGGTTGGAGAAGGTTGTAATCTAAGGCTAAGGAGCGAGTTTGATCTTTCTTTGGGTGGGTGATTTCTTATCACCATTCTTGTACTTTTCCTCTTCATAATAATTTTTTTATTGTGAAGAGGATGGGATGTGATAGTAGATGGGCAAGAAGTGTATGGAGAGAGAGGGAGATTATGTGGGTGGTAGCTCCTTCTTGGGGAGCTTATGGAGGGATAGTGACATTGTGGAAAGAAGATGTGTTGGAAGGGATTGAGGAATTAATAGACAATTATTCATTCTCTGAAATTTAGGCAGGTGGATGATGGATTTGAATGAGTGCTAACAAATGTATATGGCCCCAATGATTACAAGGAGAGAAAGAAAATGTGGGAAGAATTGTGAGAGATTAGGGGTTTGTGGGAAGGACTATGGTGTGTGGGAGGGGATTTTAATGCAATCAGGTTCTCAAAAGAAACCAACAACCCTAGGCTATGAGGAAACTTAACCAATTTGTTGATGCTCTTGAGATTAAAGAGATGCCCCTCATGCGTTGGACATGTTTCTCCTTTCAACTGATTGGGAAGAACATTGGGGGACTACAACTTCTAGGACACTCCCTAGACTCACCTCAGATTATTGACCCATAATGATATGTAAGGAAAGTTTAAGGAATGATGAGCCTGCTCCCTTTAGATTTAAGAACATGTGGTTGCTCCATTCGGGCTTTACCAAGAAGATCAAAGAATGGTGAGAGCAATGTAACCCCTCAATGGATTGGGAAGGAATGTAACCCCTGATGGCTTTACCAAGATCAAAGAATGATGAGAACAATGTAACCCCTCACTGGATTGGGAAGGAATGAAATTTCATAAAAATTTCAATATTTGAAACTTAGAATTAAAGAGTGGAATCTATTGGAGTTTGGCAGATTAGAAGAAAGAAAACAAAATCTGGTTGAGAATATTGAGGAGTTGGACTTAAAGGAAGGGAGGGGTTCTTTCGGAGAAGGGAACAAGGAGCAAAGATGGAGTTTGAGGAAACAACTGGAGGATCACTTGCATAAGGAGGAAATTAGTTGGAAACAAAAATGTCATTGTTAATGGTTAAAGGAGGGGGATGGTAATATACTAGATTCTTCCATACTGTGGCAAATGGTAAAAGAAGAAAAATTTTTATATCCAGATCGGAAGTTGAGGGATCAACTATCTTGCATCTGACAAAGATAGCAGGGGCCTTTGTAGACTACATCAAATCTATATTTAAAAGGCCATTAAATGAGAGGGTGTCTTTAGAGGGATTGGAGTGGCCAAATTTGGGGTTAGAATATAGGGAGTGGCTAGAAAGGAAGTTTGAACCTTGATGAAATAAAGGAGGTAAGGCTTTCAATGGATAAAACAAAGTCTCTAGGTCGAGATGGGTTCACAATGGCATTCTATTAGGATTATTGGGAAATCTTAGAAATGGATCTAGTGTTAGTGTGATAAAAGGGGAGTAATTAACGCGGGTCTGAATTCTATATTTATTGCTTTGGTCCTAAAGAAGAGAGATGCCATACAGCAAAAAAACCTTTAAACCAATCAACTTGGTCAATGGTTTGTATAAAATAATTGCAAAAGTGTTGTCACTCTGGAATAAGCAAATTCTTCCTTGCACCTAACCAAGGAGCCTTTGTGAAGGGAAGATAGATTTCTAATTGAATCTTAACTACGAATGAGAGTATAGAATTTCAAGAAGACTAAAAAGAAGGGAGTGGTGTGCAAACTGGATTTAGAAAAGGCTTATGACTTGGTTGATTGGTCCTTGTTGCAAGTAATGGTTAGCTTTGGTTTTGGGGACAGATGGTTTAAATGGGTGTGGGGATGTTTGAGTAGCTGTCATTACTTAGTGCTAGTAAATGGGATAGTGGTGGATTTTTTCCTAGCATTGAGAGAGACCCATTTCCCCCCTTTTTGTTTACATTGATTGCAAATGTTTTAGGGAGATTGATCCCATAATTGTCAAGGTGTTGCCTAAGTGACTAGGTGCCCTTGGCTGGGCGCCTTGCCCAAATGCCTTGACTTTTAGCAAATAGGCACCCTTCTAGGTGACTAGGCACCTACTTAGGCGACTAAGCGCTCGCCTAGGCGACAAAAATGAAAAGGCGGACGCCTTTTATAATATTATTTATATTGGTGTGTGTTATTAATGTACGAGTTAAAAGATTTTATTATATGCTATATATCAATTATACCTTATTTTAATATTTTATTATTGAAATTTAAAATATCAAAGGGTTTTGAGGAGAGAAAAAGAAAGAGGAAAGAGGAAAGAAAGAATAGAATTATAAAGAGTTTTTTTTTCCTTCTATTCTCTCTCTCTAATTAAATAAAACAGAAACTCCATCCTTGTTTTTCTATTTTACTTTCTATCTTGAATATTTATTGTCTTTTTTTGAAAAAAGGTAAGGTAAATTATTAACTAAAACAGAATCATACAAGTAAACCCCAAAAGAGGATCAAACACTGAGAACAAACTCCCAGTTTACATTACAACTCAAAAATAGTTCTGGACCTCAACTGAGCTCCAAAAATCCTAGGCTGGAAGCCTTTTACACCTGTAGTCCAAGACACTAATTTTCCCACAGCGTAGGAGATAAGACGGTCTGCATTCTTAGCTTTATTTTGGAATATTCTTCTGTAGTTGTGTTTCTCTCCAATCAAATGGAACTGATCACAGCTGCAGGGATGGCCCACTAGACATTTCTAGGCTGCTTAGAGAGGCCTTGCAGGTCCCAGCTCCATAGCAGATCCGAAATTTGCTTTGGCGTGAGGAAAGACATTCAGAAAGGAAGTGATCCCAAAATGCTGCTGAAACATGACAATGGATGAAAAGGTGATTATTATCCTCTTCTGCTTGACCACAGCTCACACATCATGTTCTGAATCAGGATTCCTCTCTAGCCAGATTTTATTTAGATAGATTTCTATCCAAAACTACGGTCCAAAGCAGAGCACTCACTTTGAAGGGGGGAATCTGGTTCCAAATTTTAATAGCAGGAAAATTTTCAATTCCTCCACCTGCTAACCTTCTGGCAAAGGAATTCACAGCGAAGCTTCCATCTGCATTCCACTTCCAGATCCAAGAATCTTCTTCCAAGGGGTTCAACATCTGGTTGGAGAGCAAGCCCATCAGCTCCACTACTTGATCCACTTCCAGTCTTGAAAAGGTCTTCTAAAAGCAGGAATCCAGGCAAATCTATTTCCAATCACTTACACAACAATCTGCCACCCTTACCTCTTTGTGTTCTGCAAGTTGAAAAAGCTGGGGGAACAGCTCTTAAAGGGACCTGTTATTGCACCACTTGTCTTTCCAGAAACTCAGACGATGCCCTTAGCCCAACTTAGGGGACAAACCATTGCAAAGAAGAGGGTTGACTTCCATGATCTTCCAAAGAGAGCACCCCAGAGAAGGAAAGTTTGGCTTTTGGCTAACCAGTCCCCTCCGATGAATCAAGCTCTATTTGGGAAACAAATCTGGAAGTTACACCAAGCACCTCACTCATTATGGGGTACTGCAGTAAAAGAAAAATATTTCCCCAATGAAGAATTATTTTCGGCCAAGAAGAGTTCTCGTTCTCTATGGTGGAAACAAGTCCCATAAGCTTCTCTCCCGCTCGGAAAAATAACTCACTTTGGCTAGTCAAGGATGGTCTCTCTATATCGATGTTCAAAGATCCTTGGGTTCCCACCATTGCCAGTGGCATACCAATTCCAGTTCACTCCATGTCCCAATAACAAGAAAACCAACCCAAAGGTGTTGATCTTCTCATTGATGGATCCACTTGGAACTAGGGGTGGATTCAAGCCGAGCTGAGCCGAATACTTGGCTATTCAAGCTCGTCTCGCTGAATGTGTTAGGCTCAAGCTCAATTTGAGCTAGTGACTTGAGCTCGAGATTGGTTTGGTTCAAAGTTCGACTACAAGCCATGTTTTTTATAAAAATTAAAAATTACAAAAATATATATATTTTTATTTTACATACAAAAATTAAGAATTAGAAAAATTATTTACTATTATACATAAAAATAAAAATATTATTATAAATAATAAAAATTATTTATTTATATATATATTTATATGTATGTATATAATAAAATAATGTTTATTTATCATACTAGGCTCCATTAGGCTTGTGAGCCTCACAAGCCGAGTTTCACTAGGCTTGAGCTTGACTTGAAACTCAGTTTAAACCGAACCGAGCCGAGTTTGAATAGCTTGTAAGAAGATCGGCTCGTGGCCACCCCTACTTGGAACCAAGACCTCCTAAGGAACTTGGTTGATGATGAAACAGCCCAAAAAATACTCGGTCTCCATCCAAACTAACTTAGCTCAGATACCTTAATGTGGAGAAGGAATAACAGTGGAAAATACACTGTTAAGTTAGCTTACAGAACCTTTCTCTCCACAAATCCGTCATCATCCAGCCCCCATTTCAAATGGGCAAAACTTTGGAGCCTCAAAATTCCTTACCGCCGGATACTCTTAACTGGGAAGCTTTTATGGGACAGGTTGTTAACCAAAGACAAGTGTAAGCAATGGTTGAAAGATGAGGACCTCTATATATTCTGTAAACAAACTATAGAAACAAGCAATCACCTATTCTTCTCATGCCCTTTCGCAAGAGCAATATGGTGTGGAAGTCAATTGGGAATCAACCCAAACACTGCTCGGTCAACCCACCACATGAAGCCATACTACTTTGGATGGAATCCTTGATTGCTAATCTGGACAAACAAACGATCTCTAACTTGCTGGCAAAGGCCTGTGCTTTTATATACTTAATCTGGACAGCCAGAAACAAGGCCATTTTCCAATGCAAACATTATTCGCCAATGGACATCATTCAGAGAGCCAGATCTCATCATACTTTTCAATACCAACTTCTTGGCCAAGATAGAAACAGTACAACAGTTACTTAGAGCCTTCCAGAAAACTTGACACCTCAACTGGCTTTTGATGGCTCGTATATAGCTAACACAGGACTTGCAGGACTTGCAGCTCAGGGGCGACCTTGTTGGCCCGTCTGCAGTTATGATGCAGAAATTCAAGCTATTCTAGATGGAAGCTACTTAGAGCGAAGGAATTCAAGGGTTAATAATAAGAAAATAATAAAATAACAAAATATTAATAAATTAATAATAACAAACAATGGTATTAATTATTAAGTATAATATCAAAAAGTATAAATAAAATAATAATAATAATAATAATAATAATAATAATAATAATAATAATAAAAGAGTACATTGATAATTAAAATAATAAAATACTAGTAAAATATTCATAAAATAATAATAATAAGCAATGATATTATTTATTAAATAATAATCATAATAATCAAGTAAAAGTAATATATCAATATAATATAATTAAAGTAATAATAAAATAACAATATCTTTTCTTTTTATTAAATAATATTTATAAATTAATGATAAATACTAAGATATTAATTATTAAATAGTAATAAAATAATAATAACAAAGTGATAATAAAAAGAAAAACTTTTATTTAATAATGCAAATATTAATAATTATAATAATCATTAAGTACAAATGAAAATATTAATTATTCAATTATAAATTAATGATAATTGATAAATGATAAACCAAAATAATAGAAATTAATAAACCAATAGGAAATAATAATAAAATATAGTAAAAAAATATTATTAATGTAATTATATATTAATAAAATATTCATAAATTAATGATGAATACTAATATATTAATTTTTAAACACATAAAATAATAATTATATATTCATAAAATATTAATAAAGTAATAATAAAATAATAAATAGAATGATACAAAATAAAAAATTTTCAATTGATTCCAACTCTAACTTTCAATGAACCAAATAGCAATAATCTTAATTAATTTTTAATAAAAATAAAATAATAATTATATATTCATAAAATATTAATAAACTAAGAATAAAATAATAAATAGACTGATACAAAATTGAAAATTTTTAATTGATTCGAATTCTAACTTTCAATGAACCAAATAGCAACAATCGGAATCCGATTTTGATTCTTGATTAAACCAAATAGGCGTCAGGAATAGGTGATTCCAATTCTAATTCCGAGGGATTTCAATTCTGATTCCAATTCTGTTTTTTTTGCAAACCAAATGGACCTTAAGTTATTTTGTTCCCCATTAGTTTGTTCCTTTTTTTTGTTAATAAGTGCCATATAAATTTGAAAAATGATTTTATCCTCTTTTCTATTTAAAAGTAGTTTTATGGTAATGAATTCATTGTTTTTGCTATATGAAAAATTATCCATGTAATAATTTTATTTGGATAAATTTGTCTTTTGGGTAAGCTTTTCATATGAAAAGATAATGTTTAGTGTGTGTGTGTGTGTGAGAGAGAGAGAGAGAGAGAGAGAGAGAGAGAGAGAGAGAGGTTTCAGCTTGTTAATTGCAACAAAGCATATAGATCTAAAAAGTTGGAAAGCCTAAGGGTAAGGAAATTGGAGGAGGGTAATACAAGCTAAGTATGGGACAACATATAGAGGTTGGGATCTCGATGAAGTAAATCAGCCAGCCAGTTATTCTGTTTGAAAATGTGTTGAACAGATTCACAAACAATTTATAAAAGGTACAAGGTTTGAGATTGGAGATGGTCAAGGAGTAAAGAAAGATTTGGACATGGGAACAAAAACATCTCACTTGGGCTTTCTTTGTGTCGAGTGCAAATCTGAACAAGATTCTCACAAGAGACATCTTAATGAAGAGAGGTGTAAATGTTCCAAATGATAGTTGTGTATTGTGTGTTGTGCGCATCTTGCTCCGATATGGCTGATCACGTGTTATTACATTGTAGCTTTTCATATTCATTAGATTGAAACCCTTGGCCTTTTTCCTATTAAATGATACTACCCAAATTCAATCATGAATTTCTAGAGAAGTTGGAGATTGGAGGGCCTAAGCAAGAGTGCAAAATTGCATGGGAGATTGTTGTAAAAGTAGTAATGAGAAGGAAGAATGGAACTTATTATTCCATGTTTTCTAAACATGGAGGGTAATAGTGTTTCAAAACTAGTACCAAAAGCTTGACAACAAATTGAAAAATTTTAAACTTAAATAGGCTGAGTCGTGCTACTTGATCACTCTCCTTAAAACTACATTTTCCCCTTATGGTGCAACTGAGTAATTGCAAATTGGTTTCCAAAATGAAATAGCCCAGAGGCTTTTAGTAGACATGCTCACTTACCAATCTTTCACAAATCACTAATAAAAGATGCTCAAATATTTGACAAACAATGGACGGAGAAGAAAGTGGTGTGTGTTGTGTTTTGTACCACCGGATTGATCAACACCCTATTTATAGAGTACTTTTAGTCACCCGAATGGACACAGAGGGGTCCTTATAGAAATATGTCTCTCTAGAATGGTGTTGCAGGTCACCCATTCGAAAAGACACAAACAGGAAGAGAGACAAGGACATGAAGAGACACCAAAATGTAATCATTCAAAATTAAAGGCTAAACGATCAAAACTATTAAGTCAAATAAGTTCGAAACAAATGGTCAAGACCAAAAGAAGATATAGTGTAGTGTGCATATACACCCATGCCCACGCCCTAACCCGACCCGGCCTAGCCTGGCTTGACGTGTGCATGTGAAAAACACCCCCTAAGTATGTGAATAGTGTATAGTGTATCTTCCTCTTATGGGTCCCTACCCATAGGGATAGTAAGTTCAGAAACATAACTCAAGTCCACATCTTTTCCCAAACAATGTGGGACAAGATGTATTCACATGTTTAAGAGGCTACAAGAGTGCAATATCAAATAAAGACAAAAGACAATAAATTGGAGGAAATAAAAAATTCTTGTCTTATGAATCTTCCATCCAAAAAACAAGAATCCAACAATCCCCCACAAGATTCAAAATACTAGAATAAACTTTGAGCATTGAGGTGAGAGAAGTATTCATGTAGATACCTTTTGGACTTCAATGAACATTTAGTTATGACAAATTATGCAAAGTATGTGTAGAGTCAGGCTCCTTCAACCTTTCACCTTTATCATAACTAACTAATCTGCCAACCAACCTAACTCAATAGTTTTTTAGTGATTCTTTTATTTTGGAGCATTGCCTTGTTCCCCTCTTGGAACCATGATTGTTTTAAAGAGTTAGCCGTTATATCTCTCATGGAAGTAGCCACACTTTATACTCACTTCGGTCTGTTAGTCAGTGTGCACTACAACACACTTTATGTATGAATCAATTAAGAGTCTTACACTCAACTTCCACATTTTGCAGTTAACACTATATTACTTCAACATCTGTAATGGGGCACAAAATGATAGTGTTTTTCTAAGTCATCCATTGACTCGTTTTTCCCATTAAACCTAATTCCAAGGATCTTTCACATAGGTTGAGTGTCAATCACTAATGACTTGTATAACGAGATTCAACCATATTCTGCCAATGCATCATAAACCACTTTAGAAGTCTATGATTTAGTTAATGAATCTGAAAAGTTCTGTTTAGACCTTATAGAGTCCACAACAATTGTTCCTTCACTAAAGTATTATCTTACCAAATTGTGTCTTAGGTGTATGTGTCTTTTTTTTACCATTATAGGTTTTTTTCTTAGCTTTGGTTATGGCATCTTGGTTGTTAAAATGGAGAAACAAATGGAACGGTTGTGGCCATAATGGTATATCTGTCAGTAAGTTCCTTAGCCACTTTGCCTCAACCCCTACCAATTCCAACTAGAGGTGTAAAGTGGGTCGTGCGTGCTGGCCCGTGGGTTGTCATGGGCTGTGCCACCCACTCTGGTGGAAATTTTGGGGGTTAGTCTAGCACGGCCTATGACCCAGGCCCGTGCCATGCCGTGTCGTGCTACGGGCCTGGGCCAGGCCAAGTTGCAGGCCGTGCCAGACTGGGCCACAGGGTGGACCTTGGGCCTTGGCCAAACCGGGCTACATTGTTTTTTTTTTTTTTATTTTTTTTGTTTTTTGAAAAATTTTGATTTAGTCTCTAAGTAAAATTGTAAAACTAAAATATTTAACTTTCCTTTGAACTTTGGGAATTGAGAACTATTTAAAAAATTAAGAAATGAGAAATCTAAGTTATCTAACACATAAATGAAAAAAATACTTAACCAAATTGAAATAAGAATGATGGAATAACAAATTAGAAGAAAAATAAGAATTTTATTTCATTTAAATTTGAATGGTACAAATTACAAATACAATGATTGGATCATTGGATACTTGGATGAATGAAATATGAAAATGGAATAAATTAATAAAATATAAAAAACACAAATATAGTTACAAATTGAAAATACAAACTTATATTGTTAAAAATTAAAAAAAATCAAATAAATTAAATAAGATTAAAAAATATACAATAATTTGAAAAAATAAAAAATTCTATACAAGTAGTAAACTTCATGAATCATGACTTTCATCATCTGCTTCAGGTGAAATATCCGATGTAGTATCATGCCCTCTTTTGTCTTGTAGTCTATCTTCTGCATTAGCCAATCCTTGAAGCAGATGCACATCTCTATGCTTTCATCATTCATGCAGCTTGTCATCTAGTACCCTGATACTTGCACTAAAACAAGACTTTGATGGAATTGTAGACACCGAAGGGGTTAGTAGATCACATGTCATGGCGGCGCGAACTAGATAATTTTTTGAATGTTCACTCCACTAGGCTAAAATATCAAAATTATTTAATCCCTCACTTAAATTAGAAAAAAAATTGCTTGTAAATAAAAATTAAGTTCAGTAAATGAATTTATTGTAGAAATGGTAGATTTTTGCCTTCTACTTATTAAATAAAAAAGTTGTTCTCTTCTACTATTGGGTTCAAGGTCAGAAGTAGAAGATGGTGTACAAGTTGTAGGAATATAAACTGTACATTTCAAATAACAAATTATTAATTTATTCTTCTTTTATTTCCTATATGAATATTCATATTTTCACAATATGATTCAAGTAAAATATCTAAACCATATTTCCTAATCCTAGGGTCTAATATTGTAGCTAAACAATAAAGGGGAGAAATGTTCTCCCAATATTTTTAAATTTATTTTCCATTATTTCAACAATACATTGAAATTGTGGATTATTTCTATATTTTGCAAAACAATCACTGATTACCATTAATTGGAAAGGTAAATTACAACTAGTTGGATAATAAATTCCTAATAATTCATTCATTGCATCATAAAAATGTTTTAAAAAATCCTTATACAGACTGCCATTTTCCACTCTTCCACAAATATCATATCATTAGGCATTTTTGAATTATAAAAATCAGTAAGAATTTGATTATGAAAAATACAACTTTCTAACATAGCATAGGTAGAATTTCACCTATGTTTTACATCTAATATAAAATGTTTATGTTTTAAACCATAATTTTGACATAAATATTTAAATTCTTGTTTTCTTGCCCCTGAACTTTTAATATATATATAATACAATTTTAATTTAGAAATATGAGTAGAAATAATATTCAAGGCATCTTGAATACATAAATTTAAGATGTGACATGCACATCTAAAATGAAATAATTTACTATTTAAGCATGGTCTTAATTGAGATTTTAAAATATTTTTTGCAGAATCATTATTGCTAGCATTATCAAAACTAATAGAAAATAATTTATTTTCTATTCCATAAGCATGCAAAGTATTTAAAATACTTGCAACAATAGCTGGGCTAGTATGTGGCCATTCAAGCCTAATAAAACTTAAAATTCTTTTATTCAAAAGCCAATTTTCATCAATGAAATGACTGGCAACACAAATATAACTTATATTAAATTTGGATGTCTAAACATTTGAAGTAATTGCAACTTTAGAATTAAGATTTGATAACAAAGAAATTAAAATTTGTTGATATGAATAAAAAATTTTTAAAGCATCCGACCTAATAGTATTCCTAGAAACTTTTTTATACTGTGGGTTTATAGAATTACGCAACCATTTTTCAAGCTTTGGATCTTCAACTAATATAAATGATTGTTCTGCATTACAATATACTTAGATAATTTTTGTCTCATTTTTTCTTTTGACTATTTAAAAGTACCAGAACTACTCCCCCTCCCAATTTGTGTTTGAGTTATTTCTCTCCCTTTTCATGTGTGAGAAGATGTCTGGTCAAATGACCCGTATCACCCTTGCTACAATAACTAAAGTCCTTCCTACATTTTTGACAAACTGCCCTTTTCCCCTTCCCCTCAATATTCTCTACTTTGAAAATTTTCCAAATTGGGCTACTCAACTTGGAGGCCCTCATTTTTCCCCTAGTATCAGTACCGAGGGTGAGTTCCATTCTATTGATATCAATCGCATTAGTGCTAACACTATCATGATGTGATTGAATATCATCAATGGTGAATATGTTGGGGTATCGGTTTTCGGAAGAACAACCATTTTTTTTAATTCTAAAAAGATAAAAATTCGGATTGTCGGTTCAAAATCCCAACTTGATTACAACGGTTAAAGCCTTTCAACGTCCAAGCCTCTCAAATTGAGATACTTGAATTGGTTGAGCAAGTCTTCTTCTTGTTGAAAGTTCAGTAAAGTTAAGACTTGAGAATTGGAGAATGCAAAATCAAACAATCAGCTAATCAGAATTACTTAGATTGCAGAGAATTGAGAATGTGAGTATGAGAGAGTAATAGAAGAGATTAAGACAATTATTGAATTGGTGTGAAGAGATTGGTGGAGGATAAGGCTATTTATAGGAATTGAACATAATTCAATTACCCAAAATACCTAAAAAACTAGCTGGTATTTAGTTGTTGGGAGGGGTATTTTGGTCATTGTAAAGTTACTTATTACTTTACCCAAAAACCCCCTTAAACTAGTTGTTATATAGCTGTTGGGGGGCATTTATATCATTTTTTCAATCCCTCATAAGCAAAATACACAAATACCCCCCAATATGGCTGTTTATAGCTGTTGGGGGTATTTTTGTAAGCTCCCCCCAAAAAGCTAAAACTAGCCGTTGGGGGGGGGGGGCAACATCTATATTCTGGACGGGATGCGCTCGGCTTGCTATGGGCCTCGCGAGCCATGTCGTGTTGGCCCGTGACAGGTTGTGCTATGGGACATGAACAGTCGTGTTGTGCCAGCCCGTGGGCCTCGAACCCTTGGCCTAGCATAGCACAGACCTTCGTGCGGGCTTGACATGGCCTGTGGGCTATCGTGCTGTGCTAGGCCGGGCCAAACCACGACCCAATTTACACCTCTAATTCCAATGTAATAAACTCAACCTCCATTGTCGAATTTGTATTACAAGATTGTTTTATTGATTTCTAAGAGATTGCTACCCTCCTAGGGTAAGGACATATCCACTAGTAGGTGTACTATCCTTTGAATTTGAAATTCAATTTGCATTAGTAAAGCTTTCTAAGATAGGAAAAAAACTTGAATAGAGCAAGTCATAGTTCATGATGCCCTTTAAATATTTTAGTGGTCTTATCAAAGCTTTTAGTGTTCATATTCGTGGTTATGAGTATCTTTACTTGATTTTCTAACAACTATTGCTATATTAGGTCTTGCACAATTCATTAAATAAGAAACAGATCCAATTATACTTGCATACTCTTTTTGCGAAACATGTTCTCCTACATTCTTTTTAAAATATATACTACAATCAAGTGTTGTCTTGACTGGTTTACAATCATAATGTCCACTTTTTAAGTATGTTCTTTACATAATGAAATTGTGAAAGGATGATGTTTGTTTGTAGATTTTAATTCCTAAAATTACATTAGCTTCACCCATGTCTTTAGTGTCGAATTTGGATATTAAAAATTGTTTTATTTCTTATCCTATATCAAGACTTGTTCTCATTTTTAACATATCATCAACATACAAGCAAAAAATGACTCATTTTATCATCTACACACTTGTTATAGACACATTTATTGGAATCATTTCTAGCATACTCATTTTTCACTAATACATTATCAAACTTTTCATGCCATTGTTTAGGAACTTGTTTTAAGCCATATAAAGACTTAGTTAGTTTACACACTCTATTTTCCTATCTTGGTACTATTAAGCCTTCAAGTTTTTTAATGTAATTTTTTTCATCCAATTCCCCATTTCATAAAGCTATTTTTACATCCATTTGGTAAACTACAAGTTTGTATATGCATGCTATAGAAAACAATATTCTAATTGTAGTTAATTTTGCTATTAGGGAATGTGTGTCAAAGAAGTTTATATTTTTCTTTTGTATGTATTCTTTAGCAACTAATCTAGCATTGAATTTATTTATTGTACCATTTGGGTTTAATGTCTTCTTAAATATCCATTTACAAACTAGTGCTTTAGTTCTAAGTGGAAGTTCCACAATTTTCCTTAGTGATCAAGGAATCTATTTCACTATTCTTTCCAAAATACTGCATCAAGGAAAATTACTACTTGATATGTTACTGGATCTTTGTGCACTAAAAATGTGAGTATTCTATTGTATATATAACAAGTTGTTAGGATTGCTTCCCCTCTCAAATTCAAATGTACACTTAAATTAATTAGCATAGCATTCATCATTTCTTTCAAAGTTCTATTAAGTCTTTCTACAATTCCATTTGATTCATATTGGTAAGGGTTATAGTTTTATGTATAATTCCATTTTCTTCAAAGAATTTTCTAATTGTTTCTTCATCATATTCAATCCCTTTATCAGTTATAAGTCTTTTTAATTTCTTTCCTGACTAATTTTCTATTTCAATTTTATATGCTATAAAAGCTTGTTCAACCTCATCATTTGATATAAGTAAAACAACTTTTCCATATCTAAAGTAATCATCTATGAATGTCATATAATATCTTTCTCTTATAGCTTTATAAAATTTAAGATCACCTAAATCACTATATATAAGTTGTAATAACTCCAATTAAATTTCTATATTTTTATATGATTTTTAGTGAACTTTGCTTTTACACATACTTGGCATTTTTCACTTGTATCTTTTATAGGAACATTCAGAACTCATAATTTACATAACCTTTTTATATAAGGAGCACTACGATGTCCTAATCTAACAAATATCAAAATTTTCAACTATATAAGCAAAAGAATAAGCATTGTTATTGATAATAGTAACAAAAATGTTTAGTACAAACATATCACTAGCATTATATCATTTTCTAATGAATACATATTTTTAGTCAACACAATCTTATTTGCTTCAAATGTAAGTTTTAATCCTATTTTGTTGAAGTTAATTTCAGAAGTATATTTTTTTATCGATGGCCTTTGAAATTTATGAATTTCTTATAAAGACTTATTCTCCTTCTATCAAAATTGTGTACTCATAAAAGGAGTTGTGGTCCCTACATACATGCTTAGTAGCACCAATGTCCAACACCCATTCCTTCAGTTTTTCAACCAAGTTTGCCTCAATTGCCATGGCTACAATAACATTTGCCTTAGTTGACTTTTGGTTTCCTAAAGTCATTTTAGTAATGACATTCATTCTTGTTATGCTCGGGTTTATCACATGCATAATATTGTCATTTCTTTTGTTGCTTCTTAAACTTCTTGTCATTTTTCACATTCACATTCAAATTCTTTTTGAATATTGCTGTTATTTCCTCCAACAATTGGTTTTGGAAATCTATTTTTTTCTACATGATCCTTCTTTCTATTCTTTTCTTCTATTTTGATCCGAACTACCACTTGATCCAAAGTAGTGATTTTTCTTTTATGCTTTATACTTATTTTGAAATCATTCAATGTATGTGGCAACTACTCTATGAGAGAGCTGACAACAAATTCATTGGGTAGTATCATTCATTCCTTTGCTAGTTCCTCCACAAGCACTTGAAACTCATCTATTTGAGCAGACACGTTAATGTCTTCTTTCATGGTAAAATGCGAGAAATTGATAATAACATATTTCTTATTTTCAGCATCTTCTAGAGCATATTTTTCTATCTAAGGCATCCCAAATTTCATAGTTAAATTCGTATAAACAATAGACATTGTAAAGTTCATTGGATAGTCAATTCAGGATATGGTTGTTGCATAGGTGATCAGTCGTGAACCAATGTTCTACAACAGAATAGGCTAGTTCCTCCATGTTTATTAGGTTTGGTTCAACCAAAGCAAAAGCTACCCCAACTATTCTAAGGCAAAAAGAAGGCTTTGATCATTCTCCTTAAAACCATAATTGCCCCCTATAGTGCAACCAAGTAATTGCAATTCGGATTCCAAAATGAAACAATCTATGGGCTTTTGGTGGCTGTACCAGTCCTCTACAAATCATCAATGGAAGATGCTTAGATATTTGATAGATCGTGGACAAAGAAGAAGGTGGTTTGTGTTGTGTTTTATACCACTGGGCTGATCGACACTTTATTTATAGAGTGCTTTCAGTCACTCAAATGGACATAGATGTGTACTTACAGAGAGATATGTCTCTCCAAAACGGTGTTGTAGGCCACTTGCTCGAAGAGATACAAACAGGAAGACAAAAGTGTAAACAGTCAAAATGCTTAAGTCAAACAAGTTTGAAATAAATGATCAAGACCAAAATAGACATGGTGTGGTGTATATACACACCCACACCCTACCTTAATCCAACTCATTGTGCACGTGGGTGAAAAGCACCCCAACCCCAATCCCCAATCCCCCACAAGCATGTGAATAGTGTATAATGTATCTTCCTCCCATGATAGCAAATTTAGAAATATACTCAAGTCCACATCTTTTACTAAGCAATGTGGGACAAGAGGTATTCACATGTTTAAGAGGCTACAAGAGTGCAAAAGACAATATCAAATAAAGACAAAAAACAACAAAGTGAGGGAACAAAATATTCTTGTCCTTTGATTCTTCCCCCTAAAAAATAAGAACCCAACAGCTGTGTTTTGGGTATTATGATAAGAGAGTAATGGTAGGATCTTCCAAAAGCTCAATAGACTCAATGGTACAAAAGATGGTGAGAAATCTACATTCATGGTTGGCAGTTCTTAAACTATTAAGGCTGCAAGCTGGGTCGAGTTAGGTCAGGTTGAGACCAACCTTAGCCCAATCCTAAGTTCTAAACCCCTAACCCTACCTGACATTCAACCCAATCTATCCAACCCTAACTAAATTCCTTCAACTCTAACCCAACCCAACCCAAAGTCTTTGGGTTGGGTTGAGTTCATGTTGGGCCCAACCTAACCTTCTTCCCATCCCTTAAAATCTCGTAGAACTTCTCAATCTAATATCTTAACTCAACTTTCGCTACATATATTAGTCCTATGTTCTATTAGTATTTGTTTGTTGATGTTTTTTTTTTGGTTCTTTTAGTTCAATATTCAGAAAAATAGGTGTTTGAAATGACTATAGTTTATTATGAGTTATGACTTATGATAGATATTTTATAAGCATCAAGCTATGGGTGGCAAACAATAGAGAAGATGAAGAATAAAATATTCAAGAAAACATAAAATATGTTATTAGGGTTTTAAAATTTCCTAGGATTAAGTGAAGTAATTATCTTAAAGAAAGACATGATAGTATGTGGTGGAGCTTTACAGCTAGCTGTCATGCATATAAACAAATCAATATATATATATATATATATACTATAGAGTCGAGTTCAAGTTGGGCCAGGCTGCCCGATGGGTCAACCCTAACCTAACCCAAAATAAAGTTGGGTACGTTCATGAATTTCAACCCTAAATCTATCCTGAGCATCAACCTGGCCCAACCCAACTTTGGGTCAATTAACCTCGCCCAAGTTGCAGCCTTAAGACTATATATAGGAAGAAACTACAGCTTCTCTTTTGATTTTTTTTTGATAAGTCAGCTCTCTATTCGACCTGAAAACATCGAATAATAATTATGCAGAAAACCAATCACGCTTCCTTACAATAATTATATGTAGTTTATTCTAGCTTTCTGATGAGCTCATGCACAAGTAATATCATTCTAGCTTTATCCCCTGAAAATGTCTTACGAATGACACTTAAATGTTCCTTCCCTAGAGGGTATAGAGGGGATGGGAGTCGATTTTTATCAATGTTGAAGTTGGTAGGGCTTCTTAACATATATATACACTCTCTCATCAATATATACTTATATTTATCTAAAGGGAAAAGACAGTTCAGTAAGGAAAAGCAAATTATAACATCCTCCTACCTGTTTTTAATCTGGATGCACTTGAATCAGGTCAGTCTCAACCTTTTGCTGTCACAGTTAGATCTAGCATCGTAGTCATTATGTCTCTTTTTCCAGGTGTACTGCACCATTCTTTGGTCTTTTAACTGGGAATCCTCTTCATGATCTGTGTTATACACTAGATGAACTCCACACTTCTTCACCCAAAGTGGAATCCCTATTTTTACTTTGACAATCAATCGATCACCAACTTCAAACACATTCTCAAACACAGTTCTTGGAATCCTGCACATCCACACTTGATCTTGGGAGGTAGTTGAAACGAAATAAATTGTTGACTCATAACTCCATTTAAGACCACTGGTTTCATTAATGATTTTAATGCGAGGACCAAAAACATTCTCATTGGTAGCTCTGTCACCTGTATAAACAGCCAATACAAGAAACTCTTGAAGCCTACAATCCGAAAGTGCAGGCACCTCAAGATAAATTGAAGACCCGATATTTTGATTGCTGAACCACTCAGGAACATCACTTCCAGGGAGAAAGATATCGAATATACCACTGTGTGAAGACAGCCACTGCGTTCATGGAAATTATAAATGGTTAGCAATAAGAGAGAGAGAGAGAGAGAGAGAGAGAGAGAGAGAGAGAGAGACCTGGATCTCAAGTAGCTTTTTGCAATTAGCAAGAGTCAAGACGGAGATGTTCTGCAAATGTGATAGATTTGACAATGTCTCCAAAGATGTGCAACCATCCACATACAAGCTCTTCAAAGCTGATGGAAGGAATAGTAGAGATTGAATCCTTGTGCAATTTCTTAACCAAAGCTCCTGAAGTTGAGAAAGGTGACTGATGTCAACTGGTAGGGTGTGGATATTAGTTCTACTTAGACTTAACCCTTCCAGTGAGGATAGGTTCCCCATATTCGATAATCTTTCCAGTGATGTGCAATCATCAGCATTGAAGACCCTTAAACTTGATGGCAGCTCAGGTAATGATTGAAGCCTCTTGCAATTTTGTAAGAAAAGGACCTTGAGTTTAGAAAGGCAATTGATGCTGGCTGGTAGGCTAGAAAAGTTATTTTTGCTCAGATCCAACAATAGCAGTGAGGATAAGCTCCCAATGTCATTTGGAATTGATCCTTCTGATAGATTGCAGTCACGGAGATTCAGTGTTTTTAAGGAGCACAAACCAGATAAAGAAGCTGGTAGTAGTTTGGTGGAATTAGAATGTTTACTAAGTGAACCCCAAGGCCAGAAGAAGAATGAATGCCATGATTTTGGTGGTGACTGTACAGATCTTGAGCAGCCTGACAGAATAAGGTTCTCAAGAGATCTCAACTTACAAATGCTACTTGGAAGACTTCTAAGTTTACTGCAGTCTTTCAGATTCAAGTAAGCCAATCTGTCAAGAGCTCCAATGGAATCATGGACCTCAACTAAATTCAAACAATCTTCAAGAATCAATCTCTCAAGGTTGGGAATTCCTGAGAAGTTAGGAGTTCTGATCAAGTCATGTGAATGACTGAGGTTAAGAACTTTCAACTTTTCAAGCAACTGTCAAAAAGTAAAAGGAGAAAGAAGATGTCATTTCTTCTGAAATATACAACCCACTGAAAAATAAACATAAAATTTATGCCATACCTTGGTTTCTGTCCAAACTTCTTTTATTCTGCTATATTGCATATCAAGGACAACAAGGTTTTGTAGATTGAACTCCATTGGTATAGATCTCAAAGGGAATCCAAACCAATATAGCCATCTCAACTCCTTGGGAAGATATTCAAATCCTCCTTCAATGTTTACATAATTGACCTTCAACAGCCTTAGGTTGTGCATCTTTGCAAATGCTTTAGCACCTACATGTGTCTCTTCCCATTTTGGGAAGTTTAAGGCAAGACCTTCAACTTTTTTTGTTCCCTGATAGAACAAGGACATTAAATAGGTTATAAGCATATACATGTATTTCACAATAATTTGCCACATGTCAAATTAGATGATCAGGATACACCATTGAATAAGCTCCATGTATAACAACAGAAAGGATCATCTTAAACGGGTGAATATTTTTTCATATTCAATTCCAACGTTCTAGCCAATTAGTATAAACAGGGACTCTTTTTTGGTAGAAGTATAAACAGGGGCTTAGGCCCATGACTCTTGTGCAAGTTTAGACTATGAAAATAATCCAATCCTAGTTGTATCCTAACATCTTTGCAAGGGCAGATTGAAACATCTATTAGTTTATTAGCATCTATCAATATCTCTTGCAGGTCAAGACATCCTGGATTAACATTGTTGTTATCTGTTGCGAGTGTTGAAGAATAAGCTTATTTGAATCAGGGGTATTTTTGTCTCTTTATGTGAGTTTCTAATTTCTCCACTAATTAAATGTACTTTTGTAATTTTATCTTTTATTATATAAGCTAATTCATTGGGTGTTCGTCACTTTTGCTGCCCTTAACACTCATTTCTTCTCTTTTTTTTCCCTACTTCTCACTTCCTCTTTTCTTCCTTTCGTCTCTTCATTTTATTCAGTTTTACTTAAATCCTTTTTCACTACTTGATATTAGAGTGGGGGGGACATTTTTCTGACGTTTTGGAGGATCTTGACTAGGGATGATGTCATCATGTCCATGCAATGACTTCAGCAAACTCTATGGAGGCCTTAGATGTGAATTTAGGGTTTTGAATCATCTGGGTTTTATAAATGTTTTAGTGGTGGTCTCACTTCAATCCGAGTTCATTTGAGATTTTTTATTGATTCTATTCAAAGAAAATCGTGCAAAATGCAGATATGATATTCTAATTTGTTGAGGCTGATGTGGAAGCATTCTAGTTGCGTTGTCTGGAATCATTAAATTGGTATCACTTTTCAAAATCATTACAAATTGTTACAGTCCAAAATGGTTAAAGTGTTTAGCTGGACACAGTTCTATCAGTATTAGAACCTACGACAATGTCTTAATTTCGAATCAAGGAGAGGGCTATCTAAAGTAGAGTGAAAACAATCATGAAAAGGGCTATCCAGAATAGAATGAAAGCTGTCATGGAAAGGACTACTTGGAACAGAGTGAAAGTCCTTTGCTATCAATGGCTCATAACATTCCAATTCCCAATTGCTGCAGCTTTGTCCTCAAGGTTGACGTTATGAATCTTACGGTATTTGGCTTCCCACCTCTCCCAAGCACATTTGCTGTTGGGACATGCAATCATAATATTTAGAGAGACGTGTGCAACGATGATAGATCAAACTTCATTCTGGTCTTTGTTAATAATGGCACCCTTTCCCCTGTAAATATCCAGAAGAGTCGTGTCCCTGAATTCTACAAACAGCTGCATCTCCACCCTTATCATAAGTTCAATTATCACCAACCTTGGTCCATAGTAATGTCCATATACACATTGCTCAGTGAAAGCCATGGCATGATATACCCCCACAATTAAAATCTCTGCAGAGCCCTTTCGGATTGTTGGAATAAGGTACGGTGGTATTGCTTGGCCAATAATTATATTCAGGAATCCAACCATCTTGCAAGAGTCATGATCCTACCCACAAAGTTGTTGTACAACCCTTTTAGTTCAACATAGAGTCCAATTGCAGCAGCATAGAAAGAAACCTTGTGGTAGTAATTAATACCAATTCCAAGAAATAAATCTTTTTGGCTATCGAAAAATCTTATATTTTGTATTAATTTGTATGTATTTTTATTGTACATATTTGTATTTGTACTCTTTCCAAAATTGAGTCATAGTACCAAATCCTGTTTCTCTCAAAAGGGTCTTTTCTCGGACTTTGATTGCCACCAATTTGGGATCATTTGGATCAAGGTGAACATATTCTTCCCATGGAACCTCCACCTGTTTGGACTCACAACTAGGATTGTAATCAGATTGAATTTGGATTGGATGCAACAAAATCTACATCCAATCTGACTACTAAGAGCCTACATCTAAATTTGATCCAAAATCCGATTGGGTTTAAAGACTTGGATTCAAATTCGAATCCTAACAGACTCGGATCGGATTCAGATTTAATCCGACTCCACTTTAAATTCTCTAAAATACCAGAAAAATAAAAAAAAATATTTATTTATTTTACTTTTATATATAATAAATTAATATAAATATAACATACTAAACTTATTGTATATATAAGTTCATATATAATATAATATATAAAACATGTTTTTATAATTTTAAATATATTTATATAGAATTTATATATTAAAATTAATAAATATAATAATATAATCAGATTAGATGTCGGATCGGGCCTTAGATTTTCAAGTATCATTGATAATCCTACTCATAACGAGATGTAAGTCATCAAAGTGAAGGATCCTTTACAATTCAACAACCAACCACTTCGACCTTAAAAACTTATAACCTTTCTTCTCTAGCCAACTAGATTACAAAATTGATGAAAAACCCAATTCCATGTTACTAAACCTCTAGTAAGCAATTCATCAAACAACCATAGAATCACCAGTGCAGGCCCGACAAATAGGTTTAAGTTGAACTCAAGTAAAATCACTTTGTAGTGAAGGCCTACCCTGCTGAATTTGAAATTACTGCAATTACCTCCTATATAAGAACATGTGGACTGATTTTCTCTAGGGCTTCGAGAAACCACTTCTTGAAAGGGATCAAGGGTTTGCTTCTTTTGCTGGAGAAAATAAGTAACAATTGAAGTACCATGGCGAGTCTTGGCTTCAACCTTGTAGTTCATCAAACAAATAGTAGATCTATCTTTAAACAATTTAAACATGTGATCCCACATGATGTAATCCAAATCCATACAACCATCAAACTTATGTCTAGTGTCACAGATGGGAAGAGGGCTCTTCTGCATTTGGTATCAGTGGTATGATGACCCCTTCATGTCATAGAGGGAGGTGGGTTATAGTTGTTGTTTTGTCACCACCAGCTGTTCTTTTGTCACATTGTTGATAGTTGTTTAAGGTGAAGCCTAAAAACAAAGGAAGAAGAAGAGAAAGGGGGAGAAGGGAGAAGAAGAGATGAAGAAATGTTATGAATGTGTCTTGAGTTACTGTTCACACTAGAGACCAAAAATTTATAATGTTGCTGCAAGTACAAGTTTGTCCTTATTTAGGCATCCAAAACAAAGAGGAAATAAAAAACCCAAAAAGCCCTTTCATCATATTGCATATTCTCAACACTCCCCCTTAAGCCGAACTTAGATATCTATCATGCCCAACTTGCCTAGGTTACTATTGAACTTTGGCTTGTGAGCTCCTTTAGTAAAGCAGTCAATAAGTTGATCATCAAATCTTACAAAGGGCAAATAAATTTCTCCACTATCAATTTTCTCTCAGATGAAATGCTATCCACTTTAATATGTTTTTGTATGATCATACTGAATAGGATTACGAGCAATGTTTATAGCTGCCTAATTGTCACAATAATATCTCATAGGACTTTTTGTTGGAATTCCCATTTTTGTTAACAAGATCTTCAACCATAGCACCCATGAGTCATTGCCCTATATTCTGCCTTTGCACTAGAGTGAGCAACAATAGATTACTTCTTGCTCCTCTGAGATATCACATTGCCCCCAACTAAGGCACAGTAGTTAGAAGTAGATCTTCTGTCGTCCATTGACCCTGCCCAATTTGCATCTATGCATGCCTCAATCTTCAAATGCCCATGACTGGAATATAACATTCCTTTTCTAGGACATCCCTTCAAGTAAGCGAGAATCCTATTGACAACTTGCATGTGAAAGGTTTTGGGCTCATGCATATACTAGCTAACCACACTGATTGTATAGGATATATCTAGTCTTGTCAAACATTGACGGAGAAGACGGCCTACCAATCTTTGATAATCCTCTCTATCTAGAAGAACATCTCCATCTGTGGCATTCAACTTGTGGTTAGGGTCAATTGGTGTTCCAACTGGTTTTCACCCTAATTTTCCAACATCTTATATCAAGTTAACAACATATTTTTTTCGAGAAATGAAAATACCCTTCACTAATCTTGTTACCTCAATTCCTAAAAAGTATTTAAGATCACCAAGGTCCTTAATTTCAAATTCAAAGGCAAGAAAAGATTTCAACTAAGAGATTCCAAAGATGACATATCCAGTCAAAACAATATCATTTACATATACTATCAGTATAGTCACCCGATTATCATGCCTTCATATGAACAAAGTATGGTTAGCCTAAGGTTGAGATAACCCAACTGTCAGGATTGTTTTTATGAATCCATCTACCCGAGCTCTAGGAGATTGTTTGAGTCCATACAGGGATTTCTTTAAGCAACAAATCTTTCCCTCGCTATTAGGAAGGCTCATTCCTGGTGGTAGGTCCATACAAACTTCCTCCCGTAGATCTCCATTAAGAATGACATTTTTCACATCTATCTGATATAAAGGCCAAGAGAAGTGTGTTGTAAAAGACAAAATCACGTGAATATAACTCATTGAGCAAACATTTCCTGATAATCAATGCCATAAGTCTGAGTATACCCTTTAGCTACCAAGCGTGCCTTATATCTTTCAACAGAGCCATCAACCTTGTGTTTGACTGTATACACCCACTTACATCCAACTATAGATTTATCTTTAAGAAGAAAAACAAGCTTCCAACTTGCTATTCATTATTGATGACCTCTATATCAAATGGATGTAAAGAATATATTTCTTAATGGGGATCTCCACATGGAAGTATAAATAGAGTTACCTTCAGGTGTTGATATTCCAAACAGTAATGAGAAAGTGTGCAAATTGAAAAATTTGTTTTATGGTTTTAAATAATTCCCTAGAGCTTAGTTTGATAGGCTTAAAGGATCTATTATGAAGATTGGCTCAAACAATCTCAAATTGATCACACTTACTTTGTTAAGAGGATGGAAGATTTTGTAATTATGTTGATTGTGTATGTTGGTAATATTATTATCGTAAGGAGTGACCCTAAATTAATTACCAACTTAAAGCCAATAACCTATTGAATAAATGAGCATGGTCAAAATTTGAATGTTGAGATGCATGAATGGAAAAATAAGTTAGACCAAGATTAGAAATTTACTCATTTGAATGAACCTAGGAGTAGCTCTTATAGGCAATAAAATGACAAAAAGTTTACTAAAAGATAGTTTGGTCATGTATAGAGAATACCATCTACAACACCTATATGTAAAGTGATTTATTACAAGTTAAAGGGATTTGAAGATCTAGGAGTAGATAAAAAGTTAAAAAAAAAAAAAACAAAACAAAACATGTTGAAGTAATAGGATTTATGTAGACGACCCCATAAAATTGGAACAAGGCTTAGAAGATTATGAAGATAATTTTATTATCCATATCTAGAAAAGGAAGCATCATCAACAAAAGAAAGGAAAGGCAGACTAGGTTATAATTTACTATTTGCATTTTATTAGGCTCAAGCGGCCAAGCCGGGTTTAACACCAATGATAAGGGCTTTATGGTAGGCCTGGCCCTACACGGGCCCAAGTTGGGTTTACAGGATTTTTAGGCCTAATGAGTAACGTATAATACATACAAAAATTTAAATTAAATAACGTATAATACATACAAAAATTTACATAATCCAAAGTTAAGTTGGGTTTGGCTAGGCTTTAGGCCAATGGCACAAAAAAATAAGGCATGGACTAGCCTCATTTAATTGTTAAGCTTGATTTGGCTTGGCCTACCTAATAAAGGCAATGCTTTCATTCCCATTCTTCAACAATGTAAGATTTGAAATAACACGAAATAGTTATTGCAACCATTGAATGTTTTCCCAAGTTCCACATTGCTTAGGGAATGAAAATGAAGACCTTGCCTTCATCCATACAAGGCCTATGGATAATTTTCATACTGGAATTGACTTAAGTATTGACACATGTCAATTCGTAAATATTTATTTATATGGTAAAATAAAAGTTAAAACTTTTAAATTTTATATAAAATAATAAACATTTAATATAAAATAAAATATACTTATGTATATATACTATATAAATTATAATACATATTATAATATATGAAAATATGTATATCATATATTATATTTAAAAGTATATTTTATATTATATTGTGGACTGGGTTTGAAGTATTGGGCCCAAGCCCAGCATATAATTTTCTAGGCTTGATGTAGGCCCAGACTAGGCCTGCACACAAAAACCTAGGCCCAGGCACATAAATTGGTAGGTTGGGTCGGGCTAGGCCAAGAATGATCATCCCTATACATACATATGTATGTAATTAATTATGTCCGGTGCATACCTAATTAACCAGAATTTGCATTCTTTTCCTTTGCACTCTCATGCATTTGTACTAGTGCAAATAAAATTGCACTGCAACCAAGCAAAGCCTTAATATTCAAGAATACTATTAATTTTGATTTGTACTTTAAGTTCATATTTTCCATGTTAAATCATGCTAAATTATTTTTTTACCTTTCAGTAACCATGCATGAATAGCTTTATCCCAATACTAAATTACAATAGCAACAAAATCAAAATTGTTCAACAATGGAAAAAGAGAAAAATTGAAGAAATACTAAAGTTCATACCGTGTGCTTTGTTAATACTTGGAAGGCATCCTCGTGATACCACAATCTACTACGTTCTTGAGGCTCCTTTGGTGCTTCTTCACGAACAATTTCCCTTCCCATGTCTCGAACTAGATCATGCATTCTCAGTTCATTTTTTTCATCAATTATTAGGAGAGACCTACGGGCCAGAACACTAATTCCAATCTCTGAGAAGAATCCACAACTGTTAAGTACTGTAACTACATCTTCTTTCTCAATTCTAATAAAGAAACAAGCAATATCAAGAAATATGTCCTTCTCATTTTCATCTAATGCATCAAAGCTTAGTCTAAGTTGCTTCTGAATGTCTTTATTAGGTATTCTCTTTAACTTCTCCAATGCACTTCTCCACTCAGGTATGCTTCTATATTCACCCAAGAAAGAGCCTAAAACCTGAAGAGCTAATGGAAGGCCCCCAAGGCAAGACACTATGTTTCTGGCGAGCTCCTCATATTCACTTATAGGGTGATCTTTTCTAAAGGTATGCCAGCTAAAAAGTTCAAGAGATTCCTCCTTGTCCAACTTTCTAACCTTATATACAGTGTCCACTCGAAGCTCATTTAACAAATGCTCGTCTCTAGTTGTTATAATAACTCTACTTCCCAAACCAAACCAATCGTGTGCTCTTGCTAGTGCATCCAATTGGTTTAATTGATCCACGTTATCAAGAACAACGAGAACCCTTTTACAGCTGAGCTTTTCTTTGATCAAATTGACTCCTCTATCGACAGTACTTATCCTTATATTTTCCTTTGAAACCATTAGGATATCAGAAAGAAGTTGCTCCTGCAGTCGAACTAAACCGTTGGGCTCTTCTGAAATGTCTCTGATATCATGAAGGAAACTGCAACCTTCAAACCTGTGAAAGATTAGGCTGTAGAGGGCTTTTGCTATTGTTGTCTTACCTATTCCACCCATACCCCAGATCCCCACAAAACGAACATCGTGTGATCCAACACTTAACAAAGAAGTCATTTTTTCTACACGGGAATCCAATCCAACTAAGTGGGTGGCAACCTTCATTTGCATTTGAATCAATTTAGTGAAAACCTCTTCAACAATTTTATGGACAAACTTGGCTTCGTGCCTGCCAATTGTGATCCAAATAATAGAGTAAAAATATTGATAATGCAAAAAAATTCAAGCAAATATATCAGTCAAGAAGCAAAACCAAGAAGTGAATTTCTTGCTGATAGCTAGATTCTGGACATTGCTAATTATGTACATGCATGAGCAACCAAGGCAACCAAGGCAACCAAGGCCATCTATATCTATAACATTTTCAAAAATGCAGTCCATATCAGCTTAATCTCTTTTGCTTTCAAAAACGCAGTTGTCCATATCAACTTAATCTCTTTTGCTTTCAAAATCCTTTAGAATTTTGTGGTTTTTATTTAAAAGATGAAAAGAAAAATCAAATAGGGGCTCCTTACAACGGAGTCAATTTTCTTTTATTATGAAATTGAATGTAATGATTCCCCATTAATAGGGGCATCTCTTAACACCACTCTGTGAATCTTAACGCTGTGTTTGGTTGCATTGCAAATTTATTTGCACTAATACAAATGCATGGGAGTGCAAATGATTTGAGTGTAAATTCTTACCTATTTTGGTTTCAAATTTTAGTTTATTTTGTTTGGTTGCAATTCAAATAAAATAAATTAAGACATGAAGCAGAATAAAGTAAAATTCCAAAACAAAATTAAACAAGAATTTTATTTTTTTATATTTGCACTTTTTAGTATATTTCTCCTCCTAAGGCTGCGTTTGGTTGTAATGCAAATAAATCTGTACTGATGCAAAATCATGACAGTGCAATTTCTGACCTTTTTTCTTTTAAATTTTAGCTTATTTTATTTGATTGCAATGCAAATGAAGTAAATTAAGACATAAAGCAAAATAAATAAAACTCAAAACAAAGTTATACCAAATTTTACAATATTCCATTTGCACTCTCATGCATTTGTACTAGTGCAAAATAAAATTGCACTGCAACTAAACGCAGCCTAAAACTCATTATATCTCTCTTCACCATTTAAAAGCATGTATTTATTTCTCCATTAGGGGAACGACATTGGAGCACCTTAGCAAGAACTCAAGCCCCATGTGATTTGTTGTGTGAGATTTTCACAGGATCGGTGCTCTACAGTCTACACGGGCTGCGTGATATACAATGCCCGTTTCTTTCAACTTTGACCCACATTGCACACAGGTACCATGATTTATGTTGCTTTTTTGTCAAGCACTTAGATTTGTATTATACGCAGGCCTGCACAATCTGTACTGTACATGGTATTATGCATGCCTTTACTTGTTATTTACACAAATCCAGAAGTAAAGTTAAGAATGTTAATCTAATTTAACTCTGTGCACGTGTAAATAAAGGTCAAGTTAATATTATATAATATATCTAACTTAACTTAATGATCTGCACCAAAACTAAGGCAAGTATCTATCTTATATAATGTAGATATTAATTATTAATTATAATTAAAAAATGAATTAAATATATAAAATATTAATATTTAATTTAAAACTTAATATTAGAATAAAAGGAGTAGAACATGATATCTAAGATACAAATGGGAGAAAAATAATAGAAAGTAGGATAAGATAAGAAATAATACTAAAATTATATTATCTAATAAAATATATTTAATTATTAATTGCTTCATTACTAAAAATTATAGTTCAAAATCCCTATTTAAAATTAATTGAAACTAATAAAAACTAATGATAATCAATAAATTAATTAAATGAACAAAAATATCAATAAAATTTGTTTTATTCATGGAAATTTATTAATTTTACATTTAAATTTAACTTTAAAATAATACATAATTTCGTCACTCTCATGAAGAGTGCACTTCAATTGTATTTTGATCTCATAAACATATTCAAAAAATAATGTTTGGTTTAGACTTGGACTGGTTTTGCTTAATTAAGAATATCAAAGGGCTCCTTTTTCCTTTTTCAGTAGAATTCTTTTCCTTCAATTTCGTTTAGCAAACTTGTGAACCGGAAGTCCCAACTAGAATATACTAAAACAAGGATGTCAATGTAAGCACTTAGCAGCACTCTCTTTTTCCTTCCCATTTCAATGTTCAAAAATTGAACAAAATAATTCAAGTAGCTAATTACTTGTAAGACTTTTCCATAATCTCTCCTGATTAACTTGCTACTTACTCTCTCTCTCCTCTTTCTCATTAGCTACTCTCACTGTCTCTCCTCAATTAACACGCCGTTAACCCTCTCTCCTTCAATAAGTCATGCCATTAAGTTGACGGTTGGACCATTCAACTTGGGAACCGTTCAGACAACCGGTTCTGTTTTACCCAAAACCCGGAATCTGGTAAAAAATTGTTGAAAAGGTCAACAAACCATTGACCCGGGTGATTGAACCGTCGATCCATCAACCCGTTCAATGATTTTTTACTGTTTTTTTATTTTTTTTAATTTTGCTGTCAGAACGGGCCGTCCATTCAAACTAGATGATTGGACCATTTACCCAAAAACCGGTGCCCAAAACAATTCCATTTCCGGTTCATTTTTTTAAAACATTGCTCACAAGTGCTCCATTCCTATGACCACACCATTTGGGGTGATCATTTCTTAGCCTAGCCTAAAAACCCAGCCTGGCTCAACCAGCAAATTTCTGGGCCAAGGTCCATTATGTGTTAATGTCATATGATATAAAAAATATCATATGACAAGTTAGCATTTTATATTGCTTTAGGATCAGGCCTTTGGTTCAGGTACATTCAAAGTTTGATAAAAGCCCAAACCAAGCCCACCCAAATTACTCTCCTACCCGCACACCATGCTTCAACCACCTATTATATTTATCCAAGTCCTACATTTTACCTTAGATTTTTTTCTATGCATGCCAATCAACAAATATTAAACAATTAATAATTAAAATTTATAAATTTTAAGCATTAACAATAATTATATTGTCTTGCTAAGAGATCAAGCATAATACTTTAGATATATCTAGCAGGATCAATGTTCCACCCCTGAGAGAGTGATGAGAATGACCAAATTTTGTATTAATTTTTAGTATTCTAAATTGAATTGAAATTAATAAATGTTTACATAAAATTAATTATTTTTATTATTTTTAAAAGAAATTTTAATTGACTTTAATTATTTTTTAATAATTTTTGTTGATAAAAATGTACAATTAGTATGAGAAGTTTTATTCATGTAATTATTTTTAAGTAGAAAATAAGTGGATTTTAAGTGAGAAAATATTAAATTTAAAATCGATAATTTTCGTTAATAAAACTATGTTAGTACTTTTGTTCATTTTGATTAATTTATTAATTTTTATTATTTATTTTTTAGTTTTAATTACTTAGAATGGAATTTAAATGGGAATTTTGAATTATAATTTTTATTAGTTATTATAATTTTACAGTTATTACTTATCTTTATTTATCTTTCTATATATCAGTTTTTACTCTTCTTATTATAATATTCTTAAATATTAATGTTTTATATTTTAATTTGTTTTTAATTGTAATTTATTAATATCAAATTAAACTGAAATTCTAACTTAAATAATACAATATTTGTATATAATTAGGTTGTCACCAAATGGAGCGTAGGCACTAAAAAGAATATGGATCTCATGTATAGTATTAGATTGTACAAAGCCTATGTACAATATAAATCTAACAAAATCCTTGACACTAGCACTATAAATCATATGGTACCTGTGTATATTATCGGTTGAATTCAAGATAAACGTGCATCTTTATCACATGGCCCTTGTGTATAATATAGATCCTACAAAACTCTCGTACACAACTACACAACAAATCAAATAGGGTTTGAATTCCCACTTAGATGTTCCCACTTGGTTCTGTCTTGATGGACAAACAAATGCATGTATTTGGAGAGAGAGAGAGAGAGTATTAGGAGAAAACGTTGGATAATGTTGGAAAAATGAGATAGCTTGGGAGAGATTTAAAGAGGGGGAGATATTTTAGGATGAAGTACTAGCCTTCTAGGTAGGTGAGATTGTTTAAGAGAGGTTTTATGAAAAGATATCTTAGTGAAGAAACTATTTCTTAGGGGTGCAAATCGGATCAGATCCTATATGGTCAAATTTGGATCACCTCTGGTCGGATTTTTGGATCGAACTTAGATCCCCCCATCTGATATGAGAAGATCGGATCCGATGTGTTATATATTTATAAATATAAATATATAATACATATATTTATTTATTTTTTTTTATACTGTATTTTTATAAATTTGTTATATTATTTATTTTTATAAAAAACATGTATGTATGATGAAAATAATTAAAAAATACTCATATTTTTTTGTTTTTTTCTTTATTTAAATTGGTATATTTTATTTTTTCTTTTAATAATTTATTAATTAAAAAAACAAGTCAGATCAAATTAGATCCGAAGATCCGATAGGATTTGAATTCAGATAAAGTCCTATCAGATCTTATCGGATTGGATCTGGCATGAACAGTGTCAGATCGAATTCGAATATACCCTGATTCGAATTTGATCCAATCTATTTGCATTCCTACTATTTCTTATGTTTGGTTCCTGAAAAAATATAAAAAATTCTCATTTTAGACAAATGAACTAAATGATAGAGAGCAGGTTTGTTTTTTTCTTTTTCGTAAATAGGTATAATCAAATTTAGGGTAAATTGTTGAAACTTGAAACCTCCCCTAAAGTGTTCCACAATTGCTGAAACCTCTATGAAGTTTGGTAATTGCAAGCATCTCCCCTAAACTTTCTGACACAATTGCAAGTAGACCTCCTTTGCTAAAATCCTTTAACAAGAGACACGAAAATGTCAAAATTTTGGTTGGATTGGGGAATTGTTCAACTGAAACAACCGATCATTAGCAAAAACCAGAGTTGTATTAATTTGCAACAATTCTCAATTTGGCCAATTGGTTCAAAAGATTTAAATTTAAAAAACTGCAATAATATTTTTAAAAAATACATTGACAATGTAAAATATTTTAGGAGATATGGAAAATTTTCCACTTTTCTATATTAAAAAATTAAATTTAGAATATAAAATACTAATATGTATCAATTGATTAACTCGAATTGATTTTGGTTAGTTTACACAGACAAACCAAAGCCAACCCAACCACTTATGTTAACATAATTGCTTAATTAAAACTGAATGAAAATATTAAAAGAAAACCAACTAACTCGGATCGAATTAGTTGGATTGATTAATATGGTAAATTTCATCAATTATAAACAACTCTCTAGTTGATAGTTATTATGCTTATATTTATGTAACGAGTTAGGCAAGAAAAATATATTTACGAAGCGAGTTAAATTAATTGTTTGATTAAAAATATTTTGTGATTGTATACATTTGAGTGTCTTATCCGTTTATTAATCTAATCCATTTTATTATAGAAAATAACAAATTAAGCAATGAGAGGAAAAACTGAAATGTCACCTACAAAATAACCCATAAGGAAACGCCAGTGTTTTATCTGACACCAGTTGATGTGATGCACTGATCTTTTGTTTTACTTTATGGGGGTCTCTATTGAGTGGAGTATCTCAATGCAAACTGGTCATAACGTGTCATACGAAGGAGGAAGGTTAACAGAAGAAGACAGCCAAAGGACTCCGACTTCAATAATTCAATGACAAAACGTGCCAGGCACGGGTCATAAGGCTAAATTTAAAAATGCTTATTTGAAAAATAAGTGTTTATGAGTATGTGGGGTGAAGAATACTTATTTTAAATAGCGTAGTAAGGTATTTCAAAATGATATAACCGATTAAAATAGGCGAGAAAGAAAATAAATATATAACAATAAGCTTAAAATTTGAGATTTTCAAATAAATAGTAAATATTTATTTTAGTCTTATTTTCCAAATGCAAATAATTACTTATTAGTGTGGCCCGGTCCAAAATAAGTGATTATTGGAATAAACTCCCCAACTTTCACCTTTAAGACTGCAGAATTAAAAAAGTAAAGGATTTCAGTAAAGCTGAGAAGATTAGGTTACCCTTTAGCAAGACATCGGAGATCCCAACCGGACAAGTTGGCCGCTTCAGTGAGAGCCGATCTCCACCTCTTCACCTTCTCCATCATCTCTGTATTGAACTCAAAACGCTTTTCGTGGCTCGCAAATGCCTCGGCGAAGCTCCCAGTCTGTTTTCGAACATCCGACGGATCGATGTCATAGAAAACGGGCATGACAATTGTCCGGCCAATCTTTCTCTTCCTGCCGCGGCACTCGAGAATTTTGCAGAGTTCATCGAGACACCATCTGGAAGAAGCATAGTTCTTGGAGAAAATGATGATACAAATCCTTGACTCTTCGATTGCTTTCAGCAGCGCTGGGGAGATCTCCTCGCCTCTCTGGAGCTCTTTGTCGTCTCTGAACGTGTGAACGCCTTTCTTGACCAAAGCCGTGTAGAGATATTCGGTGAAGTTCTTACGCGTATCCTCACCTCTGAAACTCAAGAAGACATCATAATTCCATCCATCTGATGAAGAGGAAGTAGAAGAAGAAGAAGAAGAGTCTTCTTCGGTCCCCATGGAAGTAGCGATCTCAAGGCAGCTGGTTAGGACTCAAGTCTATATAGTTGGCCGAGTGGCGTGGGGACGACTCAAGTCTATATGGCTTATCAATGGCCGCGGAAAAACAGATCCTCCGAAATTCCTCCAAAAAACAACAAATATTAAGTATGAAAAGGAAAGAGAAAAAAAAAAGGATTCATGCTTACTCGTAGGTTGAATTTGAAATCCATTAAACACAATATTAGCTCAGAACTGAAATCCATCGATAAATTGTTCTGGTCTCTGAGTGTAGAAGCATGTCTAACAAGGAAACGCAAAATTATATAAATGACGATCGATCAGAGGCAATCACGGTGGTTATACCAGTTTGGGCTTGGTCTTGGAGCTAAAACAATACTAAAAACAAAAATACTGGAAACAACTAAAAAATGCCATGAGAACTTTTAGATCTGGTGTTAGCTTCACCAGAAATGACGAGAAGAAGCTTGAATGTACTGACTTTTTGAGCTGCATATGGGTGGTAGAGGAAGGGGCGGAGAAGGCAACCCTCTCTTCACAAACAATTCAGTCAATTCTGATATTTTCTGAGGGCAACTTTACGGCCCTAATATCAATAAAAATAATACTTTTAAAAAAATTAAAAAAATAAATAAAATTTCAGAAGTAATATCAATTAAGGGTAGAATTTCTGTTCATCTTTTCCCTCTTACAATCTATTCACCGGTGCCGCCGCCCGCCTCCGTTCGCCGCCGCCTCTGGCGGAATCATCCTCTTTGGAGACTTGCATTCTCTGTCTCTCTCTCTAATTTTTGGGGTCCTAATTAGCTAGCTTCAGACTTGGGCGAAGTGAAGATCTGGAAAGAAAATGCACGCAAGACAGATTCAAAGGTGACGAGTCTCGCCCCATCTTCTCCGATGAGATCCCCTCAGAGGCCCGTCTACTACGTGCAGAACCCATCACGAGACTCCCACGATGGCGAGAAGACAACAACATATTTCCATTCGACGTCGGTACTCAGCCCCATGGGCTCACCCCCCCACTCCCACTCCTCCGTCGGTCGCCATTCTCGTGAGTCCTCCAGCAGCCAGTTCTCCGGATCCCTCAAGCCTGGTTCACGCAAGATCACGCCCAACGATAGATCTCGAGGGGGTCCCCACCGCAAGGGACAGAAGTCATGGAAGGAATGCTCCGTGATTGAAGAGGAGGGGCTTCTGGAAGATGAGACAGCCGAAAGGAGTCTACCTCGTCGCTGTTATTACCTCCCTTTCGTTCTTGGCTTCATCTTACTTTTCTCTCTCTTTTCCTTAATCTTGTGGGGAGCCAGTCAACCTCAGAAGCCTACAATCACCATGAAGGTATAACTGAATTTTTGTTTGTTACTCAAAAACCCATCCTTCCCTTTTCTCTTCTCTGAAATGAATTTTTAATTTGCAGAGCATTACATTTGAGCAAATCATGATTCAATCAGGTACTGATGCTACCGGAGTGGCGACCGACATAGTCTCCCTCAATTCCACTGTAAAGCTAGTTTTTCGTAACACTGCTACGTTTTTCGGAGTAGATGTAACGTCAACACCTGTTGATCTCTCCTAGTCTCGACTAAGTGTGGCCAGTGGCACCGTAAGCAACAAAACCCATCTCATGTTATGTTTCTCTGAGAAAATAAAGATGATTCAATCAAACTCCTACTCTGTGGTGGTTTTAACCTTTTATTTCCTTCCCTCTTTGGGATGACATTGCAGATAAAGTTCTATCAGTCGAGGAAGAGCCAAAGAACGATGACGGTAGTAGTGATGGGGAATAAAATCCCTCTATAAGGAAGTGGGGAGGGTTTGAGCAGTTCAACAGGCACCTTGAGTTTCATGGTTCGATCGAGGGCATACGTCCTGGGAAAACTGGTCAAACCAAAAGACGATTGAGTGCTCCATGGTTCATGATCCTAAGAAGCTCAACGTCCCCATTTCTCTGAAGAATTCATGCCAAGTAAAATCAGATTCATGGTCGGACGCCGCGGCGAACAGCGGCGGGCGGCAGCACTGGTGAATAGATTGAAGAGGGAGAATATGAACAGTAATTCTATGTTAATTGATATTATTTTAAAAAAGTTAACTTTTTTTGAAATTTTTTAAAAATACTGCTTTTATTGATATTAAGGCCCTAAAATTGCCCTTATTTATTATAATCCCTATTTTCTTCCCTCAACTTTCGGTCGACACGCTGCTTTTAGGCAACACAACATCCCAACTATTTTACTTGTTTATTCCGCTATAAAACGAGTGCGCATCTGCGCCCCACAGTGTCCTATAGTACATCCCCACCTTCATTTGGAACATCTCTCATCTCACAAAGTGATAGGAATAATCGTATCGGATTAATTGCAGCCACACATCTCTCATAGGAATAATTTACCTTTCTGATACTTTTCCATCAAACCAAATGGAGACTGAATCTACTCTTTACACCGGGCACCTCGCAGGCAGTGCATTGGGAACATCTTCCGTATTTATTAGATATTATTCATGAGAGATGTTATCAATGCATGATGTATGTGTCTCTGAAGTGCCCATTTGTGAGGAACAGATCTCGTCACAATCAAATGAAATGTATAATTTGGATTTTGTCTCCACAAAACTCCGTACAAATACTAATCCACGCCTGCAATGGAGATCAAATCAGAACCTCACAACGCATCCCTGCTGTGTATTGGGAACATCTCCAGATGATGATACCAAAAATGATGATATCATCAGGAGATATTGACAATACACAGCGGGAATGTGTTGTGAGACATTGTGGGGGCAATTTGGTAGGGGCTGATTTGAACTTCCTGCAATGGGCTATGTAACCAAAAATAATATCAGAAATGATGATATCATCATTTTATCGGGAGATGTTCCCAATACACTGGGGATATGCTTTGAGATGTTATGGGGGGCAACCTTGTGGGAGGTTGATTTGAACTCCCATTACCCATACTTTTATGTTGTCATTCATGGAATCATGGGAGACATTTCTAATGGATCAAAATTTTAAAACGCATTCACATGTATCAGCTCATACGTATCATATCAATGAGCCACCAATACATGAAATACAGGGAGTTTCAGGGTAAGACTTCTTTCTTACCCTCTTTCAAAGGGTAGTTAGGACTTATATAGATCCCCTAAACCTAAAAGCTAAATAAATAAATAAATGCATGTGATGTTGTTTTGGTTTGAAGGAAAAGGTAGGGAAGCACATATAACGTTTGTATAGGTGTTCCTACTTTTCCCTTCCTTTTTTACCTTTTGCTTCAAATCAAGCACAGCCTTATAGTCCAATATGCCTTGTCTGATGTATCAAACTATATCAATACTTCAAACCTTGTTCTTAGATATGGAAATTTGACCTGTCCTTGCCCTGCCCCAGTCTGCAGATTTTTTTACCATTAATCAGGATTCAGGGCAGGTTACAGGGAAACCCAAAACCCTAGGGACCAGGGACAGGGCAGGGCAAATTCGAGGATCTCCATTCCCCACAAGGATGGAAAATGGGTTAGGATTTTAGCCCCAGTGGATTCAAGGGTGAGGACAGGGTGGGGTATTTGAGTTTAAAGTCGAGGACGAGGCATATAAAACCCATCCCCACCCCACCCCATTGCTATTCCTACTTGTTTTGACAACGAGCTTTAGTTCCCAATTAATAGCATGTTAGCAAGGTTTTGCAAACCATAGACCTAAACTCTTCACTACCACACAAATCCATTTATTTTGGTGCCTTCTCCTCCAATGCCACTACCTCTATTTGCACCACAATATGCCTTTCTCTTCCAAAGGAGATATAAATGAGATCAATAATTTTCTTATTGTCTCCACATGAATCACATTATTTTTTTCCACCATTACTTGCTCGATCAATATGCCAAAAGCCTTAATATGATTGCAATGCATTAGGCCAATAACATAATAACAACCACAAATCTATTTAACGAGCAAGAGGTGAGTGAAGCAAAAACTAAACATTTGTATAAATGGTGTGTCTGAGTGTGTAGCATCTTTAATAAGTTCTATTGTGCTTTATTAGGATAAAAGCTAGATTGCTACATATAATCAAGTGGAAGCTCTGCTGAGTGGCTGCATGTGCTTCAATGTAAAACTACACTATCATTATCCTCTCTAGATAAAGAAGATCCAAGAAAATCAAGCATTAGGGTTGTTCATGAATTTAAAGGCTTTGGAGCTATTGAAGTTTGACATCTTCTATGTGAAACTACACTGTCATCATCCTCTCTAGATAAAGAAGATCCAAGAAAATCAAGACTTAGGGTTGTTCATGAATTTAAAGGCTTTGGAACTGTTGATGTTTGACCTGCTTCTACAACTCAACAAGGAGTCAAAAAGTCTACATTAAGTTGTATTTATTTGTTTTTGTGTACAATTTTAGAATCTTGATGTAAATCAGTTGTATGATACACCTTATAGATGCTCAATAAGGCTGAACTTCGTTATCCTTAGAAACCATAATCCTATTGAAGTTCGATTGCCTACTAGAATTCAATAAGACTGAATTTAAGTCATCCTTAAAAATCATAATCCAAGACAATCAAGCATCAAGACTGTTCATGAACTTAAAGGCTTTGGAGTTGTTGAGGTTTGATATGCTACTACAACTCAATAAGGAATCTAAAAGTCTACATCAATTTATATTTATTTATTTTTATCTTTTCAGAATCTTGATCTAAATCAGTTGTATGATGCACCTGATAGATGCCTAGCTAATAAGACTAAACATGGCTTTCTTGACCTTAATCATATCATAAAAGTCAAGAAAATACTTAATGAAAGCCAATAGAAATGTTTCCAAACCTCTATGCAAAATGTGCCATAGTTTCTAAGTGTTTGGGTTATTTATCAGGCAAATTAGACCTAACTATAAAAAATAATCGACTATCTAGATTCATGTGTCGACTAAATTTTATAGCCAATGTATGCAAAATGTAGAGTCTAAAATGATGTTTCCACTACTCAATAAACATGTATTGACTACTTAGGTTGATTAAGTTCACAACCTTACTAGTCGATTGATAAAGAGGAACCAATCGACTGAGGGAGAAAAAGATTCTTCCCTTCATGTTGCAATCAACTATCAGAATAGTGCAATCATTTACCATGAAGAAACTTAATTGTTTCAAGGCTCCAACGATCGCTATTAAATTTGAAGACTTCTCACAAGTTGAAAGAAATTTGAATCATTTCATAAAAAAGTAAAATCTTTCAAATGGTTAGAAAATAGTCACTTACTCTTAAAACCTCTATAAAGCAAGAGCAAATTTTAAATCAAGCTTATGAAAAATAACTTATGCATTTCTTGTACATATTCTATGTAGATGTTTTTTAGAGAAAGCAAGCTAGAGCTAAAGCCTTCTTGGAAGAGAACCTTGAGCTTCATCAATATTAGATGTGAGCTTTGTTAAGCTTTGAGCTCGTTTCTCACCCATCTATTGGGACCCTCCTTTAAGCATCTGTAAATACTTTAGCAATTGTTCAATTTGAGTTGTAATTTGTTTATAGCTACATAGTAAGAGGCTATTCTTGTATGTAAACCTACTCTTGTATTGTAATAGTGAAAGGTATTTGAGTAGTCTGGTATTTAGATTGCTGAATACTATTTAAAGTCTTATTGACACTTGTGTTAAGTCCAACTACAAGATATTGCAGGCACCCAGTATAGGTATGGCAATGTAAAGATGGTCCAAATTCTAGGGTAGAGTGTAGGATATTGGGAAGAATAATGGCATCAAAGAAAAGACTGGTTTAGGAAGATAAGAACGGAACTTTTCAGAAAGAAAGAACAGAATGATGCTAGCGTGAGGATGCTCAATTACTCAGATTAATAGAACAATTAGAGTTGAGAGACAAGAAATATTGAATGCCTAGGGTATGATCTAAATGACAAGTAATCCCTTTTCACATACATCATAAACCCTTCTATTTATAGGCGAAGGGAGGGCTCTCTTTGTACTTAGGCATGAATTCTAGAATATTCCCTATTTGGTTAAGGGCTCTCTTTAGGCATGGGCAGCGAGGATCAAGAATTACAGAGTATTCATTCTTTGGGTGGTTAAGGGCTCTAGTCTCTAGGTTGCTATGATGAGGACACATGTCAAGCTATTGTGTAGGGAATACATTTTCTTTGATTCCCATGCCCGTAGGTTCATACTACGTGTCATTTCAAGTGATACAAGATATGTTCATATAAATAGTTTTTTTTAGTTATTTGCTCTCTATATTGCAATTCACTTTATTTTCTTTGTATTACATCCCACAAAAAGTATTTGTGATTTAGGTTTAAGTATGAAGAATATCCGCAACTAGCCTCTAGAGTGAGAGTCAATCCTCCTTAGACCAATATTACTAACCAAATGACCGTGGAACTTGTAATCCTACTACTGTGGTTATTTTATAGTGATATTTTAGTATTATACAAGTTTATCTCTTTACACCCATAAGCCCTTCTAGTTTAGGCCTTCTTGGCATCTAGTATAAATTCAACCGGTACATGTACCATACGCACCCATAAAGTCTTACTAGTTGTAAAGACTTAGCTGGTGCCATGAAGTCCAATCGGTTAGCAGAAATTCTCAGTGGTGGTCTGAGGTAGAGGATATGGGTAGGGTTGGTCAAGCTTCTATAAAAATGTATATGTACCTCTATTTTGTTTCTTTTTCTTTCAAGTTTTGTAGTTTGTTTTACTTGTTAACTTATATAACTGCATTAACTTGAATACTTGGTATTAGGGTGGCCACGAGTCGAGTTTCTCATGAGCTATTCAAGCTAAGTTCATGAAAAGCTCAGCTCGGCTCGATTTAAATCAGCTTCGAGCTTAGCTCGAGCGTGATATATAGACTTAAGTTTCTAGCTCGAATATGCATTAACTTGCATATTCTTTTCTTCATTTTGTTTCTTATTATTTATCTGCAAGATGCAAGTTTTATTAGTACAGCTATAAGAGCTACTAACTCTACTAACATTATCAACTAAACTAACTTACTAACTAAAATTTACATTTATTGTTCATTTACATTTCCAACAATGTTTACATTTCAACAGTTAGTTTTGTGAGTTTGGTAGCTAGTTCATATCTTATCTATCTCTATATAGCAGATCCTATTCTTTGATACTTGCTTGTGGTTGATCCTCTCTCTCAAACTACTAAGGCACACGCCACTAGATGCAATTAACATTTACTTTGTGATTATTTATATTCAACTACTCCTTACTTTTCTATAATTGTTCGTTTTCATTGGTATTATTATCTTATTAATTATAGTTCCACTGACCTAATAACAAGTTGCAGTTCTATATTATTCATTTTATTTATCAATTGCTATCTATCTGTTAGCAATCTTATTACTATTGTGCTTAACTATTGATTGCTAACCCCTACAACTCCTGCTATTATATTTATCTATTTATTTTGTAGTTGCAAGTTATCTTGTTCAACAATTTGTTTAATCAAAAAGTATATACTTGATTAACTATTGAACCTAACTAAGCTTTCAATCTTCCACTACGTATTATTTATAAATTCAGTTTGGGGGAAAGGGTCTTGAGCTAGATTTTCAAAAGTGTAAGAATCCAAATTCACGCCCTCTTAGATAAGGCCATCAGCCCAAGCAAAAACAACATTTAGGTGTAAGATTTTTGGATTTGAAGTCATATCTTGCATGTTGAACAGGATCCTATTACCTATTAGATAGCTTTCTCATTGGAATGCTTATTTGAAGATGGAAGTTGCTCATTTTCACTAGTTTTTGATACAAAACTCCCTAATAGTAAAATTTGATGGATTCGTAATTGCTTTTCATGTGACAATCATACATCCAATACTTATCCCCATTCTTTCTAAATTGCAACAACTAGGGGTGTTCATGGGTTGGTTAGGTTTCGCTCCAAGCTGTTTGGCCAACCAAACCGACTTGGTTGGATTGGGAAGTTGGTCACCTGAAACCAACTAACCAATGGTGAAATCAGGCAACTCAAATTGTATTGGTTTGGGTTGGTTTTCAGTTTGATCATTTGGTTCAAAATATTCAAATTTAAATTTAAAGAATTGTAATGGTATTTTTAAAAAACCTCAGTTAAAAAATAAAATAAAATTTATAAATATGAAATATTTTAAACTAGGAAATATGAAAGATTTCCCACTTTCGAGTATTAAAAATATGAATTTCAAATATAAAATATTAATATGTATCGATGGTCGAGTTGGGTCTTTTTTGGTTGATTTACAAATAGCCAAACCAAAACACCTAGCATAAACACTAAACCAAAATGCAAGGATTAAAGTATTGATATCGGGCATCGCATCAAACAATTTGGATATGGATACTCTTTGGAAATGCATGGATACATACGAAAATATATGGAAACACATGGATATGCTAGATAAATACATATGAATTTCATAAATACATTAATAACACTAAATTTAAGATCAAAGTAACCACAAATAGTATATAAATACATAGAAAATATAAATTTTAATGTTAACTTCCCCTTAACCATCTAGAACTTTGTCGGCCTCTACCAGTTAAATAGTAAACCGACAAAAAATATAGTTTTTACTTGTCCTACTGCACTGGCTGTAAGCTGTTAGGCGGCTTTCCTTCTAAGGTGCCGACCTAGAAGAGGAAATACTTCTTCCTAGAAGCTGCCAGCAGGTGGCCTTCACCTCGAAGTGGAGGACGGACCTAGGATGGGTACATTGATGCTTAAGTTAGTTGAGCTTATTGCAAGAAGGTAGAGAATTTGAGAGCAAGAAAGTAATCTCTGTTTGCACTTAATCACGAGCACCTTGTGAAGGAATGGAGGAATCTTTATATAGGCTTCGAGGTTCAAGAGCCATGTCCAAGATATTCAGCATTGCACCAGTGTCAGCGACAATCATCATCTAGTTTCTCCAAAGCGTGTGAGGACTGGGGTCATCATTTCCAAGTGGGTGACATGTCACTGTTGGTTTTGGAACCGATAGGTATGCTAACCAGATAAGGACAGCTCGCCACGTAAGTCGATACCCCAAAGGTCGGTTGGATACTCAAGTCATTAGTTACCCATGTTGGGGATATCAAGCCATCGCTTGAAGTCATCATCTTGTTCTCTTGAGGTGATGTGCTCCGTTTAGCTGAGGGTTGACCAGTTGTTCTTTCTTAGGTCAAGATGTAGGTCGGATTAGTCGGTTTAAGCTGACTTGTCCCCGTGTGGTGCTGAGATGTCAGTAAATGGTTCGGATTAGCTAGGTGTCCCATCGTGATTGGTTGTCCAAATCACCCCTCATTAATTTCACCCACTCCCAAGACCAATGTGCCAAGCACGACGAAGGGAATAGCCCATTTCAACGTGATTATGGCCTAATTCTTGACATCGAGTTATGGTTCAAGATTAAACCCATTTTTCTAGTTAGGGCCATCTAACAAGTCATGTCCCGGGCATGCGTGGATGCCACACAAAGATTAAGTTCCGTAGACATAAAAAATGTGCTAAATTCATTTCTCCTCGGAATATGAACTATCATGCCCCTTTGAGTCGTTGGATCATGTCGATCTCAGGCTTCTTAAGTTGGGTTCCTTGTTTATAAATAGGGGCCCTTGAGGGGTCCCATTTGCATTTGTCTTAGTGTCTCAGTGAATATAGAGAACCACGAGGTCAAGGAGGTCAGTTAGTAGCCTCTTCTTGGTGAGTCTTCATTCCTTTTCTTTTTGTTTTCTTTCCGTCTTTTGAATTATGTTCGGTAGTGAGTTAAAGGGGGAGGAGGATCATGTCATCCATGCCAAGGAGGGGCCCTAAGATCAAGAATGATGAGGTTTGCATAAAGGGGCCTCAACCTCTCGATATCCACCCAAAACCAGGTTAGAGTTCAGTCCAACAGAGTTAACAGTCTAGGACATCCTCGAGCTCATAGCCCAGTATAGGATACCCAACCAATTTGGCTACTTCCTCTTGGTCAATACCCATAGGAACATGAAAAGGACGAGGTCTATGTATTTGAGGAGGCTTTAAAGGCCAGACTCATATTCACCTTTCACCCCTTCACCCCTTCACTCCCAAGGTCTTAAGCTATTATGATATCTCATTGACTCAGCTTCACCCGAACTCCATCAAGACCCTGATTGATACCATCTCCTTTTTTAATGAGGTTAACTTCCCCTTAACCATCTAGAACTTTGTCGGCCTCTACCAGTTAAATAGTAAACCCACAAAAAATATGGTTTTTACTTGTCCTACTACTCTGGCTATAAGTTGTTAGGCGGCTTTTCTTCCAAGGTGACAGCCTGGAAGAGGAAATACTTCCTCCTAGAAGCTGCTGGCGGGTGGCCTTCACCTCGAAGTGGAGGACGGGCCTTAGGAATGTTGGAGAGGAGACTTTGAGTGAGAATGTATGGTTGAGGGGTACAGGTCCTAGTTAGTAGGAGGTTGAATGTTGGTGAATTTCTGACTAAATAAAAGCTTATCCAAGTCGGGTTGAGTCCTTCGGGTAGGTCATCATAACAAACTTAAGTACTTTTTCTATTAATTTTTCATTTTGATAGTTTGGCGCACTTCAATTCACTCGTGCAAAAGACATGTTGGCAATATCAACTTCGGGGCTCTTCTAGGCCATGAAAAGGAAGAAGAGGAAGGTAGCCCCCAGTAAGGCTCCTCGGGTCGTGTCCAACAAGTAGGTCAGACAAGTTTCTATTGAGGTCATTAACCTCTTTGAGGATGAGTAACAAGGGTCCCTACTGAGACTCCATAGATCCGAGCTCCCAAGGAGAGTTACCCACCTCCCAAAGCCAAGGAGATCAACACTTTTGAGGCCAGCTCTAGAGTGAAGTGTTTGATCTTGGACCCGGTGACAGTGTTGTAAATGAGTAAGGCCAGCATCATCCCAGAAGAGGTGGAAACATAGGCTATGTGGAGGCTTGCTTAGGTTAGTGACAAGATACTTTGCCACTTCAAGACGGCAAGTATTCTTAATACCCTAATGTTCATTGCATGCCTTTCGCCTTCTTCTAATCCTCTTGGGGTTTTATTTGCAAGCAAACTCCTTGGCACACGCACTAGGCGGTGTGTTCGGTGTGCGCTGGCTAGTTGGACGAAAAAATAGAGCAATTTATTAACATCGCTATTGATAGTGAATCCTTAGGTTTCCTTTGTTTTAGCTCCTTGGGATGGGCCTTCCGTCGAGGTCTTCTAGCCTGTAAGTCCTCAGGCCGAGGACCCTGATTACTCTGTATTGGCCCACCCATTTTGGTCAGAGCTTCTCTTATCTTGGCACATGTACTATGACTTTGCAAAGGACGAGGTCACCAGTCCTGAACTCCCTTCTCCGAACTTTAGAGTCGTAGTACTTGGCCACGATGTTGTTGCACTGCCATTCTGAGTTATCCTCAGTCGCAGGTTTCTTCCACTAGGTCGATCTCTGCATGAAGATCTTCACTATTCTACTCGTCATCATAGAGCTCGGTCCGAAGAGTAGGAGAGCTAATTTCTACGGGAATCATTGCTTCGACCTCGTATGCTCGACTGAACGGTGTCCCTTTGGTAGTTGTTCGTGGTGTAGTCCTGTATGCCCAGAGGATGCTCGACAGCTTTTTGAACCACCTTCCCTTGGCCTTGTCAAGTCTTGTCTTCAAACCGTGAAGTAGGGTTCGGTTGGGCACTTCGGTCTGTCCTTTGCTTTGTGGTCAATGAACAACCATAGTCCGATGGTTTATCTTTAGCTTGGTACAGAATGCTTCAAATTTCTGATCGATGAACTAGGGGTTGTTGTCAGTGATGGGGACCTGAGGAATACCAAAATGAAAAATGATGTTTTGCCATAAGAAAATTTTGGCATTTTGCACGGTGATGAGTGCCAAGGGCTCGACCTCCACCCACTTGGTGAAATAGTCTACTGTGACGAGGAGGAACTTCTTCTACCCGGTCATGGTAGTGAAGGGCCTGAGGATGTCCATTCTACATTGGGAAAAGGGCCATAAACTAGTGATGGGCGTCAAGGTATTTGCTAGCTAGTGGAGGAGATTCGAGTGTCTCTGACAGCGGTGCACTTACTAACAAGCTGAGTTGTGTCCTGTTTCATGGTGGGCCAAAAGTACCCCTACCGAAGTGCCTTGTGAGCTAAGGTTTAAGCGTTGGAATGGTCTCCGTAGATACCCTCGTGTATCTCCTTGAGGACGTAGTTAGCCTCAGCTGCAGGGAAACACCTTAGGTAGGGGAGAGTAGGTAACTGATAGTAGAGAACCATGAGGTCGAGGAGATCGGTTAGTAGCCTCTTCTTGGTGAGTCTTCATTCCTTTCCTTTTTGTTTTCTTTTCGTCTTTTGAATTATGTTAGGTAGTGAGTTCAAGGGGGAGGAGGATCATGTCATCCATGCCAAGGAGGGGCCCTAAGATCAAGAATGATGAGGTTTCCATAAAGGGGCCCCAGCCTCTCAATATCCACCCAAAACCAGGTTAGAGTTCAGTCCAACAGAGTTAACAGTCTAGGACGTCCTCGAGCTCATAGCCCAGTATAGGATACCCAACCAATTTGAATACTTCCTCTTGGTCAGTACCCATAGGAACATGAAAAGGAGGAGGTCCATGTATTTGAGGGGACTTTAAAGGCCAGACTCATATTCACCTTTCACCCCTTCACCCCTTCACTCCCAAGGTCTTAAGCTATTATGATATCTCATTGACTCAGCTTCACCCAAACTCCATCAAGACCTTGATTGATACCATCTCCTTTTTTAATGAGGTTAACTTCCCCTTAACCATCTAGAACTTTGTCGGCCTCTACCAGTTAAATAGTAAACCCACAAAAAATATAGTTTTCACTTGTCCTACTGCTCTGGCTATAAGCTATTAGGCGGATTTTCTTCAAAGGTGCCAGCCTGGAAGAGGAAATACTTCCTCCTAGAAGTTGCTGGCGGGTGGCCTTCACCTTGAAGTTGAGGACGGGCCATAGGAATGTGGTGAGGAGACTTTGAGTGAGAATGTGCGGTTGAGGGGTACATGTCCTAGTTAGTAGGAGGTTGAATGTTGGTGAATTTCTGACTAAATAAAAGCTTATCCAAGTCGGGTTGAGTCCTTCTGGTAGGTCATCATGCCAAACTTAGGTACTTTTCTATTAATTTTTCATTTTGGTAGTTTGGCGCACTTCAATTCACTCGTGCAAATGACATGTTGGCAGTATCAACTTCGGGGCTCTTCTAGGCCATGAAAAGGAAGAAGAGGAAGGTAGCCCCCAGTAAGGCTCCTTAGGTCACGTCCGACAAGTAGGTCGGACAAGTTTCTATTGAGGTCATTAACCTCATTGAGGATGAGCAACAAGGGGCCCTAGCGAGACTCCTCAGGTCCAAGCTCCCAAGGAGAGTTACCCACCTCCCAAAGCCGAGGAGATCAACACTTTTGAGGCCAGCTCTAGAGTGAATTATTTGATCTTGGACCCGATGACATTGTTGGAAATGAGTAAGGCCAACATCATCTCAGAAGAGGTGGAAACATAGGCTATGTGGTGGCTTGCTTAGGTCAGTGACAAGATACCTTGCCACTTCATGGCGGTAAGTATTCTTAATACCCTAATGTTCATCGCATGCCTTTCGCCTTCTTCTAATCCTCTTGGGGTTTTATTTGCAAGCAAACTCCTTGGCACACGCATTAATGGGTTGGGCCAAGTCGAGTTACCAATAGTGAAAAGCTTTCACGAAGGACTTGGAAAACTCATGAGGTCTTCTTAGAGTAGGGTTCCAAACTCATTATGGAGCTAAATAATGACATGGTGGAAGAGAAAGCGAAGGTTGACAAGAAGGCCACTAAGCTAGAGTAGATGGAAACCAAGCTCGCAAAGCGAAGGTCAAAGTTCTCCAAGGAGATCGGTTCCGCTAAGGCCAAAGGCGTCGTTGACTACCGTGCCTATCGAAAATTTCATAAGGAGATGGAGGACTTTGGCATCGCTTTCTTCTACCAAGGCTTCAAGTTGTTCCATATGCTTATAGCATCTATGAGCCCGGAGTTTAACCTAGAGAACTTTAGGAGCTTGACTTGCACTACTGAGATGATGGATCGGGTCAACTAAGAGCTCGATTCAAGGAGGAAGAAGGAGAAGGTGGCGGAAATTAGAAAGTTGTTGACGTCAAGCAGATGGAGACTGGGGTGACGACGTGCCCTGAAATGATGAATGACAATTGCCTCTTTTCTTGGAATGGGTCATCATTCACTTTTGAATTTGTGGGTTGATGATCAGGGGAAATGGCATGCCTACATAAAGTCGGCTTTAGAATTTTTGAACCAAGATGCTTGGAGTGTGTCGGCATTCACTTCTAATGAACTGAAGTGCTTAAAGCGGGTCAGTCAGACGTAATAGCAAGAGTGGCCGGTCGCATAAGGCAGCTCGACAAGTCAAGTTGCTAGCTACTAACACTTAGAAAAGTTGTGCATCTTAGGAGCTCAGAACCATTTCGAATATAGTATTTCCTTAGGTTGTCGGCATTCAATGTTTGGTGGACCTACCTCCCCTTAAGGGTTTCAAGCTCATAAGTCCTTGGCTAGATCACCTTAGTTACCTTATAGGGGCCTTTCCAGTTTGGGCCAAGCTTATTGGAGCCTGTCTCGGGTACCATGAATTTTCTTAACATTGGGTCCCTAACTTGAAAGCAATGCTTCTTCACCTTAATGTTGTGGTGTCAGCACTCAACTTTTTCTCGAGCCCCTATCTATCCCACTTCTCACATTCCAAATGCCCAATTGAACCTTACCAACATCTTTACAATATGATAAAATCCTAGGAAACCAAATTTCAATTTAAATACCCTTAAATCCACCATTAAATCTATAAGATTCCTTTTTGATGGCCACGATTGCATTACATTACCACACCCAACATAGAATCATAGTCCATCATATGAAATAAAACCTTTTAGCATACAATCACACCAAATTTCCACCATAAATTCCTTGATTTCACTGCTTATCCATCAAAGATTCCATGTAATGCATCCGACCCTATGACACTTCTCAGGCCAAAAACTTGCGATCTATATAACCTAGACACGATCAAATCCTTCCAACAGTCTTGTCATTCCACCAAAGTCCAACATAAAATCCCTTCATTTAACCATTCATCAAGACAATATTCCATTTTGAACCCCCTTATTATCCAAGATACCCGCTACCCAAATTCCTAAGATTTCAACACCTATAAAGACATCAAACATACCCATTTTGTCCTTCATTGAAAATAATTCCGAATCAACTACTCTCATTGTTCGTTATTGTCAAAATTTTAAATCTTGATATAGGCCGATAAGCATCCATAGTGGTCTACTTAAGGTGTATCCCATGTCATCATTAACCGATACAAATACCATAAACCCCGTATTAGACATATCATATCGATTTTAAATCATTTGATGAACAACCCTAGCAATAGAACTCCAAATATCCTTCCCACAAACTCTTTGATCACCCCTACCTACAAAACACCTCCACCGTGTATTAGAAAGATCTCACATGAATGATAAGGGAGATGTTCCTAATGTAAAAATTGTAATGTCTTATGGGTAGGGGTGTGAGAAGAGTTTGTGGGTAAGAGATCCAAGGTCTCACAAACAAGTACCTATCATTATGTTATAATGTTTAACGAACATGAGCTAGTGAAATTTCCAATATTTCTTAATAAAGTTAAGTTTTACTATAAACTAGTAGAAGAGCACGTGCTACGCACATGTATCTAATATAAAAATATATATAATATTAAAAATGATGTAATATGAAAAATAATTTCTTAAAATAGAATCAGGAAGAAAATAAAACTATGAAAAATTAGAATTTTTTGGTAACCATAATACAAAATATACAAGGAGAAAATAGAAATGTTGTTTCTCTAGGAAACTAACAATATAGCAAAGATTATTAGGGAAGGCAACTTTCCTTGGGGCCCCTGATCCTCGCCCCTTGGAGATCCCTACTTTTTGTATGTATATATGTATGGATGTATCTACATATGCATGCATATTAATATTATTAAAAATATGGTTGAATATGTTTGAATATATTTGGATATTTTTTAGTAGGAGATTATAAATTTTAACTATTTTAATTTAATTTTTTATAAATTTTAACTATTTTATTTTTATTTTTATGAAATAAAAAATGAAATCCAAAATGATTGACATCATAGAAAAAGCGTGAGAGTGGGGATCCTCATGGGTACAAGGATGGGGATAACCTTGCCCCAACTAGCCGGGATGGGGATAGAGTAATAATTTGTTAGTAAATTATTTCTAAGCAAATAAATAATTTAGTTAGTTAAATAAATAAAATCTTATAGATAATAATTTATTTAATTTAATAAAATAAATAAATTAATAAATAAAAGTTTATTAGGATAGAACTCATACATGCTATCTTGAACCAGACCTAATCCATTGATAGCCCTAAACATTTGGCTAAGAATAATTTGTAAATAAATTATTTCTAAATAAACAAATAATTTAGTAATTAAATAAATAATTTTTTATAAATAATAATTTATTTGATTTAAGAAAATAAATAAAGTTTATTGGGACAAGATTGGTACAAGCTATCCCAAACCAAGCCTGACCCATTGACAATCCTAAATATTGGGCTGGGGGGAATAGAGAAAAAGAATTCAGAGGAAAAAAAGTAAGGGGAAAGATAGAAAGAAATGGCTTTCATTGTTTTTGTTTTATCTAGTGGCTTGACCTTAAATAGTATTGTTTCTATATAGATAAATAATTTAGTAAATTAAATAAATAATAATATATTTAATTTAATAAAATAAATAAAAGTTTATTGGGACATAATCGGTACAAGTTATTCCAAACCAAACTTAACCCAATGATTAGAGTTGTCAATGGTTTGGGTTCGACACGATGGACCTAGTGGACAAATTAATTGAATCAATTTTGGTTCCAATAACTAGAGCCAATGGGTTAGTTCTAGTTCTTGATATATTGTCTTGATTCTTATCGAGTCATAACTAGTTCCACCCAACCCTAAACTGATATATTAAATGTATAATATTAAACAAATTAATATTCTATATAATATTTTCAATAGGTTTATTATAATTGGGCCCATCAGGTTAGACCTGATTGTTTCGAGAACCGATCAATTCAATTCTAGGTCTAAAATTATAGACCCTATTGGATTTGTTTCAATTCTAGGTCCATGATAATTCTTGTTGGGTCATTCCAGTTCTACGTGGACCCAAACTACACCTGACTCATTGGCAGCTCTACCAATGATAACCATAAATATTGGACTAATAATAGTTTGTTAGTAAATTATGTCTAAATAAATAAATAATAAGTTAAATAAATATTTTTTTCTAAATAATAATTTATTTTATTAAATAAAATAAATAAATAAATAGTTTATTAGGATGGGACTAGTATATACTATGCTAAACTAGAACCAACCCATTGACAATCTTAAATATTAGGCAAGAGAGAGAAAGAGAGAGAGAGAGAGAGAAAGAGAGGTAAAAAGACTGAACTAGTACAAGCTATCCCAAACTAGACTCAACCCATTGACAACCCAAAATATTGGGTTAATAATAACTTTATAGTAAATTATTTCTAAATAAATAGAAAATTGAATAAATAAAATTTTTAGATAATTTATATAACTTAGTCAAATAAATAAGTGAATAAATAAAGTTTATTGAAATGAAACTAGTACAGGCTAGGGGTGCTCACGGTTCGGTTAACTGACTGTGGGTTTTTGAGTTGAACCAACCTTATCGGTTTTTTTAAATCCGAAACAAAACCGAACCGATGCAACCAGTTAACCACGATTCAGTTTTTCAGTTTTTTATGCACTAAAAATTAAAAGAAAAAAGGAAGAAACCTTCCCTCTATCAAAATCAATTTGCAAATTAAAATAAATAAACAAAAGTGTATGGCTATATCTATATAAATCATAAATTGATTTAAATTTATACTCTTTTTTCTTCACTTTTCTTTTATCGAATTTTCCAATAGGTAATTTTCAATGGTGAAAATATTTTCCTTGTCTTTCTAGTCACCCAATTCTAGGGATTATTAATAATAGGTTTTTTGAGTCATATATTTGATGTGGTTCCTATAAGTGTTACTAATCCATTTAGATAACACTTAATCCATGGGAATTTCAAGTTGACCGTTTGAGGACCAATACATTCTTCAGACTGAATTAAGATTCATTTACTATGGAGAGGATTAAGAATCAAACATAACCCTAACAATGAATTAGACTCAAATACACTAACAAGATTATGTTATGTAAATAATTTGACAACAGAATGAATGAAGGAATAAACAAAGAGAGTAACTAACCATGTTATGAAAATAATCCTCACAAATAACATTGTTCCCTCCTTTCATGAACTGTAAGGTCAAACAACTTCGAGTAAACAATTGTACCAAACAACTTCATTTGACCCTAAAATAGTAAAGTTCACAAAGACAAAATATAAAACCAAAATCCACCCTTCAGAAACCCTATAATTCAAAAGTAATAAGAATAATATTTTATTAAATCAAAACAAACAATGTACAAAGGACAGTTATCCCTGAGATTGAGATGGCCTTATCACTGTATTTTTACATCATGGAGTTGATGTTGTCCAATTTGAGGTGTCTCGAATCAAGCTCGCATTTAGATAGTCCTGCCAACTAGTGAAGCCGATGTGGAAGGATGAAGCCATGCACCAAGATCTGAATTCAAGGAAAAAGATCAAAAGCCCAAGGAGTTGTTCCTCGGGTAGACACTCCAATGCTCAAGTCAGTGGTGTGAAAGGTAGGTGGTTGGGCCGAGAAGTTGAGAATAATGCTAGTCTGAGTAGAAGAGGCTAAGTAGCAGTATAAAGAGTCAAAAAGTTCCTTACCCTGAGCAGAGGTTACTTATTTAGCCAAAGATTTGTATCCAACTCGGATGAGGTACCCGGGTTGTCAGGATGAAGTTACCCGTCGAGATCTTCGGGATAAGTCTACATCCCTGGTGGAGTAGCCTCTCGTGTTTGTGCAGGACTCTCCTTGGTCGTGCTTATCTATCCCATGTGGTGCTGTTGTGGCTGAAGAGATAAGATAGCCACGGAGGCTGCAACGTGACACCCACAGCTAACCCAAACACCACCCCCAGTTCCGAAGTTAAGAAGTGTAGTGCTCGACCGTAGTGTGGCATGGAAGAACTCTGTGGTTCTCGGTTGAGGAACTTTAATTTCGGTTGAGCATGTTTTTCCAAGTTGAGCGACTTTGAGTGAAACTGGTCTGTTGAGTGGATCGACCGGTTCGATGCCCGTACCATTTTCGAGACGGGTCAGCAGGTGAGTCATTTTGCTTCCCTAAGGCTATGCACGTGTGGATAGCAGAGGCATCGTTTTGTCTTTCCGAGATGTCAGAGGGCGGCGTTGAATCGACGACGTTTATCTGTCTTGATCTAGGTCATTGGGAGTCCTATAATTGGGGAGTGAAGAGCATTTTCACTTTTGTCATTTGCGAAGAGTGTTCTTTGGAGCTCAAAGAGAAGTCATCCTTGGATGGTGCTTTGGTTTTTCGTGATATAGTCTTCATTCCTATAAAATAACGAGTCCAAGCAGAGGTCTCTTGTTGAGGCTACCGCGCTCATGATAGGTGAGGCCGATGGCCAGGTGGCCGAGGTTGACGGATTCAAGGGTGAGGCCATGGAGCTAGAAGAGATCGTGGTCTGGGGGCCGAGGATGATGAGGTCGAGGTCGAGGTAGTGTCTAGGGAGGGGCTCAGCAACCGCTTTGGGTCTACTTCTTTCTACTTGACTCCTGGGGAGCTTTGTGTCTGGTGAGTGAGCCACCTCGGCTCAGCTTGGTGAGCTCTGTGTCTTTGAGCACAACTTGATGGCCGGGCTAAGGCTTCCACTGAGTGCAGGTATAGCTGCAGTATTAAGGTGGTACTGCATCCAACTAATCCAATTGATGCCCAACTCCTTTATGTACATAGTCAGCCTTCTCTGCCACTGTTCGGTCCACAACCTAGAAGTTACCCTGCTAATGTTTGTCCATTTTCCACAACTGAACAAGCACCAACAAGGCTACTATTATTTCTTGGCTCAGCATCATAACAAGGTGCTTGTCGGGGCTCCGTCTTTAGTAAAGCATTGGAAGGAGAGATTCTTCTTCATGCATTGCTCTAGAGGCTGGTCATTTTCTGCCAAGCTTCTTAAGATGAGGACTAAGGCAGAAATAAGGCGCCAGCTGAGGTTGAGCTTTCCGAGGAGAAGTTGGTGTCTATAAGGTGGATAGAGAGGATAAATATGCTCGAGTACAAGTCATTCCCTATGTTGATCCATGTCGAGCTAATGAGCAGTACAACTGAGCAATACCAATTCAGTTTATAGGCTATGTTGGGTCTTCTTCTTTGCTTTTTGAGATCTTTTCCTTGTTCTGATTTCATGTTGGTCTGTGTAGGTACTGAGATGGTTGGTTTTGAGGAGATGGCATGGTGCATGAGGGCCGCTACGGAGTGGAGGGCGCAATCAACCAGGACTCCAGGGATGCAACCCTAGACCGCCAAGCAGCATGGGTGGTCAGCAGAGCATATGCCTCGATAGGCAAAGAGGTTGAGGCTTCTAGAGGAGGTAATGGTCGTTGATCCGGAGGAGGCCTCACCTCAGTTCGGTGGTCCATTGCTGCCAAGGGAGAGTGTGTTGGAGCGCTTTGTGATAGAGAGCTCGGTGGGCGTATAGGTGTTGCAGTGGAGTGTTCGACCAAAGGATAGGCTCGAAATGGAGGGGGTCCCCGAGCAGATCATTTGAGGTCTGATGACACCCGTCATCAGACAGGAGATCAACAATCCGACCAGCAGTTCTCTAGACATCGCGACCCTGCTCCAGATAGCGGCAGTAAGTCCTTTCCCCTTCTCTTCAGTTGTTTATTACTTCTTTCATCGTACTGATGGCTGGTTGTTTTGTAGTATGCCTGCTCGGTCATCAGCCTTGTCGAATGTCTTCGCATGCTACGACACCTTTGTGAGGCACGGGAGGTGGAATTCGAGCAGGTGAAAGCGGAGAATGCCAAGCTGTCCAAACTAAAGCATGGTGTCGAAGAAAGAGGTGACACTGTTCGTAAACTGAAGGGCCACATCCACGATTTGAGGGAGGCGTGGGATGCACTGAAGAAGGATGCCGAGGAGAGGATTGCTCAGGCGAGGGAAGAGGGGATCTCCAAGTGCAAGGCTTCGAAGGCCTACCAAAATGAGTTTGATGACTTCGCCACTAAGTCCTAGCAGCAGGGATTTGCCCTTTGTCAGTAGAGGATAGTGCATTGTTTTCCAGAAATGGCTATGGCCGTTCAAGGGTTCGGCCCATTCAATCCTCTTACGCCTAGTGGGGAAGACACCACTACCGAAATACAAGAGCAAGTTGGGGGGAGCCACCTACTGAAGATTAAAGTGTTCTGCCTTTTACTACTTTCTTCTTTTCTTTTTCCATATATGTAGCTAGGTATGGTGAGCCTTAAGCCTTGTAATTATTTTGGTAATTAATGAAAGTTCAGTTTTTCTACCCCGAGCACTGTGTTCTTCATTTCCATACTGTTATGCTTAGTAAATGGGTCGATCATAGGCCTTGGTCTTGCCTTGGCTATGGTGTTAGGTAGCCAAGATCTTGGAGTTCACTTCTTCGGCTTTGCATTGGCCAAGGTGCTTCTGATGGCTTGATGTCTTGGGGATGCTCTGTGGTACTTGGTCTTGGGGAGCCTTGTGCTCTCTTTGGGCTAGCAGTGTTCTTCAGTTGGCTCTGCTCTAAAGGTTTGTCAGTTGGGTGCACAGAGTTAGGTGGCTGCCCTCTCTTCCTTGGAGGCAGAAGCATCGTTCCCGCTTCGAGCTTCAGCCGTTGAAGGTCGACCGAGTCTGTTGGTCGCTTTTAGATCGGCTTTGCGTTGCCGAGGTGTGAAGGTTTGTGCAATGACGCATGCATGCTATGTGCGGGCACCTCAACCGTTAGAGTTTGGCTTGGTGGTGTGTGCTTGTGTGGTGTGCTTAGGCACCTCAACCATTAGACTTCGACTAGGCGGTGTGTTCGATGTGTGCTAGCTAGTTGGATGAAAAAATAGAGCAATTTATTAACATCGCTATTGATAGTACATCCTTAGGTTTCCTTTGTTTTAGCTCCTTGGGATGGGCCTTCCATTGAGGTCTTCTAGCCTGTAAGTCCTCAGGCTAAGGACCCTAATTACTTTGTATGGCCCCTCCCATTTTGGTCATAGCTTCTCTTATCTTGGCGCAAGTACTATGACCTTGCGAAGGACGAGGTCACCAGTCTTGAACTCCCTTCTCCAAACTTTAGAGTCGTAGTACTTGGCCACGGTGTTGTTGCACTACCATTCTAAGTTATGCTCAGCCACAGGTTTCTTCCACTAGGTCAATCTCTGCATGAAGATCTTCACTATTCTACTCGTCATCATATAGCTCGGTCCGAAGAGTAGGAGAGCTAATTTCCACGGGAATCATTGCTTCGACCTCATATGCTAGGCTGAACGGTGTCTCTTTGGTAGTTGTCCGTGGTGCAGTCTTGTATGCCCATAGGATGCTCGGTAGCTCTTCGAACCACCTTCCCTTGGCCTTGTCAAGTCTTGTCTTTAAACTGTGGAGTAGGGTTCGGTTGGGCATTTCGGTCTGTCCTTTGCTTTGTGGTCGATGAACAGCCATAGTCCGATGGTTTATCTTTAGCTTGGCACAGAAGGCTTCAAATTTCTGATCGATGAACTAGGGGTCGTTGTCAGTGATGAGGACCTGAGGAATACCGCAACGAAAAATGATGTTTTGCCATAAGAAATTTTTGGCATTCTGCATGGTGATGAGTGCCAAGGGCTCGACCTCCACCCACTTGGTGAAATAGTCTACCGTGACGAGGAGGAACTTCTTCTACCCGGTCATGGTAGTGAAGTGCCTGAGGATGTTCATTCTCCATTGGGCAAAGGGCCATAAACTAATGATGGGCGTCAAGGGATTTGCTAGCTAGTGGAGGAGATTCAAGTGTCTCTGACAGCGATCGCACTTACTGACAAGCTGAGTTGTATCCTGTTTCATGGTGGGCCAAAAGTACCCCTGCCGAAGTGCCATGTGAGCTAAGGTTTAGGCGTCGGAATGGTCTCCACAGATACCCTCGTGTATCTCCTTGAGGATGTAGTTAGCCTCGGCTGGAGGGAAACACCTTAGGTAGGGGAGAGTATGTGACTGACAGTAGAGCTATCCTAAGATGAGGCAATATCGGGCTAACCTATGTACGAGCCTCTTTGCTTCGGTTCGGTCAGCTGGAAGTGTGTCATCTTGTAGGTACTAAGTTTTCGGGTCCATCCATGAGGGCTCTTGCTGCCTCTGAAATGCTAGGTTGTGCTAGGCTATCCATCAGACGTCGGGTCGAGGTCTATGCGTGGCGAGCTAGAGAGCTTTGAGACTGCATCGACTCTTATGTTCTCGACTTAAGGGATTTGCTGTGTAGTGAACTGTTCGAGCCGTTTGTTGATCTCTTGCACCCTTTGCAGGTAGCTCGCCATGGTTGGTGGTCTTGCTTCAAATTGGCCAAGGATTTGGTTGACTACCAGTTGGGAGTTATTAAACCCCTCAACTCGCCCAGCATCGAGGTCTAGGGCGAGCCAAAGTCCAATGATTAGAGCTTCGTACTTAGTTTCGTATTTAGATGCTTTGAATTCGAACATGAGGGTGTGCTCTAGTATGGTGTCATCCGAGCCGAGGAGGATGAGCCCAGCTCCGCTACCCAGCTGGTTAAATGAGCAGTCCACAATGTGGGTCCAAACTAGTGGGGTCTCAACTGGATCTTTACCTGAGAAGGTGCACTCGGATAGGAAGTTGGCCAAAGCTTGGGCTTTGATGGCGGGCTGAGGCGCGTAGTCGATATCAAACTCACTCAGCTCCACACTCCATTTGACTAGGCGGCCAGATGCCTCTGGCCTCTGCAGGACTTGCTTGAGAGGCTGGTCAGTGAACACTCGGACGATGTGTGCTTGGAAGTATGGCATGAGCTTTCTTGCCAAGATGGCTAGAGCCAGGGCGACCTTCTCTAAGTTTGAGTATCGAGTCTCTGCACCTGTGAGGACTTTCCAAAACTATTTTGTTGGGGAGGAAAAAGAAATATTTCTTATTGGATAGAAGCAAAGCTCAAAGATTGGTGAATCCCCAATCCCTAATACTTGTTTGGTCTCAATGTATTAAACTCATCATCATTCTCAATATGGTTACATATTACATACTTGTGCATATGCCAAAAGCTGTAACATTGTTGGAAACTTGGAACATGTAGATATCTTAAGGGATTTCTGCTTAAAGCAAAATATCAAGTACCCCTGCCAAAATGCCTTGTGAGCTAAGGTTCAGGCGTCGGAATGGTCTCTGCAGATACCCTCGTGTATCTCCTTGAGGATGTAGTTAGCCTCAGCTGGAGGGAAACACCCTAGGTAGGGGAAAGTATATAACTGACAGTAGAGCTATCCTTAGATGAGGCAATATCGGGCTAACCTATGTACGAGCCTCTTTGCTTCAGTTCGGTCAGCTGTTAGGGTGTTGTCCTGTAGGTACTAAGTTTTGGGGGCCATTCATGAGGGCTCTTGCTGCCTCTGAAATGCTAGGTTGTGCTAGGGTATCCATCACACTTCGGGTCGAAGTCTATGCGTGGCGAGCTAGAGAGCTTTGAGATTGCATCAACTCGTATGTTCTCGGCTCGAGGGATTTGCTGTGTAGTGAAGTGTTTGAGCCGTTTGATGAGCTTTTGCACCCTTTGCAGGTAACTCGCCATGGTTGGTGGTCTTGCTTCAAATTGGAAATATTTCTTATTGGATAGAAGCAAAGCTCAATGATTGGTGAATCCCCAATCCTTAATACTTGTTTGGTCTCAATGTATTAAAGTCATCATCATTCTCAATATGGTTACATATTACATACTTGTGCATATGTCAAAAGCTGTAACATTGTCGGAAACTTGGAACATGTAGATATCTTAAGGGATTTCTGCTTAAAGCAAAATATTAAGTACTTATGTGACATCAAGGATGTCAGTAACTTCAAGGTGAATCCAGATTATAAAGGTGTATAAGCATAAGGCGCTTTTTGGATAGACTTATATACATTTATACTTTTAAAATACCAAAGTATAAAGTATATAAAATACTTTTACTTTGGTATTTTTGCTTAGAAAATCGTTTGGGTAAAAATTTTTGAAAAGTATGTTTTTTAAAAAGAAGTACAATTTTTTGTTTGACAAAAACACATTCATTCGTGCTTCTATGATGATTTCTGGTGGTTTTATGGTCTATGACCAGCAACGGTGATCCGATTCTAGTAGTGGTGAGCAGAAATAGGGTCAAGAGTTTTATCAAAGGGTGGTCACACATGACCCGCCATTCGCACAAAACGAAAGCAATATTTCCCCAAAAACATAAAGTATGAAAAACCGTCTTCATGTTTTTTATATTTTTCATACTTTCAAAGAGCATGAAAGTGAAAATATAAAGTATATGAAACAAATGCTATATCATATTTTTTGTACTTTCAATAGTATGAAAAAATTTTATAAAAATCTAGCAGTTTGGTACGGAATTGGGGGCAATGACTTAAACCATTGGTAATGTATGTCATATTGACTGCACTATCAAGGGAGTGTTTGTTTTAGTATAGTAGAATTGTATTACTATTGTATTTTGGATTGATCAATACAAATTTATGAAAAATATGTACTACAAGTCATATATGAGTGGATAAAATACAAAGGCCTCACCTGAAGTTTTTGACAACCATAAGAACCACCCTTATAATTTCATTTTGACAAATAGCTCCCCTGAATTTTTGTGAAACTTGGCAAAAACCCCCCTTTCGTCACCTTCCTAGATGGTAAATGTTATGACTGATGCACCGATTTTTTCCAAATACCCATTTTACTCTTTTATAAATTATTTTACATACAAAATTACTGAAATACCCTGTTTTAACTTGACAAAAACCTCCTTTAACAGTCATCTTCTAACATTTTTGTTCAGTTAAAACATGATTATTTCAGTAATTTTGTATGTAAAATAATTTATAAAAGAATAGAATGGGTATTTGGATAAAAAAAATAAAAAAAAAACTGATTCATCAATCTAACATTTTCCATCTGGGAAGGTGATGAAAGGAAGGTTTTTGTCGAATTTCTTAGAAATTCAGGGGAGGTATTTGTTGAAATGAAACTATAGGGAAGATTTTTATAATTGCCAAAAGCTTTAGGAGAAGTTTCTACATGATAGTTTCTTTATTTGTTGAATTTCTAGCAAGGGGTAATGTATTTGATCAAGGAATGTATTATGCCGGAAAAAATATATAATCCCAAATTTAACTTGGGGTATATTAGACATTTTCTTGTTGAGATAGCGGTTTCTATAATGTTTGTTACTACGAATCCGAATTCACACTAATCCAATTGATATATTAATTAGTGAGATTTCAATTTTCAATCAAATGGACTCATCTCACATGCAATATAATGCGCAGACACAGCGTAGAGTCTCCACTGTTGAAACGTCATTTCCTCAAATGCGTCTCACCGTTTTTAATTTTCAAAGCCAGAAAACAAATACAAAAACAAACAACGCCCTAAAAACCACTCAGATGGCAAAGGAACAAACCATAGAATGGAAGAGAGAAATAAAAAGGAAATAGAAGAATGCTAAGATTACGAGTTCGAACTTAGGAACCCAATTAGATTTAAGTTATTCTTGATCTTGGGTGCAATCAATAAGTAGATTCAATCAATGTTTTAAAAACTAACTTGGAATTGAAACCATTTTAGCCACCAATTTTTAGGTCAGAAGTTCAACCATTTAGTTTGAATGGAAGTTCATTTCAATTTAAAAATAAAATATTTATTTAAAATAAAAATGGCCAAAACCAAAACCATTGTTCAGGTCGATGGTTCAACCAAGGTTTGTAAAATTGAACTGGACAATAAACCGGTTAGAGGTTTGGTTCCCAGGTCAAATGGTCTGATTAATCGAACCGAATGAACATTTTGTTCTGACAAAAAAATAAAAAATTATAAAATAATAAAAGACGGCCAAACCATTGGACAGTTCAAACGGTTTGACTGCCCGGGTCAATGGTTTACTGACCAAATTAATGATTTCTGCTGAAATAATGGTTCTGGGGAAAAACGAAACCGGTCACCTAACCGATTCCTGATTTTTCAGTCCGGTTTTGAAAACAATGGGTTCAACCATCTGAATCAATGAATTACTAACCAAGTCAACGGTTTTGACCAAAAAAAAATGGAAGTGTAAATGGAAATCTATTACCTAAACGGTTCTCTGACCAAATGGTTCGAATTGAACGTTTCTTTAACTAGAGAAAAGTTTCCTTGATGCATTATATATCCAATCGAACAATTCATTCAAAAGATCTAGAACTACCTTTTTTTATGCTCTCCATATGAAGATTCCAATTATAATCTATAAAACAAGTGGCATGTGGAGGTCACTATAAGTTTAAATAGTGGGGTGTTAAGAATATTCCTTAGTCTTAAAGTAATATTCCATCCTCTATTTGTTGGATTAGTTTATGATTTCTTCATTTTATGGTAAAAGTTCATCATTAGTCTATTTTCAATGCATGAATCAAGAAACCAAGCTATAAATGGGTTGTCAGAGAGAGTGTGTGTGTAGAGATGGAGAAGAAAGAAGATCGAATTAATGGAGGGATCAGCACAGATATCTTTGTTTCCTTCCCTTCTTGAATCAATTTATCTTCTCGAAGATGGAAACTGATTCATGAAGTGAAGGAAATAAAGGTGTCTGCGTCTTGCCACAACAGAAGAGAAGCATGAAGCATGGCTTATTTGTTTCTGCAGAAAGAATCCAATCTGTATGGTTTCTGCACAAGATCCACAGCCATGGATGCAGATTGCCAGGTCTATTCCCTCCCATTCAGTTCTGTATTTAGGATGTTTAGGACTGTACCGTACAAGGGCTAACCTTACTCATCTGAAGATTCGTTCTTTGGGGTTGTTGGTCTCGCACTGCATTCATTATCAGTTGTCACTGGACCTTTTCTTGTTCTGTTTGTTCTTCTTCGTTTCTGTTAACAGATCCTTCTAGTTCATAAACTATTTGTATAGAAGGGAGAGTAGTGGATTCTATGTACTGTATTATTCTTTTGCTTACAAACTAATGCTCTGAAGACAAACTGTTCTTGTTTCTGCAAGAATGTTGGTTCAGTGAGATCCACTACACTCTCCAAGAAGGCCCACACTAGAAGACTGAATCTAGCTGGTAGTATGTTTCTTTCAGAATTGAAGAAAGCTATCCATATCTGACGGTTACAAATCACCTCTTGATTTGTGTATGGTGTTACAGTGGTGGGTCATGATCCTATAGAGAGAGAAAGAGAGATATCCATAGTCTTCAATCCACCACTCCAACCCTAAACTTTATGTTTTTATTTAAGGCAAAAGGCCATCCAGCATGGTAATGGAGGCAATTCATTAACGAATCTGCTCAGAATTACAATCAGATAACAACGTCTCAAGCAGAAAATCAGGAAGAGTTGTTTAGCCAAACTGTGGTGTACAGATTTATTGCAATTACGAGAGACCCATTGTGTGAGCTGATGAGTTTAGAATCAGCAATAATTGTTCTGAATTCTGATACGCCAAGGAGCAAAAGAATCAGAGTCCAACAAATTCTTAGGCTGCGTTTGGAAACAATGTAAATAAGTGTGAATGCAAATACATAGAGTGGAAAACAGTTCATATAAATTTCAAAATTGAGTTAATTTTGCACTGACAAATTTACCTTCTTGCCAAATAGATTTTTAGCTGTAAGTGGATGCAAACATGAATTCCAATAAAATATATGCTTATTTTTATCAAAAGCCCACTTGAATGCAAATTAATTTTTTTTTATTGATGTATTTTTACATCTTGTTATCAATTCAAATATGCATTGGTCTGTCATTCGTCAATGTATAAATGTAATATTGTCAAAGACACAGGCAAAAGTGAACTAGAGTGCAAACTTACCCTGAACCGAAATTTACACTCCATTTACATTGTTTCCAAATGCAGCCTTAATGACAGTGTAAGAATAGCCCTCTTATAAGAAACTCCAATATCCATAGAAAATTTGATAGCCTCCCGGGCTGCCCTTTGCTTCAACTTCCAATGGATTGCCCAAAAAATATTTCAAATGGTTATTGGACCTAATCATGCCCACATCCTCTGGGACAAGTTATTGCATGAGAGTATCTGAATAACCACACAATAACCCTAATTAAGAGGCTGAGTTTAAGGCTTTCCATATAACCATGATACTCCTACCTGATTCAAAATTTGCATTTTGTCCAATTGTATGGCTGTGCAAAATTTGCATGTCAAAAATTGATGCAAAGTTTGCACCACCTTCCTCCAAACTTAATTCTCTTAGATAAAGTGGGGATCATATCATTTTACTTCTTATTTTAATCTTTTCATACAAAAGACTTTGATCTTGCCTGCATTCTCTTTAAAACATTTAAATAAAGTAAAAAAAAAAAAAGTAAGAATCATATATTTTACTTTTCATTTTACTCCTAACAAACAAACAAACAAGACAAAGTCAAACTTGAAAAAAAAAAATTGCACTCCCATAAATTAATACCAATGCAAATTTCATATACTGCAAACAAACTAAGCCTAAGAGATTGAGATTGAACTTTCTAAGTATATATGCTAAAAATGTCATTTCGATGGAAAAGATGGACATTGACAGAACAACTAAAATGTAGATAGACAGGAATGTTGAATATTTATGATTTTGATGGTAAATTGGTTGACAAAGAACCCACCAACAGCAATATTGCAATATCACGCCGAGGATTGCAATTGCTATCCTTTATTATTGTGAAGAAAAAAAAATTAAGGCCATTTTAGTTTGCAGGAATAAGGGTTTGGAATCGTAATCAGAATGGATTATTCCGATTCCAACTGTTTTATTGGTTTGGATTGGAATTCTATTCCCACTCCTGCTGGAATGGCATTCCCCATTTGAGGAAATAGTCATTTCTTGCCCCTCTCTCTCATTCTTGTTAATTTCAATTCTTATTCTTATTTTTATCTGAACCAAACAACCTATGGAAATAGACTATTCAGATTCCGACTCCAAAGGATTTCAATTCCAACTGTAATGCAAACACACCCTAAGATGTCCTCAACATTCTTGTTAATGTGAGGTATTAGTTTTGTGAACGAATCCATTTAAGTAATGAGCCTATGTCAGGCCACAATTAGAGTTGTTCATAAGAAGACCCAACCCGACCAAACCGACCAACCCGGACCGACCCAACCCGAGTCGGCCGGGTTTTCATCAGCACAGGTCGGTTTCGGGTTGTGCAAATTTCTAAACCGATGATTCGGGTCAGTTTCAATTTTCATACAAGAAAACCGAAACCAACCCGACCCGAACCGACTTAGTTCCTAGTTCAAACATGAAGTTCCAAAGCCCATTAGGCCACCTAGTTTTTGAATGGTTGCAAGAAACTTTGGATTAGTCAATAGTAATTAATGAACAACTTTTGTGATTAACTTTTCATTTAAATTTTATCATAGGAAATGGCTGAAATGATGTTCAATTTATGATTGTTTTTAAAATTAGCAAGATTTTATCACAGGGATGAACATAAAACCAAAACCAACCCAACCCGACTCAAACTGACCAGGTTGGTTTTGCTTAACACTGGATCGGTTTCGGTTTCTATGTCAGGTAACCCGATCAGGTTGGGCCGGTTGGAAAAACCACAGTAAACCGACCCAACCCGACCCATGAACAGCCCTAGCCACAATCAAAGAACATCAAGTCTTAAATAGTCAGCTAGACTCAAATCATCAGTGAACACTAGAAACTCTTCTTCTTGGGCTGGAGAGGTGGCCCTAAAACTGCCCCACCATACAAAGTGAGTATTTCCAGTTCTCTATCTTAAAAGCCTCCTAAGGAAGCACAGGGCCCAAAATTGACACTTTATCTGAGACAAATAGTAGAAAAATTAAAATTTTTTGGCTTAGTTTGGAAGGAGTACGAATACAAGTATGTACAGTGCAAATGCATACAAAATAGTATAAAATACAAGGTTTTGCACTCTACATATTTGTATTTGTACTCTTTCCAAAATGAGCCTTTGTAACGATTGGTTTTCACATTGTGCCATCAAACGGCCTAACGGAATATATTTGGAATGGCTGGGAGAAGAGACTCCGGATCTCCTACCCATGAGAACCCTGCCCATGTTTATGGCAGACTGAATATTGACATTTTGCACTTGCCAATTAATCTTGTTATTAACAGAGAATAACAAATTAAATTGGCCTGCCCACATGCACTAGAACCTTCTATGGTTTTTTTCACCCTAGTAAGACCTGTGAAACTGATTTTTGGAATACTATATATTATTATCGCCCCATTTGGTTCATGGGAATAAGGGTCTTGAATTGAAATCGGAATTAATGGGCTATTTTAATTCTAAATATTTGGTTGGACAGAATCAGAATCCCATTTTTATTTATGGCATTCTCCATTTGATTCCAATTCCCATTTCCATTCCTACATGTTTGGACCAAACAGATTATGGGAATACCATTTTGAAGAGAACTGGTTCAATGTATATGATGGATTCTATGATGAGTATGCCCATGTGAAAAGCAGCACTAATTCAGTATTTAGAAAAATTTCTAACGAAGTTCAAATGGTTCTTATCTTCTTATCACTAAAATAAATGTGCTTGAGGAGAGAAGAATCAAATTAGAACTTGAGTTAGAAGAACTTTTAAGAAAGCCAGAGGTTCAATTGTATTCAAACTCAAATTGTGAACTCCACTAGATTTACATGACTAGAAGCTTTATATAGACTTGCTTGGAATCACTGTTTTCAAAACCAGACCGGACCGGATGGTTAGACCGGAAAAACTGGGAACTGGTCATCTGACCGGTTCCATTTTCCTCCAAAATCGTTTTTCCCCCAAAATCATTGATTTTGATCAGCAAACCACTAAACCGGCTGGTTAACCATTTGAATGATTTTGACCGTTTTCCAATTTTTAAATTTTTTTTATTTTTTTTGTCAAACGAGCCAGCCGTTCAAGTCAAATAATCGAACCATTCGAACCGATAACCGGACCCCTAACCGGTTTGATCACTGGTTCGTTTTTAAAAACCATGCTTGGAATAACCCTGCAATGAATCACAATTAATACGATTCATGGACTATTTTAGAAAACTCGGACTTAGGAAGTGGAGAAGGCGTAGAAACATTCAAAAGACTCGAAATTAATGCACATTAAGATATATTAGAGCAACCAAGAAAGCTCCAAATTCAGTTCCATTTGAAGCCTTGAAAAGCAGACCTTTAGATCTTTTTGTATAGATTTGCAAAATGTTTATCTTCAATGTAATACACCTGCAAAATTGACTGTGAAATGTAACCCAAGTCTGTGACTACACTTCTTCCAAATGAGATTTGAATTCAAACACAAATTTGGCTAAGTTTTATTCTTCCCAAGGTGAGCGCTCCTGTGTCAAGTTTGGGATCTGGTTGTTTAAAGAGAGAAAATGCATCATGCGATTTTTCTCATGTGATGCTTCAAATAGAAAATGCTACTGTACTTTTGTACATGCTTTTCGAATCACTGTTGATCTAGATGGTCAGACCGTTCGGCCGAGAAACTGTTTAGGCAATTGGTTCCGTTTTACCTCAAATCCGATTCCTAACTAAAAATCATTGAATCAGTCAATGATCCATTGATTTGGGTGACTGAATCATTGACCCATTCAACAATTTTTATCTTTTTTATTTTTAATTTTTTTAATTTATTTAATTTTTTGTCAGAATGGGCCATCCGTTCAAACCGGACAATTGAGTCATCAATTCAAAAACGAGTGGCCAGAACGGTCCCACTTCCCGAGTCGTTTTTTAAAACCAAGCGTTTGTGTCAAGTATGGGACTTGATTGCCTAAAGACGGAAAACGCAACATGCGGTTTTTCCCATTATGCTTCAAACAGAAAATTCCACAGCAATGTCCACTTACTCCACTAGTTGGGGGAAAAATAGGTGGTGCTTGAACCTCTTCTATACTAAAATGACTAAATGAGTATCATTGATAACCAAGGTTTGGCGTATCGGCCTGTATATTTCGCCATTTACTTATTTTTTATTTTTATTTTTTACTTTTTCAAATTTTCTTTGAAACTAGTTGAGAGGGGTCGGTTTAAGTCCGGTTTACCCCTGAACTAGGCCAAACCCCAAAACACCCCCTATAGGAGCATATCAGGAAGCCTCCAATATGATACATTCTGATATATAGTGATATTTTAATCCTTGTTGACAATTACTTTGAAGATTTGTTTACTAATACCCAAACACATCTTTCGGATTTTCAGATGATGGGCTGAATCCCCCTGCTGTTTCTAATGAATATAATGCCTCCCTTTATTGCATTCAAGATGAAGAAACAGGCAATGGCTCCGGTGGTGTCAGGCTAATGCAATCAATATATACAAGATATGTTCTAAGAAACACTGAGAATCAAAGAAGTAAACCTAACTTTGCTTTACCCATAGAGCTAATCGCATTGAGGAGGCCATAGATTTCTAACCTTTGGCCCTCTGCAATGAATGTGATTTATAAGATAATAGCAAAGATTTTTTTTTTATCTTTTATACTATTGGTCTATAGAAAAATGCTTTCACCCCAAGCCAATACATCTATGATAGTAGTATAGTACTACTATTGCTCAAGAGGTTATCTACATGATAAATTTTCACAAAGGCCGACATGGATATTTCATGCTATGATAAAGGTGGTGTTTGGCATTGATGCTGTTTTCTTAGCAATCAGTGCCATATTGGTGTCATGTCAGAAAAAGTGGTGCTTCAGAAAACGGTTTTTCATTTGGCATTTTTTCTAGGAAAAAAAAAATATTACTCTAGACCATGCTTTAGAAATCAGGAAAGTGTGATCTGAGGAAATGTCATTCAATATTTTCTCAAAAAACGGCCTATTGCTGCTAATGGGAAATGACATGGCATCACCTTCGGCATTGGATAATGTAAGCCAATGCTGACAACAGTTACACAGCACTGGTAACAGTCTATGTGGAAGCATCGATGTCAAATAAAAAAAGTCATCTTCTGAGAAAACGGTGCAACAGACCCTCATGCATACAGCACCATTTTCTCAGAAAGCATCTCTGGAACAACCGGCATCGATGCCAAACACTTACAAAGTTAGCTGGTGAGTCCTCAAAACTTTGGAAATTCTAGGACTCTCTAGGTCAATTTGTGACTTTAAAGATGCATCTCAACAACTCAAATATCTTTCTTTTGAATGGGAATGCATGCAATGCTTTCTACCCTAGTAAGACTCCAACAAGGATGTCCACTATAACCTTTTCTTTTCTTATTTTGCACTGAAGTTTTATCTTCTCTTCTGTCATCCAAACTAGATTCTAGTGATTTCTTGGACATTAAGTTTGGTCGGTCGAGCTTAATGCTGAATACCTTTTTTCTGTCGATGACTTATTAATCTTTGACAAATGCCCTGCCATTGCGGCTTCTTGTATTAAAGATCAACTGAACTTATTTTTCCAAAGGTCCGAACGGGAGATGTTCGTTGACAAGTCCTGGCCAATCTTCTTCAAGCTCAAATTGTTAATAATGATTTGGAAAGAGAACAATTGTGCAAATATAGATAATAACTTTAAGTACAAATACATACAAAATACAAGATTTTGCACTTAACTTTTGTACTCCGTTCAAACTGAGCCAAACTTAAAATATTTTGAAACATAAATCATAGTTTTAAAAAGACGACTCAGAAATAGAACCACAGGTTTTGGGGTTGACAGTTTGACTGTTCAGTTTAAATAATTAGCTCATTCTGATAAAATAATTTAAAATAAAAAAAGGCCAAAAACTGTTAAACGGGTTAATGGGTGAACCACCCAAGTCAATGAATCGCTAACTGATTCAAAAGTTTTTGATCAAAGACCAGGTTTGGAAAAAACGGAATCACTTGCATAAACGATTCTTGGGTCAAACGATCCGATCATCCAAGTCAACCGTGGTTCAAAAACCATGACATAAATATGCTCACTCACACAGGCAACTGAGAATGGACATTAACATTTAAAACCATATAAAATTATAAATGCCCAAACTCTCACTATGTATCATACCCAGGTGCCTTGATACTGCTGATATTGAAAACTCACGATTCAAGTATTGATAATTTAAACCTCGCTAAGATGGGAGAAGTCAAATACTTGACATGTCAAGGAACACTTACAATGTGGGTAGACAGACCGAGTGTCCCAATAACATGCTTACGAATATGCTTTGCAATACTGATATTATGAATCTTGCTGAATCGATTTTTTACAAACATTTCAGACATTTTTGTGTGATTTGGAAAAGAGATGAAACTCAAGAAAGTTTAGGTCAAAATTTAATGGAAATTTTTCTAAAAATGCACGAATTACAATTCAACTTCCAAAACCTTGTTCTGGAAATGTTAAACACTGGATAAACGTTTCTTTTTCCTTGCCTTGGAATGATCACCTTGCGTTTTCCTCTTTTGCTTCTTATATTCTTCATACAGCTTTAAGGATGACACTGTACGATTCAACTCTTTCCTCAATCTCTCATTCTCAGCAATACCCTTGAGCACTATGAAATGATTGGACAGTTTTTGTTTGATTTCATCATCCGTTTCCAGTTTCGTATTATATTCGATGCACGTATCACAGCTTGATTTAGAGGACCTCCTTAAACTTTTCATCTTCCGGCTCAATGTACCGAGGTTTTGCTTGATGTCGAATGATTCCTTTTCAATTAATAAATCTGCAAAAGCTTGTTGAGGGTAAACAGTGGAGAGATAAGCCTGACTGTGACCAGTCCCCATGTTTGAAATGCTTGAAGCCAACGTGGAAACTGAAGGATGATAATGCTTAGACAGTAGGCTCAGTTCCCAAAGTACCGAAGCTAGTGCACCACTTAGGTTTGGATCCATGGCGTAAGGCTGGTATTTCTGCAGAGAAAACATTACACAAGACATGGTAGCAAGTGGTTCAGTGGTCAATCATCAGAATAAAAAAAAAAATATTAAAAACATAGTTATCTTAATCCTAGGTCTTGGCAGCAAAAAAAGCCTCTATATTCCCTACTCTTCATCTCAGAACACTTTACCAATTGACAAGGCATCTGCATGGTACAAGAGATTGAAGGCACTTTAATGGAAGTAATAGTCTCCCCAATTGGGTCAATTAGGGAGCTTCTTTGCTAGTACCAAAAAAGGGAGCTTTCCTAACCAACCTGCCATATTTCAGCCAATGTGACCAATGCAAGCCACCCACCAAGAGGACCCTGTATTTGGCCACTTGTGCATTCTCCAAGTCCTATCCATCCTGCCCCCCACCTTTTATTAGTTCTTTGGACAAGCAATTTTTGCTGTCAAGAGTTTCAATGATCTAATATAGAACTTTCCTAAAAAGAGAGGATTATCCTGATGTGGCAAGGATTTTGGGGGTCAACTTTGCCGTTAAAGGGATACACCATTGTGGGCCCAAAACCAATTTCCCATGTGGAAGATTCTTTGGTCATTCAACCTTGTTCACTAAACAACCTCACTAGGCAGACTTGCCATCCCTGTACACACAGTTGGATGCAGTATTCTTTCACACAGAGGGAAAGGCACCAGGGCTCCATATAATATGCTACTACGGTATCTAGATTATGAAGCTAAGCATTATTACTCAATAGTTATATTGATGAAGATATGGAAGGAAAGAAATCATGGAGAAATTACTAGTGATTGGTATCTTAAGAACATGGTTTGGTTGTTTAGATTTTAATAATTGTTTCAAATTACTTTTTTATGGTAACTTCCAGATGTACTAATTATAGCAATTCTCCTATCACTATTTTTAGTAAATTCTGATGTCATGAAAGGAGAGTTTTTGCCAGAAAATTTTCTCCCTCTCTCTCTCTCTCTCTCTCTCTCTCTCTCTCTCTCTTTCTCTCTCTCTCTCTCAAATTGGAAACTGCCCCACCCAAGACTACAACAATTCCCACAAGAAGACCCAGGCCCACTCCCACCCTGGACAGGTAGCCCTGTACACAGGCTATAACAAAGACAAAAGACCTAAGCTCTCTTTCTCTTATTTCTTTTTCTAGGCAATCTATCTTTTGTCTGTTTATCCCAACAGTAAGCACCCTACTTGCTTTTACATCCATACTCTTCTTCTCTAATCATCCACAGCCTTTCGTTCACCTCACAAAGGCTACCACCAGATACCAAGTTAGTAGGACCCCTACCCATCCTGCATCATATATATTGTCAAATTTAATTAAATTCTAAAATATACAAATACTATATCTGGTCTGCATCATAGATGTTTCTGTTTACCCATGGGAAAACTTGTTTCTGTTTATTCTCAAAGAAATGCTTAGACACCTGACTGAAGCATTTGGAGTAGCAACCAACTGCTCCAAAAGTGTTATGTGAATGTCTTAACAGACATTTTTTGAGATAAATATCAACAGACATACTTTTGACTTGGTGAAATTGTTATACGTTATACAGAAAAATTACCTTAATCAGAAGCCTAATATCTAGAAGATTGATGACATCAGTCATTTCTATCACATGAACCATGTAGCTAATCCAAACCATCTATCACAAAGTTTTTACTTTTGAAGGAAAAACCAGCAACACTGAAGAAGGAAACTATAAGGGCACCAAGTACACAATCCGATCCTGGCTAAGCATCATAGCTACAGGGATGTAGTCTCATCTTTCTTTTGATATTCTTTGCACATAAATATATACTTTCTTTTGTATATCCCTCTGTAGAGCTCCCTAATGTCCTGGGGGTCTCTATATTAGTACACTTGCTTATTTATGTTTTTTCATTTTTTTGGGGGGGGGGGTGGGGGAGCCAGTGGTGTTAATCTGGATGCCTTCCAAGGGTTGTTGGGCCGAAACCTTCCCTTGACAGAATGGAGAAGAAAGGAATACAAAGTACTCATTTGGACTACAAACACATAGGGCTGTCAAATGGTCAGGTTTGAGTCAGGACAGGGTGTCCCAATCCCAAACCAAATATTAATCAGGACAAAATTGTAGACCCAGACTATATATCTATATATCTATATATATATATATATAAATTTTACATAATTTAACCTATAACCGTAATAAAAATGACAGTAAAATAGTATTTTATTTATATGTTAGTAATTCAAGTGTTTGGTCCGGAACAAGCAAGAACCAGAACCGACCCAATTATTCAGGGCAAAATCCCAGAACCAGAACAAACATAACCAGTCCGGTTGGTTTGGTTATGTCAGGTAGACTCAACCCATTGACAGCCCTACAAACACATTGCCACTTGAAAGATTCCCCAGGTCATTCAGACTTTTCTAGATAAACCTACGAGAAGATACCTGGAAATTGATAAAAGACTTTCTGTAGATTGGGAGGAGTTCTGCCTGGGAATGTCACAAGAAGCTTTACCTCATCCTCTCTTCAGTCACATTCAGATTCAAGAATATGTGACTGGAGGAAGAAATTTTTCTCAAGTAACTTCGGAACAGGTGTTTGTTTCAAGTCAAAAGAAAAGCTGGCCATATCATAGTTCTGAAGCTGAAATGCTTTAATGTAGTAAAGAATGAAAAAAGGAACACCTTTGAAAGAGCGAAACAGAGGAAAGTGGAGTTGCTCTCTTTATTTCGAAAATCAATTGCATGGAAAAGGGAAGAGCACACCAAACAAGATAGCCCAATGACAAGAAGCTAAATAGCAATTTCGTACGTGTGACACCAGGAGGAAGTTAATAGAGGCAGAGAGAACACAGGTAATTTGGATTCATAAGGGGTACAATAACATGAAATACTTCTACCAGCAGGCAACTGCCAGGAAGAAAGAAAGCTCCTCTTACAAGCTCATGGTAGAATGAACCAGGGACTGACCAACTGCATATTCAGCAGATCATCAAAACCTTCAACTCCCAAGGGGTACAATAACACGAAATACTTCTACCAGCAGGCTACTGCCAGGATGAAAGAAAGTTCCTCTTACAAGCTCATGGTAGAATGAACCTGTGATTGACCAACTGCATAAACAGACCATCAAAACCTTCAACTACCAATTACTGAATAAGCAATTGAAAAGAAGAACCAAGGTGGAGGGCTTGCCTTTTAATATCAACGATGACATTCAAATAGCTGAAAAGCCATTCGATGAGGAGGTGAGGAAGACAATAAATAAAATAGAAGGAGACAAGGTAATAGACCATGATAAATTCACCATCACCTTCACTGAAAAGACTTGTGAATTTATCAAGAATGATTTAATGAATGTCTTAAATGTAGTTTTCAAAGAACCCAGGCAAGGCTAGGTTCTTGTCACCTAGGAGACGGATTATTTTTTAAATAAAAAACATGAATCCTAGGGTAATTTCTTAGGTTCCATAGCAACCAGCAACCATCTTCCACTAGTAATTATGTACAATCTTCATAAAAAAAAGTATACACTTCATATTAAAACATAGAAGATCAACATATGTATGACAAGATCAAGAAGAAAAGAAAATTCAGAAAATATAGGTGCAGAGCCATGTTTGCCTTAGAAAAATAAGAAAAGAAAGGGTTAAAGAAAAAGAAGAATGTGTTGATTGGACAAAATTTTAAATTCATGCTAGCTTGTTGGTCAGGTTTTAAATTGTTCAAGGGTTGAAGACGGCATACACCAATATGTGAGTTAAACCTATTGATCGAACCCTAACAAATAAGAAAATAATAAAAAGAACTTCGTTTATAAACCCAAAAAATGAATAATTCAGTTTATTTATTAATCTCAAAAACTAAAGAATACGACAATATTTCATAGTGCCATGTACAAAACAACTAGGCACTAAGTGAGCTAACCCTCCATGGGTGCCTTGTCACCTAGACATCACCTTGACAACTATGGTCTTGAATAATTTCCATTCAAACCATCATTGGAAAAAAAAAATCCTGGTGCCACTTTCATCACTCTAGTTTCAATTAAACATGGTACCTCGGAGTTCAAAGACTATGGTCAATTAGTCCCTTTGAGAGTGGACACAAAATCATGCAGGAAAATTTGTTTCTAGGATTCTTGACAAGGATGCAGGAAATTCTATGCAGTATGATGATCTCACCTTCACAAGGACCTTTTCTCCCTGATCACCAAATTTTAAATGGAATTCTCGTAGCAAGCAAGTTGACTGACTCCGCGATTAGAACTGGGAAGACAGGAGTTATATGCAAAATCAAGCTCGAGAAGGCATATGATCATGTAAGTTGGAACTATCTCAATTATATCCTGAGGATGAACTTCAGTAACAGATGGAGATGATGGATTAATACTGTGTATATCTTCTATGCTTTCTATCTTCATTAATGTAAATGGAGAGTATACAGGATTCTTTGACATCTCTAGAGAGCTGGGACAAGTATGTCTTCTCCTCTATTGTTCTTATGTGTTATGGAGACCCTTAATAGGCTTTTCTTTTTGGATTAGTGAGACCCTGAACAGGTTCACAAACCAAGGCTTCTGAGGGCGGTTTTCTAGAGGCTTTTGGTTTCTTGAAGGCTCCCCTACCACCTCCCCCAAATTTTCTGATAATAATATAATACTTCTTTGCGACTGTTGAGGAACAACTCCTATATCTGAGATGTTAATTACGAATTTACAATGATGGTTTGAAGCTATTTTGGATATTGGACCTTTGGATCAATATCCAGGAAAGTGAAAGTAATGGCTGTTGTTAATGTCAATAATTTTGATGTTTTGTCTGTCTACCTTGGTTGTAGGACTGGCCATCCCCATTCAAAATATATTGACATGCCTTTGGGTGGATACTGCAACTCTAATTCTATTTGGAAACCCATTATTGAAAGAATTTATAAGAAGTTGACCTCTAAAGGGGATGATCACTCTCATTAGGAATGCTTTAATTAACCTTCCTACATCAAAATCAAGACTGCCCTTTTTCACTTTCCTTGCTCAATACATATTTCTCTTCCAGTTCCCAGAAGGCTTTTCTTGCTAACCCCCCTATAAGATATAGACCCAAAATCTTGCTTACCCGGACTTCAGTTTCCTCTATTTTTTTTTTCCAAATCCATATCCTTCTACTTACCTCGACCAATAATCATCTTGTCGTCATCCTCCTCTTCTTTCTCTTAGCATCGTCTCCGATCTCTTCCCCTTTTAGTGTTGCATCTTCTAATTGAACATCTAATGCAGATCCTAAACTTCCCTCCACCCCTTACTTCAAAGAATCCAATCCAGAACTGATTTTAATACTGTTATGTGTTCTATTTTTATTCTAAAACCCCTTCATCTTGTAGTACATCTTATACTTACTACTAGGATGCACACCAAAAAGCCCAGCCTTCAATCTTTTGTGGCATGAATTAGGTGGCCAGCATTTGAGTCCTTGTGTTTTTTTCTGATTAACCACTGACCCATCACCGTTCTTTATCTCTTCAATCATGACAGCAACTTTTTTCCTCCCTAAATCCACCTCCAATTTTCCAATGAACACATGGGATAACAAAACATTGTCTACTTTACTTTCTCCACTTCCTTACATGACTTTTCTGGATTCTTAGACATTTCCAATCCTTTTTCCCCAAACAGAACAATCCTCCAATCTTCTACTGATGTTTAGACTTGAGACCAGCTTACGAACAGTTTGATAACTGATTTCGTTTTTGGATAGGATTGACCTCCCTTTCGCTACTTTTTCTCTCTCCTCCCTAGCCATAATGCCCCCCATCAAGTTGATTTCTTGAAACTGAATCGTCACAGTAAGCCCAGACTCTCTAGCTAGATTTGTTGAACAGAGAGCACTTTCCAACTCTGTCTGAATTACTGGTTTAATTGAAGCCCCCCATGGGACCAATTATGCTTCCAAAACAAAGTCCACAAGGGGACGAACTTGAGTAGCATTCCCTTCTTCTGAGCATGAAACCTATTTGTCAAAACCTGCTATCAACCTCTCGGCCGCTAGTACTCTGCTAACCTGACGCTGGTTATTGTCTGAAGATACCTTGTTCAAAATTCAAATCGCCATATTCATCAAAAAAAAAAAATTCAAATCGCCATTAGCTTGAGTGAAACTAGTTATCTCCCACTCCCACTTTTCAAGCTCTTCCTTTCCCGAACCACTGAGCTTCCTGGAGTACTTCAAGAGAGGAGAAAAAGACCTTGTTCAAAATTCCTGGAGTACTTCAAGCTCTTCCTCTCAGCTAGTGTTATGCATCTTCTTTTTTCTTGGTACAAGACATCTTTTATAGGAAGAAAAAAAGAAACAAAAAAAAGATGGGATCCTCCATCCTCCTTCCTCTTCCTCATCCTCCCTCCTCTTGATCCCCCCCCCCCCCAAAGTAAAGGAGGCTTACGCCTCTTATGTTCTGAACTACTATGCCTCATGCCTCCAGGCAGTGAAACACCTTGCATCACGCCTCCACATTTTAAAACATTGGTTTCAATAGCTCTACCACATCACACTTGAGTGTTTCACATTTTTAAAGTAGATGATGATGGATCCAATAGATAATTTACCATCATGGTTTAAAGTATCAGTACACCCAAATGTATCAGCAGGACTGTATCAGCAATATGCCTAATATGGGGTTTCCTGAAAACATCTTTAAACAAGTGTATTGGAACCCTCACGAAACAACACAATATGCCCAATATGGGGTGTATCATATCGATACTTCAGACCTTGTCTACCATCCCCCAACCTTGCCCCCCTCTCATGTGATCAAGTACAAAACCCTTTTATTGCCCCCTCTTCTGTAAATGGCCCATTTAATATATTTCCTGGCCCACCTTAACAACCCCCACATGATAACTTAAGCTCACGCATGCCTCACGCCAATTTGCTCGACCCACCGAAATAAAGGATGGGTCCTTCTTCCTGTTACAACCTCATGTTGGTTCAACTCGCCCTGCATAGTTTCAAATTTTGAAAAGCTTTGTTCAACATTCCCACCTGTCACCATCTGACCACGGGGTCTAACACGCACCTCCCCAACTGCCTTTTCCATACAGCCCTGACCTTCCATTTTGCTGCACATTTCTTTGCGCCTAAAGAAGGTTCTACCAAATTCACCTAGAGAAACTTCCATACAGCCTTGACCTTCCATTGAAGCTCACTCACTATGAGACAAGTGAGCAGGGGACTGTTTGCCAGCCAAGCTTCCATAGGAATTTGAATGGTTGGGACAACAGAAAAGTTTGATCTGATGACCATTCTGGGTCTTTCATGGTCAAGTTGTCCTTTCATATGATCCAACATTCTGTCCTTAATGAATTCCCCCACAAAGCAATCTGGAAATCTGCAGCCCCTTCCACATGTCTTCTTTGCTTGGATTGCCATTGGGAGAAATGCCTCACTTTGGATAGCCTAGCTAGAACTAGAAGAGGCACGTCACAGAACTCCATCACATGCATCTTTTGCAGTAATCATGAAGAGTCAACAAATCACCTTTTGTTGCATTGCAGTCTGCTACTAACCTATGGTCACATTTCCCAACCATATATAGAATCTGGTCTGAGGAACTCAGCAGCCTGGAGGTCTTGTTCCTGGACTATTATATGGACATATGACAAGAAAGGAACAATAGGATTTTCATGAGCAGAAGTCAATCCTTAGAGGAAGTCCTAAGAAACAGAACTGGGATGATCATTACCAATCCCAGAAAACAAAATAAATAAAAATTGGGATGATTGTATCTTGAATGTAGATTCACAAGGATATCTGGGGTGTGGGTGCTAATTCTGTTTGAGTTCAATTCCCTCTTTGTTCATTGATGACTTCTTTTCATAAATGGTGCTAACTGATACATGCATTTATCTTGATGTACATGGAGGATTTCTCCCACTACTACCCTCCCCCCCCCCTTTCTGATTAATATAAATTCATTATCTTCCTTAAAAAATAAAAAAAAAAATGTTTAGATTCGCTAATGATTTCTGAATTTATTTATTTTTTCTTTTAGTCACATTAATGGCCTCTATTATTATTATCTCATGGGTGAGAATGTCCAATAATGGTAAAAACTACAAACCTATTAACTAGAATCCAGGGGACAATTGGCTTATCCACTCATTAATCAATATAATAGAATTGATGGGCCACATGTTTCCTAAAGGTTCATTTATATTATCTATCATCTTCTAGACGCTGGAATGAGACTTTACCGCAACCAATCCTGAAAGCGAGCCACCACCAACATCATTTTCTAACAGATTCCGGCACTTGACATTCTTTTGAAGTAGATGCCTCAACGTGACTAAGGCTGCAGAAAAATTGAAAACAAAATAATCAGACATTTGCTGCCCAACTTTTGCAACTAACAAGATTGCTACTGCACAAGAAAAATGTTACTCATGAATATACAGTTGTCTACAATAAAATTAGACATACCAGCCACGGCCTCTGCAGATCCAAAGCATAAGGAGAAAGTACATAAGCGCTTTATGAAGGCAGCTGCTCTTTGCATGTCATGTTGTCTTCCTTCACACAACAATGTCTTTAGAGCTTCAGCCAACACTTCACCCTGATCAGCTCTGCTTAGAAGACATGAAAATTTCAGAAAAGGTGAACTACTTTGGTCCATTCACACAGCTTAAACCCCAATTAATCAAAAAGAGGGAAAAAAAAAGGAAAAGAAAAACAAGCTTAACTATTGTCATTAACTTAGAAAAAATATTATAGGGTGGATATTTAGGATCATCTGAATATTCAAAATGTTTTGCCTGAATATTCTAAATCAAACCCATCATAACTGTTAAATGCTTGCCTGAAAGGATGGTTTACTAGAAGATAATAGGAAATCAATAACATAGAGTTGTAACAAATTAATTTGAATCCAGTCTAATTAACATTATCCAATTTTGATTGCTTTATAATTGGATCAAATATGGGCAAAATCTAGTTCAACCCAATATGATCCAATCTTTTTTTTTCAGTAAATATGTACTTTTATTTATCAAAAAAATTATCTTTGCACTTACGTCTACAGAAAACTAATGTGTACCTCTATTAGTAAAATTGGTGTGAATGTTGTAAGAAGAGTCATAGGTTAAAGTCTCATAAAAGTTATTTTCAAGTCTTTTTACTAAGGGTAAAAATATCAAATTCATTTTTTATGTTATTAATAGCATATGATATTTTGATCATCTATAGTTTATTTTTTAAACTGGTATTCAATAACCAAATCTGGCTCAATTTTAATCTAAATCCAATGGATAAAATTCAATTCAAATTCAAATTTTAACGAATCGATTTAGAATCTAGGCATATCCAACTTAACCTCGCATCTGTTTGCATCCCTATCCCTACTGGTGGGGTAAGAATATATTTGATGGGTAAAATGTCAGTTTTTGTCTGTCCTATCAGAAATTTGTTGCCCAATACAAACAGTAGAATGAAACACACTTGGAAAAAGTATAATGCTGGTGTATACTTGCTACTGATAAAAGAAATGCCTAGCCATTTTACTGCATTAAACAATAAGTAACAAACTTGCACAAACAATATAAGTAAATTGAAAACAGCTACCCTTTTTTACCAAGCTTGAAATAGGTAAAATTAGATTAAGTCAATTAGGTAATTGAGGGAAAAAAAGGACTGAATTTTGTATCTTGTTCAGTTTGGCAATGCAAGTATAACTTAGTATTTAGAAATTCGAAGCTTCAAGCAAAAGATGGACATGAGGAGCAAAGGGAGCCCAGCTTTATGTGGTAATCTACTGACATGCTCAACCAACACAAAATGACAAAAGTCACATAATGAAGAATTTGCAGCCAAAAAACTCATTTATAAAAAAAAAGATTTTGCAGCCAAAAAAAATCATTTATCAAAAAAAAAAAAAGATTTTGCAGCCAAAAATCTAATAGGTGGATAGTTGCTCAAATTTATATCCTGCACATGTCAGTAGTGAAAGCGGTACAAACCTGTTGGGTCTGTACTCAAGTAGCAGATTGTATAGCTGGACATAGAACTCATTTAGATCAACATTCAAAGCATCAAGGTTACTCCTCATTACTTTGAATGCAACAATGCAGCATCTAAGGCGTTCAGAAACAGTCAAACAGTTTTCTGGGGAATCATCAGAGCTGCTACCACCACAGGCAAGCTTTTTGAGGCAATTCATAAGATCACCCATAAAATCTAAGTCAATCAGATGAGAGAACTTCCCCAATCCATCCAGACAAGGAGCTAGTAATGGGTGTGCCCCAAATCCACCAGGTACAGAACTGGCATTCACTTTAGACCTGAAAACAACAAAATCAGGAAAAAAAAATGATCTCAGATACTTGAGGTAGAAGTCAACAAATACAACCAGTTTCATTGGGGTAATAGCAACAAAGACATAGTTTTGGGACAGTCTTTTGTTCATAAAAATGATTGGGAAAAGAAACCAAATCTCAATGAATACTAATTTTCTGAAATGGAAAGAGAGAGAATGTTGCCACATGATCTTTATCAAACAGAAAACGAAGTAAGTTCATATCTCAAACCAATATTCTAGTGTCTAGTTAAAATCCCCAAGTCTCTTTAAACCAAGTTTTAATTACAATGGACTAAAAAAGTTCAGGCATTCATATCACCAATGCATCTATTTTCCTTCATAACAAATTAATAACACAAGCATGCAGTGACACAAAAAGATATAATGGCGCATATACAACAGAAGAGAAACTATAGTATTCAAACAAAGTAATCCAAATAGAAGATTTTCCAATGATAACACTGGTAGACGATCATAAAGTATGGAGAAATAATGATAAATCATGAGAACTTTTTTCCAAAATAATGAATATTAAACCAGATAAGAGGATAAAACCATTAGATAAGAAAAAAGCACTGCTTTTAACCAATGAGACTATAGAGGAAATAGCAGGTATAAGTATTGAATCGCTATGTGGAGTACTGGCAATAACCAAATGATGCACACTCACCAATGCTATTGTTGGACAATGTTTGCCCTCATGATCCAATAGGATATGTAAACTACTTTTATTTTGAATAAAAGATTTGTTTCATGTACAATCACATATGCCTTTGGGTGTTCATCTCTATGAATAACCCTTGATCAACATTTTAGGTTTATGTTAATTATGAATAAAATAGAGACAAATATGATCAGTATGCAGACCGAAACTATTCCCAAACAGTAGATGAACTTGGGTTGTTCACCCTGACAAGGTTGACATACTTATGCCACCTTATGGGAGGAAGCAGTTTGCATAACTGCTAGGGTGAGACCCAAGGCACATGTATGGGTGTCTATTTCATGAGAAACATTGAATTGGACCACTTTCAGAACTTTTTCACTGGTGGAGCACCTGGATTTTTGCATGTAATCCCAGACATGACAATTGTACTCTACCAGGTATCAAACTTGTCTGCTTTTGATAATGCCAACTAGTGAGGTCCTTCTGAGGCCAATACCCGGGTATGTTGGAGCAGGTAAGAATGACATCTAGGTAAGTATGGGAGTGGCTCTTCTTGTTGTTTGGGTGCAGGTTGCTTAGGCCAGCTGATGTAAGTTTGATTTTTTATCCTTCTTTCTTCCCTTGGCATCATAGAAGAAGAAGAATTATGTGGAGGTGTGCAAGAGCAGCGCTGATTTGGACAGTGTGGGAAGAGAGAAATGCCATAATCTTCCAAGAGGAGAGAAGCCTAGAAGAGCTAAGGGAGTGCATTCTAAATAGAGTGATCATGTGGCTAAAATCACTGGACTTATTCCACCAAATCTCATTTAATGAGATATCGAGGAATTGGTTATCAGTGGCAAACTGTTCATCTTTAAAGGCTAGAATAAGTATGGGTTGGGAACCCCCTCCAGCCCTCCTAAAAGATTCGTGAAGTTGAATTTTGATGGCAGAAGCCTTGGTAATCCAGGCCCCTCAGGGGTGGGAGGGGTAACGAGGAATGAGAGTGGTAATGTGGTTCTCATTTATTCGGGTCCCCTAGGAGTTGGAAACTCTACTAGGGCAGAAATTCTAGCTGCTATCCAGGGCGTACAACTAGCAGTTCAGATAGGTGATAGTGGGCTGGCTACAAAACCCAGACTCTAAAGAATGGTGCTTTAAGAATGAAATTAAAAAGTTCAAGTGGCTGACAGGGAATTTGGTTGTGAGAATATAATGGGTGGGGAGATCAGCAAATGCTATGGCTGCTTGTCTTGCAAAGCAAGGGCAAACAAGGAACGATTTTATTGGGTCCAACTGTAGTTTAAATCTGTTTTCTATCTTTTGAATTCTTCTTCTTGTTAGGAGAGGATGCAGCTCGTGCTTCTCCATGGGAAGCTTGTAACTGAATTATTCTTTCTAATAATGAAATATTGCTTATTTATCAAAAAAAAAATGATATCTGGGTAAGTAATCATTGTGATGGGATCTGCCATTTTGTCTGAAGTAGGTTTTGCAAATATTAAATTAAGTAAATACTTTCAAAATGGTTTGAAAAATGTGTTTTCCTAGGGTTCCATCATGCAAAGGATGTGACACTAGATTTCTTGGTTAGGGAACAATCCCCAATTAAGAGTGTTGGACATTGATGGCAGTGATATTGCATTGCAAGAGTCAATTTGGGCCCAAAATCCTAATGGACACATTTCAGTTAGAACCAATGGGTTTAGGCACTAAGGGTGGCAAAGTCCAAATATTAAATGTAAGACATTATTGGGCCCATTTGTAGGCCGAACTACCATGGACAAATTCACCTTAATATGAATTCGGCCATGGTGGTCCCACTCACTCTAGGACTTGATAAAAAAGAGGAAGAGACTCCTATATTGCTTCAAACTGAACTCCTATGGATCAACACCTAACAAACTCACTGTCATAACTCACAAGTACTCTGATTTCTAGAAGGAAACTTCAACTGGTACAACCAACTTTTAGAATGTCTCAGTTTGATTAGGATTTGAACCTAGTTTGACTAGGAAAGTTATGGCTGAATGAGGAGAGCTCTTCTAACCAATTCTTTTCCAATTGGATTGGGGGTTTGACTAGGGGTTTAAGAAGCTCTCTAAGAGATGGAACAAACCCTAAGTTTTCAAACCATCATAAGAGAACCATTTCTCCTCAATTCAGCTTCCTAAGAGAACCAAACTAGTTCTTAAATCTTGCCCTAATTGGTGTTCAACAAAAGTTGTTTGAAACCATCATTAAACCAGGCCAATTGCAGCCAAGGTTACTGTGTTTGACACCTTGGAAAGCATGCAAAAGTTGCCAAAATTCATCCTACACATCAAAGAACTAATTGGTTGAGCAAGATCAAGATTGCACCACTTACAACCTCTTTCCAGGTTCATGAGACAATGGCATATTGGGTGTGAATGGCATAGTGACTCACTGCATTTGTGGTGGGATTATCCTACAGGTATGATGTTAAAACTTAGACTTTTGGGTCCAAAATATCTCGGTCCAAACCCTTTCTATTCATGATAATTTGGTCCAAACCCTTTGTTTGTTCCCTCATTGGAGAAAATTGTTTCTTTATGTGAATCGTTTCAGCACTCAAACTGCAATTTTGCACTGCAAGGTGCCAACCAGCTGGTTGGTAAGGTCTCCTGCTGGCCATAGCAGACTTTGGATCGAATCCTGCCTGCACCTAGGTTGGCGGGTTACAGGTTGGGGAATGGGCTACCCCATTGAGTAGCTCTTCAAATGAAATTAAAAAAAAAAAAAAAAAATCTTTGCACTCTGATGTCCGATTGGGGTGATCTTTTTTTTTATTTTGGGTAAAACATCTTGGGGCCTCAAGTTGCAATTTTAAGCATTTTTTACAATTAAAAAAAAACTGAATGAAAAATATAAATTAATAATATTTATATATACAAATATTACATCTCAAAAATAATTATACATTTTTATTAATAACATACATGTTTATACATACCTATACACACACACACACATATATACATATATTGTAGTACAGTCTGACCTGTTCGACACGGATGGTTGAACCAGTGACCTGTGACCCAGAAACAAAAACGATTTGGAAGAGGCAAGGCCACAAGAAGGCACCAAGATTGAAGGCACTGACATGGATGGAATAGTGCCTTGTGGCATGCTGCAGGTGGGTCATAAAAAGCAGAACCTTTACCCACCATTAAAGGAAGAGTAGCAAAACAGATAGGAAACACACCTGATGGAAGTTGGTTGCAAGGTATGCTTTAAGATGCGAAAATATGTTTGAAATACAGCAGAAAGCGTCTCTGACTGCATCCTTCTTCTTTCTTCAATGTCTGGAGCAAAGGAAACAGCCTTCAGATCGGCATGGACCTATGCATAACATCAAAAATCCTAAGTAACACACCCAATGGAAGAATGATTAACAGAAAAATTAAAAAAAAAAAAAAAAGCAAAAAGAAATTAAGGGCTCTCGTGAATCATACTATACCTCTGCCCTTGTCTTTGACAGCAATTCCTGTCTACTCTTCTTTCTGTCACTGACTTGCATATTCTTTAGCTCTTGAGCATTTTTCTTTCTCTTATTTTTCTTGCCTTTGACATCATCAGCATCTTTTGACAGTTCAGACTTCCCAAGATCCTCAGCAAAAGTCAAGGACAAGAAAACCTGATACATCATGGAAAGGAAGTAAATAAAACGAAAAACAATTAAAGTATTAAATTTTAACAAGTTAATTTTAATCATTGGGTTTTATATTTATTTGTTCTTAAAGACAGACCGCCGAGCCTCCACCTGTTTCTCCAAACAGGAATCTTTGTTCTCCACACCTAGGATCTTCCTTCATCTATTTGCCATAACAAGCCTTTCCTCCATCTCATCCTCCATCAGTCCTCAACTCTTCTTATAAATAACTGAGTTGTTAGATCATTGAAGTCATTGGAATGAAGGGTTCAGTCTAGACACAACATCTGTCCCTCATACTTGAGATATTGTATGACACGTATTAGTTTTCAAGGACAATAAAATGCTAAATAATAGGATCTAAGCAGTTTCTATGGGTTTAAATGTTAGAACCCCCCGTTAAACATACATAAAAAAATGGAGAATTGAAGCTTTAGACGCTTGATATTGAAAAGTTCAGTATCAAGTGTGTTAATGATTTGAACCTCAGATACAAATACCAAGATGACACTGAAATTTAAAAAACAGATACAAAAGCATGATAATAAGCATATTAAATGGGATATTAACACCTCTATCCATGTCTGGGAAATTAGGAAATGGAATGTCATATCCCTGTCTCCCTCATCCATGTCTATACTGGTATTCATTTGTGAATGAAAATGTACAGACACTTCAAGATGCAGATTTTCTAATCATTCTTGATCAAGTATTCAGATGTAACATATACGAGGAATGATGGTACTTTAGAAAGAATATTTTTATTCAAAGACTTTGATATAATATCAGATTCACTGGGGTTTTTTTCGAAATTTAGACAATTCTAGTGTCAATACAAAGCACTAGTCTCATTAAAGAGATCAATGCAAGCGATAACATTAGCCCTGAAATTTTTTTTAATCTTCTCTTCTTTTTCTCTCTTATCTCAGTAGGCACGTCGAAAAAATAAATAAATAAATAAAAACGCTCCCGAAGTAAATCAACATATAAAAACCCTTAATACCTCAATAGAATCAGGATGCAGCTGACAATCATGAACCTTCACATGATCCGCTATCAAGTGAACAGCATGACCAGTAGCTTCCCCACCATGCTTTCCCTCATTGGCAAAAAGTGATTTCACAGTTGCACAACAGAATTTTCTGTAACATATAAAATACATACTTCTCAAAAGGTGCATATCAAAAAGGCAAAAAAAAAAGAACCTTAAGAAGGCAATTAACAATGAAAATTAGAGACTCAACACTTTTGCTGACACCAAAGTAAGGATCCACAGACAATTATGCCTCCCGGGAAGCCATTAAGAAGCTGTCTTCAACTTGAACCACATGTATGCATAGAAGGCATAGTTGTACATTGTGTTATAAAATACTTTTATATTCTTAATTGTTTGAGATTATAATTATAAAATAGACATTATTAAACTAAAACATTCATTTTGTGTATTTATATACTAATTTCCTGTTATTATTTTCTTATTTCTTAGGGTTTAATCAACACAAACATTGCTAAATGCTGTATTTAACCCTCAAAGACTTCAAAATCTGAACCAATAAGTAAAGAACTTAAAATTTCATCTAATCAACACATTGTCTGTTCCTCTTTTCCTATAACAAAATAGGGGTTCAGCCCCCATATTATTTGAATTTTCTTTTCTTTCTTCTTTTTCTTATGAATATGTTAATTTTCTATACTTCAACATGAAGTTTAAACTTTCCTTTATGAAAACTATGGATAATTATTAAGGAAATATGGTTATGCCATGGAACCTGGGGAATTACCCTAGAATATATAATTTTTACTTAAAAAATCCATCGCCTAGGCAACTAGGCGACAAGGCACCCCCTTGTTGCCTAGCCTCGCCTTGGTGCCTTGAAAACTATGCTTCCAATGACCTAAGCCACAACCTATATCCTTCTATAGGAAACCTCCAAAGCCACTTTCCTAGGAGGGTTGTATTATTTTTAGTCAAATTTCCAATGCTAAGTATTCCCAATTCTTTTTGTTTACACACTTGCTCTCATTTTATCACATGGCCTTTTTTCCGCTCACCTATTTCCCACAGGAAGTCCCCCATAAACTTTTCTAGTTGCCTTGCCATCTTACCTAGTATTCTAAAAGTGGATAGGTAATAGGTAAGCAGGTTGGCTAAGGTGGGTTTGATCAAAGTGGCTCTTCCTCCTATGGATATCTAGCATCTTTTCAACAAAGCTAATTTTTCACAAATCTTTCTACCACTAGTTTCCAAAAGCTTTTTATTTTCGGATTAGGCATACCAAGATACTCTAGATGCCAATTTTTAATCTCACAGCCCAGCACACATGCCACCAATTGAATTTCTTGTTCTTCCATGTTAATTCCTACCACACAACTCTTACCCCAGTTCACTTTCAACATTGAAATCCTTTGGAACCCATCTACTAAAGCTTTCAAATTTCTTAGACGAGATTCATTACAATCCCCACAAAAAATGATTTTGTCATCTACAAATTGTAGATGGGTAACAAGAATTTCATTTCTTCCAATCCTCAAGCCTCTAAACTGATTTTTTAAATCAACCTTGATAATCAGTTTGCTAAGAACCTTAGCAACAAAGGTAAATAGGAAAGGGGGGATGGGATTTCCCTGTCTTAAACCTTTGCTAGGAAGATATCCATGCCTACCCTAGTGTTTTAAAAGCCCAAGGGCTAATTTGCGCCCAAGGCGAGGCATGTTCCTTTTAAAAGCAAGGCACAAAAATACAAAAAATTGCTAAAAAAAAGTCAGAAAATTCAAAAAAAAATCCAAAAAATTCAAAACAAATGCAAAAATATTAAACATAATATTAATAAGAAATATAAACTTAAGTTTTAAAATTAATGGTTTTAAAAAACCCATTATCTAAAATTAAAAGGGAAAATTCCCGATAGGTACCTTGTACTTTAGGTCAAGTGCCAATTTAGTACCCGAATTTTAAAACACGACAATCTGGTACCCGAATTTTCAAGATACAACAATTTAGTACATGTTAACCAACTGTTAAGTGTCATGGGAAAAGACACAAATACCCTTCAACTATCATATAATTTTCTTTATCAACCCTCTATTAATAAAGCAACAACGATCCCAATTTCCCACTAACCAAACCAAACACAAAGCATAAGAATTCAAATATATGAAAATGAGCCAAGTGGTCATTACTCGGAAGGTAATAGGCTAATAGCAGCTCCCCTCCCTGGTAATTACAGTTGCTTTCTTCCAAGCTTCTCACCTGTTAATTTGGCTCGCCTTGCATGCCAAATCCCCACTTTTTCCTCCTAATTTATTTGTTAAAGGTTTTTCTTTTTTATTTTTTAGTTTGACCACTTTACTAAACTCTATTTGCCTAAGGATTCAAATGTCTTTCATCACTCTCTATACATTTCTTCCCGTCTTTTTCCACTTGCATGTTCGCAGGAAATGGCAGGTGTTTCTACTAAAAGAATTCCAGTTTTGCAGAAGGCGAATAGAGGTAGCGAGGTAAAATGGATGGCCTTCGATTCCCATAAAGAACAAGACAAAGCAGACGTGTTCTTTCAGGGCCGACGTGTGTGAACCAACAACATAAAATGGTTCATGTGGTGCCTCTCTTTTGATAGAATCAGAAATGTGTGAGTCGGCGACGTGTTCTTTCAGGGTGCTCATTTCATTGTCGTTTTTCCTATTTTTTATGAGGTGATCCAGGCGGGAAATTATTTAAATCTATATTAAAATGGGGTTTCAGTCCTTTTTTAATTCATTAAGTCGTTCATTTATCTCCAAAGGTATATATAAGTCGAGGGAGAGGAGGAGAAGATAAGAGAGATTCGAGATATATCTCGTTGATCTTATTCTTCTTGTTCTTCCTCTCTGTTCTCCAATCCAATCGCAACAGTCAAGAATATTTCGAAACCTTCTCGATTCAGGTAGGATTCCGTCAAGATAGTCGGAATTTTGGTCATTGTGGTTCAAGGTCAGAGTCCTTGGAGCATAGTTCTTCTTGTGGTTTCACCAGCGTAAGCAGCAGTTGCAGAAGCCACAACCTATCAAGTAGCAGCTCCGTCAACGCCACCAGATACAAGCCAAGAGTGAAGAACCATTTTCATACCCACCCTAGCCCAAACCCAAATTGTGGTACTCGAGTGCTACTGCTTGGCCGGGGAATGCAGGTAATCGGGACAGGTGATCGACAATATGGGAAATTTTTTGAGTGGGCATAGTACGGACGCTGGAGATTGAGTTGGCCGACCTAAAGCGTCGGAACAAAAACAAGAGTTGTAACAGTAGCAATCGTAATACCAGGAATGGTACCTATGGTGGCAGAAACAATCCTGATGAAACAGGAAAAACGACTATGAAGGAATGAAGGACAACAGGAAAAGCGACGATGAAACGAGCACCCTTTTTTCTTGAGGAGTAGTTCTCTTTATCTCTCTTGATCAGGAGCGTCAAGCGTGGGCATGTTGGTAGCCACGGTGGTGAACTAAGAACACCACTCCTCCCGCTGGTCATGGTGGCGGACAGCGGCGAGCCCTAGCTAGTGTTTTCATCATCAAATGAAGGCGTGGACTGTTGAGAGCTTGGCTTGGGCTTCATTTTGTTGAGAAAGAAGATAATGAATGGTGTATTTTATTTTCAAGGGTAATTTTGGCATTTCCAAAAGTTTTAAATCGCACATGAGGTCACGTGATATACACAACTGACGGTCCATTAACAATAGGTACTAAATTGTTGCATTTCAAAAGTTCGAGTACCAGATTGTCACGTTTTAAAGTTCGGGTACTAAATTGGCACTCGGCCTAAAGTACAGGGTACCTATCGAGAATTTTCCCAAATTAAAATACATAAACATAACATGTAAAGCATATTCAAATGAAAATTTAAAAATAAAATCAAACATATAAAACATTTTCAAGCATGTAAAGCCCACAATCTCTTTTTTTCTTCAATTGCATTACTTCAAGTAGCTAACATGATGTAAAACAAATTACATTTCTAATTCTACAAGTCACCTTTGTGCCACACCCCTCGAGGCAAGCCCAATCAAGTCCATGTTAGGGTCTTAAATTCTTAATCCTCACACAAAAATAATGATTTTATAATTTTATTTGCCTTTTAAGAAGATATATTATTAAGATGAATGAATGAACAACATTAGCAAATAAGGGGTTCTCGGAGCTTTGGTGAGTGAGCAAAGCGAGGGGTGTGGTTGGGGGTCTGAGGGCGGAGCCCCCGGCCCAGCTACTAGGTTCAAAAAAAGGCAAAAAAGCGTACAATTTTCAAAAGGTGCACGTTTGGGCCAAGGTGCATGCCTAGGCGCACCAAGCGTGTGCCTAGGACCTAGACGAGGCACCTGCCCTAAAATGCGCCTCACTTGTGCGCCTAGGCGCATGCCTTTTAAATCACTGGCCTACCCCATATGTCAAAAATTGAGAAATGTATTGAACTAATGTACCCTTTAATCCACTTTGTCCATCTCTCTCTCAAGCCAAAATTTTCCAAAAGGACAAGAAGAAATGACCAATCCACCATGTCATAGGCTTTTTCCAAATATAACTTGCAAATTAAGCCTCTCTCCCCCTATTTCCTTTTTTTTCAGCCACAACTCATTTGCTACTAGGATTTGGTCTATAATTTGTCTCCCTTCTACAAAGGATGTTTGATTTTTGAGAGATTACTGAGGGAAAAATAGTTCCCAACCTCCTTGCAATCTACCAAGACTGTACCAATGATATTATAAAGGCTTCCTATGAGATTTATAGGTATGTAGTCTTTCAAAGTTTTAGCCTCTTTCTTTTTAGGCACTAGGGTCAGGTAGGTGGCATTTGCTCTTGGTGAGACTTTCCTTTTCTAATGAAATTCAAAAAACATACCCATCATGTCCTTTATAATCTCCCAACAATCTTGGTAGGCCATTGAAAAACCATTAGAACTTGGAGCTTTAGATATTTCATTGAGAAAATTTCTTCATGAACCTCATCCACAATGAAATTCCTTTATAAAAAAGTTGTTTTTGTCTCGGGCACTTTGTTCCAATCCAAATTACTCAAATCAAGGTGTCTATTTCCTATGGTGGCAAAGGTTGATTTAAAATGATCCACAAAGATCTTAACAATTTCCCCCTCCCTATCTATCACTCGGCCTTCAACCTCAATACGAGAGATCAATCTTTTCCTTCTTCCATTTGCTAACGAGAGGAAGAATTTTGTATTGCCATCTCCTTCCACCATTTGCATCTTGATTTGCTGTCTCCAAGAGATTTCTTCCTTTCTTAACATCCCTTCTAATTCCACCTTTAGGCTCCATCTCTCTGTTCTTTTCTCCACATTAATCCCCCTTCTGGCTTCTTTTTGATCTAGCTCCTCTATCCTTTTAGCAATTTTTCTTTTTTGATTCTTCTATTCTCCCAAATTCTTCTTTGTTCCATTCCTTGATCCTTTCTTTCAACCTCTTTAGTTTCTTTAGACTTTAGTAAATCTCACCCTTTATTTCTCACATTGATTCCACTCTCCACCCACCGGGCACTAACCCTTTAGTTCAATGAATTTTGGGATTTCCAGCCACATATTTTCAAATCTAAAGGGTGTGGAGAGCCCTAGAGGAGTTGCTTGATTAAGGCATAAAGGACAATGATCAAAGGTTCCCTAGGTAGAGATTTTAAAATTAAATTTCCCCAAAGCTCCTCCTAATCTACTAATGAAAGGAATCTATCTAACTTGGAGCATACTTGGTTTTCCTAAAGTTTGACCAGGTAAAAGAGGCATAACTCTAGAGATTCTACTAGGGTATTGAACTTTCCCATGCTTGTGGTTATGGTCTGGTTCGGGTTATTTGTTTCATTTGTGAATCTTATAGCATTTAAGTCTCCCCCCAAACACCATGGTCCCTCCCATAGGCCCCTAATTGCAGATAGTTCCCTCCACAAGAGGCCCCTATCTCTGTATAAGTTAGGGCCATAAACATTTGTGAAAACCTATTCTCTTCCATCACCCACTTTCTTTGCTTTTATTGAAACCGAAAATAGCCCAATCAACTCCTCTTGACACCCCACCTCCTTATTTGTCCACACTGTAATAATTCTGAAACACCCCAAGAGGGGGCAGAACCAACTCAAACCTCTACTACTACAGATACTTCTTATCCATCTTCTATCCACCTCTGAGAACTTTGTTTCTTGCAGCATTAACATATATGGTCTCTTTTCTTACCACATTCTTGATAATTCTCCTTTTTCTTGAACTCCCTAAACCCTTTAGATTCCAACAAAGAATCATCATTGTAACTATTATAGAAGCCTCAAACTATCCGCACATGAGCTGAGTGCCAATTTAGTACCTAAGCTCAGTGTTTTAAAAGCACAAGGCGCAAAAAAGGCACATGGGCCAATTTGCGACTGAGGCACAAAGCAAGGCACACGCCTTTTTTAAGCAAGGTGCAAAAATTAAAAAAAAAAAAAGCTAAAAATCAAAAAATGCAAAAAAAAATCAAAAATCAAAAAATTATTAAACATAATATTAATAAAAATACACTTTAATTTTAAAATAAATGTTTTAAAAAACCTATTATCTAATATTAAAATACATAAATATAACATGTGAAGCATATTGAAATGAGAATTTAAAAATAAAATCAAATATATAAAACATTTTCAAGCATATAAAACCCACTCTTTTTTTCCTCAATTGCATTACTTCAAGTAGCTAATGTGATGTAAAATATATTACATTCCTGATTCTACGAACAGCCTTTGTACCACACCCCTCGAGGCAAGCCCAAACAAGTCCCCTATTTGGTAATGTTGTTCATTCATTCATCCTAATAAAATGTCTTCTTAAAAAGCAATTAAAACTATAAAATCATTATTTTTTGTGTGAGAGAACTAGGAAATTAAGACCTAATATGGACTTGTTTGGGCTTGCCTCGAAGGGTGTGGCACGGGGTCCGGAGGCTGAGCCCCCAACCTAGTCACTAGACATAAAAAAGTAAAAAAGTGTTGGTTTCAAAAGGCGCAAGCCTAGGCGAGGGCGCCTACCTTGAAATGCGAATCGTCTGTGCACCTATGCGCACCTTTCAAATCACTAACTGATCTACCCTCTTTTGACTCTCGTCCTTATCGTACGATACTACACTGGCAAGTTTTCCAACCTCCCTCATCCTTCTCTTTCTTTTTTTATTACCTTCCACTTCCTTCATATGGTATACTTTCAGTTTGGCAAGTTCTTTTGATCTCTTAAGTTTCTTCCCCTTCTTTGTTTGATCACTACCTTTTTTTTTATGAGTTGTTTGATCACTACTTTTTCCTCCTCTCTCTTTAATTTGGCCATCAATCTCCTCTTTCTCTACTAGTTCTATGGTAATCCCCTACACTTCTAACCTTTTCTCATTCTTATCCTCCAGTTCAACTTAAGTTTGCTAGGTGTCCAAATACCATGTCCATAATCTCCTCCTCCTCCTCCACTGTCACTTCAACTCTTCCACTCTTCTCAAACCCAATAGGGTCAAAGCTCGCTTAAGGTGTGGCACCAACAGAGGGATTAGCATCAGGCTAAGTAGAAACAAAACCAAAGGAGAAGACAGTGAAAGGAGGAACAAAAGAGGGAAGGGGGGGAAGAGACTCCCTAAACCGAAATAGTACAAACTTTCCCAATGTTAAGCTTTGAATGGTCAAATTCCTTTTCTTGATCAACCTATACAGCTAGCAAGTTTTGTTCCTCAAGCATTCCTCTGCTCCGTTCATTTTGATCCTCTTCACCCCATTTACGGACACCATGTTCTTGCATTTGACCTGTTCCTAGATTTTCCTCTCCCTGAGGTTCCTCCTGAGATCCCCCACAGTCAGCAGTAGTTTCTTCCACTCCCATTCCTTCAGCTCCAGAACTTCTGTACCCAATTGTTCTTCAAAAAGGAGCTTTGTACCAAGTTGCTCTATGTCCTCAATCTTGCAACTTTTTGTTGAGTCCACACTTCCAATATTTGACGGTTCGTTAACTACTTCATCTAAATCCCTAAGTTCCTCCCAGTCAGTTTCATCATCAAAGTCATGCTCTCGCTCCCTGTCATAAAGCGGATTGGGTTTATCAGGGGTGATTGAGTGTTCCACCAAGAAAATCTTCCAACATAAACTCTTCCTTGGAGATTCTAGGCCTTTTGCCACTAAAGAGAGAAAAGGGAGCCTGGCTCTACATGAATTCTTCGCAACCTGAGCCTGAACTTGATGAAAGCTTAGTTGTTTTGAATGGGACTATGATATACCATAATTTGTGTCCCTATTCTATTGCTCTTGAGGAAGCACCAGCTTCTTAAGTGAATCATGTGTCTCCAGTTCTGTTCTAATCCCTACGACAGGTTTAGGCATTGATTCAATCCGTATCTAATAGATGTTATCACTGGTTTGGTTTTGATCTTACTACTTCCACATAAGAGGCCCTGTGGCCCTTGGATTAAAATCAAAAAGAAAAAATTGAAATATTATCCTTTGAAGGAAGTGTTTCGGTTTCTAACACTTCCTCCAACTTTTTAGTTTCCAAAATTTTAGCTTCATCTCCACATTTCCTTCCATTCACCTAGCTTACTCCACGTGGCATCTAGTATGACACATCATCACCTTCTTCCTTCAACTAGGAGTTCCAAAGCAGCGCTTCAGCTTCCGATGCAATACAGATTGTTATCCAGGCATCATCAGAAAACACCTCCAACACTTAGGGGTGTTTCCTGGCTTCATTCCCACTAGTTTGATCTTTTTATCTTGCAATTCCTTCATACAGCAGCCTTCTAAGCTCCTCTGCCAATAGCAGCAACTCTAGAAAAATTGCTCCTACCAAAGGTTTAAAGGTAGTCCCAGAAGCTTGATAACCAGACTACCCTCCAAGCCTATTTCTTCATTACAGTTGAGCAACTAACTTTCTATTTACAGTTTTCCATATCAAGTTTCAAAAGCCATCAGTTCCAACTGAAAATTCCCCATATCTAAAATTGCCTTCCTTCCACGAAAAGGTACAAGGGTTGCCTTTTCTTTGGATTGAGTTTGTCACATTTTCCTTTGTCGTGACAATCTTCCTCCCTTCCCTTCTGTGTTTGTTCAGACTTCTTCTCCGGGGCTCTTAGCATTTCCAATTCCTCTAGGCTCTTCGTACTTCGATTGGAAATCTTCTGGCAGGCATCACATTTGTTTCTTCCCTTGGCCGAAAAATTCTGTTAATGTAATATACCAAGCTTTATTGTTTCTTCTGTTCTCGACCAAAAACCACTTTCCTCCTCTATCTATCTTATTCATCCACCCCTCTTTCTTCATTGAGAAAATCAGGCCATCTATGAATTCTTTGAGCCAATTCAGAACCACCAAGTCCAAGATGACCATTGCTTGTTTATCTTCTCGATTTTCAGATTTATTCCACCTTTAGATTTTGAATCCTCCAGTAGTAGTCTTTTCTTCACCTTGATTTCTTTCCTCTACCTTGTCGCTAGAATGAAGTTCTCCATGGCTACTCCTCCCCAGACCAGATGTGCTCCAGGACTTGTCAATACTTAGTTACTTACTACCTCTCGTTTCTTTGGGATGAATTTTATCTATTTCAAAGAAAATAAAACTTAATATATCTTGTGTTTTGTTCTTGTTTTTTATGGACAGGGTGCCATCTCATCACCCATTTTATCGTAACCTTCTTTTTATTCTAATCAAATTTATCTTCAATTATCCAAGAATAGAGGAGAAAAATTATGATTCCCACAAAAGGTAACATGCAGAACTTTACAATAACGAGAATGTTGAACTTCCACAACCAGTATAAGCCGCTAGAGCAAGTTGTGAATCTTCTAGTGTGACATCCTAACAGTTGGGGGCTGGGACAGTGGGAACATTGAGAAGAATGCAAAATCCAAAAATAATAATTGAATGAGTACGACCAAAGGGCAAAATGCTATGGCTCTAAAGAAAGGAAAAGGCAAGTCAACAAAGGATCCCATGGGCCTCTTTACTTCATAATAACTTATCAAAAACTAGAGTTCAGGCATACAGAGATAACATCTCATTAAGACAAATCCAACAATCAGCAAACTCTTTGGAATGATGGATTATCTTGGCCAGGTTTAGGGAGATTGGAACTGTACTCAGAATCATCTCTCCAAGGATAGTATTTATTGGTGTTACTTTTTTTTAATTGTTATTGTGCCAGCTTGTCTGTTTGTACTCAGCATGGTTGATAAGTCTCCTTATGGGTTATTTGTAAATCATAACTCCCATGCTATTAGAATCAAATAAAAGTTAAAGTTCAGAAGCACAGCAAGTCTAAAAATGGACTGTCTTTTCCAGAATGTTACCTTAGTCAAAAAACTACTACTAGGAAATTGTTGAAATGCTCAAAGAAAAAATGTATGGATATAGAACCTTATGACATCATCGGAGGAACTTATATTCTTTACGACAGCAACTAACAGATTATCACTGAAGTTGAAGTGGGGAACTGCATCTAGTAGAGCACAGATACAACGAACAGCAACATGTTGGAAAGATGGCTGCTTTTCTAAAGCTATCAGCTTCTGCAGGTATGCCTAATAAATATATAAAACAATAGTTAGAACAATCCCATTACAAGAATTAACATACAGATGAAGACTGATAAGCAAAGCAGTCAAAATCTTGTGATTTACAATAAGATTCACAGACTGAAATCTGAATTATGAACCCCAAAGGCTCAGATACAAATCTTACCACTTCCTTCTAAAAAAATATATTTATCTATTAATGCTTAAATCCTACAATTCAATTCAGAATCTTATGGTTGACCCAAATGATGCAATTCAAATCAACTTAACCAGGGCCCATGCCTGTACTGTACCAATACTTTTTTTCTGTTTTTTTTTTTTGATTCAAGGGATTTTATCTTTTAAACCTTTGCTAGATTAGAAATTGGTTTGGGTTATACAAATCAATCTAAAGATCCTTTTGACTTTATTTTCCACCAGTTTTGCATATTAAAGAACCATTATGTGTGGTTATCTGACCTTGAAATTGAATTTAATTACACCACCTATGATGCAATTCAAATCAACTTAACCAGGGCCCATGCCTGTACTGTACCAATATTTTTTTTCTGTTTTTTTTTTTTTTGATTCAAGGGATTTTATCTTTTAAACCTTTGCTAGATTAGAAATTGGTTTGGGTTATACAAATCAATCTAAAGATCCTTTTGACTTTATTTTCCACCAGTTTTGCATATTAAAGAACCATTATGTGTGGTTATCTGACCTTGAAATTGAATTTAATTACACCATCTATGGATTTTAGTGAAGACATGGTAAATATTATAATAGTGATTACCTGTACAATGGATGTGGATTTAAAATTGGGTTTTATCACCGTCCCTATTTTTTTAAGTTTTTTCTATGTACCAGCCTGAGGCATGCATGTTGCTCATGCTTTTTTTGATCAGTATGCATGTTAGTCATGTTATGAACCTAGATAAGACATGTACAAGAATCATAAGGAGAAAGAGGGGACAGGGGGGAAGAGAGGGAAAGAGAGAGAGAAGTATTCATGAAACAGTACCATATGGTTGGGATTTTATTCAATAAAAATAGTTGGGGTATTGTACTGGCCCAAACGACTAGTCTAGCCTCACCTTGAAAGGCTATAGTGAATTGTGATACACTTCACCTTTTCTCTAGTCTCACCTTGAAAGGCTATACTGAATTATGATGCCCCTTCCTTTTTCTGGCATTTTGTGAGATATGAGGTTTGTTCTAGTAAGAAATTTAAAAGGTGTGCCTAGGCACACAGGCAAGGCACATTTTAGGGTATGTGGCTTGCCTCGAGGGGCTTGGTACAAAGGCAGCTCGTAGAATCAAGAATGCATAATGTTTAACATCACATTAACTATTTGGAATACAGTGTTTTAAAAGGCATGGAAGGCATATGCCTCCTGGCGAAGCACTTCCAAAACGCCCTGAGGCATATGCTAGAGGCACTGACACCTTTGAGGCGTATGCCTCAGGTGCAAGAGGCATATGCCTCATGCGCTTTTTTCATGAGGTGTGCTAGAGGCGTACGCCTCATGTACATCTTATATAAAAAGACAAAAAAAAAAGAAAGGAAAGGAAAGGAAAAGAAAAGAAAAGAAAGGGAAGGGAAAGAAAAGAAAGGGAAGAAGAAAAGAGAAAAGGAAACAAAATGAAAGGAAAGGGAAGAGAAGAGAAGAAAAGAAAAGAAAAGATAAGGGGAAAGAAAGTGGTTTGCCCCCTGTCCCTTCAACTGGGGGGGGCCCCTTTCAACTAATGTTGTGCATCTTTATTCTTCTTAATATAAAAGATTTTTATTAAAAATAAAGAAAAATGAATCCCCCCTTCCTCCTCCTAACCCCCCACCCCTTAAGGAGACTTACGCCTCTTGCGTTCTGAACCACTCTCACGCCTCTAGGTAGTGGAACGTCTCACGTCACACCTCCACGTTTTAAAGCATTGTTGGAAACTTGAATAAGTTTTATATGTTATGCTTGATTTTATTTTTAAATTTTCATTTTAAATATGTTTTACATGTTATGTTTATGTATTTTAATTTGAGATAATAGGTTTTTCAAAAGCATTTATTTTAAATTTTAGGTTTATATTTTAATTAATAATGTGTTTAATATTTTGCTTTTTTGAATTTTTGGCATTCTTCTGAATTTTTCTTTTTTTTTTTTTTTGCATTTTTAAGCTTTGCTTCAAAAAGGCACACCCCTCACCTTGCACCTTGTGCCTTGGACGCAAAATGGCCCTTGCACTTTAAAAATGACCATGACTTGGACATGTGCATAGAAGACCATCAACAGCACCCATAAGAAGAAGTGGTTTGTTGCCAATTGAAGGGGCTAAAAGGGCTAGGCTTAGACCAGAAGGACATGGATGAAGTAGTAAGAAATGATTTAAGCACAACAATAGATATGGCATTAAACAGAATTGAATGGAGAAACAGAATTCATGTAGACAAACCCATATAGTTGTGACAAAGCTTGAATGATGATGATGGTATTACGAATCACAATTTCCTCATTTGTTTTTTTTTTCTAAACAAACAGAAATTTTCAGTTTCCTCATTTGTCTCTTTCACACCTCATGGCATGTATTGGAATTTTGGTTTTAGGATGAGTTTGAGGGACTTTGAAACTTCTTCAGCCTTAAGTTTTGTGGAAAACTATTCAAGGGGCCTTTCTCGAAACCATTAAACAATCATCATATTTGGATTATTAACACATTTAGTGATTTTAATTGTGCTTCATTTTACCAGACCCTATCTCTCATCCATTCTTTTTTACAGGCAATCCAATGAAAAAATAGAGTGGACCAGTACCACCAAAAATCAAGGCTTCCCTTGGGAGGTGCCTTCATGGAAAAATCAACACTTTTACCATTCTTCGAAAGAGGAAGACTCATATTTTTTCCCTTTGTTTTGCATGTGGAGAATTTATTTATGACTTACTAATCTCTTGCTCACACATATCTAATATCTTAGATTGGTTCTCTACTCTTTTTGGTTGTATCTGGATTCCCTCTTCCTCTTCAAGCCTTCTTTCCACAACTTACCAAGAAAGAGAGGGAGAATTATGTGGAGGTGCACAGCACAGAAATGGTTTGGACGATTTGGGAAGAAAGGACTCAAAGAATCTTTAAGGAAAAGACACACTGCAAGGAAGTCCTCATTGACAGCATCTCAGATTCTTGGTTAAACTTGCTCATTGAATAGAAACAATGAATATGTTCAGTATCTTGTCAGTGGATGCCATACTCAGAAACTGGAAGAATGTAGTTTGGGCTTCAACAATAAAAAGAATCACCCCATCACCTTGGGGACAAAAATAACTTCAACTTTGCTGGCTGTAGTGTTGGCAACCCTGGAACCTCAGGTGTATGAGTATGTAGAGATGCAAATAAGAGCAGTTCTAGCCTTGTATTCCAGACCAGTAGGACAAAGAGACTCCAAACAAGCTGAGCTGTTAGCAGTACTACACAATTTGAGAGTGGAAAAGCTACTAAGTTACAAGAACTCAGTGGTAGAAAGGGTCCCAAGGATAGTGATTGGCTGGTTCAGAGCAAAAAACAAGGGCTATGGAAATTTAAAGGGGCCACTAACAAACTGCAGTGTTTATTAGGGAACCGCATGTGACCTTCAATTAATTTAGATTAGCCAATGGCCTGGCTGATATACTGGCCAAACAAGGGGCAACCAGGGAACATTTTTACTAGGGTCAAATGTATGTTAATGATCAAAATGGGGTTAGCGGGCAAACCGCCAGCACAAACCAAAGATTCTTTTTTTTATGAATGAAGAAGTAGTTTTATTAAAGAGAGTAGAGAACAAAAGAGAGCACAATCAACCTTGGAGGAGGTACGAGATGCTACCTCCCCTTAAGGGTCAATACAGACCCAAGTCTTGACAAAAAACAAAACAGAACTATAGATTAGCCCAATACAAAGAAGCCCGGGAAACCCTTGTTTTGCCAGAGTCTGCCAAAGCATTTGATCTGCTAATCCACTGGAAGTTGACTGACATATTCCTTGTGATCCCATTTTACTTTTTCCAGGAGATCTCTGTAGCCCCAAACAGTACTGATCGGATTCAGCAGCCAACACATACCACCTTTGAGTCACCTGCACCCAAAGTTGGTTAGCAATTTGTAGGCCCTTGTACAGCTGCAAGTATTTCAGCCCTTGTTGAGTCTCCAACTCCCACTGGACCTGAGAATAAAGAGATAATGTTGTCGTCCTTGTCCCTCAAAACCCCTCCAGTGCCTGAGGGCCCTGGATTGCCTTGGCTGCTACCATCAAAGTTCAGCTTTACAACCCCTTCTGGAGAAGGTGTACACCTTACTTGTGCCCTAATCTGAACTTTCTATGATGACTGATCTTTTGAGCTTGCTGAATTCAGTTTTCTTGAGTGAAGGTGGCTCGGATTCTAAAGTATGGGGTCCTAACTCTGATGGGGAGTTCTCTTGTAAGTCCTTTTGTTCTCTGGTTGCCACCTCTTCTTTCCCAGTCAAGGAAATTTGGTGTTCTTCCATTCCCCCTAAAATCAGTCCCGCAACTGGTGTGTTCTTTGCAAGTTGAATGGTGAGACTGTGTTTCATCTTCTTATCTCTTGCCCTTTTATTAGCTTTCTTTGGGATTGGGTTACTTCTCTTTTTGGATGCAGTTGGTCTTCTCCTGATAGGTTGGAGGGTTTGTTTAGACCTACTAGAATTATTTGTACAAAAAAGAGGGGCAGGACCTTATGGAGATGCACTAGAGCAGCACTAATTTGGACAGTGTGGGAGGAAAGAAATGCAAGAATATTTAAAGAGAAGGAACGAAGCAAGGAAGCCTTGGTTGAAACTATAACATTGAGTAGCACACTGGGCAAAAAGTTTGAAGCTGTTTTCAGATTTCGAGATTGAAGATTTCTTCAGAGCTTGGAGTATCATTGCTGCATCCTCAACTACAAGACAGACCTATTGTTTAGCCCCCTTGCTTTGTAATTTTCTTAATCTTAATTAATACATTTCACGGTTAATCAAAAAAAAAAAAACTACAAGACAGACTTGTTGAGGTTTGGTCTCCCCCAATAAATGGTGGAAAGAAACTAAATTTTGATGGGAGCTGTTTGGGTAACCCAGGCCCCTCAGGTATTTGGGGGGGTGGGGTCATTATGGATGAAGAGGGGAACATAATTGCTTTATACTTTAGCCCTGTGGAGCAGGATGACGTGGCAAGATTGAAGAGGGGAACTGGGTATTAGTAGGCTGATGATTGAGAGAGACTCTAAAACAGTGGTCAAGTGGCTGGTAAAAGGGGAGGAAAGGGGAGGGGTGGCACGGCATTTGAGGAATGATTTCAGAAAATACAAATGGTTATCACCAAAGTTTTTGAACCGCCATTGACCCGGACGGTCAGACCGCTCGGACCAGAAACCGTTCAGGCAACCGGTACAGTTTTACCCCAAACCCAGTCTTTGGTCAAAAACCGTTGACCCGGATGTTTTGACCGTTGAACTGTTCGACCCGGAGAACGGTTTGCGGCTTACTAAGTTGGAGCAAGAATGAAAAGAGAAGATCTCTCAGATCTGAGATCTACTGGAGAGAGAGAGAGAGAGAGAGATCAGTTGAGGGATGTGTGAGATAGTGAGAGAGATCTGGGAGAGCAGGCTAGAGTCTAGATGACAGATCTGAGAGAGAGAGAGAGAGAGATCTGAGACTAAGAGAAATCTCAGATTTACTTTCATCGCCGCTGCTGTAGTTCGCCATCACCGTCGCCGTCACTATTGCTGCTGTAAGTCGCCGTCGTCGTCGCCACTGCAGCCTGCAAGTGACCTCCTCCTCCTCTTCCTTCTTCTTCTTCTTCTCTTCTAAACTCTCTCAGCCATCGGCAGCTTCTCACATCTCTATCATTCTCAAACAGTCAAACCTTTTTTCTCTTGTATTTATATGCATCTTACCCTAATATTCCAGTCTAATGGGTAAGATGACATATCACCAGTTACAATATTTAAACCATTCGAACCATTTGACCCGGATGGTCGAACCGCTGACCCGGAAACTGGTGGCCAGAACAGTTCCGTTTCCAGGCCGGTTTTTAAAACCTTGGTTGTCACAGGACACGTTAATCCGAGTGAAATGGGTGAGGAGGACTGCTAATAGCTTGGCAGATAGCTTAGCCAAGCAAGGGGTACATAGAACACATGTTTTGGGCTCAAATGTAGTACTGAACTGGGACAGCTTCTCTAGCTGGTTTACTTCACAACTTCTTTTTGTAATCATGCTTTTCTCGTAATTAATGAAATATTTTGTGTTGCTGATCAAAAAAAATAAAGAGGTTGATAAGCTATATACTGTGTCTAGTTAGAAGTTATGTGTTTGGTTCCAGTTCCGCCATACATGTATATAGAAAGGGAAAATACACAATATGTATCACTAGGTATGCTAATCATACATATATACCACAAAAGGATCAAGTAACCAAACAGCATTTACAGCCTTGTATGGTAGCAGACAGAACTTACATAGCATCTCTTAACCTTAAGAATAAATCTTCATTGAAATACCAGACATGCTAATAAATAAGAATGGAAACAAACCTTGTATGAGGACAGAAGTGTAGATTCATAGTACCGCGTTTTCCTTACAGCCTTAGAAACAGTCATCTCCTGCTCTTTTTCAGTGGGAAGTCTGATACGATAGCTGTTGGAATCAAAAAAAGTGAAAGGTCAGAAAATAAGTCAGGCACCAATAGCATGCAACAAGCATTATAAAGTGAAAGCAAATAATAATACCCAGGAATAATATCTTTGAAAACAGCCAACAGGGATAGCAGCCCAAGTTTGACAATATTATGATCTTCATCTTTAGAAATCTGCAACATCTCCTTTAAGAATTTAATATTTGACTCTGGATCAGCGAGTAGAGCCATTCCCAGCTCTGCAAGTTTACACTTTTTCATTGCAAATGCTTCTTCAGCTGAAATCTCTTCCTTCACCTTAGCCTATAGAAAGTAAAATGAAAGGATATACCAATCAAAAAACATGATGGACACACTGTAGTGTCTAACAAACATTTGGCTGGCAATAAAAAACAATGTATTAGAAAAACGAGGAATGTTCACTGTTAGTTATAGACTCCACAAGTAGGCAAGAAACATAGTTATACTTTAAAAGGAGGCAACCTGATTTACATAAAAAGAAAATAGGGATCCCTGGATTAGGATTGCAAATGATATACTGTTTTTTTTTTTTTGAACAGCAAAGAAATTCATTTATTAATTTAAATCTGAATTTAAGATACAATAATTCCTAAAACAAAGTTAGTTTACAACAGTGCCAAAAATAAGGGTGGTCTATTAGCTCCCTGCTTGGCTAACATATCCGCCAACCCATTAGTTTCCCTTTTAACCCATTTGAGAGTAGAGTTAAATCTCTTTGCAAGTTGGTCAATCTGTCTAAAAGTGATCTTAGCTTCCAAAGGTGCTGACTCAATTTGCATTGCCCATGTTATAATCAGAAGCGAGCCTTCAATTTCCAGCTCTCTTGCCCCTAATTGTTCAGCAAGCTTCAGTCCTTGCACAGGGCCTTTGATTCAGCTTGAATCAAGTCTGCATACCCGATTTGTCCTGAGAACAAGGCCAACACTGCTCCTTGATGGTTTCAAAAGATTTCCCCCTACTCCTGCTCTTCACAGGTTGCCAAATGAACTACCATCAGTTTTGTTACCCCTGGTGGTTTCCACTCCACTCTTATAGCTTCTCTATGTTGTTCTAAGAGTGCCACCTCCAATCAATTTCCTAAGAAGCCATCCGTGAGAATACCTTTTAACAACTCCAAGGTTTTAACCCAATGTACCAATCTGATTTTGATGGTTTCAATCACCTCCTCTAAGGATTTACTTTTTTCCTTGAAGATCCTCTGGTTTCTCTCTTCCCAAATAGACCAAACTATAGCAGCACGTACTGTCTTCCACATGCATCTTCCTCTTTTCTTCTGTTGCCTTGGGAAGGTTGGGTTGAACAGACTCGCTATGTCTTGTGGCCTGGGAGAGCCCATCTGTATCCAAATAGAGAACAAAAATAGTCCCAAATACAAGAAACAAATGACCAGGAGAGCAGTAAGTGAGAGAGGGTTTCACCACAAGCCTTGCAGAGAACAAACACATGAGGAGAAAGGCACATGTTTGGCCTTTTTTTCTGTAGCACATCACACGTTTACCTTCCCTAGAAACATCTCCCAGCACAGAGCTTGTACTTTAGGAGGAATTGGTTTACACCATATTTCTCTTATAGGAAAATTCACCCCCACACTAGCCGATTGGGCAAGTATGTTGAAGAAGGAACAGGAAAATAAACCATCTGAAGCTGGATGTCAAATTCTATTATCACAGCTATATAGCTCCAGGTAAACCACTTCCAATTTTGATAAAAGGACAAGGAGAGAATTACACTCATCTCTCAAACCCCTTCTACACCCTAAATCCCAGTTTAACCCAGATTCTGAGGGTGTAGCTACCCTTGCTATAAGTTCAGCCTTTAGGTTTGACAGAGCACAGAGGTTAGGGAATTACAAGCTAAGAGGTTGGTCTCCAAGCCAAAGGTCTTCCCAAAATAAAACTTTGTTCCCACACCCAACATCAAGATAAATGAAATTAGGAAACAAAGGCAAGATTTCAGAAATTGCTTTCCAAGGGGAATTAGAAGCTACATTAGTTGCTAGTTTTGCATCCCAGCCATTTGTCGCTATTCCATGAATGTTTTCAATGACCCTATGCTACAGTCTATCTTCCTCACAGGGAAACCTCCATAACCATTTTTCTAGTAGGGTTGTATTCCTCTTCACTAGATTCCCAACCCCTAGCCCTTCCTACTCCTTGGTTATACAAACCTGATCCAAGTTAACTAGTTGTTTCAATGACCCTGTGCTACAGTCTATCTTCCTCACAGGGAAACCTCCATAACCATTTTTCTAGTAGGGTTGTATTCCTCTTCACTAGATTCCCAACCCCTAGCCCTCCCTACTCCTTGGTTATACAAACCTGATCCCAGTTAACTAGTTGGTCCTTTTTCTCCTCTCCTGGCTCCCATAAGAAATCCCTCATTATTTTCTCTAGCTGCCTAGCTACTTTTTCTGGGATCCTAAAGGTAGACAAGTAAGTGGGCAAGTTTGCTAAGGTGGACTTAATCAAAGCAATTCTTCCCCCCAATGAGATGTAATTTCTCTTCCACATGGCTAACTTCTTAGTGAATCTTTCTATGACTGATTTCCAAAAGCCCTCATGTTTTGGGTTGCCACCCAAAGGCAAACCAAGGTACTCTAATGGCCATCTTTTCACCTCACACTCAAGTAATTGAGCCACTAATTAGATTTCATCCTCTTCCATATTAACTCCTGCCACACAACTTTTTCCCCAATTTACCTTCAATTTAGAGATCCTTTGAAATTCTTCCACTAGCATTTTCAAATTCCTCAAGCTATAATCATCAACCTCCTCACAAAAAATGATAATATCATCTACAAATTGCAAGTGAGATACCACCACCTCAAATCTCCCTACCCTCCAACCTTTGATAAACCTTATAGATCAGCTTCTTTAAGATTGCAAATGTTATACTTTTCAATCACAGCCATTTTAAAAATTTAAAGAAATAGAAAGTACTACTCTGACCATATCTTACTGACCTAAAAAAACAGATCTTTGCAATATTCTAGACAAAGGCAAAGCTAGGTGACAGGGAGGTGCCTTGTCATCTAGGAGATAAGTTTTCTAAAATTAATATCCATCTATCTATCTATATATTCTTAATTTATATATATATATATTAAGAATCAGGTAGTTTCCAAGGCTACAATGCTACAAACTTTCATCTAGTGTCAGGAAAATAATTTATTAGTTACTTCTTTATATCAACAAGACATCGTTGCCTTACCAATATTAAAAAAATAAGTTATTCACCGTTTAAAGAATCGTCTTTGAAACTATAAAGAAAATAGAGATTGCCAATTTAAATGAGGGAAATACCAACACTTCAGCTTGTGGATTTGTTTGCAGTTCCTCTGTTTTGGTTAGTTCTTTCTCTTGCCTTTTTGCCTCTTTCTTACTTTTCTTCAGCTTCGCCCTCCTTTCTGCTTTTGTGAGCTTCACTATGCTTTTATCAGCCTTGTTATCTTCATTACTCATTGCATTTTCATTGTCATCTTCCTTGGGTGCATCTTCAGATTTCCTGGATTCCTTTGCCACTGCATTAAATGTGAAACATCTAAGCTTATCAACCAAATGCTTACTTGGCTACATTTGAAACAAAAACAGTAATTTTGCAAGCAAAAGAGAGAATGAACAAAAAATCTCACTTGTTCTATAATAAAGCTTGCCATCTAAGGTCTTAACAGGAAGAGCATCCACAGGATCAACTTGAACTCCATCTTCCTCATTTTCTTTCTCTAGAGACCTATTCTTTCTAATCCGCTTCTCGTACAATGCTTCTATTTCTTCCTCTTTTTTATTAGCAACACGAGTCACATGCCTTTAGATTTGCAAACAACATTGATTAAACCACAATACCATTCACTACAGAAGAACATATTAACAATTCATAATAAAGCTATGAGATTATAAGTTAAAACTCCAATGACTATGCCTGAAACCCTAGAAAACATACTAATACAGCATAACAAGCAGTGCACATGAACTCAAAGATGATGTGGTGTTGTAGTTCAAATTTACAAACCTTGTAATCGACTGAGTATCTAGCTTTGAAACAAATCCAGCATACTCTTGATTGTCCTTCACAAATTGCACATCCTCATCGGAGACTTCAATCTCATCTTCTTTTAATTCTGGAGGGAGCTGAGGCGGGAGGATTACCTTCTTCTTCTTCCCCATTCAAAGCAGTTGAGAGTGTGAAGGCAGGGTTCTTTCAGAGACAACGGTTAAGAAGAAAAGGCCCCAATTCTCTGTTTTCTAGTCTGTGGATCAAAGACTTGATCAGATTGAGTTAATAAGAAAGGCTACCACCAGGAGATGCTTTTCTGCTTTTCTGAATATCTGAATGTTGTAACCTTTGAGGAGAAAAAGAAATTGCTTTTTAAATCCACCCCTCAAAATAAATATGTTTGGAAAATGCAAATGTCGTAACATTTGAAATATTTCTATTTGCCCATTTTCATGAACTTAATATCATTTATGAGATCCTTTTGAACTAAAGTATATAAAAAGGTTGCAAATGAGCACTATAAATATAAAACCATCAATAAGAAACATAAGAACAAAGGGCGAAGATTGTGTTAAATGCACTCTCCGTTTCAAAGAAACTGTAAAGAGATGACCTACAACATTCATTAACCATCATGCTGAGCAACAACTTTCAAACAAACAATCATTGAGCAGAGATAAAATTGCTTCAGCACACAATATATGCAAATCCAAATGTGAAAAGATAAAAGAAAAATTAAAGGGATACTGAAGATACCTCACGCCGTTGTGAACACCAGAGATTGCTGAAGTTTGTCGTGAAAAGAGAAGTAAAAGAGGGGTTAGGGTTTAGCTAGTGTAGCATGGGAACGGCCCACTTTGGCGGGCCGTCCACAATGTAGCAGGCACAGGGCCAGCATGGACAGTGCCTGCCTGGCCCAGAATCTCTCAAAAGGGAAGCCCGGCGTGAAGGTGTAAAACAGGCCCGACCGAGCCAGCCAAGGCACGACCCCTGGGGTTGGGCCAGGCTAAGGGAATGATGTGTCTAAAACAATTATATGATATTATACATGATAATTATATGATACGTCACACTTACTTTTTGCTTACTATGATAATTATATGATACATCACACTTACTTTTTGCTTAATATGATAATTATATGATATTATAGATATGTCTAAATGTTCTTTTTTTGCAAAATTTATGTATTTTTATATTTTATTATTTTTTATTATTTATTTATGACATTAAATGTCAACACGTTTGACATTAAATGTATCTTTGTATTTTCTTTTTTCCTTTCTTTAAGTACTTTGTGACTCTTGGAAGATAAGTGTATTTGTCTTCCACTTGTAAATTTTCTACTGATGAATTAATAAAAGTGTTATTGATCAAAAAAAAAAAAAAAGTTTTGCCAAACAATAAAATAATTTCATTTTTTGTCAGTTATAAATTATGTATTTCATTTTCATTATCAATAAAAATAATTCTTGTTTAATACACTTATTTTTTAATTTGATTAATAAAAATATCATAAATGTCTATTTTTTACATTCTTATTATTTTTCATATTTATTTATATTTTAAAATTTATATTACCTAGCTATGACTTCATAGGTTGGTTAATTTGATTCACATGGTTGAATTGCTTAACCACCACTTGACAAAGAATGGATTTGTTTTTGAGTCAGTTTTAAAATATATGGGTTTATATTGTTATAAATTTTGAAATAGATCTAATTAGTAGCATTTATTAGTGAAAAATAACTTAAATATAGGATTTAATAAGAGAAAATGGGAGTTAATACTTTACGTGTAAGACTTAATGAGAGGGGATTAAATGAGGTGGAAAGTAATAACTGAAGTTACATTTTCAACCCTCACAATTAGAGTTGGACTAAATACACAAATATGGGCATTTTAGTAACCATGAAACTTGGCATTAAAGTTGTAATAAAATGACTTTTATACCCTTTCTCAAACAAAGAAATAAAGGATAATTTTTAGTCCAAAAAAGCTTCCACTCTACAGCCACACTTTTATATATAGTATAAATTTGTATTAAAACATATTAACTAAATTGAAAATGAACCACTCAAACCCATATTGGAATTGTAACATTTCTGATTTTCATTATTCACAAGAAAAAATGAGATCAGCATTAGTTATAGTACATAATAAACAACCATTTTTATTAGCAAAAGATACTAAATTTGAAAATTTTGTACAAACACTTAATCCAACATATAGAAAATTTTCTAGAAATATATCTAGATTAGATGCTATAAAAGATTATGAAACATATTAATTTATACTTTAACGAATCGTGTGACACGACATTTATCTTTTTTCTCCTTTTTTTTATATTTTGTTTTATAAATTCTACATATTCCATGTAGCTTCTTTTGAGTGCTTTTACCACCTCTTAAACTCCCACGAGTCCACATTCTGTGCACCCATGGGTGCACTGGACGCGTGAACCCACCAATCACGTTCAACCACGTCGTCTAGGGGAACGAAGCATAACATTAACGGTGTTAACAAGAGTTTGGCGGTTCAACCAGACAAAAACCAGACTAGCGGCTATCGACGGCGATGACGAGAGCTCCGACGATAAGTTTTCTAGCCTCCTCTTCTTCTTCTCTCTATTGATAGTGACTGATCATCTATAGAAACCGACCACCGAACCAACGGCTATCGGTGGCAACGGCGAGAGCTCCAATGGTAAGTTTTCTTCTTCCTCTCTACTGATCGTGATTGATCATCTGCAGAAACTAGCCACTGAACCAGCGGCTATCGATTGTGATAGTGATATTGGATGAACTGCTCTCGGATTCATCTATACTTGAACCACCCATCAATGACCGAAACTCAAAGACTTCATTACGAAAAGCAGAGCATAATTTCCTTTCTCGAACAATTTATTTTTTTCCTTTTATAGATTTTAAGTTTGTTTTTTCGATTGTCTTCCAGTTCTTTTTTTTCCTTCTTTCATTGATTTGATTTGTCGTTCTCAGCTTTTGGAGAAGTTCTTATATGCCACAGTATCAGCGGTTGCGGTAGAGTGGCGTGTTGTATTGAATTGGCAGAAGAAAATAATAAAACCGTAAGGGGATTAAAAGCAAAAGCTTTTCCCTCTTCATTTTCATATTAACACATAGGGAATCGTGACTCGCCAGTCGCCAAGTAAGAAAACAGAATCGAAAGCATTTACAAGAGATTCCTTTCCCATAACTTTGGTCATATAGTCCACGTGGCTAGTATTTTGCATCATGTGAGTGGAAGTGGAATACGGTTTCATGATGTGGGATCGTCATTTGTGTTGATTTTGGTTAGGTTGATGAATGATGAAGTTGCCACGATCAGTAGAGAGAAGAAAGAAAAGAAGAAGAAGAAGAAGAAGAAGAAGAAGAAGAGGAAGAGGAGAAGGCCAAAAAACTTACCACCGGAGCTCTCGCTGTCACCGTTGATAGTCGCTGGTTCGGTGGCCAGTTTCTATAGATGATCATCACGATTAGTAGAGAGAAGAAGAGGCCAGAAAACTTACCACCGAAGCTCTCGCTGTCACGGCTGATAGCCGCTGGTCCGGTTTCTGTCTGAGTTAAAGAAACCAAACACAAAAGTGGTTGAAATCTGGTTCGATGGATTATCAGCCATACGACCAACAAGTATTTATAGTAGAAAGAATGTTGTAGTTACAACAAACATCTAAAACAGTATGTAACGTGCAGAACTTATCACTATGTGCAAAGCTTATCACACAATATAGAGTTTGGGATCAACACAAATGCATGAGATAAATATTAAGTTGTGTCCTATACGTTAGCTTTCTTCTAATACGCCCCCTCAAGCAAAATGTTCTGGACGGACATGAAGCTTGGAGAAAAAGCAACTAGAATTGTGTTCCACTAAGAGGTTTAGTGAAAATATCCACTACTTGATTGACAGAGGAAATGAATTGCACTTGAAGTGACTTTTGCATCACTAAATCTCGGAGAAAATGGAAGTCTACTTCTATGTGACGGGTTCAAGCATGGAATATTGGGTTAGCAGCAAGGTATGTTGCTCCAATGTTGTCAAACCAAATGAGAGGAAGCTGCTTACGGTGTATTCCAATATCTTTCAACAAGGAATTAATCCATAATAATTCAGTGGCTGTTATAGCACAGGCCCAAAACTCAAATTTTGTACTTGAGTTGGCAACCATTGCTTGCTTCTTAGAGCTCCAGACAATGAACTGCCGTCCCAAGTAGATAGGATATCCCCCCGTGGAGCGTCTATCATCCGAGCAACCTTCCCAATCAGCGTTTGAAAAAGCTTGAAGGATAAGTGGCCCGGAAGAAGATGAGAACAGCAATCCATGATCAAGAATGTGTTTTAAGTACCGAAGAATCCTTTAACAGCCTTCCAATGTTCTGTGGTGGGAGCATGTAAGAATTGACAAACTTTGTTGACTGAAAAGGAATGGCCGGGACGAGTAAGAGTCACATACTGCAAAACACCAACTAGGCTCCGATATTCAGTTGGATTTGGTAAAGAATCACCATTAAGCTTAGAGAGTTTTGAATTCACAACCATAGGGGAAGTAAGAGGCTCTGTGTTTTCCATCCGAGCCTGATGTAGCAGGTCCAAAATATAACGTCTTTGAGAGATGAACAGTCTTGATGGCTTATGTGTAAACTCCATGCCCAAAACGAAGTGGGCTAGGCCTAGATCCTTTAGAGAGAAATGCTTGCCCATGTTAGCAATGACATTGTTCACAAGAGAGGTTGAAGTGCCTATAATGAGAATATAGTCTACATATATTAGCATGTTGACTGGATTGTTGCCATGGGAGTATACAAAAAGAGATGGATCAGTTAACAAACATTTAAACCCCAAGGATTGTGAGTTGTGAGACAGGAATACCAAGATCGGGGCACCTGTCGAAGCCCATAAAGTGCCTTATGGAGCTTACAGACATGAGTAGGAAAATCTGGATTTTCAAACCTTTTGGGCTGTCGAACAAAGATGTCCTCATCAACAAAGCCATTGAGAAATGCATTATCAAACTCAAGTTGTCGAAGCACCCATTTTTGTGAAGTTGCCAATGCAAGAATGGTTCGGATTGTAACCAGTTTGACAACAAGGCTGAATGTCTCTCCAAAATCAACTCCTGGAATTTGATTAAATCCTTGGGCCACAAGACGGGCCCAATGGATCCGTCAGCCCTCTGTTTGACAACAAGGCCGAATGTCAAATCCCAGGATTTGACAACATGGCGATGCTTCCTTTCAATGGCTCCGCTTTGCTCATGAGTATGAGGGCAAGCAAGTCTGTGAGTTATACCATGTTCATCAAGAAATTTGGAAAGATTCTTGTACTCTCCACCCTAGTCAGATTGAAATCTTTTGATCTTGGTGTCAAAAAGGGTTTCAACATGTCGTTTAAATCTCACAAATATGTCAAAGACTTAAGATTTTTTTCACATGGGAAATATCCATGAAAATTTACTAAAATTATCCACGAAAATAACATAATATTGAAAACCATTTATTGACACCACTAGGGCTGGTCCCCAAACATCTGAAAAAACTAAGTCCAAAGGACTATTTGATACTGACAAGGAGGAAGACAGCGACTGCCTATGACTTTTACCCAATTGACAGGGTTCACAAACTTTGGGAAAATCAAACCGCCCTACATATGGTAAGCTAAACCTAGACAAGACTTGCCTCACTACTAGAAGAGCTAGATGGCAAAGTCGTCGATGCCATTCTTCAACAGTGATCCGTTCACCAACACAAGCTTGAGGAGACTTATTCATAACTGAAGCACTACCCGGAAAGCAATATAGTCCATCTCTAATGGTTCCTCGTAGAATTGTTCTCCCCATATAATCCTTCAAAAGAAAATCATCCTGGTGAAACTCAAAATAGGTCATTGTCTCTTGTATATTTGCTAGCAAACAATAAATTTTTTGTAATATCCGGAACATGAAGTAAATCATGCAACCGAAATTGGTAAGGATTAGAAGTAAATATAGAAGATCCAACATGAGATATCTTCAACCGGAATCATTACCAACTTTCACTTGACCACCGCCACTATATTCAGATCGGCTTTGCAGATTATCATTGTTTGGTGTCATATGATGTGTGGCACCAATGTCAGGATACCACATAGGATCAAAGGTTGTGGCAACATGCCCGGCCAAGGCCAAGACCATCTGATTTGGGCAAGAACCCATGGTTCTGCTGCTAAGAGGAATTCTTAGATTTGAAGTTGGCAATATTAGCAGATGGTGATTGAGAATCAAGAGTCAGGGTGCTATGTTGTTCAAGCCAGGCTTCGTGATTCAATAGAATCCCAAGGATGTCATCTACGTCCAATTGATCTAAATCAAATCTGTTAAGTCACTGATGTAACTACAAATTCATATCCGGGACCTAGTCCACAGAGGATGTACATGGTTAAGTCTTGATTGGAAATGGGATCAGCAACCACCGATAAATTATCTGGAATGGACTTTGCTTTGTGAACATAACAAGAGATTGTCATCATACCTTTTTTGAGGCTCTGGAGTTGTCTGCGTAACTAAAGTATCCATGATCAAGAAAGAGTCGAAAAAGACTTCGATAGTGCATTCCAAACTTGATGAGAAGATTGCATGCCTACCACTTGCGACATAACACTCTTGGTTAATGTAGAGGAGATGGGCCAAATGGCCCATAGGCTGTCATTCTATGTTATGTCTATGTTTGCCTCTGTAATGGGCCTTATTCTGAGCCCATACTCTTATATACTCTGTTTTTTGTAATTTCTTGCCCACCCAAGGGCCTCTCTGTAATAATTCAAAAATTAACTTAATAAAATGTTTTAGAGTGTCAGAGGGAGGTTTAGTTTGAACCTCTCACTCTCTAACTCTCATTGTCGCCAGCTCTCTCTCTTTCATCTTCTTAATCTTCTCTTGTTTGTTTTCTGGTTTTGCATCTAATAATCTCAAGCAGTTCTATACTTCAAGATGGTTGTTTTCAACTTGGCATCAGAGCAGGCCAGAGCTTGGCGTGACCCTCATGTGGTTCTAGTCCAGCCCACTGCATGAGGATATTCTAGGGCTGGAAGTTTAAAGTCATTCGCCTGGTTCTTGGAGGTCATTGGAGGGTGCCCAAGTCTCTACCCACTTGGAGAATAGTTCGGGGACCAGGAAGAATCAGAGAGAAAAGTGTTCGGCCTGATTTGAAGCTCAAATCAGAGATTCACATACTGTAAGTTACCGCAGTTATTGCTGAGTTATTTTCTTTGCTTGGGAGGGCTGTTAAAGTACTCGAAACCCCTCTCCATTCTGCCCTACTGGTTGGTTGTTGCTGGACTAATTCAACTCAGAGATTTCTGGGTTATTTTGGGGAGCAGTTCGGTTGTTGTTGGACTGTTAAGTTGCTGAAACTGGCTTGGACTCAGTGGTATTAGTCTCTAATTCAGCCCAGCCTTTTCTCGGACCTATACAAAATACTATTGAAGTGGTTTCTACTAGTTATCAGTAGGGTGTTAACTACTACACACAGAGTGTTTGTTAAAAGGTCTCTTAAGGACTGTGGACTGTTATTTCTTCTCTTTGGGACAACGGTTGTTGGGGACCTGGAATACTTTGTGTTTAGAGGTCTACCGGTTGCACCTTGAAGGCTGAAATAGTTTTTCTTCTTCTAGAAAGAGCTGCCACCGAATTTGGCTATCACGGTAGTCAAGACTGAACTGATTTCGTGAGTTGTGTGGTGTTGTCGATTCAGCTCAAACCAAGTTCATCAAGAATCCCTGCACTTTGAGAAACTTATTAAAACCCTAATTGGAGCCTTTTCATGATGGACTTCCCAGACCTTGAAAGCAAGAATGCTGCTGAATACGGACAGACTTTGGGAACTCCAGCCAATTCTATGTTGGTTGTAACTACAGTTAAACTTGATGGGACCAACTACTTGGCATGGTCACAATCAATGAAAATCCATATTTGTAGCAGAGGAAAATGGGGGTTTGTTTATGAGAGCAAGAATGCTCCCCCAGAAGATGATCCATCTTATGAGAGTTGGATGCAAGAGAACTACACAGTGATTGGGTGGCTTGTGAATTCAATGCAGCCACAGATTAATCAACACTATCTTTGGATGAACTCGGCTAAGAAAATCTGGGATAGTGTTGCAGAAACCTACTCCCAGAAATTGAATGTTGCCAAAACCTATAAACTGAGGAGTGATGTGAAGAATCTAAGACAGGGGGAGAAATCCCTTGCGGCATACTTCTCAACCCTGAAATTTTAATGGCAAGAGATTGATTTGATAGAAGTTGTAACATGGGATACCCCCAATGATGTTGAAACATACAGAAAATTAGTTGAAAGGAACAGGGTCTTTGAGTTCCTAACTGGGCTAAATCCTGAATATGATATCACAAAGCAGAACATTTTGTCCAAGGAAAGTATTTCATTGTCGCAAGCATATGCTTTGGTCAGCAATGAAGAGAGTAGAAGACGAGTACAGGTTCAAGGAGTTGGCATCAATGATCATTTTGCAAATATGGGGTTAAACCCAAAGAGGTTATAAGGGCTCCCAGTGGCACAAGAAAAAAGGTGGTCTGTGAATATTGCAAGAAGCCGAAACACACCAAGGACTAGTGCTGCAAATTGCATCCCAGTCTTGTCCCTGTTCAGTTCCAGAAGAAAAATGATAATAGAAACACAGAAAGTGCAAATGCAGCCATGGGTACAGATACAGAAGTTGAGTCTGCCTGTGCACAGTTGGCAACCATGAAAGCTGAGTATAAGAAGTTTGGAAAGATGATAAGCCATCTTGAAGGTGTAACTTCATCATCCAACCCTTCTAGAAATTCAGCCACCACCGCATTTGCTCACTCAAGTATAAGAGCTTCTGCTAACCATGCATCCACCTCAGGTAATCCTAAAACCCCTTGGATCATAGACTCAGGTGCTTCTAATCACATGACCAACCTTTCCACTTTGTTTGTCTCGTATGATTTGCTTCCTGGTCGTGACAAAATCACCTTAGCTGATGGTTCTCTTGCCTCTATTTCTAGCAAGGGAACTGTCAAGATACAAATTCCTTACTCTTATCTTCCACTCTTCATGTACCTAAATTAAATATCAATTTATTATCTGTAAGTAGCTTGACCAAATCATTGAATTGTTGTGTAACCTTTCCCCTTCTCACTGTGTGTTTCAGAACCTGGAGTCTCGGAAGGTGATTGGGAGTGGCCATGAAGCGAATGAAATATACTTGCTCGACACTCCTGGCCAATGTTTTGATCATCCCAAGAATGTTGCCTTTGGTTCTACTTTTTCATAGTCTGGCAATCGAATTATGTTGAGTCATTGTCGGTTGGGTCATTTACCTTTTTCTGCTTTAAGTCATTTACTTCCCGAATTGTTTAAGGGAGTCGGTGTGTCCAGTCTCAATTGTGAGTCATGTCAGTTGTCAAAGCATTGTAGAAACAATTACCCTGTGAGCAATAAAAGATCTTCTTTCCCTTTTCGTATTGTGCACTCTGATGTGTGGGGGCCTTATCACTTATCTTCTATGGGGGGCTACAGATATTTCATCTTGTTTATTGATGACTTTTCTAGATTCACTTGGATATACCTAATGAAATCCCGTGATGAAGTCCTAAGACTTGTGAGGCAATTTCATGAGCTTGTTTTAACTCAATTTGATACCAGAATTAAGGTTTTCAGATCTGACAATGCAAAAGAGTTTATCCTTGTATCTCTCTGACATGGGGGTTATTCATCAAAGCTCCTGTGTTAGAACCCCTGAACAAAATGGAGTTGCTGAAAGAAAAAATAGACACATCGTTAAAGTTGCAATGAGCATTTTGTTTGCCTTACATGTTCCCACAAGATTTTTGGGTGATGTTGTTCTTACTGCTACCTATCTCATAAACCAGATGCCATCTAGGGTTTTAGGGTTTAAATCTCCATTCAATCTTCTTCATCCAGACAATGATCTCTTCCCGATTCCTCTTCATGTGTTTGGTTGTATCTGTTATGTTCACATTCCAAGTGCCCAGAGACATAAGTTTGAACCAAAAGCCCACAAATGCATCTTTCTTGGCTACTCCCCCACACAAAAGAGTTATTGTTGTTTTGATCCAAAGACTGGCACTCGACATGTCTCTATGGATGTTACCTTTGATGAGATTTCTCCTTTTTATGGTTCCTCAAGAAGGGCATTGTCAACAGGGGGAGAGTCTGTCACAAGTATTTGCTCTTCCTCTTCCTGTCCCAGTTGAATCACTTGACAAGCCTGTATCCTCACCAAACAAATCAAAAGATGATCAACCACTTCATTCCTCTTGCCCTAGTGCCCCTATTTCTTTACCTCCTTGTCCTATCCATAATCCCAAAGTGTATCAAAGGCAAAGATCCAGGAATGAACAAGTTGTTTCCCTTACAACAGATGAGGCTCATACATTCCCAATCACAAATGATATAACAGGTACTACTTCAGCCTCTATGGAACCATCTTTCCCAGATCTTGATGTCCCATTGCTGTTAGAAAAGGAAAGCGGAAGTGCACTGCACATTGCATTTCCAAACACCTTTCTTATGATCTACTTTCTCCTTCATACTTTGCCTACCTCTCTTCAGTTGCTGCTAACCCCATTCATAGGTCTGTGTCAAAAGCTCTTGGGATTCCAGAATAGAGAGATGCCATGAAGTCTGAAATGGATGCTCTACACAAAAATGATACTTGGGAGGTGGTGGATTTGCCTGAAGGGAAGGATCCAGTTGGTGCAAGTGGGTCTTTACCATTAAATGCGGGGCTAATGGGAGTATTGAGAGGTACAAGGCCTGACTTGTTGCAAAAGGCTACACACAGACATATGGGATTGACTACCTGGAGACTTTTGCCCCTGTTGTCAAGATGACATCTATGAGGGTTTTCTTATCTCTGGCAGCTCACTTTGATTGGCCTCTTTATCAATTGGATGTAAAGAATGCATTTCTGAATAGTGACTTACATGAGGAGGTCTACATGTGTCTCCCTCCAGAATGTATGAGAAAGATATGCAAGGAAAGGTATGCAAATTGAAGAAATCATTTTATGGCCTCAAACAGTCTCCTAGAGCCTGGTTTGAGAAATTTAGAGTTGCACTTGTTAAATTAGGCTATGTTCAGACACAGTCAGATCATACTCTCTTTGTGAAGAAAAATGGATCTCTAGCAGTGTATCTCATTGTGTATGTTGATGACATTATAGTGACTGGTGATGATGCCTCAAGCATTCGGGCCCTTGAGTCTTTCCTCCGTACAGAATTTGAGATTAAGGATCTGGGGGAGTTGAGATACTTCCTTGGCATAGAAGTTGCTAGATCAAAGGATGGGATTCTTATTTCCCAGAGGAAATATGTCCTTGATTTGTTGTCTGAAACTAGAAAAATGGGTGCTAGACCAGCTGCAACTCCCATTGATTCGAGTCACAAACTTTCAACTTCGGATGGAATATTGTTGGAAGACAAAGGGGTCTTTCAGGGATTTCTTGGGAAACTCTTGTACCTGTGCATGACTCGGCCAAATATTACGTATGCTGCCAGTTGTATTAGCCAGTTCATGCATGCTCCTAGAGATACTCATATGGCAGTAGCATAATGAATTTTGTACTATCTGAAAGGCTCTCCAGGAAAAGGAATTCTATTTACCAAGCATTGTCATCTGAAACTTGAAGCCTATACTGATGTTGATTGGGCTGGAAATATTGATGATTGAAGATCTACTTCAGGGTATTACAGTCTGGTGGCTGGTAACGTTGTCTCTCGGAGGAGTAAGAAACAATCAGTTGTGGCCCGATCCTCCGCAGAAGCAGAGTATAGAGCCATGGCACATGAAGTCTTTGAATTGTTGTGGCTAAAGTCCTTAATGGAAAAACTTGGGATTGCTCACAACCCAGTACAACATGATAGAACCAAACATATTGAGGTTGATAGACACTTTATTCGAGAAAGAGTCTCTGGTGAAGTGTGTCTTCCATTCATCAATTCTTAAGGACAATTGGCGAATTTCCTCACCAAGGGTATTTCCAAGGCAAGGCTTCAACATGACACTGGCAAGCTGGGCATGATTAACATCTATGCTCAACTTGAGGGGGAGTGTAGAGGAGATGGGCCGAATGGCCCATAGGCTGTCATTCTATGTTATGTTTATGTTTTCCTCTGTAATGGGCCTTATTCTGGGCCCATACTCTTATATACTCTATTTTTTGTAATTTCTTGCCCACCCAAGGGTCTCTCTGTAATAATTCAAAGATTAACTTAATAAAATGTTTTAGAGTGTTGGAGGAAGGTTTAGTTCGAACCTCTCACTCTCTAACTCTCATTGCCACCAACTCTCTCTCTCTCTCATCCTCTTAATCTTCTCTTGTTTGTTTTCTAGTTTTGCATCTAATCTCAAGTAGTTCTATACTTCAATAGGGTTGTTTTCAACTGTTAATGAGGAAATCAGCCAGCTAAGCACAAGTTGATCCAACTAGAACCATGCTTCGTAAGCAGGGTTGGGAATAATCTCTTCATTATTGTTGGGATCCGGGATTTGCTTTGGTGGTACAAGAACTAACCCATCTACTATTCCCATCAACTTATGAGTGTAGAAAATGGGAATAAATTGTGCCCTCCACAACATGTAATTTTCAATGGTTAACCTGATAGGTAAGTAGTGTATATTGTTGGGGAGTTGAGGAACAGAGGTAGAGTTCCCTGTCAAGGAAGAATGTTGAGTGGAGGTCTGGGACACAAAGATTGAGGCAAACTGGTTGACAGAAGCCATGAGTATAAATGTCTCTGATACCAAGTTAAAGAAAGCAAACACAAACGTGGTTGAAATCTGGTTCGATGGATTATCAACCATACAACCAGCAAGTATTTATAGTAGAAAGAATGTTGTAGTTACAACAGACATCTAAAACAATAGGTAATGTGTCGAGCTTATCACACAATACAGAGTTTGGGATCAACACAAATACATGAGATAAATATTAAGTATGTTGTGTCATATACGTTAGCTTTCTTCTAATAGTCTGGTTGAACCACCAAACCCATGTTAACACCATTAGCATTATGCTTCGTTCCCCTAGACAACGTGGTCGAACGTGATTGGTGGGTTCATGCGTCCAGGTGCACTAACACGGACTCAACTCCCACCAAGACACCAACCCCGATGCATGCTAATACCTTTTAGAGTTTGAAATGTTTGACATAAAATGCTTTCTAAGCATCTCTCTCTCTCTCTCTCTCTCTCTCTCACACACACACACACAATGGAAGAAGAGATCTTTTGTAGGTTCTCTATTTTACTTCCATCTAAGGATCAAACTCTACTGCAAGCCAGTGAAGAGGATATTATGGACCCAATGGATTGGAAGGCCTGTATGATTATCAGAGTGTTGATAGACAAACAGATCAAAGTTGCAAGCCTTAAGGAAATGCGTTGCCATGCCTGGAAATTGAAAAATCCTAATTCCATTACCGACTAGCACAAGGACTCTTATAGGGTTTGTGTCTATCGCATTTTGATCTAAACACTTAATGTGGCAAAAGCCCACAATTATTTGAAAATGATCTCAGCATTATCAAACAAAACTATCTAAATACAATACATAAAAATAACATAAAATTAAATAAAATACATAAAAAATACAGAAAATAAAACTATCTAAATACAAAAATAATAAAATACAGAACAGATAGAAAATACAAAAAATACAAAAAAAAAACACAAAAAATTAAAAAAATACAGAAAATTTCTAAAATACAGAAAAAAACACAAAAAAATACAGAAAAATAAAACTATCTAAATACAAAGTAATAATGTACATAACACATAGAAAATACAAAAATGCACAAATAAAAAATTCTAAGAAATACAGAAAAAAACACAGAAAATTGCAAACAAATACAGAAAACACAGAAAATACAGAAAAAAAAAACATGAAAAAAGAAAATAGAATGTTTTAGTGATATGTGTTCAGTCATATGTTTGCAGAAAATACAAAAAAAAATCCAAAGAAAAAGGGATTTTATCATTCTTTGAGATCACCATCATCATTCTTTGACAAACCCTCTGTAACTAATTAAGCAAAGAATTCAAAAAAAATAAAAAATAAAAAAACTAAGCAAGATTAATTAAACAAAGAATTAAGCAAAAAAATTCAAAGAATCAATTAAACTCACAAAAAATTCAAATAAGTAAGCATTTTATACCTTCAGGTCCTTCACTGTTTCACTGCCGGTAATGGTGGTGTGACAGTGTTAAACTCACAAAAATCGCCACCGGTGGGCTCGGGCTTGGTCGCAGGTGATTGCCGCTGCAACTATTACTTCCGCTTCCGACCTCCAGTGCCGCTGCAACTGTTACTGCCGCAGCATGTTAGAAACCCCGCCCGCCGCTGCAAGTCGTTGATAAATAGAGTAGACTAAGACCTTAGAGGTTACTACTGGACCTGCTGCAAAGTCTACGCTGGCCTCCGTAGATTAAGTTCACCACCATCGCCGGTCGCCGTAGGTCGTGGCCGCCGCAGGTGGTCAGTTGGGTGTGAGGGCTGAGAGGAGGAAAGGGTTAGAACGAAAATGGGGGTCGTTCTAACACTAAACATTCGTAAGAGGTGGGATATATGGGGTCATTTTATTTTTGTTTTCACGAAAACTTCCCTAGAGGTTTCTGATAATCATAAAATATCCCTTAAAGTTTCACTTTAGCAAAAACCTCTCCTAGATTTTTAATGAATTTGACAAAAAGTCCCTCGTCAATGACAAAGACCGAAAATGTTAAATCGGTGAATTTTCACAATACCTATTTTAACCCTTTCCAAATTAGTTTGCATCTATTTTTACTAAAATACCTTATCGACATGTTATCCTCTTTTCCTCTCTCATACGTCGACAGAAGGACAGAAGGGCTTTCAGAAGGCTTTGCATCGTTCTTCACTCATCCTTTCCTTTAGTTAGAGGAGATCGAAGATGGAGCGTCAAACAGCAAGGCAGATCGGTGAGGAATAAAGAATCGCTTTCTGCAACTCCAAAAGCCATTCCTTTCTCTCTTCCTTTCGGATCTTTATACACGTATGCCTTGTCTCTATTAATCTCTCTTCATTGTGTTCTCTCCACAAACAAACACAAACCCATAAACCCAGAAAAAAAAAAAAAAAAAAAAGATTTTCTGCCCTTGACATTTCGGCCAATTCCTCCATGAGCTTGACGTGGTTAGGCCCAGGTTTGTTCTTGACCTCACTGGTCTCGATTCCTCTCCTAAGGCCCGGTTACCGGAAGCCTTGTCTCTCATGCTTGACCCCCCCCCCCCCAATTTGTCAGCTTGTTCATGATTTCGACGGGAGATTTCGCTTGGAACTGAAGGCTGAACTTCAAGACCAGCCCAGACATTTGATTATAGTCTAACCCACTAACTTTCCTCATCCGACCGAAACCATGTCCCCACCAGAAAATCTGTTGCCACAGACTGTTGACCCTAGAGATTACTTTGTCGGGCCAGGGCTGAATGAGCTGATTGAGGAATTGACCTAGAATGACCGATCAAGTTCGCCTCCAGCACCTACTTTAGCCATTGATGCCATGCTGAAAGTGAAAATCACATAGACCCATTTGAAAGGTGATTCGCATTGTCTAGTTTGTAAGGAGGAGTTTAAGATTAGTGAGGAAGTTAGGGAGATGTCGTGTAAGCATGTTTACCATTGTGACTGCATTGTTCCCTGGTTGCAAATTCACAATTCTTGCCCAGTTTGTCGGCATGAACTGCAGGCTTCGTTTGACAATGATCTTCGTATTGATGATGTTTGTGTATTCTCAAAGGGAGGAGGTCAGTAACCGCCGTCGGCATAACAACCACCAATGAAAGAAAAGTTTCAATTTTCAACCAAGGTAAAATTGTATTACTTCTTTATCTCATTCACTTACAGTGGTTGTTCTCACAGACCAAAATTGCTGGCAGATCCAAAAGAGCTACCATATGGAGTGCTTCAAACAACTGGACTTGATTGGCTGCACCATCATCGTACATAGAGAACGTGATAGTATTATCTTTGGAGTACTTCTGCACCAACAACTCCATGCACACCATAAAAGCTAGAGTCCTTGTAGAAATGCATGGATTCTCCCTTTCCCTTAGAGCAACCAACTTGACGACCCATCAGTTCGCAAAGGACTCGAGAAGGGTCCCGCCTCGATCGAGGAAAATACAGTGATCCTGGTAAGCGATGATGGTGCAGTCCTTCTTCGTGATGGCTTCGTGATGGCAGATTCCATTCCAATGGAGATGGCTTCTTGGCCATCGTAGAGATGATAGAAACCGTGGATGAGCTTAGCCTTGTAGAGCGAGTCCGCAACAATCTCCATACGGTGCATGACAGCCATGTCTCTGAAAAAACTAAGGAGTACCTTTGGGGTGGTTTCGACAGTGCGGGTGGGTGGGTCGATCTTGTGGCCAGTGAAGGGGACACTGATTTCGATGGTGATGACCGAAGTGTCATCGACAAATGAGGAGAACGAGCGGCCATGTGGAAATTTTTGTTGAATTATTTAAAAATTTAGGGGAGGTTTTTGCTAAAGTGAAAGTTTAGGAGAAGTTTTTATGATTGTCAAAACATTCAAGGGAGGTTTTTGTATTTTATCCTTTTTTTAAACTAGGGAAAATAAAATTGGTAACCCGTGAACCGCTGCCAGGGCCGAACGGTTTAGCGGTTTGACTGTCTGGGTCAGTGTTTTTCTGACTTTTTCAATGGGTTTTAAGGATTTATCGGTTTATAGTATAACCAGACCCGAGGGTTGAATGATTACTAATTTTTCCAGTCCGGTTTTAAAAACCATGGTGCCAATGATTGATCCAGAGAGGGACGACAACTGTTAGAGTTCCTCACCAGCTAGTGCGCCAAAGATCAAGGTACCTTGCGTTAATGTCGGAGTGATTTCAAATACAACTACCATGGCGATAGATGTGACTCCAATTCTGTTTTCAAAGCAGAACAAATCCCCCCAATTTTGTGATGGGCCAATTTTAAGCTAGGACCCACAAGCCCAAAAATACGGTGGTTGTATTCTGATGAGCCCAAAAGCTAAGAAGTTATCATCCACTATCAAGAATCTTGGCAGAAATTGCTTGACCCCCTGGTTACTCATTGGGGACCTTAATGCTATCTATTCTTTAGAAGATAAAGTTGGAGGTCACAAGGTCACCGAGGCTCATACTCGCTTTGTCTAGGGACTTCATGCATGATTATAGACTATTGGATTTGGGTTATTCTGGGTCATCTTACACCTGAGTAATAAATGGTCTACCCAATTCTTGGTCCATGAAAGACTAGACAGAGCTTTATGTACCCATGACTAGAGTGCTCTCTTCCAGGTGCCCACATCATGCACCTCTCGTACATTGGCAGTGACCACATTCCTATCCTCTTGTCTACTTGTCTCTCTCAACGATGCAACTCGTTTGTCAGAGTTTGAGCCCTTCTAGACTAAAGCGCAAGGTTATGTTGCTGAAATGGGCAGAGAACAATGGGGACTCCCTTTCCAAATGCAAGTCCAATGTGAAAGCTCTTGCTCGCTAGACTAACTCGATAAATGGCAACACCTATAGTCATATTAAGAAGATTGAAGCTCATTTGTCAAACCTCCACTCACTCAATCCTTCAAACCAAGCTTTAGAGGAGGAAGGAGCTAGAAGATTGGTTACTCAAAGAAGAGTTGTATTGGCACCAAAATCTGGTGACCATAACATGGCCTACTTCCATACGTATGCCATGACTAGGATACACAAAAATCTTCGGGGTTTTCATTGTTCACTCGACCCTTAGAAATCTTAGCTCTACCGTACAGGTGAGATGAGTCATAATCGTGAATTGATGCAAAATCCATGGGTAGGATGCGGTTTATAGGGGGGCTACTAGTAATAGACTAGGAGGGGGCTATAATTTCAGATTTTTGAGGCGAAGTCCAATCTACTTATCCCAAAATCATCTTATTCATTGACTCAAAATTGGTGAGGTGTGGACTTCTAACTCTAAAGAAATTGAGCATGAGTTTAAGAATTATTTCATTAGCTTATTCACTAGTGGACCTGACCTTTATGGCTTACAATCCAAATTGTTCAAGCCCATTATATCAGAAGATGAGAATGATTGGCTTTCCTTGCCTCCAACCATGGAAGAAGTCAAGGCAACACTATCCAGCAAGGTTTTTAAAACCAAACTGGACAACGAACTGGTCAGGGGTCCAATTCTTGGGTCCACCGTTCGAATTGAACGGGCAGTCTGTTCTAACAAAAAAAATTTAAAAAAATAATACTAAAAAGCAGTCAAAATCATTGAATGGTTCGAACGGTTAAATTGCTCGAGTCAGCAGTTTGCTGACCAAATAAACGTTTGTTGGCAAAATTCTGGTTTTGTGGAAAAACGGATCCGGTTCCTGGTTTTTCCAATCCGACCATCCGATCCGGTCTGGTTTTGAAAACCATGCTATTTAGTATGGGCCCAACTAAAGCCCCTAGTTCAGAAGGCATTTTCAGCTCTATTATATCAATCAATTTGGGTTGTTATGGGCCTTGAATTGGTAGAAATTGTGCAAGAGATATTTCAGCTAATATAAAATCCATCAATAGGACTAACATTGTTCTTTGTTCAAGACCATAGGATTCTATAACGTGATCTACAAACTCATCACCAAAATTATAGCTCAAGTTGAAAGAGTTTCTCCCTTGCTTTATCTTATATTTCAAAATACCTTCTCCCCTGGAAGACAAATTGTAGATATATAACATGGTCATTGTTTAGGAGATTATCAATTATGAAAGCTTAAAAGTCCAAACATGGTTTCTTCCTTCTTAAGGTTGATCTAGCCAAGGCCTACGATCAAGTTTTTCATAGAACAATGCATAACTACCATGATACTTACCACCCTCATCAATGGGTGGATTGGTATTTCCCTCTCTCCCTAGTGTGGCTTAAGAAAAAGGTGTCCTTTACCGCCTTAACTCCCCATTGTTTGTGTTAAGGCTATCTCTAGACTCCTTCACAAAGACCTATTAAATTCAACCACCTTATGTTGGTCGACAATCTCATTCTCACTAGCAAGGCTACCCCCTTGAAGCTGGCAGCTTAAAGATTATTCTTGACTTGTATTGTTGTTGATCTAGATAGTTGGTAAATTTCAATAAATCCTCCATACTATTTAGCAAGATCACTTCTTCTATTCATCACTCTTTGATTGCTAGTCACTTGGAAGTTAACATGACGAATAGGCTACGTTCACTTTTCGGTAAGTTACTTACCCAGGTAAGTGTTTTCCAGGAAAGAGTAACCCAGTTAAGTGCATTTACCCATGTTCTTTTATTTCCGATATAAATAAGTCAATGACCATTTTATCCATAAAAATTCATTATTACAAGGGGCATTTTTGTCCCATTAAAGTGTTGGCAACTTTCCCCTAAAGTGGTAAAGTTATTTACCCACATAGGAGATGGGTATCACTTACCCCAGGAAAATAAACTTTCCCTAGTCCCCACATAAATCTAAAAAAAAGAACATGGGGTTCTTGGTCAATGGAAATCAAAATTCCATTGACCAACTTTCCCCCGTCTCAAAATCTAGAAAAAGAATGCCCCCATGGTGAAACTACCTTTGTCTCCCTCTAGCATCCAACTCCTCTAGCTTATGGAAATTAAATTCCATATTGCATGTAGGCTGTACCACTCTTATAAAGAGCACTCTAACCATTTTGCCCATCTGCCCCTTGTTTCTATACCTTTATGGACATTAATATAATTGTTAGAAGTTTTTGGTGGGTTTTTTCATGATGATGGAAAGAAACATATATTTCTAAAGGCATGGAAAGACTTCACTCAACCTACTACTAATGAAGGTCTTGGAATCCATGAAGCCCAAAAATGCAACAAGGCTTTGATATTCAAGTTGATATAGCAATTTCTAGTTGAACCAAACTCTCTTTGGGCCCGGGTGTTAAGGGGAAAATACTTACAGAATAAGAACTTGTGGACGGATGATATTCTAGCTTTTCAAAGCATGTTCGGTTGTAGAGAGGAGATTATTGGTGATAATACCCATGTTTTATCTCTTCATGACCCTTGGATTCTGAGTTTTCATATGTTGAACCTTGTTTAAAAGAGTGTGATCCGACCACCCTTGTGAGTGATCAGTTAGATATGAGAAATCAAACTTGGAGACTGGAGAGTGTCCATGATCTATTTGATGAAGGAATTGCAAGTGCAATATTCCATTTTCACCTTCTCGTTACGGACCATCCGTACAAATTGGTGTGGAACCTTACACCTCATGGTGCTTACACTTGCAAATAAATCTAGTTACAAATTTCTTTGTAGCATTGAATCCTTTACATCATCTAGTAGAGGTTCAATGGCCCTCCCTTGGCTAAAATCTAGATGGAGTGTGTGTATCCCTCCTCGCATGTCCATGTTTATTTGGAGAGTTCTCAATGGTGCACTCCAGTCTTTGAGTCTCTTAGCTACAAATCCCACCACTTTGACCCACTTTGTTTGTTATACAAATATGAATCAAAATCGGCTTCCCATCTTTTCTTCTATTTCCCAATGGTAAAAGCAGTTTGGTTTGCTTCCCCCCTTGGCCGTCCGCACAAAGCTTCAATCAATGGTTTGTTCAGGATTGGATTGAAACTTGGGTTGATAATGACCGAGGAAGACTTTAGTGGCAATCTTCATTGCCTCCTTACTAGCTAGTGTAGTTTACATATGGCAAATATGGAAGCATTACAACAAGGTTATCTTCAACAATGAGAGACCAAACCCCTTAGTTGTTATTATTGCAACCGAAGATTTCCTTCTATCACATAGAAAAGTGGTCTCTCTTCGGGACTCAACAAGGAGTTGGTCCCCATCTCTGATTGTTACCCCGCACCATTGGAGTAGAACCCCAAAGGCCCATCTCAAAATGAATGTTGATGCAATCGTCTCTCATGGTGGTGCAATGGTGGGAGTAGTATTTACTAATTAAGGACTTAAATGATACATATGTTGTGGCTAGATCCAAAATCAAATCTAAGTGCATTTTAATTGAAGTGGAGTCTCAAGCCTTCATCTTCGCCATTCAGTGGGCCTATGATCTCAGCCTTCACCAAAGGTGATGCTCTAGTTCCCATCAAGCTCCTCTTAGACCCTTCCTTACCACCTTTGTGGCACATTCATTCTCTTATAGCAGATTGTCAAGTGATTTTGTCTCATTCATCGCACGTTGTCTTCTCTTATGTTCATAGGTCAGAGAACTTTCTAACCCATAAAGTTGCTAATAAGCTTGATTTATCTATGGGCCGGTTCGAGTTCTGGATCGGGCCACCTGACTTTATTCTCTTTGATCTTAGGGATGATTGTAGTAAGACCTCTCTTTCGACTTGATAATGAAATATTGCCTGCTAGCTTAAAAAATAGTTTGGCGACTTGGGAAACCAAACATCTTAATTAAAGAAGCAAAACTTTTCATCAGAGATGTGAAGAGTTTTTTGGAACCACAGCTGTGCATATTTTAGTATGTTCTTTACCTATGAAGACTAATCAAAGACAATATTCCAAGAGAGCAATGCGACCTAGTCATTACTTATAGTCACCAAAGGCATAGAGGGGATGGAAATGTGAGGTTCTTTGGCAAGGTGGTCATGACAGAGAAATAACAACTTTGTCTAAGAGATGGAGGTAAGGAGGTGAAAGGTGATAGGAGAGGTGGAAGGAGGCAAGGAAAAAGCATAACTTTGAATTTTTGCATAAGTTGTTGAGGGAGATATGAGACATATTATGGTGGTGGGTGAAGAGGGCAAAGAAAACGAGAGAGCATACACCACATCTTTTGTCACAATGATGGAGATGGATTTATATTCGCAAGGGAGTTACATGTAGTGTTAGGGAAGTTGGGACTATCAAAAGGAAGAGAAATCTGTAGAATAGATTGGAATTGAGATAAAGAAGAATAGGCCCAAGAATGACTAGATTGAAATGTTGACTTCTTTTGGAGATGGTAGGCCCAATGGGAAATCAAAGTTGAATAAACTATAGAGGCATTAACATTGGTGGTAAAAGGGTGATTATGGAGCATACAAAAGAATAAAAGAATAAGCATATAAGTAGTATTGATTAGTAGTTGGATGAGCTTACTTGGGAGCTATAGAAATTATCACCAGTGGTCTAAAGAAATCTAACCCAGCGATCCAGACCACCACCTAAAAACAGAAGCAATATTTTGATTGACCTAAGGCAGCAATCTAAAGAGATCTAAGCTGGTGGTCCAGACTACCACCTAAAAACGGAAGCAACATGTTGACCGATCTAAGGTGGCGGTCCAAATAGATCTAAGACGGCGGTTCAGACCGCCACCTAAAAACGGAAGCAATGTTTCAATTGGCCTAAGGCACGGTTAAGACCGCCACTAGTGTTATTAATGAAAAGTTAAAATGGCCCCAAAACACAATGGTTTTAATTAATTAATTATTATCTATTATTAATTAAAAGTTAGAATGACCCCAAAGCCTAATGGTTTTAATTAATTAGCTATTATTAATTAAAAGCTAAAATAGGCCCAATGCCCTATGCCAATGGGGAATTGGCGAATTGGCCATTTTCAAAAGTAATTAATGATTAATGAACAATTAATGACTAATAAACAATTAATAATGAGTATAGTTTTAATTAACTATTATTAATTATGCATTGGAAAATAGAATAATTATTTAGCATAAAGTATTAAATTAAACATTAATGTTTAATATACTTAACTAAATAACAACATTAATTCGATTTTTGGTTTAGTTTGGTTGAAAATTTCAGTTAAACCGAACCAAAACTAAAAACCGATTTTTTTTAAATAAAAGTCGAACTGAACCGATAATCGAATTAGCTTATTTGGTTTGGTTCAGTTTGTTTTTTGGTTTATCAACCGAAATTGAACACCCCTACTATTAAGTTGGCTAGGTCTCCAAATGAAGGTGGGGGTGTTGTCTTAGTTAATCTAGAGTAGTGAGATCATGGAGAGGGTTTTGAGTGGTGACCCTATTCAAGCTCTTTCTAATATTGTTGGAAATATTGAATTTGTCTCCAATTTTGATGAGATTCCTATTACAATGGTTCAGACCCCCCAAATAATTGTTACTTACTCACTTTTTGTTGTTTTTTCTTGTTACAGTGAAGCACTAAGTGATATGCAATGCTTCTTAGTTCAATTGGATTTTGGTGTTGTTATTAATTTGGAGGTAGAGGATAGGAGGATTGCCTCTGGGGCTGGGTGGTTCACATCTAGTCCTATTCATCTAATGAGGTTGAAAGTGTACAAAGTTGGTCATGGGTTGGGCATATGTCTTCACGTTGTAAGAGAGCCCATTGGTTGTAAGGGATGAGAGTATGTGAATACCACTGGCTTAGGATATCCTTTAATTGATGGGTTAGAAAATGACTATGGGGCAAGAGAATATTTTAGTAAATATTGTCGAAGTCTTGGGATTATACCTTAGAGTTTGAAATCTCAATATTCTATGAGAGTAACAGGGTGTTGGGTTCCGTTTACGTTAATTGAATAAACGTTTTGTACTTGTGTGACTGCAAAACTAAGAAAAACAATTAATGAGGGCGTTTATGACACATAGGCGTCATTAGGTACCACATTAGCAAAATGTAAATAAATGGCTACCCATTTTAGGAAGCTCCAAAATGAAGCTTCCTGAAACAGGAGAGGCGCATAGAAACCAAAGTTTGCTTTTGCAAACATCGATACATGTAGATACAATTAATGATGCATTTGCTGATGCGGCACCTATGTGGCACTGTCAATAAATGTTTAATTAATAAATGTAGATGGAACCAAACATATACTAAGTGAGTATTTTATGTGTGTAGGATTGAAGGCTGTAATAAGGGTGGTGTGGTGCTGCCTAAGGATAAATTTTTTTTATGATAGTGAGGTTGTTGCATGCAAATATATGGCTTCCACTAGAGATGAATCTTTTTCATTGATGCTAATGACAATGAGGCCATGATTATTAAGGCAATGGCTACTTTGAGTGTTTCAAACTTCAAAGGAAATAGTTGCTATGGAAGAGATGGTGTTATAAAGGATAGAGTTTATGTAGATGAAGAAATTAAAATGGGTAATGTTAACAAGATTGGGGTTGCTGTTATTGAGGTTTTTGGAAATGAAGACATTGTTATCATTCTGAATACTAATGAGAGTACTTACCAACTGAGCTACTATCAATTATTGGTTAATTTTAATCACTCTTCAATTGAAAATCTATATTATATATATATATATATATAAAAGTAAGGTTGTCCATGCATGTCACCCACCCTTCCTTTCCTTCTTTCCCCCTTTTCTTGCTTTCTCCTTAAATTTTGTCTCCTTTCTCCTTTCCCCTTCCTAGCCTTGTCATTGAGCCTCTCTCATTCTTTCTTTTCCTCTACCAAGATTACTTCTCATTAGGCTATGTGGAAAAGCTTTGAAATATCTCTGCATAGTGGGAAACTTCCCATAACACTTATGTTGTGTTTGGTTTGAAGGAAAAAGTAGAAAAAGGAAGGGAAAGGTAAGAAAAACTATACAAGCTTTGTAAAGGTTTCCTTACCTTTCCCTACATTTTCCTTCAAACCAAATATAGCCTTGTGTGAAAATAGGAACATAAATGGTTAGTGTGTTGCCTCTTCGGTGGCAACTTCCTTAGCCTCATAGTCCTCAGTTTACATGCTACTTGCTCCTCTTCTTATTCCTTTCAACTTACATGCTACTTCTCTTTTCATTCTTCTATTTACCCATCTTCCCCTCTTCTTACTCCTCTCTCTAGCCATCTTCCCCATTGGTTAGTAAAGCCCCAACAAGATTTTTCTTTGTTTTTTTTAACATTTTACAAACTATAGTAATCATGGATTTTTTATCGAAAGCTTTGGAGTAAATTATTGCAATTTGCTTTGATGAAAGGACAGATTACTTCATTCGATTGACACCACTAAAGGTATGTATTCACTGTTATTTTCCATTGGGCCTCATAATCTTTCTTGAAACCAATGGTTTCCAATACATGTTTTCCATGTAAAACCAATAATTTCTCTCTTTTGAACCTTTGTTGGATTTTGGGTGTTTCAACAAAAACATATAGTCATCAACATGCAACAAGGGTGGGTTTTATGTAATTGGATCCGTATCCAGTTAGCTCTATTTGTTTTATTGATGCTCAACCAAATAGGTCGATACCCAAGTATTACTTAGGCTCAGTTTGGAAAGAGTATAAATGCAAATACATATAGTGCAAGTACATAGAAAATAATACAAAATACAAAATTCTGTACTCTACATATTTATATTTATATCTCTTCTAAGCAGAGTTTTAGATACAGATACTATTCCATGCAAAATGAGTAAGGGTAGGCCTGACCTTTTTTTTTTGAAGGCTTAAAGCATATTCCATTCATTTAAGAAATTGATACAATTACAAAGAATTGCCAACAAGGCCAATCAGAACCCAGATATAATTATTGACCTTTGAAGCTTGCAAAAAGCATACTATCAACCTATGAACCTTGCTAGTAGGTCACTTCACTGGTTTATGATCAGCTGGTCACTTCTGTTGAATCACCAATTTCAAATGACGTGTCAACTCAGACCATTTTCCAATCATGAACAAAGCAGTTCTCGACAACTTTTTGCAACAAACATGTGAGGAAGGTGATGTTATAGGGTCCTCATAACCCGTTTTGCAATTAGTTCGTGGATCAGCTTGATCTCTCTTGAACTATTAAAAACATGTGTTTAATTAATGCTGACCAAACCATTATTTATTGTAATAAACACATTATTGTTAATTATAGTAATTAATGCATGAATGTTAATTATTTTTTTAATAATTAGCAATAATCTATAATTAATTACAATAAACTATAATATATGATATTAATGTTAATTATTATTGTTAATAAATAATCTAATTGTTGTTGCTGAAAATTATTAATAGGATATTAGTAATTTACTATTAATAGTAATCTATAATATTATTGTTCATCATTATTGCTGTCAATTATTTAAAAGAAATAATATAAAAAAGAAAATACTTTTAAACTAAATATTCTAAGTTACTTAAACCTCCCCTTGTCCTCTACAAATACCAACATGGTTTTGTTCCTTCTTACTCTCTCCTCCCTAATTAAATGAAATATTTGAGAAAAGAAGGGAGCTATTTCTGTATTCGATGCCAAGGCATTTAAACACAAGAAGATGGAGTCCAAGTAGAACTCTAACAATAATAAAGATAAACACAAATAATGGATAAAGACAAATAAAAGGATAAGAGTCAGGTGTGATCTAAAAACAGAGAAAGAGAGAGAGCCAGCTAAAATATGGAAACAAAGACGTGATCTATTATCCCCTCAAGTTATACGTGGGCATGTAACGCATAACTTGGAACGAAGCAATGAAAATTTCTTGAAGGTAAGCCCTTTAGTGAAACCATCGGCCAACTGCTTTGCAGAGTTGATGTGATGAACTTGAAATTTCTTCTTGGCAACAAAATCTCAGACAAAGTGGATGTCAATTTCAATATGCTTTGACCAAGAATGAAGAATTGGATTTGCTACAAGAAAAGTAGCACTAATTTTGTCACAAAAGTAGAATGCGATCAAAGGGAAATTCAACCTCATGGAGTAAAGATTGAATCCATAGTGTCTCAACTACTGTGGATGCAAGGTTGTGGTATTCACTCTTAGTGGTCTTTTGCTTCTTGGAAGACCAAGAGACCAGGTTGCTGCCAAAGAAAATGCAAAACCCATTTTGAGATTTTTTGTCCACATGATCACTCGCCCAATCAACACCAGAAAATGAGAAAAGGAAATCCATTGAAGACAATGTGATACATAGTTCAAAGCGCATGGTTGCTTTCAAGTAACATAAAATATGTTTGATAGCCACCCAATGACTTGTGGATGGTGCATGCATAAATTGACATCCTTATTGACAGAGAAGGATATGGCAGAGTGAGTAAGTGATAAGTATTGTAATGCACCTCCTATATAGGGTAACATCAAAGAAATGTTCTGTAGTATGAGAATAGCCTGAAGAGAATGGAGTGCGAGCTAGTTTGGCATCAATCAAACCAGTGGAAGTTAAAAGATCAATACTATAGTTCTATTGTGAGAGGAAAAAACCAGATGAGAGTCGTGTTGCTTCAACACCCAAAAAATAATGAATATCTCCAAGATCTTTAACTGCAAATGTAGAGCTCAAGGAGCAATAGGAGATGAAATCATGGAAGAGTCACTACCGGTAATGCGGATATCATCCATATAAATGAGAATGAAGAGAGACTCATGTTGATCATGCTTGTAAAAGAGGGAATGATCCACTTCGGAGTAATTGAAGCCATAGTTTTGCAAGAATTTGGAAAGTTTGATGTACCAAGCATGAGAAGGTTGTTTTAATCAATAGAGAGAGTGATTTAAGAGACAAACATAATTAGGATGAATAACTTCTTTGAAACCCAACAATTGTTCCATAAAAATTGATGAATTGGCCAATTTTTAAGAGACAAATCCCCATTAAAGAATGAATTTTGAACATCAATTTGATGAATTGGCCAATTTTTAGATATGACAATAGAAAGTTATAACCTGGTGGTGACAGGTTTGACAACTGGGTTAAATATCTTTATATCTTGTGAAAGTCCACACCTCTTTTTGGGAGAATCTCTTGGCCATGAGGTGGGCATTATAATGTAAAGTACTACAATTTTGCCCATGCTTAAGGCGAAAACCCCACTTAAATCTAATGACATTTTGATTAGTTGGATGGGGTACAAGGACCCAAGTACTATTACAAGTGAGTGCTTCAAATTCATCTTTCATGGCATTATACCAATTCTTGTCCAAGAGAACTTGCTTAACTGTGAAGGAGTCAGATATGGGTTTAATAGTAGGGTATTTAGGTGCAAGGTAGATTTTAGGTTTGAAAATACCTCTTTGACCAAGTGGTCATAGGGTGGATATTGGTTGGTGGAGCAGTATGGGTAGAGGCAAGAGGTAGATTGGTAGAGGAGGAGGGAGAGGAGGGTGGGAGATTTTCATTTGTATGGTGATGGGTGAATTCTAAGGTGGACCCAGAATTGGAGGGCAATGAATTAGATATAGTATGAATGGAGAAGAGGTTTGTTGTGTGATGTTAAGAGGAGGGGAGGGTTCAATATGATTCGGTTTAATGGGAGGTAGAATTATGGACTGAATAGGCAAGGAAGGTATAGGTTGGGAGTGAGTGGGTTGAGACGTATCATGATCAATAAATTTAAATGGAAATAAATAATTCTCATTGAAGAAGACATGATGGGGAACATACTAGTGGCTAGTGGAAGGATCAAGACATTTGTATCCATGATGCTCAGGACAAGTCAATCTAAGAGTGATCCCATTTTGTTCAAGTATAGGGATATATATATATATATATATATATATATATATATATATATATATATATAAGGGAAGAAAATGTAATTAAAAGAATATTTAAGTACATTCAATTACCTCTCATTAAGTCTCACATTTAAGTCATTAGATAAATAACATTCTCTCTCATTGAATCCAACATTTATACTTTTGTTTATCATCCTTAAATTCCACTAATAAATCCATACACAATAATTATTAATAGAAGGAAATTATATATTTTTAAAATAAACATAAAAATAAAATAATATTTTTCATCTAGGTGGTGGGTAAGTAGTTCAACCATTTGGGTCAAATGGATAATTTAATGATGTCATAAATAAATAATACAAATTTAGAAATTTAAAAAATACTTTTGTTTATCATTATTAAATTCCACTAATAAATCTATACACAATAATTATTAATAGAATAAAATTTTTTATTTTTAAAATAAACCTAGAAATGAAATCATATTTTTCATCTAGGTCGTGGGTAAGTACTTCAACCATTTGGGTTTCTGTTGGTTCCCCTAATTTTCTCTTCCCTTGTTTTTATTATAGCTAGATTTGTCTTGTTGTCTGTGTTGAGCAACATGGATGCTGGTGAAAATGCTTTTAGATCCAGTTTTCAGGGTCTCCAATCTAATTTCAAGGTTAAGAAACATATCTTGTAAGTCATCAAAAGTAACAATATTAAATCAAGTACTTGCAAAGGTGATGAAGGACTCATAATTTGGGCCAACCCTACTTAACGTCCAAAGCACTAGATCAAAGTCAAACACTAGTTGGTCGGCTATAGAAAGACTATTAGAGATGACTTTGGCCTTTTGAAGGCATTCAATCATAGAGAGATTGCCCTGTTGGAAAATGGGGTCATTGAAACTTTGGAGAAAAAGCTCTAAGGCGCGTCTGGAGACACTGTCTTTAGAATGTTATTTGCCCCCACTCAGTTTCACTGAATTTGCTGTTGGGTTATAAGCAAATCTATTCCCAGGATATAATAGAGCCTTGGGCGAGAATCTGTAACCAGCAAAGTTGAAGAATCTCCGAAGAAACCTTCTATGAGACTGTAGCAGACTGGACTGAGAGAGAGAGAGAGAAAGTGAATTTCGAAATTGTGTGTTTTTGGAGTCTGATTCATGCTCCTTAAATAATTTATGAAGAGGTATGAAGAAAAGGTAGGTGCTGGTTTAGAGAAGGCACCTTGAATAGTTACAATTTCAAATATTGTGACTGTTTAAAAAGTAGTTAACAGTTAATGACTGTTAACTTTGAATTGTGCCTCTTGATCACACGCATGCGCACGCGTTGCACAGTATCAAACCCCCATACTCTCCTTTACTATTTCTAAGGAATGTAAATCAATTCTTATTAAAATACTGAAAATAAAGCTTATAATTTTCCAATGTGGGACAAGTTCAAAACTAGGTTTTATAAGAGAAAAACTAATTTTTCAATCAAATGTGTAGGTGCAACTTCTCATGTAATTGTCCAATCAAACCCATTAGATTTAATCTCTTATGAGATTAAAATCCAACATGCCCTTCCTCAGATTCATCAATATACTATGTAATTGCATGATTTTGACTCTATCTAAGGTGCTCCATACAACATGTGTTTGTTGCTGGCAATAAGTTGCCCAATAACTCCTTCAGTAAGCGTGGAGAGCATCCAACTAAGAAGGAAATGATCTTGCTTCCTCCATTGCATATGTGCAGGATTTGGAGTGGATTGACCATTAGTTTGAATTGTTTTTGACGGATAAGGAAGTGTTCCATCAGCATAGCCAAGCAGATCAGATCTAAAGAGAGCAAGTAGTACCTATGATATCTAGATCAGATAATTGTAACGATCCAATTTTACTGTAACAAGTTGACCAAAATTGAGTGTTGCTATTATGGTTTAAGGAACTTGAAGAGAAGTAGTATCTTGTGTTGTTCTTGTAGTGGTAGCTACAATAGAAGTAATTGACTTGTTGTCGATGTGATTAGCCATCTCTTGTTGATCCTGCTCTGATAGCATAGATGAAATATTTGACATAAGAAGAAGAGATCTATTTCTGTATTCGATGCCAAAATATTTAAATACAAGAAGATGGAGTTCAAACAGAACTCTAACATTAATAAAGATGAACACAAATGATGAATAAAGACAAATAAAAGAATAAGAGTCAACTATGATACGAAAACAGAGAGAGCTAGCTCAAATTTCGAAAAGAGACGTGATCTATTACTAATAACCTAACATTCTAATATAATAGTTAGGGTACAATATGCAATTATACCATTTTAAATTGCTTGATCTGGATGGTTGTATCATTGATTTGAGAATTGAATCGAAATCACTTTCATTTTTAGATTGATTTTTCAAACAGAAAATAGTTATTGACTTGGGCTTGGATTAACTTAGCTAAAGTGAAAATGTTAGAAGATAGCTCTTGCTTTAATTTTTGTTTAACAAAGCCTATACATCAATCACGTGTATTTTCAATAAATTCATAGGATTTTTTATTGGTCAAATTTTATATTGTATGATAGATTTTTCTTATTTTTTAGGATAAATTATAAAGACCCCCTTGTATTATGGGGTCAGTGACAAAGACTCCTGCACTTTTTTTTTTTGTGACAAAAGCTCACCTGATCTTTGGCCGTTAGACAAAGACCCCCTCCATTAATGTTCTCAATTAACCTCAAAAATATTTTTTTAAATCCCTAAATTACCCATTTCTTTATTTATTTGAACGGTGAGAAGAAATTACCAATACGCCTTTAAAATTGATATGGAAAAAGGATTAACATAATATTCTTATCTCTCATGAAATGTTACATACAATGAGAAAGAAAAAATGGAAAAATTGGTATACTTGCCTGAAAATTGATATGGAAAAGCTTATGATAGAATAGAATGAGATTTCATTGAGAAAATCTTAGGGAAATTTGGATTTCATGAGAAATGGATTACCTAGTTTATGGAATGTATAAAAAAGGTATCTTATCAAATTTTAATAAATGATAGCCCCTCTATGGAATTTACCCCTTCTAGAGGGATAAGACAGGGAGATCCTCTTTCTCCCTATATTTTTGTTCTTTGTGCAAAAGCATTAGCAAAGAAATTTGAAAAAGAATCTTTATGTAAGAAAAGCCCAATTGGTTTAAGGTTGCCAAAGGAAGTCAAAAAATTCCAATTTTTTAGTTTGTAGACGACTGTATGATATTCTTTGAGACCTTGATTACAGGATGTTTGAAAATAAAAGACATTCTTACTAATTTTGTTGCGGCGTCTGGCCAATGCCCAAAATTTTCAAAATCTACACTCTAATTCTCGAAAAACGTGCCAATGAGATTCCCAAAAATCATAGCAAAAATTCTGAAGATCTCAATCCAAGCAAAGCCTGATATTTATTTGGGAGCCCCCATAATAAATGGTAGTGTTTCAAAGAGCACATTCTTGAATCTTAAGGGTTAATAACAAACAAGTAAGCTAGAAAAAAAAACACTTTATCCTTGGAAGGTAGAATGACCCTTCTGAATGTTACAACGAATACTGATGTAACTGGTTTTGGTCACGTACAATTTTTTTTTTTGCTAAGTACCTCGTCATTTGACCTGCTCTCAGGAGATGATGGTGGAGCTCCCTGGTGGCGAACTGCCTGGGGGAGAACTATGCCGAGCTCCCTGATGGTGAACTGCCTGGGGGAGAGCTATGCCGAGCTCCCTGATGGCAAACTGCCTGGGGGAGAGCTATGTCGAGCTCCCTGATGGTGAACTGCCTGGGGGACAGCTATGCCGAGCTCCCTGGTGGTGAGCTACCTTGGTGGACTCATCATTTGACCTGCTCCTAGGCGGCCTATGACTCAGAGGATGGTGGAGCTCCCTAGTGTAGTGCAACCCGACTACCCTCTACATGAGGTGATCTTCTCTCTTTTGTAGGCAACAGGAGTTGAGGGACCTGCGAGAACTCCATCTTTTCCTCCTCTTTGTAGGTGGCAGGTGTCGAGGAACCTGCGAGAACTGAATTAGAGGATCCCGGGAGTATTTACCCGGCAGGGACTCTCCGATGCTTAAGTTAGTACTCTGATTGTAGAGAGCTTGAAGATGATATTAGAGAAATGAGAGATCTAGAGGGCAGGGATTACCTCCATTTTTTTCCTCCTCTTTGTTCTTTGGGGGTCTAAGTCCTTATAAAGTGGTGTCCTATCAAATCAGGCGTAACCGCCTCTGTCAAGTTAGGCATAACCGCCTCTGCCTCTCTGCCGCAGCCGTTACTGTCAGAGCTGAGGTGGCAAGTGTAGGCAGCTGTTGTAGAGTACGACTCTACCAAGCAAGGGATAGCTCTCAGGGCTGGCAGGCATGGCGCCGCCTGGTGAGAGACGTGGGCGCAGGTCTCTGGATCTGTCAGGTATGGTTGTCAAGCGGGAGATCTTCTTGCAATATGCCGAACTGCTCTTCCACGAGCTACCCTATACTGAGCTACCCTGCAAGTGGCAAGCTGCTTGGGGGAGAGATATGCCGAGCTCCCTGGTGGTGAGCTATGTCGAGCTGCTTGTGGCAAACTCTACTAAGCTGCCTATGGTGGTGAGTTATGCCGAGCTGCCTGTGGCGAGCTATGGCAAGCTCTGCCGAGCTGCCTGTAGTGAGCTGTGGCAAGCTCTGCCGAACTGCCTGTGGCGAGCTATGCCGAATTGTCTGTAAGTGGCAAGCTGCCTGTGGCAAGCTGCCTATGGCAAGCTCTGCTGAGTTGACCAGTTGTCAAGAGGCTGCACTTGGTTGGCATGAGGTGCCAGGTGTCATAATTTCATTAGAGGGCCAAATCCGCCCTCATCATTTGCCCCCATGCCCGAGCTAAGAGTAACTTAGCGAAGGGAGTAGATTTCTTCTTTTGGCCTGGAAGTCGACGAGCTAGTAAGTGCTGATCCAATTCCTTAGGCTTTGGGAGCTGCCTATATGGTGAGGAGGTCTCCGCTAGTTCAGTAGTGTAGCCCTTAGGCTCTGGGGGCAACTTATACTTCACTTTTGCTAATTTTGCTCATGCTGAGGAAGCGACTAGGTTTTTAGCAGTAATGTGACCCGTAGGCTTTGGAAGCAACTCGTAGTCCACTCTTCTTGACTTTGCCCATGCCGAAGAGGCGACTGGGTCTTAAGCAGTAATGTGGCCCGTAGGCTTTGGGAGCGACTCGTAGTCCACTCTTCTTGACTTTGCCTGTGCCGAAGAGGCGACTGGGTCTAAAGAAGTAACGTTGCCCGTAGGCTTTGCCTATGAGGTGCTGAGCTGACCAGGTGCCGAGCTACCTGTGAGGTGTCGGGCTGACCGGGTGCCGAGCTACCTGTGAGGTGTCGAACTGACTAGGTGCCGAGATGACCAGGTGTCGAGCTACCAGTGAGGTGTTGGGCTGACTGGATGCCTTAGAGCTATGATTGCGCTACATCAACTTCGTAATGCCGGTTACCCACTCCTACAAGAAGCTACTAGGAGCTCGTCCTTCGGGGGCAGCACTACTAACTTTAGGTTGCCAACTCACACGGGAGCCTTGGAAGGCTCGACCAGTAAGGGCGCCTATGTAGTCTGTTGGCCGCCAACTCCCGCGGAAGCCACGAAGAGCTCATCTTAGCAGGGGGACCTTGAGAAGAGGACTGATGAGGTTTTATCCGAATTGAAAGTAAAGTTGGTAGAGCTACTTAGTCTATTAGCTCCTTGCATAGTCTTTGAGTTCATAAAAAAATGTAAACTATAAAGCGAGAGCTTCAATTTCTAAAAAGTGAGGACTTAGCTTTCTGGAAGAAGAGGACTTAGCTTTTGTAGGATGAGAACTTAGCTTTTATAGGATGAAAACTTAGCTTTTGTAGGATGAGAACTTAGCTTTTGGTAGCGTGTTCTCACAAACGGCGCCAATTGATGTAACTGGTTCTGGTCACGTACCATTTTTTTTTTTGGCTAAGTACCTCGTCATTTGACCTGCTCTCAAGAAAGGATGGTGGAGCTCCCTGGTGGCGAACTGCCTGGGGGAGAGCTATGTCGAGCTCCTTGATGGTGAACTGCCTGGGGGAGAGCTATGCCAAGCTCCCTGATGGTGAATTGCCTGGGGGAGAGCTATGCCAAGCTCCCTGATGGAGAACTACCTGGGGGAGAGCTATGCCGAGCTCCCTAGCGGTGAGCTACCTTGGTGGACTCGTCATTTGACTTGCTCCTAGGCGGCCTGTGACTCAGAGGATGGTGGAGCTCCCTGGTGTAGCGCAACCCGACTGCCCTCTGCATGAGGTGATCTTCTCTCCTTTGTAGGCGGCAGGAGCTGAGGGACCTGCGAGAATTCCATCTTTTTCTCCTCTTTGTAGGTGGCGGGTGCCGAGGAACCTGCGAGAACTGAATCAGAGGACCAAGGGGTATTTATCCGATGGGGACTCTCCAATGCTTAAGTTAGCACTCTGATTGTAGAGAGCTTGAAGATGATATTAGAGAAATGAGAAAGCTAGAGGGCAAGGATTACCTCCATTTTTTTCCTCCTCTTTGTTCTTTGGGGGTCAGAGTCCTTATATAGTGGTGTCCTTTCAAATTAGGCGTAACCGCCTCTGTCAAGTCAGGCATAACCGCCTCTGTCTCTCTGTCGCAGCCATTACTGTCAGAGCTAAGGTGGCGGGTGTAGGTAGCTGTTGTAGAGTACGACTCTACCAGGCAAGGGACAGCTCTCAGGGTTGACAGGCATGGCACCGCCTGGCGAGAGACGTGGGTGCAGGTCTCCGGATCTATCAGGTACAGTTGTCAGGCAAGAGATCTTCCTGCGATATGCCGAACTGCTCTTCCGCGAGCTCCCCTGTAATGAGCTACTCTGCAAGTGGCGAGCTACCTATGGCGAGCTGCCTGGGGGAGAGCTATGCCGAGCTCCTTGGTGGTGAGCTATGCCGAATTGCTTGTGGCAAGCTCTATCGAGCTGCCTGTGGCGAGCTATGGCAAGCTCTGTCGAGTTGCCTGTGGTGAGCTATGGCAAGCTCTGTCGAGCTGCTTGTGGCGAGCTATGCCGAACTGCTTGTAAGTGGCAAGCTGCCTGTGGCAAGCTCTGCCGAGTTGACCAGTTGTCAAGAGGCTGCACTTGGTTGGCATGAGGTGTTAGGTGTCACAATTTCACTAGAGGGCCAAATCCACCCTCATCAAATACAATGGCGCAATTTCTCATGAATTCTTTCAAGCTTCCCCAAAATATCATTGATGAAATTGATAAAAGCCAAAGGAACTTCTTATGGACAAATTCTAGTAAAAAAAAGCCGGTTCATTTAATTGGTTGGAACAAGGTGTGTACCCTTAAATGTTGGGGTGGTTTGGGGTTAAAAAACCTCCATTGGGTTAATGAAGCCAACTTAGCAAAGTCGAGTTGGAAAATATTAGTTAACAATGATAACCTTTGGGTTAAATTTATTAAAACAAAGTACCTTCAGAAGGACTCTTGGAATGTGAAGGAAAAGAAAGGTATATCATGAGCTTGGAATGGTATCCTTAAGGGGAGAGATCTCCTTAAAAATGGGTTAGGTTGGGAAATAAATAATGGCAAATCTATCAAGTTTTGGAAAGATACATGGGTTGGCAATACCTCTTTGGACGAAATTATTCCTCCTGATAGGATTGAAAATGATAATCTCCTTCTTAGTGAGGTTATTGATCAGAATAGGAGTGTATGGATTGAAAATAGAATTTGTAGCTTGGTTCCTTTGAATATTTGGGGGAAAAAAAATCTATCTTTATCCCCTCAAATAAAAAAGAAGATAAATTAGTGTGGAGACTTAGCTGTGATGGAAAATTCTCAATTAAGTTTGCTTATAAATTAAAATGTAGCTTGTCTATTCATGAAGAGTTGAACCCAAATTGGATTTCGACTGTTTGGAAGGTTAATTGTCTACTAAAATTGAAAACTTTTCTCTATCTCCTGCTTAATAAAAGATTTCCAACAAAATTGCTTTTGCAAAATAGAGGTTTAAGTGTGGATTGAAAATGTAGTTTTTGTGGAAATAACGAGGATGTGGATCATATTTTTAAAAATTGTACAGTTATTAAACAAAATTGGGTGCAATAAATCCCATTTTGGAGGGTCCTTGAGGATTTAATATTTCATTTGAAGTTTGGTGGCTTAAAATTGGTAAGAAAAATCCAAATGGAGGAAACAATGAAAGAGAAAAGTGTGCATTCTTATTATGGTATATCTAGAAAATTAGAAACCGAAAATCCTTTAATAATGCGTCAACCCTTATTCAAGTGGTCATTGAAAGAGCTCTATCGTTCGGAATACTATGAAACCAATTTGAAGACTAATGGGGTGGATTCCCATAAGTTGTGCAAATATGTTGTGTGGCAAACTCCAAAAAATGGTACTATCAAAATTAACTTCGATGCGTCCCGGCTAAACAATGGGTTGTGCTCAATCGCAGCCATAGCTAGGAACTTCATGGGTGAGGTGGTAGATTACAAGGCTTACTTAGGTTCTATGACAATCAACTTGGCGGAAGCTTGGGCCGCGTGGGAGACCCACAACTTGGCAATGAATTTCCCAAACCATTCCATCATCATTGAGGGAGACTCCTTGATCGTGATTTCTTGTCTGAAATGTCTCATCGACCCCCCTGGAACCTTCGGAACATCATTGAAGAGTGTTTGGATTTGAAGAATCGAGCAAATGAAGACTTGGTCTACAATCATGTCTATAGGAAGCTAATCAAGCGCCAGACTGGCTCACCAATCAAGCCTTTTGGTCCCTATAGGGTATAGTAAGTCTCAATCTTAGTGATCTTCTTTGGAATTTAGCTTGCATTTGTAAGTCTGATTTATGGGGATGCGCTACTCCCCGTCTTGTGTAGCCCCTCTTGGTTTCTATCAGAAAAAAAAAACACCTGTAAAAATTCGATAACATTGTTGATGGTTAAATCTTGAACAATGGTTTGGGATACATCATAAAGGGGAGAAGAAACAGAGAGAGAAAGAGAGGATGAGAAATGTCCCCGAGTTGGACGGAGCCCAATCGACTGAGCACCGGATTCTACTGCAATCTCAGCCAGAGGGGTCTCCACCGACAGTCCACAGATGATTTTTTTTTTCAGGAAAAATTGTTTTCCAAAGCTTGGAGCACAACTCAAGCTGTCCAAGCAGCATTAATGGGGGATCTAGAGGCCAGAGTCAAACACAGAGGAATGGAGAGATCCTACTCTGCAAACGTCAGGGTTACTCCTATTCTTTAACGTATCAATCTGTTCGCTTTGAGGCTCATAAAAGTTAAGCTCTGTATTCAGATGCAGTCAATTTTGGTGCTTTCTTTGCTACTGTAACCATGATATTTTAAGAATTCCCTTTTTGAAGTAGGGCATAATAAGACTTAAACAGGAGTGTGCAGATTGCAGGGATCGACTGAGACTGGTCTAACTATCATGGACACCGAGACATGGCAGCAAACAGAGAGAGCTCCCTGGCTTTGGTCACACAGTGGTATGTTTCTGGTGTTCCAATGAACACAATGATTCTTTCTTTAACCTATTTTTAAATAATGAAGTGGTTAATTGAACTTTCAGGAGTGGAAATGGACCAACTGGCAGACCGGTGCCCATAAGGCCATAACAATGGAGTTTAATATAAAAGAACAAAAGAAACAGAGTCAGATTGATTACTTAGTCCTCTCTTAAGAAAACAAAAAGATCAGTGTCCATATCAGAGTTCTTCAGACCTTTTCTCCATTCCCAAGACGTACAATTCAATTATGTTAATGAACTCTACTACCTCCTTCCTGGAGTGAAGGAAAGGCTGCTTCCCAAGTGGGTGACCAGCCAACCACACCTCACATCTTTGAGAGGATCTTAAACTTTCAGTTATGTGATTTGTCTGCATTAAAAGAAGAATACTACAAATGGAATTGAAACAAGAGGCTTAGTGGAGTCAGTAATGCTTGAGAGAGAGAGAGAGCATGGCTTCTCTTTCTATGGTTCTGCACTTCTGTTGTCTCTCATTTTGCTTACCTCCGCCTCAGCTTCTGCTCAACACTTGGGCACTTGGCCAATGCATTCAACTTGTGACAACCTCATTTAACTCTATGATCAACAACCCAAGTGCATTTGCCTCTAGCTCAATGATAGTTCAATGAGCGCTTTTCCTCTGAAGAAGACGCTTGCATTGCATATGTCAAATCATTGCAGATTTGAAGTTAATCTCTTTACCTGCCCAGCTACCAGTATTAGGAAAGTACCATCACTCTTCGTCCCAAAGCCCACCAAGGTAGAAAAGTCCAGAGACCCACCACTTCAATGTATTGGTCGATTAAGAATTTCGCTTCATGCTTTAGCAACTGTATTTTGTGCAATGAAGTTTCTTAACGGTTACAAAACCAAAGGACAGGAAAAAAATGATAAAGAGGAGAAGAAATAGACGATCGGATGCAACCAGACCACCACCCGGTGAGTAGTTTAACAATAGGGCTGATAATTTAAGGGAAAAGGGTAAAAAGAAAATATATAAAGCTTTGATGGGTATTTTCTGACTTAATGGTTAAGGGGGTATTTGTCTAATGGCCAAAGTCTAGGGGGCCTTTTGTCGCAAAACAAAATGCAGGGATCTTAGTCACTAACCCCATAATTAGGGGGTCTTTGTGTCAAAAAAGAAATCTAAGAAAGCCTAAGTCATAAAGTTGGATAAAGTTGAAAGTGGTTGAAATAAATGAATTAATGTTTATTTTTTAGTAGATAAAATAATTTAATATCCAAATGATGATGGGCAATCTGGTGGCTCCCTGTTGTATGGTCATTCGGGTGCCAGTCTGCTACGGTGGCTGATCAAATTTTAAGAAAGTGGTATTAGAGGTCCTGGGGTACTTTATCCGGAATGGGCACTCCAATGCTTAAGTTAGCGAAAAGTTTTGGTAGAGAGATAGATTGCTTGTAAGCATGGGAATACGAGAGTTAAATTGCATAAACCTTGTGAGGCCGGAGGTGATGCCCTTATATAGGCGAACTGTCGTACGCCTCACGAAATGTGTCTAATACAACCTGCGTAACTCGGAGTATGTTCCACACTCGAAGATGGATTATGTGTAAGGTGATAAGCTTTATTCGGGTCTTTTCAATCCGGGTGGTATAAGGTCCATTGTCATGTGACATGATCTTAAAGAGGTCAGAGATAGCTAATTAGTTTCTAGAAGAGGGCTATGTGATACTTTAGAAGGTTGGTGCATATGAGCTCTTCGAGACCCTGGTCTTAGCCGATGGCCCGTGGTGCCCAAGATGACTTGGCCTTAGCCTGTTGAGATATTTGAAATTGTTAAAATATCTCCTAATCAATAAATAGGTCACTCCACGTGTCAGCATGTCAACAGATGAGGCCAAATTACCCCTCGTCACCGACCATTAAAAAAAACTCAGGGCCAAGTAAAATAAGTCACTCGGACATACCAAAGAAGCAAGAAACGAATCGGGTAGGAGTAAAAAAGGGGTGCCCGAGAGGCGAGGACATGGTGACCACGAAACATCGACCAGATGCCGGCAGCACCCCCTGCAAACCTCCCGAGGAGAAATCAACATGGGAAATTCTCACGCTAAGGGCATCGGTGTTTCTCGTTTGTTAAGGAGGGAAAACACCGGAAAAACACCCCCAGAGGTTGTGAGGTTTAGGGTTTTAGGGTGCATGAGAATCTCCCGCCCCACACCCCCGGTGGTGGCCACTTGGTTTGAGTTCTTTTATTTAAAATATTATTAGATGGTATAAATTTCCGATGTGGGACCCGTCCGTTATCCTTACGTCGTTTTCTCTTTCTCTGCGATTAATCTCTCTCTCTCTTATAACGCCTGTCTTTCTCTCTGATCTGCACGAAACCGTGGTAGTGATTAATCTACCATTCTGCCTCGGTTGAGAATTGGAGGATTACAGAGTGCTGTAGGCGAGACTCTAAAACTGATGCTTCAGAACTTTTAGACATGGGTTTCCACTTGAAACGTGGTTGAGTAAGGATTTTAGGGCTAGAGTTAAGGAATGGCAGAAACTGTCGTATGAGAGATGAAAGAGAATCCGAGCTTAGAACTTGTTTGAAGGCATTTGAGAAATGGGCCCTTGGGATTGTTCATGAGTTCTTGCTTTTCACAGTGGAGAATAGGCAAGTGGTTTGGGATTGATTTGAATACGAGGGATCACTTTTTGGATCACCCCTGTATTTTCTATTTGTCAACTACGGGAGCAGATAAAGGTTTTTCCTCATAGAGGCTTACCAGCGGGGGAGTTTAATCTATCCAAATCCAGTTTATTAAGTGAGGGGAAAGCTTCTTGATCTTGTTTCCTCTTGCCTCATGTAGAAGTACAGATCATTTGCAACCCTTTTCCATATTAAGTATTTGATTTCTTCAAATTTGTAAGTTATTCCATGTGCCTAAAGCAGAACTTATCCTGTTGCTGCCATTTAGTTATACATGAATTGTGTGGTTACCCAATTGATTTTTTGTCAAAATTATACTCTTTCATGGAACATTCACTTTTGGGTTCTAATGCTTCCATAGCTAAGGATCAATTTCCAGCAACTTATATCCACAATCACAGACAGTGCAGCATTCAGTTGCAGTGATCAACCGTTGTGAGTTCTAAAGATCATTCCCATTTGCTCAAACTTTATCTGATGAGAATCTCTCTTCCTAGAGAATCATGCATCCGGGTTACCTTTAGTAGTTACATCTTTGTTCTCACCATCAGGCAGGCAAACCCATTTGATTGATGGCCAGCTCCTTTGTTGTAATCTCACCTGCCCTGTAATGATCAACTAACCCATAAAATTTTAGTTATCGAGTCAGGTGGTATTCATGAAAATCTATATTTTGGTAAGAAAAACCTTGAGTACTTGCTATACACAATCAACTGAGAGCATCTCTTATTAGGACCCATGGATCACCTAATAACATGACTGATGATACATTTGGCAAGACCGGGTGTCAATCAAAGTCAATTCTATAATTAGGAAATGGAACTGTATGTGTTTGTAGTCTCAAAACCCAGCATTGTTTTGCAGTCAGCACCCTATTTCTGCTACAATAACGCAAAATTGGAGCCAATAAAGTCAGTTTCTTTTCAAACTTCATTTGGCATGTAAAGAATTTTTTTTTTTCTGCTGTTCAAGTAGAAGAAAATTTGCAACCTCGTCAGATGATATATGGAATTCCATACTTGTTAGTTTCAATTCTGAAGTATCTTTAAGAAATGCTACACTACTACTAATGTCCAGCATGTTTACTATGTAATAACTGCAGTGGTCTCTTTATTTGTCAACTTCTGAAATCCATCTCCTGTTTTAACAGATTTCCAAAAGATCATCTTATTCATTTTGCTTTTTCTGTACATACAATACAAGAAATCATTTTTGTTCTTTAAATTCGAATAAGCTTTTCTTCAGTTCTCTTTTCCTTTTCAAGTTCTATGAATTACAAGTTTCTGAACTGGTAAATTTCACTTATTCATTCAGAAATAATCTTCAAAAGTGTGGTGCACAACATAATCTTATTAACCAGACAATTTAATTTATAACTTTTTCATAAGCAAAAGTGTTTGCAGTAGTTCTGTAGACTTTTCTTTTTGAAACAAGTAAATGAAGAAAGCTCAAGTGCTAGTGAGATTTTGGCTGGGGCTTTGGTCAAGCAATCCTTTTTTTCTTGCTTTTTTTAATCAGAAATAATGGTCAAGGAATCCTTGTGCGGCACAAAACCTTTGTGAAAGAAAAAAATTTTGGTACTCTTATTCATTGCAGCTGATACTTAAGCTGTGTGTGGGTCACAAAACCTTAGAGTCCAACTGTTAATTATTGAGAAGGAACTTTTAAAAAAGGGTGTCTATATGTGTTGACAGACTAGCTCTCTTACATCTTAAATATTAATTTTATTGTTATAGATAAGAGTGTCCTTGTTCTCCTCTTTCTCTCTCTCTCTCTCTCTCTCTCTCTCTCTCCCCACCTTTTGGCTTTAATACCCTGTTTTGTGTCTTCTCACTTGCTGTTTGCCCTGTTATGGCAGTGCTCAAATAACTATTAACTACCACCCTCAAACAAATAAAAGGTAAAAAAAGAAAACCCTTATTTAGACTTAGACAACTTGGTCCTTTTCTTTTTCTTTTTTTCTTTTTACTTTTTTGGTGAAAAAAAACTTCATTAAAACAAAAGAAACAGAATTAATAGACACACCAAAGCTAACCTAAAACTGAACAAACAAAAGCAAACTGTAACAGATACTGAGGGTGGATTCAATGAAACAGAGGTCAAACAGTCAGATAAAAGAAGAGAAGACAACCAATCAGGCGGGACAGAGACCACAACATCATTCAAGCTTCTAGCACCTTCAGCAGCCAGGCCTTCTCTAGCTAGTAGGTTCCATCTTATGATCACAATATCATTTCCATCAGTTCATTTCATATAAGGTTTGACAGTATATGCAGTCTGTATGAAAGTGAGAAGAAGATGCACAACTGCAGCAATGAATGAAAAGGTCGCCCATGGGGTGTTGAAATAATCATGTACCAACTTTGCTCGCCATTTGTGCAAAGGGTTCTTATTATATGCCTGCACATCTTGGCAAAGTTTGTTATAAAAGAATCCATCAGATAGTGGTATTCGAATTTCTTTTCTGAGTTTATTAATGAGAAGCGCAACTTCTTCATCATCCCGAAGCAAGTTGTGTATGATCCCATATTCATGGAGTAAACCCACATCCATTGGAAGTATTTATGAATCTATCCATGAGAGATGCAACACGAGAAGTATAGCTCTGAACCGTCCTTTATGTATCACTGTTCAAAAGCCAGAAAATTTCGGAATGAAGTCTCAGTTCTGTTTTCAATTCTTACGTGTGGAATTTGCAACACTCCATTGCTCCTAAATTTTATGTCCAACCAGCTATTGCTTCTAATCATCTCAAACTTGACTTCGGCCTCATGAAGTTCTGCCACAGTAGGAGGTAATTTAAACATTTGATCCTCTTTTGTTTCACTGGTTTTTGATGGGTGGTGGAAACAGGATTCACGTAGCCGACCACATAGTTGGGATAAGCTTGGATTCTCATCTTTTTGCTCATCAATTCCTTTTGATGGAAAATGGAAATTTCGTAGTAAGTCAAGCAAATGTTTTACTTTGGAGCTATCAACGTTTTGGCGATCTGGTTCTTGATCCTCCTTTTGCAAAAAAAAAAAAAAAAAAAAAAAAACCATTAAATGGCAAGAAAACAATCTCAATAAGGGATTTATTGCAATTAAGGGTGGAATTAATTAGATTGAATAACTGCTCAATAACGAAAAAGGGTATTTGGTTTTCAAGTAGCACCATGTCTTGAATCACATCAGTAACAACCCAGATGCTACCGATGAAGGGGTCTTGCTCACAAGTCGTGAGTCTCGTGACTATACATCAAACCATGAAATTCGAGGAGAAACGCAATGCTGAAGCAACCATCAAGTAGCATCATTTTCACAAATTGGCCACTGTTGAGGCCTATGTTTTCTGCGTAACATTCTCTAGCTTCATTTTCCAGCTCTCTTACAGTGTTAACATACTCTTCCAAATTTACTGGGATTTTGTTGAGGAAAGATATACTGTCGCTTTCTTTGAAATTAACATCAGTAACATACTCTTCGGATTTTGAAATTAACCCCATCCCCGTTTCCGATTTTTGCTGGGTATAAAATTTGTCCTCCATCCTTGATCCCCTACAGTGATGGATTCCCTGAAATGTTTTCAGATAATAGTATTTTTTTAAATAAATTTATTTAAAATAAATAAAAGTTTTAAATTATAAATAATATTTTAAATATATTTTAATATATATCATATAAATAATATAGTAGTGTATTTCATATAAATAACATTTAATATATATACAATTGGGGTCGGGGCTGGGTGGGGAGCTCAATCCCCATCCCTGACCTTGACCCCGACCCCAACCCCGACCAGGGATTCCTATTAATCCCCATCCCCATTCCTGCCCCGCCAAAACAATCCCCATCCCCAGCTCTATTGGGTTGGGGAAATTGGGTCCCGTCGAGGATGGAGAAAATTGCCATCCCAAGTTGTGACTGCTACTGGGTTATCCCTGTAAGCTTGAGGTTAGTTATATAGCACCTAACATGGTTAATATTTCATCAGTTTCTTTATCATGATAAATTACAACAATAATTAATTGAACATTTTAAATTACTTGACCTCTATATCCTATTGCATATGCTAGATCTGAGGCCCTCTTATGTTTTGATCCAGGATTATCTCTTGGTTCTAGACCTGGCACCCAATTAGAAGTTCTTAAATTGTTTTTCTTTTTTTTTAATTTGTAGAATTTAAATGCAGTTAATGTATGTGTCTTCTTTGCAAATTAATCATGTTTGTTTTTCCGCATTCAAATTAAAAGGCATTTGATCTAATTCTGAGTATTTATATGTAATACCATTAAAAACAATTTCTAACCATAAGCTAGTTTTTGTACCTGAATTAGGACGGATTATTGATTATAGTTTGAATCATGCTAGAGTTGGCTAGTATTTTCTTTGTCTTGAATGTTGGACTCAATAGAGATTGGATCGAGTCTTTGGCCTACAATTTGCAGGTAAATTGAATAGGAGTCATTCATTTAATTCATTGCTACTTTCTTATTTTCATCTCACAAATGAAGAAGCAAAATACATGGTGAACCATATTAAACAATGTCCTAAGAAAGCCAAGGTCTACACTACTTAGGTTAGGTGCTCAATGAGGACAGAAGTAAAGGAAAACAAACCTGTGATATAGTCGAGTCTTAGTTGAAATAACGAATTAGGGCTGCAACTTAATTAGGTGGGTTGAGCATTTGCTAAAATTTAAATGGGCCTGACGCGAGTGCCTGGGCTTAATGCTTTGTTAATTCTTCAAGTTGGGCACCCAATTTGCACTCCTAGGTTTGCAACTTGGGCTGGGTTTGGTCTGGATTAAGGGTGTTAATGGACCAGTTTTGGATAAGACCCTGTCTAGTCCAAAGTCAATTTGGATGGATTGGATGGACCAACAAGACATATTAGATTGACCAATCCGGTTAAAAATATTTATTAAATTGGATTGGACTTGGTCCGTCTGTAACAAATTTATATTGGATTGTGTAGGATTAAGCCAATATTTGGCCCATTGATATACGATAAGAGTGTATGTATCAATGGACTGGGTTTGGGTTGAAACCAATCTAAATCAAAATCAATTTGAACAGATTAGACGGTCCAGGATCAACATGATGACTCCAACTCTAGCGGAACCTGACTTAAAAATGTGTAACCATATCCAACCCTAGTAACCCTATTTCTACAATGGAGTTTACCAGGTAGATAAGTGATCTATGTATGGTAAAAATTTCAAGACACCCCTTAGTCCTATGATCATGCTAGACAGTGATAGACGAACAAATATTATTAAAGACACCGCTTCTTTGGGGAGGAGACCCAGACCCCGTTTGGTGCGTTTTTCTGCACAGTCCGTGTTTTAATCTTTTCCCGTTTGGTTGAGAAAAAATCTAGTCGTCAAAAGATAACACTCCAAAAAGACATGCGAAGCCTGTTTTAGGTTATTTTCGGGAAGTTCCAAATGGAACTTTTCAACTTTTTTTCATTATGTCTTCGCACGGAAATACATGTAAGAAGATGTGCCTTAACCAAACGGCTTTCAGGATGATAAGATCTTAATGCAAAAGCTCATATCTCTTTTGGCTGTCAAGTTTGCTGCAAGATCTTTCAAAAAAGATTTACCAAACGGCACCAAAATTGAGAGACTGGACAAATGTCAACACGTTGGAGTGTATCGGTGTAATACTTCAATATAGTTTGTTTACAGTGTAAATTTTGTTTGCACTCGTGTTAATGCATGGGAGTGCAAATAGGCTTAGTGTAAGATTTGGTTTATTTTTCCTTATAGGCCCCACCTTAAATGAAAGAGAATGGACCTATAGGAGAAGGGTTATTTGTTCCCACTTCATTGGGATGCAAAATTTGTGCTGCCAAAAGTGCAAATGAGATAATAAATTGCAAATTTTGTATCAGGAAAGATACAAAACTGGGCCAGGTGCAAAATTTGTATGTGGTTGCACTGCAATCAAACATAGCTTAAGCCTTAGAAAATTTTAGCAACTAACTAGATTTTAGGACTCTATCTTATTAGGATGATTTTTTTTTGTTCTTTTTTGATATAATAAATGAAAATTTTCAGGATGAGGTTTTACTTTATTTTATTTAATTTTTGACACCAAGGATGAGATTTTACTTTATTTTATTTTATTTTTAACACCAAGGATAGGGTTTTATTTCATACAAGAAACTAAGAGAAAAACAAATATATGAATTTATTGGGACCCATCATCTCAAGGAACTATTCAACCTAAAAGCTTAAACTGTTACATGAGGTCCATGTTTTTATTCTTTAAACCATCCTTCATGTGAAAGCCTATTAAGCATAAAATATGGACCAGAATGGGCTCATGTGCTGAAATTGAATTAATTATAATAAGGGCGATGAAGATAAAAAACTAAATGACTTGTATCAAACCAATTCTGGTGCCATTTCAACGAACCCAATCGACCTGAAAGCTTAAGCTGTTAAGTGAGATTCCTGAATAGGTTTTTATTCTCTAACATATCAGCATGACTATAGTTTCTGAAAAGCTGATTTCATGTTGCACACACACTTTGTAGCCAAAAGTATTTTAGTTTAGATCTCTTCTGCATAAGGTGTTTTACCAAGATATATCACAACAAAATTGATTTTGATCTCTATTTATGAATATCTATTAATCATATAAAAGCAGTCTATCTTCTTAAAAATGCTCAAAAATGTTCTTTATGTGTAAGGTCACGTATATCTTTTTTTTTTTTTTTCTTTTTGTAAATAGAAATTTATAGAAAGAAAAAGATCCCAAACATAAAAAATATGAAATTGGAGGCCCAAATATAACAAATATTTCTTACTAAAAAAGGTCATTACTAAATTACAGGTCCAAAGTGGTTGAAATTAACGAATGAATGCTTACTAGTTACCACGTTTCCTCGTAAATGGTTGAAGTTCAAACCCTAGCTGTTGCAAATGGCTTTAAGTAGTGCTGAAAGAAGAGCCAGAAGTAGGGGTGAGTACTATTCAGTTAAAACCAAAAAATTGAACTGAAAATTTTGGTTTCAGTTTGTTTGGATTTTTAGTTTTTGGTTAAATTAGTTTGATTAATTCATTTTTGGATTAATTCAGTTTTCGATTTTGGTTTTTAGAATTAATTGAATTAATCAAACTTTCTATTATTATATGTAATATATAATATATAACATGTAAGATATAGTATATAATATGTAACATATAATATATAATATATAAATTATTTATATATATATTATATTAATACATAATATAATAAAACTTTCTATAATTTAGTTTCGGTTTAGTTTTTAAAGTTTCAATTTATTCAGTTTAATTTTTAACTGAATAAACCGAAAGCTCACCCCAAGCCGGAAGAATGGTCTTTCCTGGTTTCATCTAGGGATTGAGCTCCGGTTAATATATAGACACAGAAGTAGTACCCTCTTCATGTTGGAAATGGAATTTTTCGTGAGACTCCTAAAAGTTATGCTCGGCTCGATTAGTCCTACCTTTCTCTCCTGCAAAGCAATTCTCCATGTGTTTCATGCTCCTCTGAACCTTTCCTTTATACCCACTCTTACATAGGTTCCAAATTTAGTTGGATCCGGTGTGAACACATGCATGTAAAATGGGCAATGTAGTGAACATACCGGTGTTTCATATTCATTGTGTGGGTCCCATATGTATGAAACACTGATGTGTTCACTTGTAATTGGTTAGACAACCCATTATACACATTTGTGTATTTGTGTTTACAGAAGTTCCGAAGTCATAATGCCACTTTTGACTAACATTGAAGTGTTCCTATCCATATTTCAACACCTTAATCAACCATTTTTCAAGATGTTGAATGATCTGGTAACTACTTAGAAGTTAGAATGTTCCAAGGTTTTTTTTTTTTTCATTTTTTTTGATGATCGCACAAACCCCTAGGTCCTCCCAACCGAAGTAGAGGCAGGATTCAACTTTAGATATCCGCTACAATTAGCTAAAGATTTTACCAGTAGGTTAGTTTTTTCAGGTATTATATTTATTACAAGCAGAGACCTATGTCATGCATTTGCTTTGTTAAAAAAATATGAGGCAAAAGGAGATAGGGGTAGGGATGGGAACGGGACAGGTTCGGGGAGGGTTTTATAAATTGAGAATCCAAAATCCTCCCACACATGAAATTGCAAAACCCTCCCCACATTCAAGGGTGGGGGCAGGTTGGGTTTAAAACTCGCATCTAATTTCTTATTATTTCTTGTCATATATAAGCAATAAATAAGTAAAATAATACAAATAAATATCAAGATTTCTAATTATTTGATTAAGAAATGTAAAAAAATCATAAACTATCAATTATCATTCACATAAAATTCAAAATATTATTAATTCAACACCTAGTACGTAAAGTTTATATGCTTTCCAACAACATGTGGGTCGGGGAGGGTCGGATTTAGCATAATATCGTACCCTACCCGTACCTGTATGGGTTGTAGAGTCCCAAAACCCATATATGCCTCAAAACCTGCCCTTTAAGCAAAAAAAACCCACTCCGCAGGGAGGGTAGGGTGGGTACCGACCAGGTAGGATAGAAATTGCCATTCCTAGTTAGGGTTGTAATTTGGGTAGGCTCAACCTGAGCTTGATCTGGCCCAACCAAAGTTTTTGCACAGATTAGGCTTGAGATTTTGTGTTGGAGCTGGAATTGGGCCAAAACACTCGCACCTAAACTCAGGTTGGGCTTGGGTTGAGGCCATAGGTAACCCGAGCCCGACCCAACCCAAGATGATCCTACACAACATTTTATGATATACATATATCTACATATTATCAAAATGCCTGACCCCAAGCCCAGCCCAAGATGTGTTTGGTTAAGCTTGTCTTGGGCCTCAAATTGTTAGTTACACACAACTTATTAGTAGACCTGTTCAAGGGCCGAGCTTCGGGCCCAACTTTACACAGTCTCAGACCGGGCCTATTAGAATTTTGATGAAAGCCAAGCCTGAGCCTGGCCCATGAACAGGTCTACTTATTAGTTGTCTAGCATTCAGGTCCCACATAAAAGTATGGGTGGGCTGAAAATGGGTCACCGGATACCTATTTACATCTTCTCCACTTTCCGGTAAGAAACGTGTTTTGTGAAACCCAATTTGAAGTATGTTGTTGGGTTTCCTATATATTAGATTAGAAAACGGAAGTGCTACCAAACACCATGTAATTAAATAACTTGCAAGTACAGTATGCAGATGTGAAGCTGACCACTTTTAAGAACAAACCAATATTTGATTATTATTTTTTGGTTTTTTATAAGTTAAATTAAAAACGTGTAATACCTAATTGGGTTGGCGACAAAGGACTAATCAACTAGACTTACAATGTGCTTCTTTCAAATTAATTGGACTTATAGTACACTCCTTTCAATTCAAATTAATAAAGAAGCCAATTACTTATCTTCCCTTGTTCGACAAATCCTTTCTATCCGACCTAAATGAAAAATGTGTAGAAAAAAAAGCAGTAATTATCTTGCTTTGATCAATATATCCCCCATCTGCTCTATTTGTTTTAAAACAGATAAGGGTTTTGCTTGAAGCCATGAGTTTATAAGACAAACCAAAATATTCCTTTACTCTATATTCAAAAACTACAATGAAAATGAAAATAACTAATAAGGGAACAATTCTTCGAGGCATGAAATTAGAAACAATAATTTTGAAGGGAGCATCTTACACGTTAAACATACAAATAAATATGTTACAACAACAATGAAGAAACTATAGAAAACCTGAAATAGACATTGTTAGTTTGTTGGATTCTAGGCTGCGAAATCCTTCAACCATGGCTTTGAGATCTATATGTGTGAAATGGTGTAATGTCTTTCTCATTAGTTTGCTTAGTGAGGAACCATCTTGACATAGCAATCAGTCAAGCATAACCCATTCCAAAATATTAGTTTATTTGTGTCAAAAAATGTCCTTCTGCCTCTTTCATTGACAAAGGTTATGTAAATCATTTGGATTTTAATCTCACTAAAAGATTAAAATCCAATGTAATTTGATTGATAAATTACATGTAACACACTTATTGAAGCACATTGAAAATGGTTTTAAATTTCCACCAAAACTAGTTCTTCAACTTGTTTTCTCTTCTTTAAAGTCTTGACTCACATTAGAAAAATTGTTAAATTTGATTTAACCTTTTAAGTAAGAGCTTGTTTGCACTCCTTAAAATTATATACAAGAGAGTATAAAGACTTGCTACCGCACAATGGGACGCTTTAGAGGCACACATTTCTTGTACACTCACGTGGTTCGTAAGAAGTGGCATTAATATTTTGGTGTGATGACACTTGATGCGATGAAACAAACAAGTGACTACGATTTTACAAAAATTGCAAATTGTAGATTGTCTTTGCGAAATTGCAACTAGCAAGTTATGTGATTTGCAAAATTGCCAAAATCGTAGACTATAGATTTTTTGTGAAATCTCAAGATCGCAAGATATGTAAAACCCATCTTGTTTGAGCCATAATTAAAGGTATGTTAGGTTTGAAGGCTGAACCATGACTATTGACGTTTTAAGTTAATCCAACAGTCATGACTTAATCAGGTGTGACCAAGGGACATTATCTGTACGTTAATATTCACTAACAGTAAACAGTCACAAAGTTTGAAATCGTTGTTGTACAATGAATCTCTTTGAACCAACACGTTCCTCTTTGATATTTCTCTAGAACTTATAAAAGGGTGTAAACCAAGTCGATTCACACACAAGTTTTCGATCACTTCTCACAGAAAATCATTCTTCTCTTTCTTAGTCCGATCTACTGCTATCTCAAGTGGGGGCAAAAAATGTTTTAAACTTTAAATATGCCTCAAAGCTTCTCCAAATTTGTGTGACCCTATTTCCAACATTTTAGAATGTTATTTTGCAGTAGAAGTTAGAGTGACTTCAATCAAGATGATGAACTAAGACCTAGTTCAACTTGATCAATTTGATGGAACCAATTTCAATTAATGACAATACAAGATTATCTTTTTCCTAATTATGATAAAATTTTACTATCTCCTTAATCCGAATTTGTAACCTCTTCCAAAACCTTTTGATAAAGACTTAGAAAAACTGAAGAAAGAAAGAGCAAAATGAGGGGATGATTCACTTCTATGTCGAGAACACATACTAAATACTTGTTAGACCAACTTTACAACTTTTAAAAGGAATTCTCATTTCTTAAAGAAATTTTGAAGGCTTTGGATTCAAGTAGAATGTGCAAGAAGCAAGTACAAATAAATATCTTATCATAGAAAATTTTGACTTCACCATGAGCGACCGTTAGCCCATATTGAAACAATTTCATGAGTTGTAGGTGATAGTCAATAAAATTAGATCCTTAAACATCATTCTTCATAAGTCATTCCAAGTGGGTACAATAACTGACAAACTTCCACCTCCTTGGAAGGATTATAGGAAGAAACTTTTGAATAAGACAAGTATTTACCTTGGAGCAAATTTAACAACACCTTCACATTGAAGAAAAGTCTTGGATTAGACAACAGGGATAAGACCTTGGTTAGTATGCTGAATTCTAAGATTAACTTAACAGAAAAATGAATAGGAGAATACTGCCCCTGCATTTCAAGTGAATGATGGGACTTCAAGAAATGCAACAATAAGAAGGGATCCTTTAATGTTTGTGGAAAGAAGGGGCACTATGCTTGAGTTTGCCAACATTAGAAAGGTGGAAACAAGTTTGCAAATATGGTAGAAGACTAATCGGTGACCAGGATCATTGAAGTGAATATGGCAAAAACATTTTCTAGCTGGTGGTTTGATTTAGGCACCATAGTCATTGTTTGCAAGGACAAATCCTTGTCCAAAACATATGAAAAAGTAATTGATGGCCAGGAGGCATAGATGGGAAACCAAATATGTGTCAAGATTGTAAAAAGGGGCAATATGGAATTGAACTTCACCTCCGGAAAGACACTAACTCTCTTGAACGTTCTCCATGCTCCTAATATATGAAAGAATTTCTCTATGCTCTTAAGAATGAGATGTTTGTTGGAAAGGGATATGGTTGTAATGAGATATTCAAATTGAGCATTAATGAAGACAAGAATTCTACTTATATTGTTGATTCTTTTTCTTTATGGCATGATAGATTAGCACACCTGAATTTTAAATTCATAAAGGAAATGAGTAAGCTTGGCTTAATCACCTACACTAACTGTTCGGGTCACAGCTAATCTGGCTTCGGATGCCATGTGGCCACCCAAGCTCCTCGGTCACATCAGTGTCGCGCCACCTCCGTAGCTATGTCAGCACCACGTTACGTCCGTGGCCCACCTTATCCCTTCAGCCATTTTGGCACCACATCACGGGGATAAGCACGACCATGACAAAAGAGTGAATGGAGACAACTCTGCTAGGGATTAGCTCTTATCCTAAAGACCTCGGCGTTTAACCTCATCCCGACAACCCCAGAAGCCTAATCTGACTAGGACACGGACCTTGGCTATAAAAGGTATCCCTCACTCAAGGTAAAGGATCCAACTCTTAACTCACATACCATTACTTTGATCGGACTAGCATTGATCTCCAATTGTTCAGCCCGATTCCCCTTACTTTCTACTAACTTGAGCGTTGGAGTGTCGACCCGGGGATAACTCCTTGGGCCTCTGATTCCTTTCTTGATTTTAGATCTTGGAGCGCGGCCTCATCCTTCCACCTTAGCTCCACCCAAGTGGCAATGATTATTTGACTACGACCTCAGTTCTTGCACCACCTAGGAACGAGTAGCATTAGATTAGCGTTGTTTGTGGGATACACACAAAAAGCCTTCCTTGATACCCTTTCTTCACTGTGCATTCAAGAATTGATCAAGATGCCAAGAAATGACTTCAAAAGATAAACAGGTCGATCCCCACCTCGGGGATCCCATTCTCATCGAAGCACCCCCACATTGTATCAGGCCAGGCCCATTAGAATTTTGACAAAATCCAAACCCGAGCCCGACCCATGAATAGGTCTACTTATTAGTTGTCTTTCATACTGGTCCCACATAAAAGTATGGGTGGACGGGTCATTGAATACCTATTCACATCATCTTATCCACTTACCAATGAGAAACGAGTATTATGAAACTCGATTTGAAGTATGATGTTGGGTTTCTTATATATTAGATTAGAAAACGGAAGTGCTACCAAACACTGTGTATTTGAATAACTTGCAAGTGTAGTATGTAGAAACAAACCTGCGAAGCTGGCCACTTTTAAGAACAAACCATTATTTGATTCCTATTTTTTGATTTGTTATAAGATAGATTAAAAACGTGTAAGACCTTATTGGGTTGGCGACAAAGGACTAATGAATTGGACATACAATGTCCTTTCAACTTAATTGGACTTCTAGTACACTCCTTTCAAATTAACAAAGTAAGCCAATTACTTATCTTCCATTGTTCGACAAATCCTTCCTATTCAACCTAAATAAAAAATGTGTAGAAAAAAAAACAGTAATTCTCTTGCTTTGATCAATGTATCCCTCATATGCTCTATTTTTTTTTTTTAAATAGATGAGGGTTTTGCTTGAAGCCATGAGTTTATAAGACAAACCAAAATATTCCTTTACTCTATATTCAAAAACTACAATGAAAATGAGAACAGTTAATAAGGGAACAATTCTTTGAGGCATGAAATTAGAAACAATAATTTTGAGGGAGCATCTTCCACATTAAACATACAAATAGATATGTTACAACAACAATGAAGAAACTATAGAAAACCTGAAATAGATATTGTTAGTTTGTTGGATTCTAGACTATGAAATCCTTCAACCGTGGCTTTGAGATCTATAGGTGTGAAATGGAGTAATGTCCTTCTCATTAGTTTGCTTGGTGAGTAACCTTCTTGTCATAGCAATCTGTCAAGCATAACTCATGCCAAAACATCAGTTTATTTGTATCAAAAAATGTCCTTCTACCTCCTTTATTGACAAAGGTTATGTAAATCATTTTGACTTTAATCTCACTAAAAGGTTAAAATCCAATGGGGTTTAATTGATAAATTACATGTAAAATACACTTACTCAAACACCTTGAAAATGGTTTTAAATTTCCACCAAAACTAGTTCTTCAACTTGTTTTGTCTTCTTTAAAGTCTTGACTCACATTGGAAAAATTATTAAATTTGATTTAAGCTTTTAACCAAGAGCTTGTTTACACTATATAAAAGAGAGTATAAATGCTTGCTACCGCACAATGCACGTTCGCGTGTGTAACGCAATGAGACGCTTTAGAGGCACACTTGCACACTGACGTGATTTGCGAGAAGGAGCATTAATATTTTGGTGTGATGACACTTGATGCGATAAGGTAATTTCCAATGAAACAAACAAGTGATTATGATTTTACAAAAATCACAAATCGTAGATTGTCTTTGCGAAATCATAAATAACAAGTTATGCAATTTGCAATATCACAAATCTTAGACTATAGATTTTTTTGTGAAATATCAAAATCACAAAATATGTAAAATGCCATCTAGTTTGTGCCACAATTAAGGGTGTGTTTGGTTTGAAGGTTAAACCATGAATGTTGACATTTTAAGTTAATCCAATAGTCATGATTTGCGATTTTAGAACGTTATCTAAACGTTAACAGTCACTAATTGTTAACTAACAGTAAACAATTACAAAGTTTGAAATCGTGGTTGTACAAAAAACCTCTTTGAACCAACATGTTCCTCTTTGAGATTTATCCAAAACTTATAAAAGGGTGTAAACCATGCTGATTCACACACAAGTTTTTGATAACTTTTCACTAAAAATCACTCTTTCCTTTCTCAGTCCGATCTACTATTGTCTTAAGTGGGGGCAAATAACATTCTAAAAACAATGTCTTTAGATATGGCTCAAAACTTCTCCAAATTTTTGTCACCCCATTTCAAACATTTTAGAATGTTATTTTTCTATGCAGGTGGAAGTCAATGTGACTTCAATCCAGATGATGGACTAAGACCTTGTTCGACTTGACCAATTCAATGGAGCCAATTTTAGTCGATGACAAAACAAGATTATCTTTTTCCTAATTATGATAAAATTGTACTATCTCCTGAATCCAAATTTGCAACATCTTCCTGAACTTACCGATAAAGACTTAGAAAAACTGAAGAAAGAAAGGGCAAAATGAGAGGAGGATTCACTTCTATACTAAGAACACGTACAGAATAGCTTGTTAGGCCAACTTTACAACTTTTACAAGGAACTCTCATCTCTTAAAGAAATCTTGAAGGCTTTAGATTCAAGTACAAGGTGCAAGAAATAAGTATGAATAAATATCTCATCATAAAATATTTTGACTTCACCATGAGCGACCATTAGCCCATATTGGAGCAAGTTCACGAGTTGTAGGTGATAGTCAATGAAATTCAGTCCTTAAACATCACCTTTTCTAAGTCATTCTAAGTGGGTGCAATAATTGACAAACTCCCACCTATTTGGAAGGATTACAGGAAGATGCTTCTGTATAAAGAATTTAGTTTAGAGCAAATTCAGCAATACCTTCGCATTGAAGAAAAGTCTCGGATTAGACAACATGGATAAGACCATGGCTAGTATACTGAACTCTAAGGTTAATTTTATAGAAAATGGATCAAAGAAGACTGTCCCTACATTTTAAGTAAAGAAAAGGATAGGAACGTCAAGAAAAACAATAATAAGAAGGGATCCTTCTATGTTTGTTGAAAGAATGAGCACCATTCTCGAGTTTGCCAACATTAGAAAGGTGGAAAAAAGATCATAAATTTGGTAGAAGACTAACATGTGGCTATGATAATTGAAGTGAATATGGAAAAAACATATTCCAGATGGTGGTTTGATTCAAGATCCATAGTCCATATTTGCAAGGACAAATCATTGTCCAAAACATATGAAAATGTGATTGATGGCCAAGAGGTGTAGATGGGAAACCAAACATGTGCCAAGAGTGTTAGGAGAGACAATTTGGAATTGAACTTCACCTTCATAAAGAGACTAATTCTTTAGAATGTTCTCCATGCTTATAATATATGAAAGAACTTGGTCTTAGTGAATTTTGTCTGCAAGAGAGGATTCAGAGTTGTCTTTAAATTAAACAAATTAATACTGTCTAAGAATATGATGTTTGTTGGAAAGGGATGTTAAAATTGAGCATTAATGAAGACAAGAATTCTACTTATATGGTTGATTCTTTTTTCTTTATGGCATAATAGATTAGCACACCAAAATTTTAAATCCATAAAGAATATGAGTAAACTTGGCTTAATCACCTACACTAACGGAATAGGTGATAACTATGAGGTATGTGTAAAATCTAAAATGGACAAGAAACTTTTATCAAGTGTTGAGAGAAATTCTCAACTTTTAGAATTAATTTATTCTGACATCTGTGAATTTAATGATGTATTAACTAAGGGAGGTAAAAGATATTTCATAACCTTTGTTAATGATTTCTCAAGGTACACTTATGTTTACCTTTTGAAAACCAAGGATAAAAGCCTTTGACATGTTTAAATAGTACAAAACTAAAATTAAAAATTGATTAGAAAAGAAAATTAAAATACCTATAAGTGATAGGGGTGTTGAAACTTTAAAAATGAATTTAATTCCTTTTGTATAAAATTTGGAATTATACATCAATGTTGTACTCCTTATATCCCTTAATAAAATGGTTTAATCAAAAGGAAAAAACGAAGCACTTACAAAAATGATATATTGCACGCTAATGAAAGTTATTTCACCCTTGAATCTATGGGGGAAGCATTCTTAACTACCTACCATCTGCATAATAAAATAGTCTTTAGAACTAATAATAAGTGTCCATATGAATTATGAAAATGGAGGAAGTCTAATCTAGCATATCTAAAAGTATGAGGGTTTTTAGTATATTACAAGATTTTAGAACCTAAAAGAACTAAGTTAGGACCTAGAGATAAAAAAAATATGTTTGTTGGATATGCAAAACATAGCAAGGCCAATGGGCAAAGTTTAAAATTTTGCAACGAATCAGCCAATATTGGCTGATATGTATCGTTTTAGAAGAGTTATGATACATGAAACATATATAATTACATATTTTTGTAGTTTTTCATCTGTATCGGACCGTTTCGAGTATGCATTGGCTGATACAATCCTAAAATGGGATGATACACATTATGCTTTAGTCGAATTTAATTTCCCTATTCAAATTTAAATTTAATTCATCTCTTCTTTCTCTCATTTATATCAATCTTATTAAACCTTTAAATTTGAGATGTCATTAAATGCTAATATTATTTAATTGAATGTTCATTTGAGTTACCTTTAATTAAGGCATTTAGTACGTCATTAAGTTTTATTCATAAACTAAAGGCAACAAGTTTGAACCCTAGTCATTTGCTTATGACAATAATTAATTTACCACTATGCCAACCTTAATTACTTATCATAATAATATGATTTTTATGCTTAAAGTAATCTTTCTTGCCTTGGTGGATGTTTCCCAACAAATGCTAAAATTTGATTATTAAAATGTATATAATAATAAGATTAATAGAAATTATATTTATTTATTAAAAATTAAGGTATATATATTAACATATACAAAATAACTATTATTTAAATCTATATATAATAAATATTAACTACTAAATGGCTTCAAAAAATATTTCAGGTTCACTCGAAACCCAAACCATATAACTCACAGTTCTATTATACTATGCACCACACAGTTTTTCTATACCATGTGATTCATAGTATAATAACAACAACAACAGCAACAACTTTCAATTCCAACACTACAAAGGAAGAATTGCTTCAATCATGGTAAATAAAGTTTAATAATAATTGATGTAGATGGACTATTCCTACAAGTTAATTTAATACTTATTTATTATCTATTATTAATGCATACAATTTTTTTACATTATAGGCTTGATGGCAATGAAGAAGTAGTCAAGATGGTTAAAAAATATCATAAAGAATTTAAAGTAGTTTTTTTTTTTTTTGCATAGAGAATATATGATTGAAGTCTATTTTTTGTTACATTAGCTAAAATAATGAATTACAATTATATTGTTTTGTTTTACTTTCCTTTGACAAATCCTATGCATCACACGAGTTCCCGCTAGTATAATATAAATACACAATTTACATATACGAAAGGGTATTAGTCTAAACTTGGGTTACTCGATACCTCAATCCAACCTCATGGTAAGTTAAAGCTAGGGATGGCAATTTTCTACATCCCCGACAAGCACCTGACTTCCCTAACCCAATGGGGTCAAACATTGGGTTGGAGATGTGGATTGCTTTGGTGGGGCAAGGATGAGGATGGGGATTAATAGGGATCCCCAATTGAGGTTGGGGTTAGGGATGGGGAATGAGGTCCTCGCCCCACCTTGACCCCACCTATATATATTAAATCTTAATCATATTAAATATATATTATATATATGATATTATTTGTATTATTTATATATCAAAATATATTTAAAATACTATTTATATTTAAAATTTTTTATTTATTTTAAATAAATTTATTTTTCAAAAAATATTGTTAACTAAAAAATTTCAAAGATTCAGGCCCCCATGGGGAACTTGTCCCCATCAAGAATGGAGGACAACTTTTATCCCCAATAAGGATTAGGACTGAGGATGGGGATTTATTACAAAATCGGGAGCAGGGATATGGAATATGGCTCCACCCGAAACCCGCCCCGTTGCCATTCCTAATTAACATACCCATAACCCTCAAATCCTAGTAGCAACGAGGATTTGATCCCAAGTTTTGTTACAACTAACTTTTTTTTTGTTAAAAAAAGCTTTTGGAAAGCCCGTTCAAAAGAAAACCCCCCAAACAGGGCTGGACTGGTCAAAACTGTGATTTCATAGTTTCAACTGTCAAAGACTGTTATGGGGGGTTTTAGCAATCATATGGAGATTTTCTTTTAAGGATGGATGTGGAATTCTATACAACCAATGGCACAGTTTGTCACTGACACCTAGAACTACCAAACATGACCAGGTCAATGAAAACTATGATTTTGCATTTTTGACTATTAATAATTGTTAGAAGGGTTCTGATGGTCAAATCGACACCATCTTTTGTGGGTATGCGGAGATACATAAAACAAATGATGGAACTGGTTCCAACAACTAGATCATCCAAATAAGGTCAAGTCAGAGAAAATTTTAATTTCACAATTTTAACTATTAAGGACCATTATAGGGATCTAACGGCCAGATGAGCATCATCTTTTATGTATGGGTGTGCAAAATGGTATAACAGATGTTGTAGTTAGTTCCAGATCTGGAACTGCAAAACAAGGTGGCCAACCAAAATTATAATTTCATAGTTTCAACAAGGACCTTTACAAGAGTTTTGGCACCTGGATAGGCATCGCCTTTTACCTACAAATTTGAAAACTAGTATAACAAATAGCATAATTGGTCTTAGCACTTGGAACTGCAAAACATGGATAGGTAGGCCAAAATTGTGATTTCACAATTTCAACCATTAAAAACTGTTATTGGGGTTTTGGCAATTGGATGGGCACCATATTTTATAGGCGAATGTGGAAAGCCAAACAATGGATAGCATAGTTGGTGTCGAAACCTATAGCAAACATTTTGACAACTACATGGGCATCCTCTTTTGTGGGTGAATGTAGACACCCATAAGGCAGATGGTATAGTTTTACTTAGCATCTATAATCGCAAAACATGACTGAGCTGACCAAATTTGGGGTTTTCTCTTTCAATCATTAAGGACTGTTATGGGGGTTCTGGCAATCGGATGGAGAACTTTTACAAATGGATGTGGAATCCCATATAACAGATTTTGCAATTTGTCTCGATACTTGGAATTGGCAAACATTGCCGGGTCTATCAAAACTATGATTTTGTAGTTTTGATTATTAAGGACTATTGTGGGGGTTTTGGTAGTTGGGTGCACCCTGATGTTGAAATTTGTATAACGAATGGTGGAATTAATTTGAGAACCTGGACAAGTCAAACAAGATTGGATTGACCAAAACTTTATGTGCAATCGGATGAGTACCACCTTTTATGTGCAAATGTGGAAACTATTATAGTAGATGGCAGAATTGGTTCCAACACCTAGGACTGCAAAACTGGGTCAGGCTAGCCAAAGTTGTGATTTCACAGTTTCAACCCTCAAGCACTATTGTGGGTGTTCTGGCGATTAAATGGGCACCGTCTTTTATGGGCAAATGTAAAAAGTTGTATAAGGGATAGTATAGTTGGTTCCTACACTTGAACTACAAAACAAAGCCAGAATGGCCAAAGTTAAGATACCGAAGTTTTAACCATTAAGCACCATTCTGGGAATTCTAGCAATTGAATGAAAATCATCTTTGACAATTGAATGTGGAAACCCATCTAACAAATGTCATAATTTATCTAGTTACTCGAAACTTCTAGACAAGGCCAAAACAATCAAAACTGTGATTTTACAATTTTGACCATCTTTTACAGCTAGATGTGGAACCCCTAGCACAGTTTATCACAACATTTGGAACAAGAAACATGGCCAGGCCAATTAACACTATATTGACACTTGGGCATGCCAATTACAGCCACACCAATAGAACTACGATTTCATAATTTTAACCATTAAGGACCGTTATGGTGGTTTCAATGGCCAATTGGACACTATAATCTCTAGGTGGATGTGGTAACAATTTAACAGAAGGTGGAATTGATATTGAGATCTAAACACACCAAACACCAAGTAGGACCGCGATGGTGAACACTATGATTTTATAGTTTTGACCAGTAAAGACTATTATGGTAGTTTTGGGGCCAAATGGGTACTACCTTTTAGTAGCTAATGTGGAGACTTATTTAATGGATGGTGGAATTTGTCTCAACACCTAAACATGTGTGGAATGGATTAACTAACCAAAACTGCAATTTTGTAGTTTGAACCGTTAAGGATCGTTATGGTGGTTCCAACGGCTGAATAGGTTCCATACGTTGGATGAGATGGAAATTCAAATAAGCATGGCTGAACCTATTACAGTTGCTGGTTGAATTTAAAAAAAAAAAATCCAGCCCAACTCGAGAACCAATTTTTCGGTATTTTGAAATATAATTTCTTTTATTGATCTTGCACTGAACCAGACTAGATTTAAAATCCAAATTAAATACTATTTGTATTAGATATGGAGTCTATAGAATGCAGCTCCTAGTTTGGTAGTTCATGCCCAATATCATACCTAAATCAGCCTCTACCAATTCAGCATTACATTGGTGTCAGCCTTATCTGGGTAAATTCCCTAAGTCTATTTAATGGGTAAAACCATTTCAAACTAACACAAGTCTCATCAGTGTTCATTTTAGAAAATAATTCATAAAATTATACCAATTAAACATAAAAAAAATAATGTACTTATCTTAATCATACTGTATTCATCAATGTTGTGAACACCAACTATATTGAGCTCTCAATAGTGCTAGCCAACTATTAAATGCTCAGTAATGCATTCTTATGGAATTGGTTTTATGGAAACCGGTTATATAGTAGTTGATGTTCAAAATACCAAGCCGTTTTTTTGATAAAAATAGGTAAAATTCAGAAACGGGGAAAACTAAAATAGATTGTTTTGATGTAACAAGATATAGCTGATGCCTTTTTTTGTTTGCAAAAAAACCATAAAGCAAATTTCATTAATTGATAGAAAATCGTACTCCACTTGCTGACTTAGTATTAATTGTTATTTACAGATTATATAAAATAGTATATGAGTCGCTTAGTTTAATGATCTATTTAGATGGGTTGAGAGAAGATATACGGGTGTTCAAAAACACCGACCATTAGTGGGATTCTTGTTAAAACATTGAATGAATGTTTTGTGCTCTATATATTTTCATAAAACCAATTCCATAAGAATGCTAACGTGGGTCATGGTTAGAGTGGGGAGGTTTTAGTAGTATTTTCGTTATTTAAGCTTAGGAGGAGTGCAAATATAAATTTCATACAAAATAATACAAAATATAAGGTTTTGTGCTCTATATATTTGTAGTTGTACTCTTTCCAAATGAAGCCTTAGGGAAAAGAATAGGGAGGTTTTTAGTGGCATTTTCATTATTTACATAGTATAATCAGAAAAGTGGATTTTTAGGGCATTTTCGTGAAAAATTTCAGAGAGTGATGATGTATGTTAAGTTTGTGTGAGTACAAAGAGTTAAGATCTTTTGCCAACAAAACACGTTTCAACCCTCTACCAACTTGATCTAACACAGCACATTTCACTATGAGATTGGGATCCGCCATGTATGAAATGTGGGATGTGAGATTATATTGGTAAAGGAACAGAATGTGTTTTGTTATAGGTGATCCAGACTTAAGTACAAGGGGGTTGCAATGTCATTTTGATTTTACCGTTAGGTTTTTGGGGCTGATTTTTCATTGTGCAGGGTTGCAAGTGTTAGGGGGCTTTCTTTTTGTGAGGGGGGTATTCATAGTCATTTTGCCTTTTTTTTCATTTAAGGCGCACATTCCGAGTTAATTTGGCTGTTGGGGGCCAACAGCCTATGTTTTTAGGCTGGGTGGGTTGTGAGGAAAAACTTTAGCTGTTAGAGGGCAACAGCCTATGCTGTTGAAAATATTTTTTGAAATGCCACGTTACCATGGGGTAAAATAGTAATTGCCTCTCATTTCTTTTTAACTATAAACATAAACATGGGTGTGAATTGGTGGGGAACGAATTAGTTAGAAACAAAAACATACACACCCAGCTGAACTACCTATCAGTTGAACACACCAGTTGCTCACTGTGGTTCCCACCTGAAATCCAACTGTATTGAACACTCGCATGTTCAACCTTGATAGATAGTTCAACGAGGTGTATATGTTTTTGTCTCCAGCTATTCCGCTCCCCACTAATTCACGCCCATGCCGATATTTATGGTTAAAAATAATTAGGAGGCAATTACTATTTTACCCCACAGTAACATGGCATAGGGCTGTTCACAAGTCTGGTTGGGTCGGTTTATTGTGGTTTTTCCAACCGATCCAACCTAGTCGGGTTACCTGACATAGAAACTGAAATTGATCCAGTGTTAAGCAAAACCGATCTGGTCGATTTGAATCGGGTTGGGTCAGTTTCGGTTCCAAGTTCATCCCTGTGATAAAATCTTGCTAATTTTAAAAACAGTCATAAATTGAACATCATTTCAACCATCTCCTATGATAAAATTTAAATGAAAAGTTATTCACAAAAGTTGTTCATTAATCACTATTCACTAATCCAAAGTTTCTTGCAAACATTCAAAAACTAGGTGGCCTAATGGGCTTTGGAACTTCATGTTTGAACTAAGTCGGTTTGGTTTTGGTTTTCTTATGTAAAAATCGAAACCGACCCAAATCATCAATTTAGGAATTTGCACAACCTGAAACTGACCCGTACTGATGAAAACCCAGCCGACTCAGAATAGGTCGGTCCGAATTGGTCGGTTTATTTGGGTTGGGCCTTCTTATAAACAGCCCTAACGTGGCATTCCCAAAAATATTCTCAACAGCATAGGCTGTTGCCCCATAACAGCCAAAGTTTTTCCCCACAACCCATCCCTCCCCCTTTCATTCCTCTCTCTCTCTTTCTTTCTTTCTCTTCTCTCTCGCCTCCTCTTCGTTCGATCCCCTCACATCAGAGGAAATGCCTCTCGCCCATGTAGCAGCAATCTCTCAAAAAAAAAAAAAAATGGTACAATCACCACTGCCACCGTGAAGATCGATACTCATAGCCTTGGATCGGCATTTTTATTGCAGATCATGCACTTCGACGGCAATCTTTTGCTGCATAAAAAAAATAGCCAAACGCATGTAATATACTACGACAATTAAATCAAACTAGAACAACCTTCATGAGCTCATGTTGCAGATCATACTTTTGAACATTTCGATTGAGATCTGACATTTTCCTCAGTGTGAGTGTCCGAAAATGGTTCAATTGGATTGGAAATGGAGTTGTCACCTATCAGTTATGGAAATAGAGGTGATGAGACTTTTAAGGATGGTTTCAAAACTGTTTTTATTTTAATAGTGACTCCAATAGTTCGAGGCACCGGCTAAACTAGTCTGGGTAAGACTCGGATGAGAGAGAGAAGGCATTAGGCACCCCTCTCCCAGCTCTAATATGTGGGCCCACATGGCATCTCAAATAAGCATGATCACAAGTACATGATTATTCAAGTAAAGAACAAAATGACACAAGAGATTCTACCCTAATTATATTATTATTATTATTATTATTATTATTTTATATTCATGTATTTTTATATTTTATTTATTTTTTGATATTTTCTTATGAATCCCAATTTTGATTTTATTTGCATGATGGAATTATTATTTTTTTATTATTATCTTTTCATTTTTTTTCTTTTACAATTTTTATGTTTTTTTTTACTTTTTGTTAATTATTATCATTTGTTTTATTGAAAACCTTTTATTTTTATTTTATTAATTATTACATCTTTTATATATTTTTAATTGTTTTTTATTATTTTATACTTTTTATATTTTTATTTATATGTTTTTGTCTTTTTCATTTTTTTATTATTGTTGCATCCCATTTAGAGCTTATTCTTTCTGCTTCTCACCTAAACAAGTTTGAGCCTATAGGGCTAATTCCCTCAATTTTCTTGGACCAAATTACCCCTTTATGAATCTAAAAATTAAATTGAGAAGGGAGGGTAGAAGTTACTGTTCATCGTCTTCCTCCTCCCAACACTCGGACACAGAACTTGGCAAGGTAAGTCTTCTTCTCATCTCATCTCCTACTCTCTCTCTCTCTCTCTCTCTCTCTCTTTCTGTGTGTGTATATATTACGAAAATAATGAGTGGGACAAGAAAATCATTTTCTTGGACCAAATTGCCCCTTTTATGAATCTGCAAATTAAATTGAGAAGGGAGGGCAGAAGTTACCGTTCATCGTCTTCCTCCTCCCAGCACCCAGACATAGAACTTGCCATTATTATGAATATATTATGAAAATAATGAGTGGGACAAGAAAATCATTTTCTTGGACCAAATTGCTCCTTTTATGAATCTGCAAATTAAATTGAGAAGGGAGGGCAGAAGTTACCATTCATTGTCTTCCTCCTCCCGACACTCAAACACAGAACTTGGCAAGGTAAGTCTTCTTCTCATCCCATCTCCTACTCTCTCTCTCTCTCTCCCTCTTTGTATATATATATAGGGCGAGCCAGGAAATTGTTATAAGAGGGGCCAAAACATAAATGAAGTATGGATGGGCCCATAGGGGGGCCAACCATTGAGATGGAGAGTGGGTAGAGGAGAAAATTTACATGGAAATCTGTTTTTCAGTGAGGAGTATTTGAACCATAGGGGGGGCCATGGCTCCCCTCGGTCCCCCTTATTGCCCTACTCTATCTCTCATCGTCGCTGCATTTTGAATCAATAACGAAACTAGAAGCTGACCCCCATTAGTTCTCCTCTCAGACTCATTTTCCACTGGTCCCCTGTGATTTTTTTTCCCACCTTTTCCTCTATCCTGTAATAGCACAGTTGCCCATTCATTATCAACACCTCTCTATTCTCCAACTTCCACATTTTTGCTTTCTTCTACTACCCATATTAGCAACAACATAGAATTTTTTTCTCTCCCTAGTAACTCAATCATTTACCATCAAGAATTGATTCTAATGTGCTTCTATCACTGTTGGTATCGTTTAGAGGAGGGACACGAGATTCAGGAATTTGGTGGAGTCAAGATGCTAGTTCAAAGATTCTAATGGCGGGTTTGCTATAGTGGAGGATGAGAAGAAGAAAAAGAAGAAGAAGAAGAAGAAGAAGAAGGCGTAACCACTAGACTGATTCAATGGTCACCATGCTTGATGGTGCCGGTGAGGAAGAAGAAGAAGAAATAGAATGAGAGAAAGGAAGAGTGAAAAATAATAATTGGGGAAGGTAATTAGGTCCATAAAAGTTAACTATTTTCCCGCTCCTTGTTTTTGTAATTTGTTTGTAAACATATCTGATTTTGTCGATTCAACCAACTTTATTATTTTTTTGTAAAAAACCATTATTATTATTATTATTATTATTATTATTATTATTATTATTAAATTTTGTATTCCATTTCTAGCATAAATAAATATAATTTTTATTTTAACAATTATTTTTATTTAATATGATGAATATAAAACATTAGACATGTTCCTAAAGATTTTTGACAAAATTTTGTTCTTTTTCATTTTTTGTGTTCAATCTGTTTTTTTTTTTAAATATTTATTATTCAACTATGACATCATGAGTTTCTTTAAAAAGTTGGATCATTGACCCACCATCTAGATAATAAAATAGTTTTGCTTTCTGATCAGTTTTAAATTATATATTTCATCTATATTATATGAATAATTACTTATCACACTTGATTTTTTTGTTTAACATAATCAATACTTAATTTTTATATATTCTTTTGATTATTTGTACTTTTTTATTTTGTAAAGATTTATTATTTAACGATCATATCATTGATTAATCTATTTGACCCAATGTACTAACTCACCACCCAAAAAGAAAAATAGTTTCATTTTTAAGTTAACATTAAATTTTGAATTACATCTCGATCATTGATAAAATTATTTCTTACATCTCCATCATTGATAATATTATATATGTACCCAATATTTTATCTTTATAAATATATAACATTAGATATGTGTCCAAAATTTTCTCTATTTTTTTATTTTAGTGATTCTTTAAAAATTTTATTATTTGACTATGACATCAATCTATGTCTAGGTTGATTTTAAATTTGACATTCCATTTTCATCATTAATAAAAAGGCTTCTTACATTTCATACTTATTTTTTGTTTAGTATAATGAATGTACAATATTAGAGATATGCCCAATTCTTTTTTTTTTGTATTATATATATATATATTTATTTATTTATTATTTAATTATGGCATTGTTTATTAACCTATTTAACCTCAAATGGTTGAATAATTGAATTGCTTACCCACCACTGGGAGGGAAGAAAATGATTTTTTTTCAAAATATTTATTTTTATACTATTAAAATTAATATAGTAGATTTAATTAGTAGAATTACTGGTAAGAAAATTATATCTTAAATATAGGAAAATATTTAAATATATCTTAAATATACCTTTGATATGACATTTAATGAGAGAGAATGGGAAAATAGTTTTCTTTCCAATTGGTTTTAAATTTTACATTCCATTTCCATCATTAATAAAAATATTTATTAAATTTTACATCAGATTGGTTTAGGACTTTAAGCTCAGAATCCTTGATCTCTCCCACAACGAAATTTGAACGAAGTCTTAGAAGGAAGTTTTAGAGAACAAGAGAGAGATTAGATACAGAGGAACAAACAGCTTTGAACAAAGAATAGAGGAGAAAAAAACTCACCGACCTCCATCGGACTTCTGCCAGACCTCTGCTATTCGGTATTTGTAGCGATCGTCGTCGGTGACGATGGCGATGGCAGCGTCGAGCCGGCGCTCCTCTCTTCTCTTTCGACAGATGGGGTGACTATTTGAGAGGGGTTGAGTTAAGTTAAAATAGGGATAAAAATGTAATTTTGCATAGGGGTATAACGAGCATTTTACCTTTTTCGTCCATATTTAACAGTTAAGGGTACACTTAGTCAATTGTTAAAAACAATAAGGGTAGACTTAGTCAATTTTCAAACAATGAGGGTAGAGTTGGTCAATTAGTAAACCATAAGGATAGTTTAAGAAATTTACCCTAAAATAAAATAATAATAAAAAAGAAGAATAGATAAAATAAGGGTAAATTACAAATACCCCCTTGTACTATGGGGTAAGTGACAAAGTCCACCCTATACTTTTTTTTTACAAAAACCCCTTGAACTTTAGCCATTAGACAAAGACCCCTTGGCCGTTAAGTCAGATGATAGAAAGCGTAAAATTATCAAAATACCCCACTAAAATTTTTCTATTTTCTTTTTTCTTGCCCTTTTTCTCTTAAAACGTATTTAACCTAAGAAATTTACCCTAAAATAAAATAATAATAAAAAAGAAGAATAGATAAAATAAGGGTAAATTACAAATACCCCCTTATACTATGGGGTAAGTGACAAAGTCCACCCTATACTTTTTTTTTACAAAAACCCCTTGAACTTTAGCCATTAGACAAAGACCCCTTGGCTGTTAAGTCAGATGATAGAAAGCGTAAAATTATCAAAATACCCCACTAAAATTTTTCTATTTTCTTTTTTCTTGCCCTTTTTCTCTTAAAACCTATTTAACCTAGGAAATGGATATCTGGGTGATTTTGTTTCTTTTGATTGTTGGTTATCTTCCCTTCCATGATCAAAACATCACGGCCATGTACAAGAAGATTCCAGTGCCCTTGCTAATTCACCCCGGAGCTTATTTAGCTCTTTTCTCATCTTCTCGACACAAACCCCCTGACCAAAATTAATAACTTTTGTAGAACCAGCGATGTTAGGAGAAGAAACGGTAAAATATATAAATCTGGTCTGGCGGGTCAGTAATTGTTTTCCTTCTTTTTGACTTTCACTTCACATACCATGATTATGGCATTGATGTTGTCTCTGGTTTACTCTACTAATTCATCCTTTTTCAGATCTTCATCATAAAAGGGGTCCCCTTTATTCCATTAATGCTCTTCATTGAATGTTTCAAAACCGTTGTTTTTATGCCATTTCACGTAACTTCAATGGAGAAGACAATGAATAATATAAAAAGGGTAGTTTGGACATTTAAAAAAATTAAACAGTTGGATGAAAATTTTTTCGAATTTAACTGATAGAAATAAAAACAAAAAATAAAAATAATTGGTGCCTCAGGCTATTGGCGTCACTATTAAAATAAAATAGTTTCAAAATCATTCTCAGAGGTCTCATCAACTTCATTTTCGTAACTGATGGGTGGTGACTCCATTTCCAGCCCAAGTTAGCCATTTCCCGATGCTCACAGATTGGTGAATCCACTAGGGAGTTCTCGGACCATAGGTGGGGCCCACATGGGCCTATTTGTGCTTGATTGCTATTTTTTGTATATATGCATGTTTATTTGTTATTTCCTTTTGTTTTAGTAATAACTGCTCATTTTCTAATAATTAGATAGTTATTTACTGCTTTATTGTTATTGTTCTATATTTGCTTATGCAAACTTTGCACATCATCCTACATTAGATCTAGGATCCTATCGTCCTATAGGAGAGGGTCAGAAGCCTAAGCGACAGGATCTAAGTATCTATTGGCTAAGCTAATAGTTGTCAACCAGCCACTAACTAGAGAAGCCCATTTGTCCGATGGGTGGAGGTTTAAAGGCTGGTAACCTTGTTGGAGCCATTTGAGTCTAGGTATCAACCCTCCCTTCATGCACCACACTTTACGTGTCAGCCTAGTCATTTAAGATGTCAACCACCCACCCAACTTACTTTGGTTGAATACCAAAGTAAGATAATATAAAATAAAGAAAATAGAAATTAAATAGAAATAAAATGTCAAGAGTCCAATAAAACAAAAATAGAAATGGAACAATAAGATAATATAAAATAAAGAAAAAAAGAGGAAATAGAAAAATAGAAAAAAAGAAAGAAAAAATAAAATATAGAATAATAAAAGTTCCCAAAAAATTAAATCAAATAAAAAGTCAAAAAAATATAAAAAATAAATCCAAAAAAATCAAAAGAGAGAAAAAATCAAAGGTGAAGTTTTTATAAAAAAGAAAAAATAATAAACTATAAAATATAAAAATGTAAAGAAAAAGGGTAAAAAGTAGAAATAATAATAAGATAACGAATTTCTAAAATAAAATAAAGTGTAAAAAAAAGTTGACAAAAGAAAATAAAAAGCAAAAAAAAAGTTATAGCATAACAATTGAAAATAAAATTACAAACATATGAAAAACCACAACAAACAAAAATAATAAAAATAAAATATTAAAATATTAAATTAAAATATCAACAAAAATAAGAAGAAAAAGGAATAGAAATAGAAAGGTGTAAAAGTAAAAGGGATAATGCTAGAAAAATTTAAAAAAAATCTAAAAAATCCCAAAATAAAGTGTCAAGAAATAATAAACCAACTTCTATGAATTACCGCTTCTATGAGGGTGACGGAAAGCCGACAGAGCATCAACCAGCTTCTATGAATTCCCACCGTCAATTCATGTTTGTGAACATTTCTTTGTTGGTTATTTAGAAATTGAATAGGCCTTTCCTGGTTTTAACGATTGTCATTTATAATGGTTTTCTTGGTTTTACTGTTCATTTTGTTTATTCTTTTTTTATTGAAGTTTAAAATTAGTTGAATAGAAAGGTTAAAAGTTTCGAATTCTCTACATATTGTTCTCCTTTTGTCAGCTGTTGGATTGAAATTTTATATGCTATATTAGCCATGGCTACGACTGCGGCTGGTACTAGCATCTGAGTGACTCTAACGTTAATCTAAATTAGTCTGATATTTTAGTATCAGGTTAGCTTTAATTTTGCGATTTGAGTCGTAGCTACTGGGTTTGGCTTACTGAGATTATTGGCTGTTTGATGGCAATGAATTGCGATTTCAGAGAGCCTCCCGTTTGCGGGAGTTCGCCCACTATGAATGATCCAACTACCGAGTTTGGACGAGGGGGCAAAGTGATCCAATTAAAAAAATAATAAAATAAAATTTATATTACTTTAAAAGCATGAATAGGTTCACGAATATTTCTGTAATTTTTTGGATAAAATTTATTCCTCCATATTTAAATTTATTGATAAAACATGAGTGCAAATTAGGGGTGTTCATGAAAAACTGAAAAACCAAATCGAACCACAAAATGCGGTTAACTGAATCGATCAGTTCAGTTTCGGTTCAGAATTTTTGAAAAATCGAAGGACCAGTTCAGTTTTTGGTTAACCTACAAAAAACAGTTAATCGAACCGACTGGTATATATATTTATATGTATATTTTATATATATTTGTAATATATGTCACATATTTTCTGTGTATTATATATAAATAATATTCATTATACATATAAATATATACTTATATTATATTTATAATGATCTATTTATAAATATAAAAAACCGAAAAGTCGAAGAACCTAACTAGTCAAAAACTGAAACTAGAGGACCGGTTAACCAGTGGTACTAGTTCGGTTTACAAAATAGGGCCATGGTTCTGTTAACCGAACCATGGACACCCCTAGTGCAAATAAGGTAATGTGTTATTGATATTAAATGAGTTGAAAAGAGGTGATTTTAAGATATTCAAGTCATTCAATTCCATCTTATTAAATCCAACATTTAAGGTATTAACTTACATTCACCTTCATTTAATCATATATTTAAGGTATTCTCTTTTATTGTCATCATTAAATTCTATTAATTAAATTCATACACAATAAAGCAATAATTTCAATAACATAAAAACTTGTATTTTTACAATCTACCTGGAAAAAATAGTATTTTAGTTTAGGTGTTAAGAAATTAAACCATTTGGGGTCAAATGGGTCAATCCATGTCATCACAATTAAATAATAAAATTCAATAATAGATAAAATGTAAAAAATATCGAAATTAAAAAATTGGAAACATTTTTAGCATCATATATTCAACATATTAAACAATAATAAGTATGAAGAAAATGATGTAAAATTTAAAGCCAATTGGAAATAAAAATTTGACATTCCATTTTCATCATTAATAAAATTTTATTTGAATTTCTTACCCACCACTGGGAGGGAAGAAAATGATTTTTTTTTTCAAATTACTTTTCAAAATATTTATTATTATACTATTAAAATTAATATAATAGATTTAATTAGTAGACTTTAATGGTAAGAAAAATATATCTTAAATATAGGAAAATATTTAAATATATCCTAAATATATATGACATTTAATGAGAGAGAATGGGAAAATAGTTTTATTTCCAATTGATTTTAAATTTGACATTCCATTTTCATCATTAATAAAAATGCTTCTTACATTTCATACTTATTTTTTGTTTAGTATAATGAATGTACAATATTAGAGATATGCCCAATTCTTTCTTTTGTATTATATATTTTTATTTATTTATTATTTAATTATGGCATTGTTTATTAACCTATTTAGCCCCAAATGGTGGAATACTTGAATTGCTTACCCACCATAGGGAGGGAAGAAAATGATTTTTTTTTTCAAATTACTTTTCAAAATATTTATTTTTATACTATTAAAATTAATATAGTAGAATTTAATGGTAAGAAAAATATATCTTAAATATATGAAAATATTTAAATATATTTTAAATATACCTTAGATATGACATTTAATGAGAGAGAACGGGAAAATAGTTTTATTTCCAATTGGTTTTAAATTTTACATTCCATTTTCATACTTATTATTGTTTAATATGTTGAATACATGATGCTAAAAATGTTTCCAATTTTTTAATTTCAATATTTTTTACATTTTATCTATTATTGAATTTTATTATTTAATTGTGACAGCATGGATTGGCCCATTTGACCCAAATGGTTTAATTTCTTACCACATAGATTAAAATACTATTTTTTCAGGTAGATTGTAAAAGTACAAGTTTTTAGGTTATTGAAATTATTAGTTTGTTGTTAATGAATTTAATTAATAGAATTTAATGATGACAATAAATAAAAATACCTTAAATATATGATTAAATGAAGGTGAATGCAAGTTAATACCTTAAATGTTGGATTTAATAAGAGAGAATTGAATGACTTGAAGCAGTAATTCAAAGAAGTTGGTTTATTATTTCTTGACACTTTATTTTGGGACTTTTTAGATTTTTCTTTTTTATTTTTCTAGCATTATCCCTTTTACTTTTTCACCTTTCTATTTCTATTCCTTTTTCTTTTTATTTTTGTTGATATTTTAATTTGTTATTTTATTATTTTTGTTTGTTTTGATTTTTCATATGTTTGTAATTTTATTTTCAATTGTTATATTATAACTTTTTTTCTTTTTATTTTGTTTTGTCAACTTTTTTAACAATATATTTTATTTTTGTTTTATTTTAGAAATTCGTTATCTTATTATTATTTCTACTTTTTACCCTTTTTCTTTACATTTTTATATTTTATAATTTATTATTTTTTATTTTTTATAAAAGCTTCATCTTTGATTTTTTTCTCTCTTTTGATTTTTTGGATTTATTTTTTTATATTTTTTGACGTTTTATTTGATTTAAATTTTTTGGGGAATTTTTATTATTTTATATTTTATTTTTTTCTTTCTTTTTTTTTCTATTTTTCTCTTTCCTCTGTTTCAATTTTTTGGATTTTTAATTTTTCTTATTTTTCTTGTATGTGTACTTGTGCCTAACCTTCCTACCCTTTTTTTATTTTTTTTCTTTCTTTTGATTTTATTATGTTTTTAGTTGTTATATATATATATATATATATATATATATATATATATATATATATATATATATATATATATATATATATCCTATTGTTCCATTTCCATTTTTGTTTTATTTGACTCTTGACATTTTATCTATTTTTTGTTTTGTTTTTATATTTTATATTTTATTTTTTGATTTTATGTTATTATTTTGACGTTGGTCCCACATGGAGTATTCAAGCAAAGTAAGTTGGGTGGGTGGCTGACATCCTAAATGACTAGGCTGACATGTGAAGTGTGGTGCATGAGGGGAGGGTTGACACCTAGACTCAAGTGGCTCCAACAAGGTTGCCAGCCTTTAAACCTCCACCCATAAGACAAATGAGCTTCTCTAGTTAGTGGCTGGTTGAGAACCATCAACTTAGCTAATGGATATTTAGATCCTGTCGCTTAGGCTTCTAACCCTCTCCTATAGGACGATAGGATTCTAGATCTAATGTAGGATGATGTGCACAGTTTGCATAAGCAAATATAGAACAATAGCAATAAAGCAGTAAATAACTATCTAATTATTAGAAAATGAACAGTTATTACTAAAACAAAAGGAAATAACAAATAAACATGCACATATACAAAAATAGCAATGAAGCACAAATGGGCCCATGTGGGCCCACCTATGGTCCGAGAACTCCCTAGTGGATTCACCAATTTGTGAGCATCGAGAAATGGCTAACTTGGGTTGAAAACGGAGTCACCACCCATCAGTTACGAAAATGAAGGTGATGGGACCTCTGAGAATGATTTCAAAATTGTTTTATTTTAATAGTGATGTCAATAGCCCGAGGCACCAATTAAACTAGTCTAGGTAAGACTCGGATGGGAGAGAGAAGCGATTAGGCACTCCTCTCCTAGGTCCAATAGGTGGAGCCCACATGGAATCCCAAATAAGCATGATCACAAATACATGATTATTCATTTAACTAAGAACATAATAAAGCAAAACAAGTAAAGAACAAAATGACACAAGGGATTCTACCCTAATTATGTTTTTATATTGATGTATTTGTATATTTTTACATTTTATTTATTTTTTGATATTTTCTTATGAGACCCATATTTTATTTTATTTGTTTGATGGAATTATTTTTTTTATTGTTATCTTTACATTTTTTTATTTTTATTTTGTTTTGTTAATTATTATCATTTTCTTTTTAAATCCTTTTATTTGTTAATTATTTTTATTTTTTGTTTTTATTTCTATGGGTTAACTTCTTAAAAATTTTCATCCGACTGTTTAAAGTTTTTTAAATGTCCAAACTACATCTTTTATACTGTTCATTGTCTTCTCCATTGAAGTTACAGGAAATGGCATAAAAACAACGGTTTTCAAACATTCAATAAAGAGCATTGATGGTATAAAAGGGACCCCTTTTATTATGAAGATGGGAAAAATGATGAATTAGAAGAGTAAACGAGAGACAACATCAAGGTCATAATCATGGTATGTGAAGTGAAATTCAAAAAGAATGAAAACAAACCCACCAGACCATATTTATATATTTTACTGTTTCTTCTCCTAACATCGCTGATTCTATAAAAGTTATTAATTTTGGTCAGGGGGTTTGTTTCGAGAAGACGGGAAAGGAGCTAAATAAGCTCCGGGGGCGAACTCTCGTATCGGTAGTCAGCTCATTCACAGTGGACGGGAGGCTCTCTGAAATCGTAATTCATTGTCATCAAACAGCCAATAATCTCATATCAGTAAGCCAAACCCAATAGCTACTTGACTCAAATCACAAAACTAAAGCTAACTCGATACTAAAATATCAGACTAATTTAGATTAACATTAGAGTAAGTCAGATGCTAGTACCAGTCGCAGTCGTAGCTATGGCTAATATAGCATATAAATTTTCAATCCAACGATGTGCAGAGAATTCAAAACTTTCTAACCTTTCTATTCAAATAATTTTAAACTTCAATAAAAAGAAATAACAAAATGAACAGTAAAATCAGAAAAGACCACAACCGTTAAAACCAGGAAAGACCTATTCAATTTCTAAATAACCAACAAAGAAATGTTTACAGACCTGGATTGATGTGGGAATTCATAGAAGCTGGTTGATGCTCCGTCGGCTCTCCGTCTCCCTTGGGTTCCGATCGTTCTGAAGAGATTTAGACCTGGATTCATTCATTTGTTGCTGCAGGGAAGAGCTCGATCTGCTTCGATAGTTTGTGTTCAGAAAATAACTTCCTTGATCGACAATGGTGTCTAGCTATTGCAACCGAGATCTGGGAGATAAGTCACAATCCTCCGGGTGTAGGTTTCACCGGAGATTGAGAAAAGTACAGATTTAAGCGGTGGCTGCTGCTGCAATTTGTTGTAGCGGCGGGAGAGACCGAATCAGGGGTGAGAACGTTACCAAGAGAAAGGGAATTTAATAATAGAGGAGAGAGAGAGAGAGAGAGGAACACGGAGGAGGGTTGCTGACGCCTCTGTTTTCCGGTTGGAAGAGACAATCACAGTGTATTTCAGTGGATTTTTCTCAATTAGCGAATGATTTCAAGAGAGAGAGAGAACTAGTGGATTTTTCTCAATTAGGAATGATTTTTCTCGAAATAGAATCATTTTGGATGAATGGCCAAACAGGGGTATTTGGGGTTGAAATTTGGCAGGAACACTTTATGTTCAAGTGTTTTGATGTATCCGAAGTCTAATGATGTGGTTTGATCAGTTTGAATGTGTTAAGATCAAGAGAATTTGGGTTCCAAGTGTTTAGGCTAACGAGAAGCATCATAATGGAATCTTTGTTTAATGAAGTGGTAAAGGAAGGAATCTTGAGCTGAAATTTTATGGGTGGGTATTTTGAAAGGTCTTGAGTTTAATGATGGTGTCTGATATGAGGGTAAAAGTGTAGATGGGGGTTGATTGGGGCCATCCGATTGGTATCGAATGAGCTTAACTGTGGATTTAGGGGCTTTGGGGCTAAAAATTGGGATTTTTGGGTTTTAGGTGTTTGAGAATGACCAAAAGGGTCTGATTAGGAATTTTGGATGAATTAGGGGTTCACGCGGCAGACTAAGCAAAAATCAGGTATTGACAACATGTCAAAACAAAAATACCCACACACAGACATTTATAAACTTGCAACTGATTAAACTTGATTTTGAAAGGAAAACGTTTTCGTTGCATCACATTCAGAGATGAATTAACATCCCTTTTCCCTCCAAAAATGAATAAATAAGCAGAGGGCAATGCATATTCATCCAAAAAGATAACCATATAAGTATTATATTCTTGTGGATTTTGTTTCTCAAGGCAATCAATGGAGTTTTTCTTCACCCTATCCATCTTATTATAAGGCTTCAACACTATTAGAGCAATGGAGTTTTTCTTCACCCTATCCATCTTATTATAAGGCTTCAACACTATTAGAGTATCAGTCTATCATGAACTGACAGGGAGTCCTTTGCCCAGTGCCCAGTGTTATATCTTTTGGGGTCTTCCAATTGAAAAGGTGGTAATTCTTCTACTTCTTATCATCCTCTCCTTTTCACTTTTTGTTCCCAAATTTTGAAATCGGAACCTATTAGTTACTATGTTGCAATTTGCATGGAATGACTTAGTGAACCCAAAAAATTTAAGGCATGCTTCACATAAATATTTTATTATATATATTAAATATTATGACCTTTTAATATTATTCAATAAAAATTCATAGAATTGTAGTTAGATTGCAATTTACAACCCATTATTCACTGTTCGACATATTCGTCGGTCATACAGTTTGACAGATAACTCGGTAGACAGCTCGGTGGATAGCTCGATAGCTTTCGATCTTTAGCTCCGTAAATTGTTCGATATGTCCTCTTCATCTCGTCGGTTCTCTTCCTCATCCAGGTCCTCCAGTAGTTCTAGTTCCAGATCTTCTTGCGGCTCAACCTACGAGCCTGAGCTGAGAGATTTCGTGGCTGCTGAAGTTGAGGAAGCCAAGGTTGGTCCCTCTGGGATGGAGGTGGAGCTTCCTCTTCAGGCAAGTCGCTGATTCGGTACCACGTCTGGCATCTTGGTGCATGAGGATATGGCTCGGATCTATGCTACATACATCATTCCTGCGGAATACCAAATGAAGTGTTCGCGGCCCAAGGAGATGGCCACTGATGCTCAGCTCGATGAGCTATGTGTTTATGAGCACAACTTGGAAGCTGGGCTGAGTTCCTGTTGAGCGAGGGGTTCACTGAGGTGCTAAACTGGTACAGGGTGTTGTCGATGCAGTTGATGCCGAACTCATTTAGGTTTTTACTCGACCTTATGTCCTACTGTGTCGTCTGCAATACCGAACTAACCCTAGGGATGGTGAGCTTTATGCTCCAACTGAAACACCACCAGCAGGGGTACTATTACTTCTCCACCCAGCAGAATATTCGGTCTTTGGTCGGGGCCCCTTCTTCTGTGAAGTACTGGAAGGAGTTGTTCTTCTTTGTGTGCATCCCCGGGAGTCTCCCTTTTCCTACCGAGCTACAGGGGCCGGGGACGACTCTGTCGCAGCCCCAATGGTTGGTGCTTACTTGGGAGGAGAGGTCGGCCCTGAGCATGATCCACAAAATCGATGTTATCACGTACACATGCTCGGAGATGCTAATGCTTGTCGTGCTGATGGAAATGGTGGCCGGTCTGTTTCCTTTACTTTTTGTTTGTCGAGTTAAATTTACCTTGCTTGCTTTGTACTTACCTTGGGTATCCTATGTTGCAGGTGTGAGTATGGCTAGCGAGGAAGAGATTGTTCACCGGATGAAGGCACTCTAACAAAGGCAGGAATGAGCCGGTGTGCAACCGGAGGCTCATACCGATGTAAAAGAGCGACCATGATCTGAGGACAAGGTGACTCGTTGGTGAAAAAGAGTCCGACAGTAGGAGGTCGAGGAAGACGACTTTGTTTTAGTTGACCTTGAAGGGGTCCGTCATCCCATAGGTGCATCGGTAATTAAGGGAAGTAGCAACTTGGGTCTGCACGTGTCGAGGTGTTTAGTTCACGTGGATGATAATTTGGAGACGCCTGGGGTTCTCGAGCAGTTACTATGGGGAATCATGACAATGTCAATATCTCGGGAATTGGTCAAGGTCGGTAGCGGAGCCTTGGAGTGTGCGTTGATGCGGTCCGCTACCCGGGTAAATCCTCTTCTTATTCTTTGTGTTTTGCTCTCCTTTTTGGTATACTTATCATGTTTGTCTACAGAATTCTTACGCAGAAATCATGCTGGTTGGTCGTCTTCGAGATCTTCGATCACCGTACAAGCGGGAACACTTTGAGTACATGCGGTAGAAAACCCAATTGGCTGAACTTCAGGTCGCTGGGAAGCGGTCGACCGCACTGGAGAGGGAGGTGGCTGAGCTAAAGGTGCAGTTGGCCGAGCAGGCTAGTCTTGCTCGGGAGCTAAAGCGAGAGAGTGCCGAGCTTAAGGCTGAGCGAGACAAGTTGAGGCAGGAGGCCGTTGAGGAAGCCGTCAATGAGTACAAGGTATCAGAGGAGATGCAGCTGCATATGGACGAGTACGCCGAGGTTTCCTTCGCGGCTTGGTTCAATCTTTTCCGATGAAGGATCCTTCGCCGCCGGAGTTGGCCTTTGAGTCACAAGGCTGAGATGCCTTTGATCCAAATTCTCCGCAAGGGTCTACCGAGGGAGCTGAAGATGAGGTTGAAGCCGTTGCCTATGTTGTTGATTCTGTCGCCGAGGATTGATCGGTTGCCTTCTATGTTTATTATTTTCAATGTTTTTTTTGGGCTCGGTATGACGAGCCTTAAACGATGTAATGAACAGTTTAGTTGAATGTTAATGTTTCTTTATCTGATCATGTGTTGCTACACTTGTGCCTCTTTTTCCAACCGAAGCCTATCTGGCCGAGTTGTTGTGTGTGCCAGGCTAGGCTATGCTTCTATCTTGTGCGATTCTATTGGTCAAAGTATGGCCGGTCGTGATATTGCATGGGTTGGGGTCGATTGAGCCTTGGGCGGCCTCTTTGTACTTCGTGATTTTAGTTTGTCAGCCGAGGTATAGTCGACTGAGGTATAGTTGGCCGAGATGTAGCCGGCTAGAATATGCCTCAGTGTCCCTAGTTCTGTGCTGATCGAGGTGTTGCTGTCTGAGATCTTTTGGTTCCTGCATTCTCAGCCATGGGGTGCTCAGTTTCTGGTCTCGAGTGCCTTTGGAGGCCTTCTAGGGCTACCCGTTTCCTAGCTAGCTCAGCCGTTAGGCTAGCGATTGTGCAAAGTTCCTTGACTGCCCTCAGGCCTTGGCGGGCGGGGGTGTTCTTCCTCCACGCTTAGGCTCAACCGTTGGCAGCTGAGTCAGGTAGCTTCGTTGGCAATGCACTACCGAGTTGGGCATTATGGGCTCAGCCGTTTGGGGATCTGTGGAGTTAGCTCAGTTGGCAGTGCATCTTAGCATGTGCGTGTGTAGTGTGTGCAGTAGGCGTGGGCATGCCTCTGGGTTGAAGAAGTAGCTTAAAAGGAGACTTTTATTGCTTGTAGGTCTATTGGTAGTACATCTTGAGGTTTCCCAAGTTCCAACTCCTCGGTATTGGTCAGCCTTCAAGGTCTTCAAGTCTATAAGTACTCGGTCTGAGGACTTCGGTGACCTTGTACGGCCCTTCCCAGTTTGGTGCAAGCTTTCCTTCTCCTAGTGTAGGGACTATGACTCTACACAGAACGAAGTCGCCTGTCTTGAATTCGCATCTTCTTACCTTAGAATCGAAATGTTGTGCCATCTTCTACTGTTGTGCAACCATATTCACGTGTGCTCGGTTCCAAGCTTCTTCTACTAGGTCCAACTCCACGCATAGATCTTCGTCATTCTGCCCCTCATCAAAGAGCTCAATCCAAGGGGTTGGGGAACCTATTTCCATGGGGATTATGGCTTCGACCTCATAGGTCAGATTGAAAGGGGTCGCTCCAGTGGCAATTTGCAAGGTCGTCCTATAGGACTAGAGAATGCTCGACAGCTCCTCAACCCACCTTCCCTTGGCCTAATCTAGGCGTATTTTCAGGCCGTTTAGCAGGATGTGTTTGGTTACCTCGGTCTGCTCATTGCTCTGAGGTCAGTGTAAGGTGGTAGTCTGATGATCGATCCTTAGGTCGGCATAGAGGGCCTTGAACTTCTTGTCGGTGAACTGTGTTCCATTGTCTGTGATGAGCATGCACGGGATACCGAAGCGGTAGACAATGCCCTACCAAAGGAAGTTTCAGGCATTATGGGCGGTGATGCGTGCCAGAGCTTCAGCTCCTTAACCCACCTTCCCTTGGCCTGATCTAGGCATGTTTTCAGGTCGTTTAGCAGGATGTGTTTGGTTACCTCGGTCTGCCCGTTGCTCTGAGACCGGTGTAAGGCGGTAGTCCGATGATCGATCCTTAGGTCGGCATAGAGGGCCTTGAACTTCTTGTCGATGAATTGTTTTCCATTGTCTGTGATGAGCACGCACGGGATACTGAAGCGGTAGACAATGCCCTACCAAAGGAAGTTTTGGGCATTGTGGGCTGTGATGCGTGCCAGAGCTTCGGCTTCTACCCACTTCGTGACATAGTCCACTACTACGAAAAGGAACTTCTGCGCAATCACGGTGGGGAAGGGGCTGAGGATATCCATTCCCCACTAGGCAAACGGCCATGGGCTAGCGATCGGCTTCAAAGGGGCCACAGGCTGGCCATGGAGATTAGAGTGACGTTGGCAACTATCACACTTCTGCACTAACTGGGCGGCGTCCTGCTTCATCGTCGGCCAGAAATACCCCTGTCAGAGCGCCTTATGGGCTAGTGTGCACGCACCGGGGTGATCTCCGCAAGTGCCCTCATGTATCTCCCTAAAGACGTAGTCATCTTCAGTTGGGGGAGGCACTTCAAGTATGGAAGCGTGTAGGAACGACGGTAGAGTTGACCCTGCATCAGGCAGTACCTCGCTGCTCTGTGTTGGAGTCTTTTCGCTTCTACCCGATCCTCTGGGGAAGTGCCCTGTCGAATATACTCGATTATGAGGTCCATCCAAGAGGAGCCATGTTGCATTGGAAAGATGAGGATGGATGATGGTGCGATGCTCGGCTGGGCCAGTGTGTCTAACCAGACAGTTGAGTCAAGGTCGGTCTACTGTGAACTTACGAGCTTTGAAAGGGCATTGGCTCAGGCGTTCTCGACTCGAAGGATTTGCTAGATGTCGAAATGCTTGAGCTACTGAATGAGCTCCTGCACCTTTTGTAGGTAGCTCGCCATAGAGGGATTCTGAGTCTCAAACTGGTCGTGGATTTGTTTGACCATGAGCTGAGAGTTACTAAAGGCCTCAATTCGTCGTGCCCCAAGGACCAATGCAAGGCGGAGCCCAGCAATCAGGGCCTCATATTTGGCCTCATTGTTGGATGCTTTGAACTCAAACCTGAGGGCATGTTCCAATACTATGTCATCCGGGCCAAGGAGGATAAGGTCGGCGCCACTGTCCTGCTAGTTTGATGAGCCATCTACATGAAGGGTCCATATTGGGGGCAATGGGGCCAGTTCCTCAATGGTAAATGTACATTCTGCGATGAAATCTACCAAGGCCTATGCTTTGATCGCCGTCGGGGCGTGTACTCAATGTTGAATTCACTCAGCTCCACACTTCACTTGACTATGTGGCCCAACACTTCTGGTCTTTATAACACCTGCTTAAGAGGTTGGCTGGTGAGTCCTCGAAAGATGTGGGCCTAGAAGTAGGGTCTATGTTTTTTGGCTGTGATGACGAGGGCCAGAGCCAACTTTTTGAGATTGGAGTACCGGGTCTCTGCACTACTGAGGACCTTGCTAGTATAGTAGATCAGCCTCTGTACGTAATCCTCTTCTTTAACCAAAACTGAGCTGACGACCTCATCCCCGGCCAAAAGGTAAAGCAATAGCTCATCCCCTGGGCTTGACTTAGTCAAGAGGGGCGGCGAGCTCAAGTACTGCTTCAATTCTTGTAAAAACTGCTCACACTTTTCTGTCAAGTGGAAGTCCATTGGCCATTTGAGGGCTTTGAAAAAGGGGAGGCACCGATCCACAGACTTGGACATAAACTTGCCAAAGGCGGTTATTCTCTCGGTGAGCCATTGCACTTCTTTGTAGGTTCAGGGGATGGCATGTTGAGGATGGCTTTTATCTTCTCCGGATTTGCTTTGATTCCTCTCAGTGTTACCATAAACCCTAGAAACTTGTCAGAGACAACCCCGAGGGCACACTTGGTTGGGTTTAACCTCATCTTACACTTTCTAAGTGTATCAAAGACTTCATGGAGATCGACCAGGTGATGTTCAGCCTTTTTGCTTTTCACGAGCATGTCGTCGATATATGCCTCCATGTTCATACCGAGGTGTTCTTTGAATACCTCATTCACTAGCCATTGATAGGTGGCGCCAGTGCTTTTGAGGCCAAAGGGCATTACCTTGTAGCAGTACAGTCCGTTGTCAGTGATAAAGGTTGTTCGCTCCTGGTCGTCTAGGTCCATCCGGATCTGGTTGTAGCTTGAGAAGGCATCCATGAAGCTTAGGAGCTCATGTCCTGCTGTTGCGTCGATGAGCTAGTCAATCCTTGGCAGGGGAAATCTCTCTTTGGGATAGGCCTTATTCAGGTTGGTGAAGTTAATGCATATTCTCCACTTTTCGTTGGCCTTCTTCACCATCACTACGTTGGCCAGACAATCGGGGTATTTGACTCCCTAATGAAGCCGGCATCGAGCAACTTCTATACTTCATCAGTGATTACTTGTCACCACTCTATGGCAAAGTTTCTCTTCTTTGGCTTCACATGTCGATAACGGGGGTCAACGTTCAGCTAATGTGTGATAATTTATAGTAATGTTGCACTATTTTTTGGTCTCTACATGCCACCCCTATGCCAAACTTGGTTGGAAATTTCATGGCGAGGTGGTACGTAGAGACTATGGCCTACAGGGCGTTGAGGGTCGGCCTACCGAGGATCACGTTGTAAGATAAGGGGCAACGCACAACAATGAAGTCTACCATGGTCGTCGCAGTCACATCTCCATCTCCGATCAAGAGGGGAAGAGTTATTCTCCCACTGGGTTAGAGGGACTCCCCCGAAAATCCCATCAAGGGAGTGCTAACTAGTGTAAGTCGTTCTCTGTCAATGCCGAGCTTTTCAAAAGCATCTTCAAACAATACGTCGGCAGAACTCCTTGTGTTGAATAGGATTCGCTGTAGCTCAAGGTTTTCCACTTTGGCTGTGATGAGCAAGGCGTCGTTGCACGGTGTCTGGACCCCTCAGAGGTCGTCGTCAGTGAAGGTGATAGATGTGTCGTGCCTCCTTCTATGACCTCGGTCATCGATCTCGCATAGTCAAGCATATCTTTTCCATCCCGAGTTGCTTTCCCCTCCGACAGTGGTTCCTCCCGATATCACGTGGATGACGCCGGCTGGGGGGCCTCGGGGCAGGGGTTGCCGAGCTTTATCCGCTCTTCGTTCCTCTTGGGCTGACTTTTCCTTTCTGTCTATGAAGCCGCTGAGATAACCGCACCTAATCAGATCTTCGATATGGTTATGCAGGTCGAAACAATTCTCTTTATCGTGGTTGTGGTCCTTGCGAAACTCGCAATATTTGTCTTTGTTCCTCTTGTTATTTTGCGTCTTCATCTTCTTGGGCCACCAGACGTAGTTGCAGTGACGGATTTGCATAAGAATTTCAAATCGCGGAATATTAAGTGGCGTAAAATTCTGATAGGTTGGCAGAGGGGTGCAAGGTCTATAGTCGGTCTGGCGATCTTGTCTCTTGTAGTCTTTGTCCAACCTCTTGGACTTCCGCTTGTCGATCTCTCTCATTTTTTTGTCAGGCTTCTTATCTTCGTCTCTGAGCTGCGCCTAGGCCTTTTCAGCATTGATATACTTCTGCACGTGGCCCATTAGTGCGGCCAGCGTCTGAGGGTGGAGTCCGTGTTGTATGGCCGTCACCGCAACTGATTGATTTAAGTCCCTAACTTGGAGTGCTTCTTTGTTGAACCTCGCCAGGTAATCTCTAAGGGACCCTGTCTTCCTCTATCAAATTTGCATAAGGCTGGCCAAAGTTTTCTAATGCTTCAGACTAACTATGTACTGTGCTAGGAACTGGGTCTCCAGTTGGGCCCATGATGCTATAGACCTCGGCAGCAGGGAGGAGCACCATGCCAAGGATGAGCCCTGTAGCATGGTTACAAGGGCTTTGCACATTAGTCCCTCCGATGCACCATGTAGCATCATCTGTGCTTTGAGCACCGCGATATGGTCGAAAGGGTCGGAGTTCTCATCGTACTTGTCGAATTGTGGGGCTTGCCATCCGACAGGGAGTATCTCGTCCACGGTGTCCTGGATGAAGGGTGACTCCTTGGTGATATGTGCGGTGGCCTGCACAAGTTGGTCTACAGCGGGAATTGCACTCTTATGGGTGGAAGTGCACTCTAACTCTTCCAAACATTGCCGAAGCTCTTTAATTTAAATATCTCTGTTGTTTGGGACTATAGTGTGTATGGCCTCCCTCTTGGGTCGTGTGGAGTGATCCTTGATCGAACTTGACTCGGCGATAGAGACTACGCAGGGCGGCATCCTTTTGCCGAGCCTTTCTTTGGCGGGGATGCGCGCTGATTGGTGTATCTGGCTATGGTAGTCCCATCCACGGGAACGGGCAGTGGCGACACACCTTCAGGTTGTGTCCTGCCTCATACGCTTAGAACGCTCTCCCCTTACATCTGACCAGCGCGCTTTGGGTCCTCAGTCTGAGGATCACCCTTTGTGCGCGTCAAGGCGTGAGGGGGGACAGGCCAGTTAGGTGGCGCAGTAGACCCCAGTGTCTACATAAATTCAAAGATCTTATCAACATTTTTCTTGCATGGCTCAAAATTGCGCTAGATCTACTAGGGTCAAAGGTTGCAAGACTTCTTGGTGCGGGGAGTCACGGTGTCAGTTTTCCCGAGATGGGGAATGGCCAATTGATCATTCGGAGTGGTTTTTAGGCATCTTAATCACTTACTTGATTGCGCGGTGAGGAATGAAAGATTTTCGGGAAAGGATTTTTGTGTGTTCCCATAGACGGCGCCAATCTGATGCCGCTCAATTCGAGGTAGTACACGAACCGAAGATGGCAATCAGTCAGATAGTCCTTGCTGGCAGGTCGGGGCCGAGCTTCAAGGACGAGGCCGTGCTTCAAGACCTACGATCAAGGAAGAAGTTAGAGGCCCGAGGAATTATCCCCAAGTAAGTACTCCGATACTCAAGTCAGTAAGAGGTGGTGGATGGCCCGGCTGAGCTATGGGGATGCTGGTCCCGGCTAATTAGTAATATGGGTGTTAGAAGTTGGGTGAGTCCCTTACCTCGAGTATAGAGTACCTTTTTATAGCCAAAGGGTTCGTATCCTGATTGGAGTAGGTTTCCAGGGAAATCGGGGCAGAGTTCCCTGCCGAGGTTACAGGGGGTAGAGTCTTACTCCTCGGCGGAGTTGTCTTCCCATCCCTATCTGCTAGGCGGGCTTATCCGTGAGGGGCGTAGCTGACGTGGTTGGCGGTATCATAGTAATGCCATAACTTGGCCAGACTGTACCGATGTGGCCGAGTTGTGACAGATGGCCACGGGCCTCTGGGCCAGCTCAGCCATGTCTCCACCAGGGATGTTATTGGGTTATATTTGATAAGGGGTAATCAATCAAATAGGAACCGTGGATTCCTTCTCTTCCTACTTTTAAGCCTGTTAGTGAACAAGAGTTAGGTGGAGAGTTTAATGTAGTTGATCTTATTAACCACACTAGAGAGCGGAGTGAAGTTGGTCATAGTGAGCATTAAACAATCTATAATGCTACCCATCAAAAGACTTAGGGGTTGTTTGATAAGTCTTTTTGGGAAGATCTTCTGGTAGCTTTGACAATTAAAAGATGCATTGAGCTTTTGCATTAAGATTTGAGCAGCTTAAAGCCCATTTGATTAAGGCATGTCTTTCCACGCGAAGACGAATAGTAAAAAATGCAAAATCTCCATTTGGAGATTTCCAAAAATTGTTCGTTTTAGACTTCTCACATTTTTTTGGCACATCAGCTTTTGGCGGTTAAGTCTGCCATCAACCAAACAAGAAAAGACCAAATCGTGGTCTACCAAACTTGTAAATAGCCAACGGAGCGCATGAAAAGAAGCACTAATTGAAAAAAGAGGTTAGCCGAATCAATCGGTTCAATATTTCTGAAAATTTGAAGGATCAATTAGATTTTCATTAATCTAGAAAAAACTAATGGTTAACTGAACCGACCAGTATATATATATATATATATATATATATATATATATATTTTTAATATAAATCACATATTATCTACATATTATATATAAATATATACATATATTATATTTATAATATATAATCTATTATAAATATATTTTATATATTAATATATAGTATTTATAATATAATATATTATATATTATAAATATAATATATTTTATATTTATTTATAATATATGTTATAAATATCAAAAACTGAAAATATGAAGAATTAAACTAGTCAAAAATAAAAAACGGTTAACTGATTAACCAGTGGTACTAATTCAGTTTCGATTCAAAGAAAACGCAAAAACTGGTAAGACCAATTTGGTTTCAAAAAAAAAGTCCATGATTGGGTTACCCAAACTGTGAGCACCCCTAAATGAGAAAATTGAGCATATTTTTTAGCTATCAATTCACACACATTATGTGTGGTCCTACGAAAGGGGTGGTCTCCCCTTTCACCAAATGGCAGTAATTAAATTACTGCCATTAAATTATCTTAACCCAGTTTTAATTACTGATTATGGGGTGGTCTTAATTACTGCCATTAATTACTTATTGCCATTAAATTACTGCCATTACTGATTATGATTAATTACCGATTATAATTATTAACCATTACTAATTGGTTATAAATACCAAACTCGATTTTATTTATAAACCCAGTTTAGATAAATACTGTTATCTATTTATTTTAACCCGGTTTTAATAATTACTGTTTATTATAGTAATTTAATAAATATATAATTAGTGGTTATAATTAATAATTACTGTTATTATAAATATTGTCAATAAATAGATATTTACTTTAATTTTACTTTAAATTAAAATTATAAATACTCTTAATAAATTTAGTAATTATTGTTATATTAAAAATGTTATTAAAAATATTGTTATTGATTATTAATAAATTATAATAATTACTAACTATTACTGATACGTAAATATTGTTAATTTAATTTAACTTTGGTAATTATTAATTTAATGAATATTGTTAATAAATCATTAAATCCTATTCATAAATTTAATAATTACTGTTATATTAAAAATAACTAAATAATATTATTAAAACTATCATTATTGATTATTTAATAAAATATTATAATTACTTACTATTATTGATAAATGTTGTTAATAATTAAATATTTAATAAATAACGTTAACAAAAATCAACAAAAATAAAGTTTGTCTTTTTGCTTATTGAATTTCTTTGGTTTAAATTTGTGGGTTCTGTGCTTTGAATATTATTACATAATGTTAGTTAAAAATGCTATTTGCATTTAACTTAATGAATTGATTCCTGGTTTTAAATATCGACATGGGCCAATATGCCCTGTGTCGGTGGATTTTTTTATGTTTTAGTTATTATTTTTTGAAATCGGTTTAGAGAGGTCGGTTTAAGGCCTGGCTACCGTCTGAACCAGTGGCTGGCCTAATACAACCCCTGTAGGGGCATATCGGGAAGCCACCAACACGATACATATTGGCTGATACAGACCGATACATATCAATACTTTGAACCTTGAATTGCTTTTGTTTACATTTATAGAATTTGTGCTTTGAAGATTGTTACATATTGTAAGTTAAAAATATTGCTATTTGATTTTTTATTTTGAAATTTGATAAACGTTATACGTAAAATTGTCAAATAATGTAATAATAACAATTGTTAAATAATTATAAAAATTATCAAATATAAATTAAAAGAAATTACCATTATTAGACATAAATTACCAATATTTATAAAAAATTACAAAAATAAATCAAAATAAATTATCACAAATTAGAAGACTTTAGGATGATAACTACTTGAAAGTATCAAATAATATAATCCTAATTACATTAAAATAATTTTCCAAAAATTATCATAAATTAGTAGAAATGTCCAAACATAGCCAATAAATTCCATAAAATCAATAAATTACTAAAATTTATCAATAATCTATCATATAGTAATATAATACATTAGCATATATTTACCAAGAAATTAGTATATAATAGAAATTGCCAGAAATTAGTAGAAATTATATAATAGAACTAATTTCCACTAATTGACCAATAAACTAACGTATAATAAGTATAAAAAATAAGTACATATTGACCATAAATTCTCATAAATTAGTACAAGAGAAATTACTAGACCTTAGCCAAAAAGAACCACTAATTTCCATAAAATATTATATTTACCAAGAATTATCATAAATTATTGTATAATAGAAATTACCAGAAATTAGTAGAACTTAGGGAAAAATAATCACTAATTTCCATAAAATATGATAAAATAGATGAAATTAGTATAGCTTTGGAAAAATAACCATTAAATTCCAAAAAATAGTAGAGCTTAGGATGATAATTACTTCAAATTATTAAATAATATGAACCTAAATAAATTACAATAATTTTTCAAAAACTGAATTTCGTTTTCCCGTGCATCATTGCACAGGTACCCACTAGTGTATCATTGAAGGAGATTCAGCTATGTTTGTGAAGTACTTGTTAGAGGATGGTTTTCTCTCCTTCGTGTCTGCATTCTATACTAGACAATTGCATATTGCTTCTTTGTCATTGTAATTCATATCATGTCAAGCACGTTTTGAAGAATGGAAATAAGGTAGCTCATTTAGTAAGGCCTCATTTGGCACCACTCCTGATAATCGCTTCTAGTGATTCTTGGAAGTAAAATTGTGTTTGGATTTGCCTAATTTGGAGAATTCATTCTTTTTTTTTTTATGGAATTTCTCATCCAAATTTCCGTTTTCCTGAAGCGACATTTTTTAACTTCTTAGGATGAGAAATTTTCATCCTCTCAATTCTCACTAGGTCCTTAATGAAATTATGAATACGTGTGATCCTCAGACACGTAAAAACAAGGGCTTTTTGGTCATCTCCCTACTAAACATAGCATGGAATGGGAATTGGGAAAAGCCCTAAAGCCACTGTTCTCTCTTCTCTCGTCTTCGTTCAGTGGTCCTCTGTACTCCTGCATTTCTCTTCTTGTAGCTAATGTTGTTCTCTTCTAGAAATCCATGCTTAATGTTGTTCTTGTTGATTCGTTAATGTTGTTCTCGTCAGGAAATCCATACTTAATATTGTTCTCATTGAGAAATCCATATTTCTAGGGCCGAGAAAAAGAGTATAGTTATGGGTTTTGTTCGAGAATGAATTTGGATAAGATTTTTCTTTCTATTCTTGTCGTTAATATTGTTCTCATCCAGAAATCCATGATTTTAGGGCTGCGAAACAGCGTATAGTTTTGGGTTTTGCTTGAAAATGAATTTGTTAAGTTTTTATTTTGGCTTTCTTGTATCCTTTCTATATTCGTGAGTAAAGAAGATTGACGCCCCGTTTGGTCGCAGGAATAGAGGTCTGAAATCGGAATTGGAATGGGCTATTCTGATTCCAACTGTTTAGTTAGGCGGAATCAGAATTCCATTCCCATTTCTGTTGGAATGACATTTCCCCATTTGAGGGAATGGCCATTCCCTGCCCCTCCCTTGGGAATGAAATCTCATTCCTCCTGAATTTAATTCCCATTCTCATTCCTGTCTGAACCAAACAAATTATGGGAATGGACCATTCCAATTCCGATTCCGATTCCAATTGCGAATCAAATGGACCCTCAGTCTAAGGGATTGTGGTCTTGTCTGTGAAATTGGATTTGAATCGAAGGGGTTATGGTCTTCCAATCAAGATTGGGGTGCTTGATGAAGCCACTCTACCATTGGTTGCCATTAATTCTTCTGTGGAACCTAAGGCTGCCACTCATTGGAATATATGGGAATAGCGGTCTAGAATCAGAATAAAAATCTAACTCCCATTTCTCGGGGAATAGCATTCCCCCATTTGAGGGAATGGCCATTCTCTCCCCCTCCCTTAGCAATGAAAATATTCTAGCTTATTCCGATTCCCATTATAATTCAGGTATGAACCTAATTGGCAAAAGTAGACCATTTCGGACCAATGGATTTCAATTCTAATCCAGACTATGAACCAAACAGACCCTAGTTAACAAAATTTGCTTCCTATAGTACAAATCTGTCCTCATGGTATTTTGAGGTACCTTGGTTCATTGAAGATGTTGTAAACTCTTAGGCCATTGTTTTAAAGGCTCAATTATTGAATAAAGTTGCCTAAGGGCTTTTTTTTTATAAAAAAAAAAAGGATAAACACTAAAGAAAAAAATAGTAAGTCATGTGCTAAATATGCCCCCATTCTCATGTGTGAAATTAAAGATAAAAAAGTAAAAAAGATGAAGTGACATAAATTTTTGAATTTTTTATTATATTATTCTAAGGCAACAACAACACCTTAGAAATCATTGAAGTACTTTAGGTTCTATGCATATTTTTTAATGTTATTTGGTGTGAGCCAGGCGCCACACGGGTAAAAAAGAGAAATTTTTTCTCCATTGCAAGAATCGTCAATTTGACGTTTTCCGTACAAGTTGCTTGCACAGAATCCAAGGTAATAAGTGTTACTTAAAATTATTTGAAAATGTTCCAAAAACGCCCAACCGTACAAGAAAATGGAAAGTCATTTAAAGTATCACCAAATTATAGAAAATTGACATACTCTACCCTTATTATTTATTAATTGCCTTAAAGTACCTATAAGTTTTTTAACAATTGACTAAATCTTCCCCTACCATTAGCATCCATTAACAGAAAGAGGAGACATTCGGATAAACCTGTTAACAGAAATGTAGGCACCAAACCTCCCACTTCACACCAATGGACAATGATGGGCATTTATTATAGTTTTACTATTCAATTTTATTGTCAACAATGATAAACATCAAATGACATTTGAAACCAAAATTACAATTCAAATTGTAAATAAACCAATAAATGATCAAGCTATGAAAATCATAGAAAAGCGATCAAAATGGTGTCAACAAATGCTCAAACCAAGCTTTTAGGTGATCTATCAATGGCATTCCAATTCCATGTTTCTAGTGGTAGTGGCATTGTTGAAAATTTAGATGTGCTGAATTTTATTTTGAAAATTTGAAGAATAATGTAGGGAAAAATCGACCACAAAAGGGTAATATTGGGATTTAAAAAAAATATTTATGTCACGTGATGTCACTTGTGTACAAATTGTGATGGAACACTTAAAAACACTAGCAGTAGGGGAGGATTTAGTCAATTGTTAGAAAACTTGGGAGTACTTTAAGGAAATTTTTAAACAATAGTGGTAGAGCAAGCTAATTTCCTAAAACTTATGGGTACTTTAAGAGATTTTCCCATAAGAAAAAGTAGAGAAAATGGAAAAAATACCTACATGGTACTGATCTAGAAGAAACGCCTTGGAGAAATGGCATTAATAGCAAACACATACTAGGTTTAAAGATTAAAATATTTGAACAACTCTATTTGCAAGTATGGATATTATATCATTTATATGGCAAAGATTTAAAGATATAAGAAAGTGTTTTATTTTCTTCCATATTGATCGAATGGAAAAGTCTTGTTTCTTGCTTTTTATTTCTGATCTCAGTTGCGGAGCCAGGGGGTGGAAGAGGGGAGCCATCCCCCCCACCCCCACCCCCACCCCCACCCCCACCTATCAATGTTTTCTAGGTTTTGACCCCCCTCAAGAAAAAAACTCTAGCTCCACCCTTGTCTGATCTCCTATAGTCTTATGAGAATCCATGCCATGTAGTTGGTTTTGTTATTATTTTGTGAGTTGTTTGGGGGGTGGAAAAATATTGAAAAGTTAAATGGTTAACTCCTTTATTAATTAGAGTCTCAAGAGATCCTTTTCACCTCTAGTATTAAGTATAACGTTTTAATGTGACTAGTAGATGTGGACATGCTTTGCACATGGCAATTTTTGGTGGTGACAATTTTTTATGATGATGATGATGATAGAAAATAATATGTTTCTAAAATTTTCTACAATTTTTTATAGTTCTATGTCTATAAAAACTATTCTTATTTGTTACACATGTTTGTTTAATATGATGAATATACGATATTAGAGATGTGTCCAAATGTTTTTACAAGTTTTTTATATTTTTATACTTTGTATGTTTTTATCTATTATTATTATCATTACTATTTTATAACATGAAGGCTTTACACATTTGAATCAAAAGGTTGAATTGTTGATTCACCATCAAATAGGAAAACAAGTCCATTTTTATGTTAGTTTTAAATTTGTATTTTATTTCTAACATTAATAAAAACAATTATTCTTTATCACACTTTTTTCTTTAATATTGGATCCAATGAAAGAATAAGAGTTAGTATAGCCTAAATATAAGATTTAATGGGAGAGAATTAAATGATAATAAATGTAATAGTTCAAATTAATTATATTTTGTGCCCTCACAATTATAGATGTATCAAATTCAAAAATAAGGGTATTCTAGTCAAGAGTAGGATTCAATGAAAAGTTACATAAGTTAATACCTTAAATATAAGACTTAATGAGAGAGATTTGAATGAGAATAAAAGTAGTTGTTTAAATTACAATTTTGTCATTATAACTACAGAGCAAACAAATTAAAATAATGGGTTATTTTAGTCAAACATAAGTTCTACACTCTCATTCACACTTTTAATAGTAGTATAGATAAGCATTTTCTTTTGATTCAACATTAATTTTATCATTTTGTTTCTTTCTTTTGTTTTAAGTGGTAATCTTGAAATTGTCGGAAGGAGTACACTAGCTTCAAGCAAAGTTTGAAATATTGATGCATATCAATCGATGTATATGGTCTACTAAGTGTCTGTTTTGCTGAGAAAGGGATGAGAAAAGGGAATATTCCTGAATTATTCTCCCTTTCTTGTGTTTGTTTACTAGTAAACAGTGTTTTGGGATGAGAAACAAGAGTGACACGGATCCCAAAATTAAGTGAGCGGGGTCGCACCAAAACAATGCGACCCTGGTGAGAAAAGAAAACGTTAAGAAAATTGCTCGGACTTTGTTAGAGCAAAAAGTCGATCATCTCCTCTCTCTCTCTCTCTCTCTCCACCACTAACCATCTTCTTCCTATTATCAGCACCTCCACCACCGTCGCCAATCATCACCACATCCTCCTCCAGCATCCCAGCCATAACCTCCTCTCTATTCGCTCATTTGTCTACTCCTCATCGGCAGTGTAGCGGCCAAAATCTTTGTTGGCGATGGAAAGCTCCTCTTCACTCTCGCGCTAAAGGTCGTCGTCGGCAAAAATCAAGAACTCACAGCGGCCAAAATCACCGTTGGCGACAGAAAGCTCCTCTTCACTTTCACGCTAAACGTTGTCGTCAATAGAAATCGAGGACTCATAGCGGACAAAATTGTCATCAACAACGGAAAGCTCCTCCTCATTCTCACGCTAAAGGTCGTTGGCGATGGAAAGAGGGAGATGGAGAGAAGGAGGGATCTCTCCAACCAAACCAAAGTTACATTGAACTGCATTAGACCCTGCAACTCATGGCGTGAACAAACCCTTCCTCTTCTTCTCTTCACCTTGTCCGTCAATGCCAGAATGTCTCCAATGCGTCCTCTTCTTCTCTTCACCTCATCTACCAATGCCAGAATGTCTCCAATGCCTCCAATTCGTCCTCAATAAATGCCCTTAAAGTGCCCAAGGTGGGAACTTAGTTTTTGCGTTTGCCATGGCCATGAATAACTATGGCACTCAGCTGAACCTAATTGCATATGGGAACTTGGTTGTCGTGATTCCATTCTCATCAGTAAATAAATCAAAAGCTTCAAGCATGTAAACAATTATCTATAAATTTCTTCCCATAATGGACCTTTGAGAGTGGAATCATAGAAAGCAACATCCATTTTTAGACTATATCTTCAAAAAGACCAATGTTTCTTGAAGAGACATTTGATGATAAGAGTAGTCGGTGGTAGTGGAGAACCAAATAGTTGGTCCATGACTATTGTTGGTAGTGGAGAACCAAATGTTGCGAACCACAGCCAATCCTCAACGGGTGTGAAGGCATTTTGAAGAGGTTTCATTGCTAGAGGGATTATTGTTCAAATAGAAGAAAAAGAGACAGATTGTTGGTCCATGACAACTTGGTCTGTGATTGTGCAAACCTTGTTTTCGACAACCGAGTTCCCATTATCAAAACAAAGAAGATTGTTGGAACAAGTTCACAACATCATGAAACGACCCTATTGACCAAAATCAGACTCTCCATAGGAATCGATGCTTCAACCGTTCTCAAAGTTCGCAACATCTGTGAAGCTCTCTGCAACTAATCTTCTAATCAGCTTTTCCTAGGTTTCATCTCATTTTTCTTTTTTACTAACTTCAATTTTGTGTCTTGGACAAGAATCTCGATCTCAAGGAGTCAAAATCATTGAGAACAGTGGAGTTTTTGTGTACTTTTCAGTGATTTTCTTTGAAAACCTATTCGTTGCTGACTGAAACTTGAAAGACTCAAGGAGTTCCTCTGTGAGTTAGATGATAGATGGAGTAGATGAAAAATGGATGAAGGATTTGGGTGGTTTTGAGCAACATTTCTAGTGCGGAAGCAATTGCGAAGGATAAATGGAGTGATCTGAGTGGAAATTTTATCAAAGTTGGTTGATTTGATTTCTATCGAACAATTGTGAGTTATTTTTTACCAGATTCTATTCCTTGCAAAACAAACACTAGAAAGTGGATTTTCTCACAAAAATTTTAAACTGTTACATTGATACCCTTTTTTTTGGCATTTCTATTACATTGATTCTCAATTACAAATACATCAAACCCTTAAAAATCCATATCATTTGTTACAACCAATGCACATCTACCTATTTCAAATTTGAATAATCCTATTAATTAACACCAACTAATATGTACATGACTGCAAGCATACATACATACATACATACATATGTACATACATGCATACATACATGCATACATACATACATATATGCAAGCATTATAAAGATATAAATGCAGTTGCTTATAAGATTCAAATGCATGCAATGCATCTATATGGAAAAAGAATGATTCTTCCACAAAGCTATAATACTACAAGTTGTCCAAATGATAGGGGTTTAAGCTTAAACTAAATAATGACCATCGAGTACCAAGTATGTATACCAGGCCCCTAGTTTGACCTACTTTGTTTGACTCCTATTATCAATTAATGTTAGGTTTTTTATTTGATTTAAGAGATTAACTTAGGCTTTATTTGAAAAAAAAAATAAGTCACTTGCTTTGAGATTCACTATTTATTTGGTATATATAATTTGAGTTCCTTATTTGATTTTTAAAAGTAAATTTAATTGACAACCTATCTCAACTAAAAAAAATGGACTCATATCATTGAAAGTCTTTATAATGAATTTAAAAAAAATAAAAGACTAATATATGGATCCCACATCTTTTGAAGTTGGTACTTTTTTTTATAGGTAGACACATCTCTAAAGTTAGCATATTTTATGAGAGTGGAGTTAAGTATTAATTCACTTTTTTCAGATTGGGTAACATGTGTTGAGGAATAAGGCTTTTATTTGCAAGTAGAAAAACCATTCTTTGATTCTCTTTCTTGATAATATAGAATATGCCACTTGTTTGAAATAGAAACCCTATAATTTGAGAGTTTTCTTTTAGACCTTGTTCATTTGCCAAGAAGCCCTATGGTCTTTAGCGAAAATATATTTATTGGGTAAATGAGACAGTTTCCCCAAAAAAATCCAGCAAGAGCATTTTGGTCCCGCATTGTTTGGCCAATTTTTGTCCTCCATAAGTAAGTGATTTACCCACCTAAAAGAAGGATAACTTAGAATCAATTTGGAAAGAGTACAAATACATACAAAATAATACAAAATACAAGGTTTTGCACCCTACATATTTTTATTTGTATGCCTTCCAAACTAAGTCTTACTCATGAAAGTGATCCAAAAGTTTATTGGACATAAAGTTTATTTTCCATAGGCCCTGTATTCCATAGGCCCTGTACACTTCCTTGCAAATGAGTGTAGGAAAATTAATGAGCTTCTACATTTACCAACTTTTCCATCCAACTTATTGGAAAATGGAACGAACCCTTAATATATATTAACTTAGTGCCTGTTTGGAAAGAAGACTATAAAAGCTGGAAGACCGTTTGGTATAGTGATGAAAATGTGTTATATATTTATGAATGCTTCATGCGTAGGCCCACAGACCATTCATTTAGCACATGTGGGACCCACATATAGGTCTGAATATGCATTTCATAGTTATAGGCCCCATGTACACTCACCATAAATGAACCCACATTAAGTCCACCTATGCATATCCTTCACTATGGAGTCTGAAGGGAAGGAAGATCCACCATATGGATGGCTGAACCTTACAAGGATGTTGGGCGGATTTTCAAAAATTTTCTTTCTCCCTTTCGAGAATCCTATTCCCTAATTTAGGAAACTGCATTTTCAAAATTTGTTCTTGAAACAAATCGGACCAGATCTAAAACCAAAATGAAGCAAGTAGGGATATACCTGATACGAAATAATAGTAACTCCCAACGTAGGTGTTCACGCCGAAAGAGGTGACCAAAACCCGCCTCCATTGAAGATGACACGGCTTATGGTGAGGTAGAATCAGCAAAGTGGCTCTTCAGCAAGAACCCTAACTCTTCAACAAGAATCATGCAAGGGGCTGATGAGCACGACTTTAGATTGTTTCTTCTAGAAAGAAATAAAATCAAGAACTATTCTTGATCAGATCCAAAGGTGAAAATCGAATTGGGTAGGGGCGATGAGAACTGGAGGAGAATTCTATAGATTGTTGAGTGCATAAAACTGGTGAATTGGCCCTTTATTTATAGCCTTCTTTGGATCAACTTCCTAATCCAATTAGGAAAGAGTTTATTGATTCAAATTTGATATTTGGATCTGGACTCTTAAATGGATAAGATTTATCTTTTCCTTTAGGTAATCCTAATCAGATTATAAACCAAAATTTGCCCCATTTTAATTAACTCACTTAAGCCTAGTTCGAAATGGGCTTTAGGCCCATTTAGTCACATAGCTCATTTTCCCTTTAAATGCTGGCTAGCTTGGCTTTCTTTGTATGGCGTGGGACCCTAGCATTGATCTACACATTAGTCACATGGGTTCAGCCCAACTTTTGTTATAAGGCTTGACTGAATTCACTGTAAAACACAATGAACCCCTGAGTCCATCAGCATGGGCTCTTAATGGGCCCAACATTTATACTAAATGGTCCTTGGGTCCAGCCACCTTATAAAGGCCAAAGGACTATGGGCAGATGCAAGATTAGCCCATCAGGTATAACCCTCAATGATCTTACACTTAACCTCTCAGCCCTTATTGGTCAAACACTGTTCGACAAGAGAGTACCTCTCCCTTGAATGCAAGGTACAGTGTTGCACTCTCTACTCACATGGATCCAGGGAATTAAAACATTTTGCAAACATTTTGTGAAAGCATAATATATATGTATATCTCTATATAAATATATTTTGAAAAACAAATCTCAACAGTTGGAAATCAACTACTAATAGTTTATATTTCCATTAGAGAAAGTGCATTCCCCAATCATTCACTTTGTCCGACAAAGGGGTTGATCCTGTCACTATGATCTCCCACTCAGTTGAAGTCTCGGACTGCCTCAACATACCTAGGTTTTGACCCGGTTAAGGATCTCACTGATTGGCATATCAAAGACAGCCTAATCCGACACCTAGTGCAGTACCATAATGGAGTCTAGGGGTCAGGTGTAACATTCCGATTTTGCCCATTTGTCTCCAAGATCCACGATAATGCTGGAATTTGGTTCGGTTCAGGGTTTCAAGGAAACCCACACTACATGTGCTTTGGGTCCTACCCTGATAGCTGAGACTAGCCAGCCCAACCTTCTTGGCAGCACATCAATGTCAGCCTTGGCAAGATAAATCTCCCTAGATCTATTGAACAGCTGTGAAGATTCCAAACTAACACAAGTCTCATTAGTGTCTAGTTTAAGGGTATTACACAGAAACACACTAAAATAACATGAATCAATTATGCACTTTATTCATTTACAATAAATGTTAATAAGCACATCAATCTTATTGGAGCTAAGGGCATAATTGTCTAACAGTCCACAAATATTTTTTAAGGTGGGCTACACATACAATGAAATCATCATTGGTGTCTACCGTGTCAAGCCTCATTAAAAACTATTCTTAATTCATTTTATTAATAATACATAATATCCAAATTTGATTAACTCTGATGAATAATATTTGATTCAAATTTAAATATTATTGCTAATAGGAATTCAAAACTAGACAGATTTGACCTGGATCAAACCCATTTACAGCGTTGAATAACAATGAAAGCTCTAGAGAGAAAAAGAGAGAGAGATGTGCAACTTGGTCTGGTTTGGGTCTAAGGTCAATTTGAATAAGTAGCATGCTTTTTAGGCCCTAATTGAATTAGATTGGATGAGCATGTATGTCTAGAGGGTCAGCGTATGCATGCTTTTTATAAATCCGTATGTCGCACATGTTCATATATGTAGCCAATCTTTATAGCTCAGAACCAACTAGTAATACAAATGATTCTGATGGAGTAAAATTTGTTTCACCCAATCTTTATAGCTTGGAACTAGCTAGCCAAAATCTATTTCACCCAATTATTCTGATGGAGAAAAATCTATTTCACCCAATCTTTATAGCTTGGAACCAGCTAGCCAAAATCTGTCTCACCCAATGATTCTTATGGAGCAAAATATGTTTCACCCAATGATTCTAACATTTGGTGTAGCCAATCTTTATAGTTAGCAATTGTCTGTGCCACCTCATTGTACCGGTGCTCTCAAAACTTATAAATCCATAAATGTACTAAGAGCCCTACCAACTTGGTTGTGCAGGTCATTCTTGTTGAATTATTGATGTGGTTGGATGGATATCTGTGATAACTTTCTATGCAACAAGTGGAGCCTAACCCATTGCCTTTTTTAGGTTGATTGATCAATGGGATGGTTCTTGGGAGGGCAATGAGTTGGATTTGGGTCTAGGAGGCAGCTCCAAGTCTGACCCAACTGTTTGAATTTCAACCTCTTTGACACTAGCTTGGTTATTCACCCAACTAACTCAAGAACAAGGGGGTGGTGGGAAGATGGGAAACCAAAATAAATAAATAAATAAAAAGAACAGTCATAAAAGTAGTTTGAATCATTTTTTTGAGAAAAGTTACTCAATATTCATCGATAAGAGAATGAGATACGTGAGATGTACAAAGCAGGGGGAGAAGCCCTACAATTTACAATGGAGGAAGTTTGTCGCTATATACATGCTCTAAGAGTGCACCACATTTCGCTAAGCCAACTGTTGTATGGCATTATTCCCTAGGGATCCAAACTAACTTAACATTTAGGCATTCCAAAGAGTCCCTAGCCTCTTCTAAATAGTGACTTAATCTCCATGGCCCCTGCCCCCCCCCCCTTTTGTCTCTTAACCATTCTATTGTATTTGTTGAATCACCTACAATGGTTAAATTTTGAATTTCCAAATTTTTTGTTATTCTGATTCCTTTGAGGGCAGCCATTACTTCAGCCTTTGTGGAATCTGCCACACCAATAAGACCGTTGAAAGTCCAAACAATGTTGCCCCTTTCATCCCTTAATGTTCCTCCAATACCAGCTAAACCAAGGTTACCTAGGGTGATTGATGGAGGTGAGGGAGAAATAAGAAAAGGTGAGCATCTCTATTGAGATCACTGACTGAGACTCCTCTAAAGAGATCAGAATTCACCGTCTAGAGGTTGCACAGATAAGAGATGTCTGAGATTAATTCCTCCAGGGGCCTTGCTTTATTGTCAAAGAACCTTTTGTTTCTTTCATCCCATACACCCCACAACACTGCATGTAACACTGATTGCCAGTAAATTTTACCTCTCTTACTTAAACTTGTTCCTTTCCACTGATGTAGAAAGTCCTTGACATGCTTTGGTCTAACCCAATTGTACCCTGCTAGTTTCATAAAATGGAACAATATCTTTTGGGTGAATTTACAATGAAGGAAAATGTGATCTGCTGATTCTCCTACATTGAGGCATAAAGAGCAAACATGAGGGGAGATAGACAGTCTGCCCAAAAACTTTTTTTGCAAGAGGTCACAAATGTTTACATTTTGGGGGCAAGCATCCCAGACAAAGAAACAAACCCTTGAGGGAATGTGGCTGCACCAGATCTTCTTAAAAGGAGAGGGGGAATGATGATCATTAGAAATCAAAGCCTTGAACCTAGACTTAGAAGAGAATTCACCAGTGGGGTTCAGGGTCCAGATTCGGGTGTTGGACTTGGAGGGGGAGATGTAAGCTTCTTTAAAGGTCTGAATTAAGATTATTAATTCAGAAATTCTACATCCCTTAGGGGTCTTCTGGGTTGAAGGTCTAGGGAGTTCTCAACAGTTTGGTTTGGAAGGCAGGCAGAAATAGTGGCTTCTTAGTCAAGGGTAAGGGTAAAAAGTCTGGGAAATGAGGCAACAAGGGTAGATTCCCCCCACCAAAGGTCTTTCCAGAATTTTATTTTTGAGCCATTTCCTACTTTATATCTTATGAAAGGAAAGAAGGAAGAATAGGTGGAAATGTTACATTTCCATGGATTTGTGGATTTTATCCTGTTCAAATGGAGATTGTTGTCCCACCTGTTCACATTTGATCTGTATTTGCTTGAGATGATAGCAGTCCATAGAACATTGGGTTCTTTAGGGAACCTCCAAAACCATTTACCTAAGAGAGAAGAATTTTTCTCTTTTAAGTGCTCAATTCCCAAGCCACCTTCCTCTTTCGGCTTGCAAACTTGTTTCCAACTAACCAAGTGACTCTTCTTTTCCCCACCTCCTTCCCAAAGAAAGTTCCTTTGGAGCTTCTCAATCTGATTTTTTATTTTGGTTGGAATCTGAAAAATTAAAAGGAAGTAGATAGACATATTTGCTAAGGAGGCCTTCAAGAGAGTAAGTCTCCCCCCTTTAGAGAGATAGCACTTCTTCCAAGTTGAAAGTTTTTTCTCATATTTTTCCACTACCAGTCTCTAGAAATTGAGAGATTTTGAATTCCTTCCAAGAGGCATCCCTAGATATGAGATAGGAAGATTCTCCTCTTTACACCCCGACAAAGATTTGAAACTCTCAAAAAGTTCCACCTCCACTGAGTTTATAGCAACTATAGAACTTTTGTAGAAGTTAACCCTCAAATCAGTGACAATTTCAAAACATTCAATTAACCTTTTAGTGTCTGTGATGTTGGTTATGGAGGCTCCCAAAAATAAGAGTATGTCATCAGCAAACTGTAAATGTGAGATATGAATCTTGTTTCTTCCCACTTCGAAACCTTTCACCAAGTTAAGGGGCATTGCCTTGTTGAAAATGTAGCTAAAGATATCCATTACTAAGGTGAACAAAAAGGGGGAGAGCGGGCAACCTTGTCTGAGTCCCCTGCTATCCTTAAAGTAGCCTTTTGTTTCACCATTTATTAGCTCTGAAAACCAAGAGGAGCCGATGCAACCCTTAATCCATCTGATCCGTCTACTACCCAAGCCTCTCATCTTCGAGCAATTGAGAATACATTCCCAACCCACTTTGTCATACGCCTTTTCTAGATCTAATTTCACTAGGACCCCTGGATTTCTCGTAGATTTTCTATCTTCCACACACTCATTTAGCTTGTAAACAAATGCAAGTTGAAGGGGTGATGTTGTTAATTATCAATTCACATAAAATATGTTCTAATATATTTTGAATTCTTATAACATAATAGAATTTTATCAATATATATATATATAGCTTATTCTTCTTCTTCTTCTTCTTCTTCTTCTTCTTCTTCTTCTTCTCAATAATAATAATAATAATAATAATAATAATAATAATAATAACAATAGTAGGATAACTATCAATAGAGAAAATCTATGATGCAAGAAAGTTATGGTATGGAAAGAGTTTTGACCAATCAAAACCCACCCATGAAATTTGATAAATAACGTCTAATTTGCTACAACATTTATGATTCCAGTTAATTGGTTGGATGTTTTTCGGATATCATATCTTTTCCATATCATAGTTGGACCCCTCTCAATAATATGTTATAGCCTAACCAAATTTGAAACAACCCTGAATTGTCTGCTCTGTCCTAAACCCAAAGCATCCAAATGCTAAAGTAAGCAAGTGTAAATGACAAGATAACTATCAAGTTCCTCATCCACTCAAAAAACCCACCCACCCACACCCACACACACAATCACACAGAAAGTGGCTTATTAGTCAAGGAGGCATTAGGTTCTAATTACAGCCCAGGAAATCCACCATCTCTCTGTGCAATGGAAAACCCTCATCAGGTTTGACACTATTAAAAGAGAATGCTGATACAAAAGGGAGTTAGGCAGGCAGACACTAAACAACAATGAGAATGCTCAAAATTTGTTGAAAATCAGGGAGCCGCAATGAAAACTTGGGGATGGAGCAACAATTTTGGTGAATATCAGGGAGGATAATAGGGCAACAGTTTTGGTAGGACTAGAAGCCACAAGTTGGCTTAAGGGGTTCTAGATGAAGAAGGGTTTATACTATAACAACAGCAATAAGAGACAAAGAAGGGAAATGGGGTTGTACCTGTCTTGTTAGCAAGTTTTCAAACCTCTAATCGTAGAAAGTTACCCTTGATGGTATACGTGCAGAAAGGAGATAAAGATTATCCTGTGGGAAGAAGAAGAAGAAGAAGAAGAAAGATACTCGAAGAAGAAGAAGAGAAGATTACACAGGTCGACAATGGCGGAGCTGAGAGTTAGGGCTCGAAAACTTTTGAGAGTTTTTATCGAATGATTTGTATTTTCTCACAAGCATGTGCGTTGTGCTTCATGTTCGAAGAAGACAAAAGATTGCGGAAGCTTCATTTCAAGTTTCCTGAAAAAGCCCAAATTCAGGCTTTTCATTTCTTTTGCAGGCTACATCTTTTCTTTTCTTTTTTTCAGATAGATCTATCATTTACCAAACGGAAAAAAGCTCAAAATCCAAGCTTCCGAGCTTCTAAACGGTTAAAAGCTCGTGTGAACAGACTTGCCAAATGCGACCTTAGATTTTAAACCAATTTTATCAACTTTTTTCTTATTTATACTAATTAAAAGAGCTAATGAGGAAATAAAATAATTAATTTATCATTAACGTTAGTAATTTTTCTTGATTGAACCCATATTTTAGTTTTTCTACTATTTCTAGGTGTTTCTTTGACAATTGACAAATCCCAATAGTTCAAACCTCATCAACTATTAAAGGACGGTTGTTTGGACGACGTTGGGACCATGTTTGGTGAGAGCACTTATGGCTAAATTGACTAGGTTGGGTGGTTTTTAATGTATTGTAAAAATATTTTGAATTTTTTGTGGCATTAAAAGGAGTGATGAAACTGTTGCTTTCAACCAGAAATCAATAAACATGAGCCCTCAGTCTGTTGTACTACACATGGCCCTACATGAAAAAAGACTCAATGTCCATGGCAAATTCAACTTGATATATATACTCCCCCTTCCCCTAATGCCTCTCATCTATCTGTTTTCTCTTACTCCACCTCTTTCTCTCTCCTCTTCCACATGCATATGTACAAGTCACTCAGCTTGGTATACGTCATGTCCCAAATAGCATGTTACGACTAATACATTTTTAGAGGTAGGGCCCACATGTAACATTACCAATAGGACTCACACATCGACTCACCTTCAAATGTTGTGTAAGATGAGTTGGGATCACCTGCCAACAAAACGAGTTTCAACACCCTTCCAATTTGATCTGATACCACACAGCTCACTATAAAAGTAGGTCCATCTTAAAAGTGGGATCCATCATGAGTTGGGATCACCTGTTAATAAAACAAGTTTCAATATCCTGCCAACTTGATCTAACACCATACATCAATCTCATTATAAAACTGGGGTCTACTTTAAAAGCGGGACCCACCATGCATGAGATGTGTGATGTCAGATGTTATTGGTAGAGTGTTGGAAGATATTTTGTTGGCAGGTGATCCGGGCTCATGTAAGATATACCTTGTGGGTACAAATAATTTAATTTTTACAGGTGGAGCTCGGTCGTGATATTGATGGGGCTCATAATCCAATGCCCAAAGAGTCCAGATCTACTCTTCACAGAGCACTTCTCACTCAACCTCACAGCTTGTTCTAGCCACATATCAGAAATATCTCTCATACTTGTATTTATTATTCATGGGAAGATGTTCCTAATATAAGGTGAGATGTGCTGTAAAGTCTGTATGGAATAGATCCCAATTCATGACTAGAAAGCTTACATGTGATACATATGTACATTAGGCATGTATACGGCTGGGACCCAAGAAATAATTAGCGTAAAAACAAGCTTTACAGTTTACAACATGTATGAATTGCAATGGCATTTTATACTTTGAAAGTTTATTTGAACAAATTTTATTAAATATATATTTGGTTTGGGCTTTAATCGAATCGATTAAAAACAGTAATGAAACCCGTCCCAACCCAATAATTGATCATGGAGACGCAAAGCACATAACCAGACCATACGTAATCGGACATGTAATAATACCGACCCAGACCCATTGACAGCTTTAAGCTCTTTTTATTGGTAGAGCTACAGAACGGGGCACATGATAATAATAATGACCCATAGCTCTTATAATCAGGGCATATGATAATAATATTGACCCAGACTCTGTTGAATTCGGGTTTGTCCGATCTAAACAACCCATTGACAGCAGTGCTTGCTGGAATATTTCCTCCCACCAACCCATAGCTCTTATAATCAGGGCATATGATAATAATATTGACCCAGACTCTGTTGAATTCGGGTTTGTCCGATCTAAACAACCCATTGACAGCAGTGCTTGCTGGAATATTTCCTCCCACCAACCCAGCTATAAGACTCTCAGTTGAATCAAAGCCGTCTGTGATACTGAAGGTCGACGTCACTGTGAGTTCCAAGATGAATTGCTTGGTCGACACAGCGTTCTGGCGTAGGGATGTCAGCAGATCGGGTTTGGTACGGGCTTGATTCAACCCGAAACATTACTCCGAGCTCGAGTATAGCTATGATATGATTGAATCCTAGTTCAACTCAGAACTAAGGATGTCAATGGGTTGGGTTAAACAGTAAGCCTGACTTGGATCGGGTTTGATTAGGGTTTTGATTCATTAATCTGAGTCGGTTGGGTTTGGATTTGGCTGATCCATCAGGTTCAGTTATATCTCCTTTAAGCATGGTTCAAAGTATTGATATATTTTTGTGTATCGGTAGAGGTGTATCAGTACTTAGATATAAGTAGAAATATCTTTTTTTTTTAGTTTTTTTCAAAATTTGATTTTTGGAAAGATATTTAAACATATTTTTATTAAAAAAGAGTAGAATCCCAAAACACCTATAAACAGGTATATCAGACCCCAAAGATAAGATACACTCGATACGAAAGTATCGTATCAAAATTTTGAACCTTGCCTCTTAGGTATTCTTGTCATCATTTGCTATGACTTGTAACTCTATAGCTCTAAAAGCTTATAATTTCTTTTTATGTTTATTTTTTTTCTTTCACTATAGATAAAAAGAAAAAGAAAAGAAAAGAAAAGAAAAAAGACACCTTAATACCGGTAAACCAAATTTCAACTTAATGGTTTTAAAGTTTCATAATGTGTTATAAAAGAAATACAATTAAAAGGCTCCAGGCCAGGCCAGGCCAGATTCGTACCGGATTGAACCATATAGGGTCGGGTAGTGTGGAGGTAAAGTCTAACCGAATGCAACCCATTGACATCCCCACGAAACCCAGTCAAATCTGACCTGACCCTTACCCAATAGGCTCGGGTCAGTGTGGTTTATGCTTTATCATTTAACTGGATCCATTGACATCCACACTTAGGGGTGTCAATTGGATTGGATTTGGTCCAATCCGGTCTGGTCCAATGTGAGTTCATTACAAATCGATCTGGTCCAATCCAGTCCAATGAATATTTTATACCATTTTGGACCGGTCCAGAGACTGTTCAATTTGTTCAAATTCCTGTTAATTTAGATTGGTATCAATTCAAATCTGGTCCATTGACACCTATGTTCTAATCTTCTATCAATGGATCAGAAATTGGCTCAATCCAATATAAATTCATTATGGACGGACCAGGTCCAATCCAATATATCATATTAGTCCATCCAGTCCGTCCAAATTCAATATGTCTTACTGATCCATCCAATCCTTCCAAATGGATTTTGATTTGGACGGAGTCAAATCCAAAAATGATCCATCGACACCCCTACCTACACTACACAAAAACCAATCAAACCTGATCCGACCCTAACCCGATAGATCGGGACGGTGCAGTTTATCATTAAACCCGACGCAACAATTTTGTCATTCACAGTTTCACACTCTAAGCATCAACCTTGTTTTATAAAGCCCTGGCCGGCTGTCTTCCATCTCCCAATGCAAACCAAATTAAAAGTTCTTTCACTTCGTACTATATTCTTCCATAATGGCTCATAATAATCCTACTTCATCTGCTCTTTCTGTGGCTTTGGACGAAGAAACCCAAGAAGATCAATCAAAAAATACCCAGAAGACAATCTCCATTATCGCCGTCTCCACAGCTGCCATTGCTGGAGGAGCTCTCTTCAATTCTCCTCCGGCGAAGTCTGATAAAGAAAGCCCCATCTACGAATTCCTCTCAAGAGCATACACAATCTCTATCGCCGTCAGCTTGGGCTTAAGCCTGGCGATCCTTCTGCTCGTGCTCATACAACCAACAACACGTAGAGCTGTTCCCACAGCCAAGGCCATGAGTTGGGTTACTCTTGCACTGCTTTTGTTTGGGGTTTCAGTTTGGATCTATCTGGTGTTGATGCATGCTTGAACTGAGCTGAGCTTGTTCATTGTGCTACTCTGCTTTTTAACTCCATCACTGATCAGTTCACTCGCCTATAATCAGTAATTCCTAGCATTCTGGGTGAGGTTCTTGGTCCCTGACCTTGAGTAGTTTTGAGTAATTAAAGTTTGTAATTTCCAGTGTATTGTTCATTGATTTACGAGTTCATTCGGTCTGTAATTTCCTGTTGGGTTTACTCCTTCCTACTGTAGCTTTTTTTTTCTTTGGTAATAAGAGAATTTTATTATCAAAATTTACTTACTGTGGAAAGACTACATCGTAGCTTAAATCCAAGAATTCTGTGGAGACCATTGAGCTATTAGATGGTGTGCATGGCAGCTGCCATGGAAAGCCTGTGTCGTCTCATCGCTGTGCGGGGGAATTTTTGTCAGCTAGCTGCTTGAGAGCTGAAAACTTTTCTGAGGCAGCTCCGTTAATGAACGTAATGATCATCGCCTGTGGCGACAAACGTGGATCAAGAAAAATCTGTCGGAGACCCGCCTGTGAGGCTTCTCCTAACAGCAAGCCTGATCAGCTCGTAGCTCAGCGTCCAACACGGATCATACCAGCCTCGCTCTCCGGTGCTCGCGCTGGAGGTTTGTTGGTTGTCGGAGTATCAGGAAGAAGCTTAATTCCACGGTCTGATGAGGAATTTCTGAACCACCATTAAAGGATCCGTGGTGGATCCTTTGAAAACCATGCCGTTTCGAGCAAGTAAAGCCACCCATTTGTCCTGCTCGATCATCACCAGCAGGAAATATGCCCTCCTCCATTAATGGCCAGCATTATGGCTATACCTGTAATTAATGGACCTCCCCAGATCTCAGTGCAACAGGCGAAATAATAAGCTAGCTAGACGGCTCTAGCAAAATTGATGGCAGTGGATCGATCCCCACTTAATTTCTCCGAGAAGCTTATTTACTGCTGTTGCTCGGAAGCATACCCGCCATAGAAAATTCCTGATCTTCACCGGAACAAGAAGGAGAGATGCTCGGTCTTGATCTCAGATTATCGATCATCTACAAGACTACCAACTCCATACCATTATTGCTACCACCCAAGCCAAATGATAACCCCACCTTACAATAATTCCCACTGTGTGTGTTTTTGAGTTTACTCGACTATCAATGATTCTTAGCAATTTCTTTCGCCTATAGCTTGCTTATATATATTTTGTTTTTCTATTGTTTGAAGCCAACAAATTAATTAAGCATAAATGTCAAGATTGTGTTGTAGTTAGGCTTAGTTTGGAAAGAGTACAACTACATACAAAATAATATAAACAGCATTCTACATATTTGTATTTGTATTCTTTCCAAACAGAGCCTAAAAAAAAGAAAACGTATTCATTGTTTTAAATTTGAAAGAAAGGCTCAGTAAAGTGCAAAAGGTTACATTTTGTATTATTTTGTCTGCGTTCGTACTATACTCCTTCCAAAGGGATCACAATAAGCAGATTGTTGTTAATGCTGGACGCCCACGGGATGATGATATCCAATCTCCCTTATCTGCATTAATTCTCTTCAATCAACTATTATACGGGAAATACATACAAGTTATAACCAATGATCAACTGGTATAAACAAAATAGGTGATATATATACTGGTATTTATCAAGTTAAAATGAATGGTGGAGGTAAGGGTTAATTACTTATATATACCCTTTGTATTTAAGAAACTAATTAAATGGACTCCCAATCTCTTACCCACAAGTGAAACATCTCTCCATGCATAATATTATGTAGGAGCATGAAATGTTCCCCGTGTATGATTGTGACGTTATTGATCTGTACAAATTTTTTGTTCATTGATAAAATGAATTTTTCTTTTCCATTTCAAATCCATGACTATGAAATCAGATAAATGAGAAATGAATCATCAAAAAATGAAAAAAAAAGAAAAAGAAAAACAGACAATTTCTAGTTATATGCCTGGATTGAGGACAGAACTAGATAGTTCCAACTGTTCTATTCCGAGAGAGCTTAACCCAATAAACATGGGCAGCTTGTGGTAGGAGATTCAGCAGTCCAGATTTCCTACTAACTCAATTCTACAATCCTCTCTAGTAACCCAATAAAACAATGCCACCTGTCTCTAAACATGTTTTAGAATCCTAACTTGTGCAAATGATTAACGACTGTTATTGCCCTTCCGTCAGACATCTTTTCCTAAAAAATTCTTTTTTTTTTCTTGTGCATGATTTCTCTGTAATTCCTCTCACCCTCTCCTTTCTGGTGTTGTTGGAATTTTCTATATTCACCAGACAACAAATTTTTGTCACCTAACGTCGTAAATTTTCTCACTGCAATCATCTCATAATATATATTAGGATGGTCCCATCTTAGATGCCCTCTGAACCTCTGAAAACCCTTCAAATATAAATCAATCTTTTATTCAAGATGTATGAAAATCCAATCTCCAATTCATGTTGAGTCTGTATCAACCTTGTTAACAACTTGTTTTGAACAGGTTAGAAAAGGTAGGCATCCCCGTAGGCATCCCCTTATTTTTTTTGCTTTTGCTTCCATTTTCATCCTCTTTGCTTTTGCAACTCAATCGAGTATAGATACTACTGCTCTGTTTTCTGCAACGGAAACAAGGCGCAAACTAGTTCATTGCCAATCATCCCAAACTTCACTACTCCTCCTTTGAATGGAAATCTACTACTTTATATGGAAGCTAGTGGACAATTGATTCCAAGCCTAGAATCCAAACCATAACAGTTCTATTATGAGACTCGTTCTATTCACTTTCAGACCAAAACCTCCCTTAATCGATATTTTATGGTGATTTGCCTTTCCATTGAGTAAATTTTGGAATTCTATTGCGATTCCATTGAATTCACAATTAGGTCAAGAATACCCATCTTCACTTCAGTTTTATCCTTGTAGTCATACCATGGGCCGAATATAACATCGAGCAAAGAAGAGAGAGGCAGAATCATGCATATTTTTTTTAAGGAATACATGTCTAACGGAGGGGTAATAACACTGTCCATGTTATTTGCAAAGTTAAAGATCAAAAGATGTTTAGGTACAGGTGGCATTGTTTTATTGGGTTAGTAGAGAGGATTGTAGAATTGAGTTAGTATGAAGTCCGGACTCACAAATTATAACACACTAACAACGGATTGGGTCCATCTCTATAAAATTAGAAGCAAGGATTAAAATATTAGCACGATATGTCGATACACGCTGATACTCATGCATCTCTTTTGTCTTGTTTAAAAAGAGCTCTTACAAAGAATCAAACCCAAGTCTTGGTGCCTATGCCACTATGCGCTACCATTCTAAACCACTATGCCATCATTCAACTTGTAATATTATGTGAAATAAAATAAAATTTATTACCTTTATCATTAACGTGAACATAGACAAATACTATATGTTTATGTTCAATAATTTTAACTTAAAAATAAAAAAAAATAACATTAAAAATTACTACTTTATAAACATTAATGAAAGAAACAATCTACCAAATTTATATTTATATCAAAAGCTGTTTTTACTCTCAATAGATTTATACAAATAAAAATATTAATAATAGATAATTATTTTAGTACTTAAAATTCATAAATTTGTACATTGTATGTATCTTCAAATTTTAATATTTATTTATAAACTATTCATTGATATTTTAATTTAGACTAAAAATAGCATATTTATTATTTACAAAAATTAAAAATTTTTGTTTACAAAATATTCTAGAATATCATATTAAATTGAATTTATCAAATCCACTAATTTAAATTTCTATCAAAATGATTTGTTATTTTAGAAAAAAACTATAGAAAAAATGTTAATAATGAAATCATTACTTTAATAATTAAAATTTATGAATTTCATATGATATGTACCTTAAAAATTTTAATAAATTTGATATAATTTTAGTTAAGATTAAAAGTAAAAAAATGAAAATAATATATGCATCTTAGAAAAATTATAAATTTTATAAGATAGTAATTTTGATATTATCAAACATTTCAAATTTTAATATTTAATTGCCTTTTTTGTTATTGTTGAAAAGTAAAAATAGAAAATAATTGTTATAGTAATTAAAATATAATAATTGTATATGTTTTGTGTCTTGGACTTACATAATTTAACACAATAATGGTTTGGTGCATGTTTTACTTTGTAAAAACTATATAATATGAGTCTTGGATTCTTGATTATTGGATTATCAATAGAATTGTATGATATTTATGTATCTTGTTATATTACTAATATATTTTTTTATGTATTTATACTTTATTTGTAGCTATTTTGACTTTTAAAATTAGTGTAATTGATGTGTTCACAAAATTTGTATCATTTTCCTAGCGTATCCATGAGTTTTCATATCTTTTGTCCATATCCATGCATTTCTAAAGTAATATCCATATCTAAACTGAACGATACAATACCCGATACTAATACTTTGATCATTGATCGAAAGACAAAAACCTCTAATAGAAATGTAACTAACTTGATCATAATAACCTCCAATACCCAATTCAGCAATAATCAACGTCCACCTATTATAATGAAAAGCAATTAAAAGGAAAAGAATTGAGGTCATAGAGCTTGAGAAAAGCTTAATGGAAGCATCAGAAATCAAAAATTCGGACAAGCATATATCTATCTGTTAAACATAAAGAAGCCAGCATTCCATCGGTACCTAAAATTAATAGCGGTGCAGATCTATCCACCACTTAGGCACCTGAAACTAATAGTGGTGCAGCTCTATCCACCACTCAAACGAAGCGTTTCACCAATCGATCATTGATCAGATGCCATAAATATTCAAACTGGTAACATGAAAGAAATCGAGCCGTCGTTCTCCACTTTTCTCAGGAATAACCAATCGAACTCTTGATCAGACCTGCCAAAAAACCCAATCTAAAACTGCGATTTGAGGCCTAACCACAATCTACTACACCACCGAAGACGGATTCTATAACTCACTTAGAAAACTCATAACGATGGCTCCTCTGTGTAGTAAAAACTGCGATTATTTCTGGGTTTTGATTTTTAGTTATAAGGGTACTGTCATTACAAAAAGATTTAGAGCATGATATTAACGGTTCTAAATGGTCCATTAACAGTGGTCTTTTATATGTTTTTCTTTTTTTTTTTGAAAACATAGGGCAAGAGCTTTATTTAACTTTCAATTTGGAGGCTACATCTCATCCAAAATAACAAAATAATAGATAGGATCTGGAATAAAGGACCAAGTAAACAATCGGCTTTGTCTTAGAGCAAATTGGGCAAGCCCATGGTCTGTTCTATTACAGGACCGAGGGGTGTGATACACAGGATGGGAAGAATTTTGAGATGGTTTTACAATCCAAGGCAACTAACAGCGAACTCCAAGGGCGTTCCAGATCCGAAGAGAGAACTTGAATAGCAACTTTTGCATCACTTTGGTTGTTTAGCGGGCAGTTCCACGCCAATAATAAAATACATGTGACATGCCCCTTTTATAGTGGAGCGTATGAATTTATTATTAGCGTGGAACCTCATCATTGGTTTTACAGCCCGCTAAACAGCCAAAACGTTCAGCTAATCCGAATTCAAGATTGATTGGTCCATATTATCTCCTGAGGCTCCGTTTGTTTGCCATTTGGTGGAGGCGTTTTAGTTTGGGGCTGATCCGTGTCATGTATAAGATTTCTGAGTTCCCTAATATCCCTTGTCATGTAATCCAACTCACCAACCAAAACCTCTATGACACTACCACATTAACTACGAACTTGGCGGGTTCAGGTTAACCTAATTGCACAAGGGGCACCATAGGTCTGAAACGTAGAAACCTCTTTCCATGAGGCTACCACCCAACCAAAAAACTTGACTTTAGAAGAGGCCACATATCTCCAAATTGCATTGCTTGGCAACTGCTCTTGAAGTTCACCAATTAGACTTTTATAAAAGGATTTGACAGTATGATTCCACTTCCATCATTTTACATCTTGAGAAAGCAAGTTGGGGAGACTATTCTGAAACAAAGTTAAGAGCTCAGCCACCATCACAATCTCCCAATCATTAAAGCTTCTTCTGAAAGAGGGATTCTAGATGATTCTCTGTTGCCTTAAACCACATATGATTCAGCAATTGAGGCCAATTTGTTTTCAATGCATACATTGTCTCCACAGCATGGGTCCAACCAAAACCTTAACTTCCTTCCATCCCCTAAGTTAAGCTTTATGCCTTTTAATTTGTTGAATAGAAAAAAGTTTAGAAATTCCTTTGCACACAAAACCAATCAAAATATGTTCTATTTGATTCATTCCCAATAAATAGTTTTCATATTTCAATGGTTTTGACATAAGGATGAAGCCATTAACTGTAAAAGATTTGCCTGATATCTATCCAATATTTAATAAATGGTATACATTTACTAGAATACCACAAAAAGAGAAAATTAAGCAATTTGAGAAGTCAACTAAGTTATTGATCAAACTGTTTGACCCATGGCTTAGTGGCCAAAAAACTGAATTTTAAGTGTGGGGCAGGCATAACAACACAGCTACAAGTGATTCTTAATGACTGCAATGTTATTTTCTATGATTAGACAAAACACACCTTTCGTGATTTTCATACCCACTATCCACTTAACTATTGATGAGTGCGGATTTGGCCCTCCAATGACATTGTGACACATGGTATATTAGAACAATTAGGTGACATCCGGAACCACTTAGGCAACAACTTGCTTTAGCCAAGATGATGGTGTCCCAGTTGGCGACCTAGCACAAGTGCCGACCTGGCGACCTGGCACAGGCGCCGAACTGGCGACCTGGCAGCCTGGCACAGGCGCCCGATCGACGGCCTGGCATATGTGCCAAATTGGCAACCTGGCATAGGTGCCGAACTGGCAGCCTGGCATAGGCGCCGACCTGGCGACCTGGCACAGTCACCGAACTGTCGACCTGCGAGATGTGCTCGCCGAAAATTTTGGCACACATATCCCAACACTCCAACGATCCTTGGAAGTTAGCCCACGTATCGAACGTTCCGGAGGATGGTCAACATGCATGGCGGTTGCCTCCGGGAATCTTAGACCACTTAGGCGACCTCTCAAAAATCTCGGATACGGTGCGTGAAGCCTTGCAGGTCTCTAAAGAACTACGAAGCTCAACAATCAATCCAGCTCGACACCTAATAGGCAGCTTGGCCCTCTGGTCAGTTCGACACATAATAGGCAGCTCAGCCCTTTGGTCAACTCAGCACCTAATAGACAATTCGGCACTCTGGTCAGTTCGACACCTAATAGGCAGCCCGACCCTTTGGTCAACTCGTCACCTAATATGCAACTCGGCCCAATAAGTTCGGCACCTAACCTGCCCAGCTCGGCCCAATCAAATCGGCACTAAACCTGCCCAGCTCAGCCCAATCAAATCGGCACTAAACCTGCCCAGCTCGGCCCATTCAGTTCGACACCTAACCTGCCCAGCTCGGCCCAGTCAATTCGGCACCTAATCTGCCCCCAGCTCGGCTTGGTCAATGTGGCATCCAGGTCCTCATCCAGCAAAAGTTATCCACTTCGGCCTCTGAGTCATTGGCCACTTGGAAGCATACCAAATGACGAGGTACTTAGCACAAAAAAATTGATTCATCAACTATTATCAAATATATTAACAAACAAAAGGATCTGAACCTACAAAAGTTAAGAAACCACTAGCATTCAGATGAATCAGTTCCAAAAGCACAAAAGCACCTACAATAAATAGAGAGAGAGAGAGAGAGTTTCACTTGTTAATGTTGGTACCGTTCTCTTGTTGTCTAGTGGTTAGAAAACCGAGATTGAGATCATTGTTTGGTTGTTATCCGGTTGTGAGAACGCTAAGATTAAGATCGTTCTCTGGTTGTCCTCCGTGGTGAGAAAGTTGAGAGAGAGAGAGAGAGAGAGAGAGAGAGAGAGAGCAAGAGATAGAGAGGGCAAAAGGAGGAGGAAGATGAAAAAATGGTTTATGTAGGGAGTCCAATTTACAGGCTCGATTAATAAATGAGCCAAGCTCAAGCCTAATAGAGCTCAGCTCGCAAGCCAAGCTCGAATATATTTATATATATATATATGTATGTATGTATGTATGTATTTCTTAATTTTTAAATATCAAATTAAAAATATTTTTATAAATAATTCTCAAATCAAGCTCGAGCTTATGAGTTTTTACTCAAGCCAAGATCGAGCTCAAGATTCTTGCTCGAACCGAGCTCGAGCTCGAGCCTTGTACTACCTTGGTGAGCCGAGCTCGAGCCTCGTACTATTCAACTCAGCTCGGCTCGAATCCACCTCTAATTTGCACTATCCTCCAAACTCTCCAAAAATTCCTTTTTTCCAAGTTCATTGGCTAGCAAAGCACTAAATACGCCATTCAAGCAAGGAGCATTGACTTTGGTTGTTTGGTTGTACCTCTTAAATTGGGTCTGAAACCTATTTTCAAATCTGAAAATCACAGACCTTGGGTTGGCTCTTAATGAGTTCAGATGTGTTTCAGAGTCGGGCCAATGTCCAAAATATCCTTACAATTTTTCGTAAATGAGTTGAATTACCCTTGATACCCCAAACCTAGAAAACCAAAACATTCAACCTCTCTCTAACTCTCTTTCTCCCTCCCTCTCACTCTCAATCTCCCTATCCGCCCTGTCTTCCTGCCACCGCCGCTACAACTTGCAGTGGCAACTCTCTCTCTCCCCATGTCTTCTCTCGCTCTCTCTCTCTCTCTCTCGCCCTCTCGCTCTTCGCCCCATATTCCCGCCATCGCCGCTACAAGTTGCAGCGGTGGCTCTCTCCCCCTATCTTCTCTCGCTCTCACTCTCTCTCTCTTCGCCCCTGTATTCCCGCCACCGCCGTTGCAAGTTGTAGTGACGACTTTCTCTCCCCATGTCTTCTCTCTCTCTCTCTCTCTCTCTCTCTCTCTCTCTCTCTCGTTCTTGCTCTTGCTCTTGCTCTCTCTCTTCGCCCCCTATATTCCCACCACCGCCATTGCAACTTGCAGCGGCGGCTCTCTCCCCTCCTGTCTTCTCTCGCTCCCCCCCTCCCTCTCTCTCCTTCCCTATCATCTCTCGCTCACTCGCTCGTTCTCTCTCTCTTTCTCTCTCCCCTATATTCCCGCCACTGTCACCGCCGTTGTCTTCTCTCTCTCCCCCCAGCGACGACTCTCTCTCCCTCTCTCTCTCTCTCTCCCTCCCCTATCTTTCCACCACCACCATCGCCGCTACAACAAGCAACAATGGTGGTTTGGTACTTCGGTGAATAATAATAATGGTTTTATTAATTATTAACTATAAAATATTTTTATTAATTATTTTAATATTTTTTATTAAACATTAATTAATTTTTATTAAATTTACTTATGTTATTTATTATTTATTAATTATTTTTATTAACTAATAAATTTTAATTATTTCATTAAATTTTAAAAATTATTTTAATTTTTATTTGTACAAATTATTAATTATATTAATATTTTTATAATCATTATTTATTTTTATAATTATAATTTTTTATTTATTAATTAGTAATTATTAATTTTTTATTTTTTATTTATATTATTTTGAGGTTGAAAATTATTTTTATGAGAATGTAAATTGAATTCAACATTTTCAAATTGTATATTTTAGGGGTAAAATAGTAAAATCAATAAATTTTAGATGGTAAAAGATTGATCCAACACAAACAAACTCATGGATTCAGATCTTCTAAAAAGTAAAAAAGCAACTATACCTCTTTTCAGATTTCAAACACATTTAATTTCTTTGTAACTTTTCATATCTGAATTTTCAGATTTATCAAACGCCACTTAAATTTCAAGTGGGATCCACTTATAATTTCAAGCGGGTCCCAAGTATTACTTTTTTCTAAAAAGAGGAAATATTAAATGGTTTTATTTTATTTAGTGGACCCACTTGCAATTTTTAACTTTAGAGTTTAATAGTGTCATGTCAGCATTTCCTATTATTTTATTTATTATTTAATATATTGTAAATGATGTCACTAACACCATGCATTTTAGGGCTAATAGTGGCGTTTTTTTGAAGTCTGAGGTCTATTGGCCTCTCTGATTGTATAAGGGAAAATGTGGCCTTCTTGCAAAGTACAGGGGTTTTCAGAGCCAGAAATCCAAAAAGAATAAGCAACCACAGAAGAGATACAAAAAAATTACATGGTAATGAGGCTTCATCCACAAGCAAAGCCATCAAGCCATTGATTCACTATCAATAAAAAGGGGTACAAGAGATTGTGTACAACCTCCCTACAACTTTTGAGAAATAACCCACATATACAAACCCTTCTTACAACTTAACCAAAGAGTATTCTGACCTCCACAATGTCACTACAAAACTGGAATAACATTATGAAGAAAACCAAATCAGTAGAGTGCACCCTTTGTAGGAGAAGAATAAAGAACTTCGTAGAGAAAATCACCACCCAAGTGTATCTCGCAAGCACACAAAACTTTTCTACCCTTCCTTTTCTCTTTTCACTCTTTCTCTATCTTGAAAAGTAAAAAATCCCCACCAAGGATTTAACTCCTACTTAGTTCTTATTTCCAAACAGCTCATGTCCCATGATTTAAGTTATAAAGTGTGCATTCCAAAAAATGCCCCTATAGGGAAAGAAAAAACTCCATTCAAATGAAGGAAAATATAACGACAATTTTATATCACCCACACATCAGATTTTCATTATTAGAAGCAGTCAACCTCTAGCCACTTGATCTGCAAGATGTATGTATGTGTTTCTTCTTTTTTATTGGGAAAATCAATAAGGGCATCTTATGACATTAGATAATCATGAGTACATGTTAGTTACACAAAGTGATGGACAACTTTTTCTATACTCACCCAAGTGGTTATGACCCGTGTGATGCACGTGCTTTATTTATAAGCAAAATTGAAGATAGAGCTATATGACATTTTCAATTAAACGTTATCCATCTAAGTTCAATCCAAGTATTCTTTTTTGGGGTTATGTCTAATTTATCCAATTACAGTCTAAGCTGTGCTTTAGTGAGAGTGGCAAATTTTCTATTCTCTAGATAAATTTGTATTATTCTTTTGTATCTTAGTGCTAATTTTTATTAATTATTTTGAAAAAAAAGTTTTGTATTAATTTCTATTGGTTTATTATTATTTTTTGTATTTTTAGGTAACATTATAAAATAACATCCTCTTATAAAAATTCTATAAACCACCTTTATGTTTTGACCCTAATAAAGGCCTCTCCTATAGTTTTGAGAAAAAAAGTGCAAATATCTCCTTTTCCTTGGCCTTTTGGTAACAAAGATATTGAAATTACCAACCTTTGTCCTTGTTAATGCATTATCATACATAATTTAAAGTTTCAACTTTACCCTTTGCTAATTTTTTTTGCCAAACAACTTTGGAAGAATAACTCTCCTTAATCTTCTCTGACAAAATAAGGTAAAAAGTCTAAAGTAAAGTAAAATTAATTCATTACATCAACACTTTTTATTTAGAATGTTGATGAAAGAAAGGTATTTGCACCTTTTTTCAAAACAACAGCGAAGGTTTTTGTTAAGGTCAAAACACTAGGGAGTTTCATAGGATTGTTAAAAAACCCAAGGAGGTTTTTGTAATTTTCCTTATTTTTAAATGGAATTTAAATTGATTTTAAAAATAATTAAGTTATATTTAGAATTAACATCTTTATCGATTCTTGAAAATTAGTAAAATTTGAATATACTTAAGTATATTAGGTTTTTATTAAATTTAAATTTCATATGAAATTTAATTAACTATATATATTTTGATAATTTTATGGAACTTAAGTTGGTTTTAAATTAATAAAATATAATTATAAAACTAATAATTGTATTAGTTTTATATTAATTTTGAATCAATAGTAGTTTTTAATTTATCTTGTTTCTTTTATTAATTAAATTCTTTTTATTATATTAATAAAAATCTTTTTATCAATAACAATAAGTAATAATTATTTTTTGTTTCATTTAAATAAGTACCTAAATTTTTTTTATTATGGTTAGTTTATTTTTATTATTTTAAAATGGAATATACTTTTAAATATAAGTAAATTATTTATCACAATAATATATTGTTAAATATCTCAATTTCAATATAATTAATCTTTACTAATAATTACAGCTTAATACAAATATATATATATATATAGGTGATTGATCACTTGAGTTATTTTGTTCAATTTTAAAATTAGAAAGTTCAATAAAAGTAGAAAAAAGATAGCTGCCTTTGAGAAGAAACTAGAAAAAAAGATAAATGACTTTTACAATAAACCACAAAGTAGGAAAGTATAGAAAAAAATCCACTTTAATATATAGATATAGATACACAACCTGTCAATTACCAAGAAAACAATAAACATAAATTATAGAAAAAAATCCATGACATGTTTGTTATAGAACCTCTTGAAAGCAACAGTCCATTGAAGACTTGGGATCTATGTTCGCATTGGTAGTGGTATGTAATTTTGTATTTCTTGCACAACAGAAAATGATAAAAAGCTTAAAAGAAGGCATTTATGATAGATAGACAATAATTTCCATCCAACCCTATATGTAGTTGAGAGAACACCTGTTGAAACCAAATTATATAAGATATTATGGAGAGATTATCAAATTACAAAAGTTAATCTTCAATTCCAATTGCAAGCGTAGCACAAAGCAGATTTTATATATGATAGATATCATGAACTGCATTTGAATACTAACAAAGATTTTTTTTTTTTTTTTTTCCGGATTCACTAGGATGCAGCAAATTCTTATTCCAAATTAATCCTTCATGTTTAAAGAATTCACACCACCCAAATGATTCTAATCCTTTGAGAGTGAAACTATCAATCAATGTTATTCATTATCAAAGAAAACAAACTTAAATATGAATTCAAAGGATTAATCTTGATATGCTCTGTCCTAGGAATAAAAGGAAAGACTCACTACAAGAAAAGTTGTAAGAAAAGTGAACCCAAAGGATTACTAAGGCTCAGTTTGGAAGCAGTACAAATGCAAATATGTACAGCGTAAATACATACAAAATAATACAAAATATAAGGTTTTGCACTCTACATATTTGCATTTGTACTCCTTCCAAATTCAGCCTACAGGTCTAAACATATTCTTACATATATGCTAAAAAATAATAAAATTAAACTATATATATATATATATATATATATATATATATATATATTTTTAAGTTATAAGACTTTAAGAGATGATAAGTTATAAGGCTTTTAGGACTAAATAAAAGTGAAATCATATTGTTGGCTTGACATGGATGTGGATTAATTGTGCTGTGTTTGGTTGCAGTGCAATTCTATTTGTATTAGTACAAATGTATAGGAGTGCAAATGAAAAAAAATGCAAAATTTAGTTTAGTTTCATTTTGGATTTTACTTTATTCTACTCTAGGTCTTATTTTACTTCATTTGTACTGCAACCAAACAAAATAAGGTAAAATTTGAAACAAAAATATATCAAAATTTACACCCAAAACATTTGCACTGCCATAGTTTTGCATCAGTGCAAATAAATTTGCATTGCAACCAAACACATCATTAGGAAAACTTGGATAAGATATATACACCAAGGATGGATTGGAATGAAGGTGCAATCAAAGGTTAATCACTTCATTATGCAATCACAAAACATCTTTGTTAACACTCTGATTTAAAAAGACATAAGGCTTATATAAAAATATGTATGTAATAAAAAATATATAAATTCTATTACCACTATTAAAAATGAGAATGATTAATGGCTCTTTGTTAACACTCTTATTTTTATTTGCAAATTTACCCCTATTATAGCCCTAAAAAGATGAATACGTGGACATCCAAATTCTCCACGTAATGGTTACCCTATTAAGGTAGTCATAATATTAGTTAAATTTTTATCAAATATCGATGTGGCTGAACCATGGTTACCAGACCGGAAAAACTGGAAATCGTTCAAGTGACCTGTTCTGTTTTATCCTAAAACTGTTATTTCCCCCAAAACCATAGATTTGGTCAACAAACCATTGACCTGGACAGTCAAATCGTTCAAACCATTCAATGGTTTGACCAGTTTTTATTTTTAATTTTTTAATTTTTTTTTTGTCAGAGCAAGTCATTTGTTCACTTCGAATGGTCGAACCATTCGACCTGGGAACCGGACCCCTGATCGGTTTGTTGTTCGGATCGCTTTTTAAAAACCTTAGGCTAAACAACTCTCACATTACTCTGGATTATTTTCATGATATTAAATGGAATCAAATCACCATGATAAGTTCAAAAATTCTCCTTCAAGGATGAACTTAATTGATAAGTTGAACATATGTATCTCCCCATTTTAAATAAAAATGTGGTCATATTTATAAAAATCCTCCAAATTTGAACCTAAATATGAGTGCAGTATGTTATACGATTTGATGCTATTTCGTTTTACACAACCAATTTAGAATCCAAAATAAGAGTTCACTCAACAAAGTAGTTAGTTTATTATTATTTTTATTTTGCCTAAAATTCTAAATTTATGATTTAACTTGCACTCTCTTTTGGTTACTCTTTTATGCTTTTTTTTTTTTTGTTAATTTGTTTTGGGTGTATAGCAGTTTACATGAAGAGAAAGGTGATTATACAACCCTATAAGTTGAAACTAAAATAATGGTATGACTCTTCACTTTTAAACAGCTTTGGGAAGACTACCATTTCTGTTTTGATATGGTCGTTTTGGGCTAGTAACTATAAAATAAAATAAGTTGTATCTATATACATAAATATTATACATACATATATACAAACATTACATTATAATACATATAAATATAGAATTAAAAAATTATAAATTTTATACCTTTGGGTCTTATGCCTCAAATCGGCTTACGCTTGGCTCTTCAACACCGGTTCATGATACTCAATTACAGAAAAACTTTAGCTGTTGGGGGCCAACACCCTAAGCTGTTAAAACAGTTTTTAGGAATGCCACATTACCATGAAAATGGATAAATTATTAATTACATATTAATTTATTTTTATTAAAAAATAATAATTACATATTAATTTAATTTTACGGAAAACTAAAGCATGGGTGTGAATAAATAAACTACCCTGAACGTGCCCTGCCAACTGTGTCAACAGCCTATGCTGTTGGGCCCAACAGCCAAAGTTAACTTAATAACTCATGTAAAGGGTATAGTAGTTTCTACCAAATAATAATAATAAAAAAAAAAGGTAAGGGTATAGGGGGAAAATAAATGGAGGGTTTTGCAGAGCAGCTTACTTGGATGTAAGCAGAGAGGCTAGGGTTTGAGCGGTTCAATTTTCCGCTAAGCGGCGAGGTGCCCTTGTCATTGCCGGGCCAGGGTCTTGCATCGAGCAAATTTTGAAGAGCACAGTTCAGGTTAAGCTCTACTCTGAGTCCTTCAAAATTGGTGTTTCAGTTTTTCTTCCTTGAAGACCTCCCATGTTCGTTTCGGTGCTATCACATTTCTGATTTGTCGTTGTTATTGGAACTTAAGTTTTAAGCTGGTTATAGTTATAGCTTGATGTTGCTTGATTGTTTGGACTGTTCAGTTGGATGCAAATAATTGGGGAAAATTGCAGGTCGGTTAGGTTTAGCTGTTCGAACTTTTTCTATTAGACATTGCATGCCGCTGCATTCTTCAGTTTTGCTTGATAAATATCAGGCATTACCATGTGTATCTGTGTGGTTAAGCGACTAACTTGGTTTCAAGTTTAACCGGCGAATCTTTTGATTTAACCTCCCTGTATACGTGTGTGTGCTCATCTGAACTTCTGTTTATTAAAAGGCCGAGAAAGTTATTTTATCCTCTCGATGTACGTTTTCTTGTATTTGTCAAATCCAAGCTTGGTATTTGGTTCGCAGTTGGAATCAGAATCGGAATGGTTCTGTTTGGTTCAGATAGGAATTGGAACCAGATAGAGTGGGATTTTATTCCGAAGGGAGGGAGAGAGAATGTTGATTCCCTCAAATGGGGAATGCCATTCCACTAGGAACGGTAATGGGTTTCGATTCCGCTCAACCAAACAGTTGGAATCAGAATGACCCGTTCTAATTCCGATTCCAGACCTCTATTCCTGCGAACCAAACAGCTCCTTAATTGATCTTTCTTTGTCATTTTGTAACGTAAGATTGAAGTATCAGCTTTGGTTAAATTTACTTGAAAGGAATACGGGTTACTTTTTAGTGTTTCAGATAAGTTTTAACACATGTATCTTATTTAGCAATAAGATTGACTAGACTTCCAATCTTTACCATATGTTTTGTTGACAAGGTTAACGTTTTTTTTTTTTTTTGTATTTTTTATTTGACTTTCAATTCTGTCATGTTGTCCATTTAGAACTTACATGCCTTTGTTATTGCCATTTAATTATCGAGCCTGGTATACATTTCCATTAACTGTGCTTATGCTATAGTTTCCATTCCCCTTCCAAAACACCGTTTGTTCTCGTTTTTGTTTCGAGACTTCTGTTTGTGTGGTGTGGTTTGCTAATTTTTGGTTCGTCTTTTTTTGTTTACCAAGCATATATACACTGCGTCGGTGTGTCCAAAACAAAAGGCATCCAACCATCTTTGTGTAAAATCTTACTGTAATGTGTACGATTACATGGTTTCAAACTGTCTTACTGAATGGTTGAGTCACTAACATTTGATCCACCCGACTTAATGGTTCACTTAGGGAACATATGTCAAAAGCTTGCCATAACCTTTGAGATGTCCAAATTTCTGATGTAGGGTGGGTGGGTCTCCTAGGCACTCTAGCATTGGGGTTTTGTGAAAGATTAGTGATCAGGTTAAGATCTTGTATGAAACCATCAAAATGGTGTTTTATTACTGGGGCTTTGTTTTAGCTTGGTTCTTTTAACAGTTAATAATTGTCTGCCTTCTATGTAAGATGGGTCTGCCTTTTGATTTGGTTTAATCTGTGCTTAGGATTATTAGGTTTTGTTAGACCTTTCAGGTGCATGTTGGGTGCCTAGTTGCATAGGTGGGTGCTTAGTTGCTGTAAATCAAGGCATTAAGGTGAGGTACCCAACCAACACCTTGACAACTATGATATACTTATTAGGTTTAATGTTTATAAAGGATTAGGTCTTCTAGGCTGTATTTTTATCAAAGTTTTCAAGGTGCCTAGGTGACTTTTGGAGAAAGTGGGTTGTCGGTTGCACAAGTGATAAGAATTTTATAAAATGAAAAACTAAATTTTGGTTAGTTCCCTAGTTTTTTATACCAATGAGCATGCATATTAATTGAAAGTAGCAATTCTGTTTATTAAAAACATTAAATTTCTTCTCAAAACATGGAAAATCATCATATCTTAAAAGGCAATAGTATTTTAAATATATTTCCCCACTTATTACCTACCCACCTTTAAAATTCCAGTAAAAATAGCTAAGCAACTAGAAAAAATGATGAGGGATTTTTGTGGGAGCCAATGAGGAAAAGAAAGATCATTTAGTGAAGTGGGAACAAGTGTGTAAATCTAAGGAGCAAGGAGTTTGGGTATTGGGTATCTGATTAAGAGGAATACAACTCTTCTAAGAAAGTGGCTTTCTCTTAGAGGAGCAGATATGGCACAAGGTCATTGGAAGCATTCATTATGTAGCAGACAATTGCCGGAATGCAAAACTTGCGTCTTACACTGCTTCAAATTCCCCTTGGAAAGTAATCTTTGAGGTACTGCCTACCTTTCTCAACTTTATATGTTTTGATGTGGGCTGTGGGAATAGTCTTATTTTGGGAAGATCTCTCTGGCTTGGGGATCTGCTACTCAAAGCTCAATTCCCTATACTATATTCATTAAGAAACCTTAAGAATGAACCTGTTTCTAGATTTGGCTTGCCCTAAGTACATGGCTTAAATTGGAACTATGGGTTCAGAAGGGGTTTAAGGGATAATGTGTGAATCACTTATCATCATACTCTCACTTTTGGAGAAAGGTCTTTTTGGATCAAAACCTCTTGGATGGTATAGTTTGGTACCCCTCAACTGATGGCCTCTTCTCTTGTGCTTCCTTACCTTTTCATCAATTCAAAACCTTTGGGGGTGAATTTCCTTGTGAGAGAAATTTGGTGCAAACCAATTCCCCCTAAAATACTTGTTGGGAAATATTCCTTGAAAAGATTAACACCTATAGCATGCTATAGAAAAGAAGGCGAAACAATTGCCTTTGTCCTCATGTGTGTCTCCTTTATAAGTCTTGTGGTGAGACTTTTCTTCATTTACTAATCTCCTGTTCTTTTGTGACTTGTATTTGGGATTACTTCTATTATCTCTTTGGCTATAGATCAGTTCCCCCACAAGATGTGGTTAGTTTATTCATCTTCAGTTTCTTGAGGCAATAAAAGAAAAGGGGAGGATGCTTGTGGAGAATAACAAGAGCAGTCCTGGTATGGATTAACAGGGAAGAAGGAAACCAATGGATTTTCCAGGAGAAGAGTAAATCTAAGAAGGAAGTGGTTGAAACTGTAATGGTTAGATCTGCACATGGCAACAACAATGAAAATCTTCAGAGATGTCTACAAATGACTTATTATGGAAATGGGCTGAAGTGGTACAAATAGATACATAGAAAGAAGCAATGAGAGTGGAATGGTTACCTCTGGGGCCAAATTAGCTGAAACTAAACTTTGATGCCACCTCTTTTGGCAATCAAGGGAGGCCAGGTATAGGGTGTCTTTAGAAACCATCAAGGAGCAGTAGTGGCCTTAGTCTTGGGGCCAATTGGTTTTGGAGACTCGGTTACGGATGAAATAATGTCTCTCTTACAAGGGCTAAAACTAGCAATGTGGTTAGGTGTTAGAGAGCTAGAAGTAGAGGGTGACTCTTTGTTGTTCATTTTGTGGGTGAAGCAAGCCAAACAGGTTGCTGATGTGGACGTCGGCAGCAGCAGCAGCAGCAGTAATTTAGTGTTCTCAGCAGCAGCAATTTAGTGTTCTCATCCTATCTGCTTTCAGTAGTAGGGATTAGTAGGAGTCTTATCTATTCAATGTTCTTATCTTATCAGTTCAGTAGTATGGATTAGTAGGGAGTCTTATCTTATCTTATCTTATCAGATTAGTAGGGAGTCTTCCTAAAAGTAGGACTCTTATCTCTTGTAATCTCCTATTTAAGGAGCTGAGAATATTGAATAAAATCATCGAAAATTTCAATCAAGAAAGAGAGCAAGGAGAGTTAGGTGATCTCTTGGACAAATCACTATTAAGGTGCCAAGATAGGCTCATCAAGAGCAGGGAGGAACAAGGGAAAATAGGAGGTTTTCCCTGTGGACCGACCTGTGACAAGATCCTATTCGCAGGCCCATAACAATTTGGTATCAGAGCAAGGCGTCATGGGTGACTTTGAGCAATTGACGTCTAGGGTTCATGATTTGGAGCACAAACTCGTGGAAAACAGCAAGGAGGTGTGTGAGATCAAGGCGCTTGATGGAGTTGTACTTTTCCAGCAAGGAAAGGAACCCGGAAGGGGCTACAACCACAACCGGTCGCCGACCAGACATGGCAAAATTGTCCGGCGAGCAGTAGGTCGTTGCCCTAGCACAGGTTAGCAACACCCAGAATGTCCCGATTAAGCAGGAATCCGGTGTCGTTGAGGATTCCATCAACGAGAGTTCAAAGAAGAATAAGAGCAACTACTCCAAGGTTGTCATCGCTGGTGAAGGAGCTTGTATGCCTCATGTTGCAGCTGCAAATGTTGCAAAAGAGTGTTTGTTAGCTGCAGTCAAATCAGATCCTAGGGCTGCACATATCTAGGTGAATGTTGCTAATGCATACTATTTGGCTGGTGATCATAGCAGTGCTGGAAAGTGCCTGGAGAAGGCAACAAATTGGAGCCTAATTGCATATCAACTCGATATGCTGTTGCGCTAAATCATATCAAGGATGCAGAAAAGGTCTCAAGATCCCACTGAACAACTTTCATGGGCTGCGAATGAAATGACTTCAATACTCAGAGAAGGGGACTCTGCAACAATTGAGCTTTGGATAGCATGGGCAGGACTTGCCATGGTTCACAAGGCTCAGCATGAAATTGCAGCAACGTTTGAAACTGGACATAATGATTTGACGGAAGTGGAAGAGTGGGCTCTATACACACTAAAGCAAGCAATAGAAGAGGATCCAGATGATGCAGTTCAGTGGCACTAGCCTGGCGTTCACAATCTTTGTACTCTATAGTTCAAGACATCTCAAAAGTACCTTAAGGCTGTAGTTGCCCGCGACAAAAAAAGAAGCTACGCATGGTCAAATCTTGGTATCTCACTGTAGCTGTCTGAGGATGAACCCTCTTCATTGGAACCCGATCCAGGAGGGCAAAATCATTCCACCTATCTGGGATTCCTTTGACTGTGTTTCAAGACACCCATCTTGAATTCGAGCTTGAGACAAGCTTGTAGTCCAGGAGGGGAGTAATGATGTGGACGCCGGCAGCAGCAGCAGTAATTTAGTGTTCTCAGCAACAACAATTTAGTGTTCTCATCCTATCTTACCTATTCAGTATTCTGACCTATCTGCTTTCAGTAGTAGGGATTAGTAGGAGTCTTATCTTATCTTATCTTATCTTATCAGATTAGTAGGGAGTCTTCCTAATTAGCAAGGAGTCTTCCTAAAAGTACGACTCTTATCTCTTGTAATCTCCTATTCAAGGATCTGAGAATATTGAATAAAATCATCGAAAATTTCAGTCAAGAAAGAGAGCAAGGAGAGTTAGGTGATCTCTTGGACAAATCACCATTAAGGCGCCAAGATAGGTTCATCAAGAGCTGGGAGGAACAAGGGAAAACAGGAGGTTTTCCCTGTGGGCTGACCCGTGACGAGATCCTATTTGTGGGCCCATAACAGTTGCGGATTGATCCATTTTATTTTGGACAATATTGTAATCTGTAATAGCAAAAAGGGGGGATGACAAACCCAAATAGTGTGGACAAGCTGCTTTTCTAACAATTTTTTGGGCTATTTTGTAGCTAAAACCATGTATTTATCTCAGACATTAATTAATGAATTTATTTGCTGATAAAAAAGGTTACGGAATTGCAAGGTACCAATCAGCTGGTTGGGTGATGGATTAACACCCCCGTTGTGTAGCCCTTCAAAAGATATCAGAAAAAAAGGTTACGGAACTTGGATGATGCAGAGGGATGTGGTACCTATTTGGAAATTTTTAGTCCATAACATAACCGCATGCTATTTTCTGAAGATCTTGATTAGCCTTGTTGAATGACATTCTCTTATTTTGGTTTTGGTTAGCTGTTTTGCATTCTTGGTTTTGTTGAGCATCGACCTTTTCTCTATATTGGTTCCGTTTGTTCTGTTACTTATTTATTTAAACTTTAAAGTGCAAATACTTATGATATTATAATAGCATAGGTTATTCTAGCACCCTGAGAAATTGTTAATTTGCAGATGAATCGCGAAAAGCTTATGAAAATGGCTGGTGCAGTTCGCACCGGTGGAAAGGGTAGCATGCGAAGGTGTGTTGAATACTATTTTGTTTCTTACTATTCTTTTAAAGTATGTTTGATGATCCTTAGAGTTTAAAATGTATCTTGTGATTTTTTAAAATGAGGCCAGAGCAAACGTTCTGCCCTTTCATAATAAGACTTTCTAGAGCAAACTGATTTGGTTAGCTAATTTCTTTTATTGTTGGAGATTAGTAACTTCCAGAATTTTATACCGCACAACTACAAATGGATTTGTGCTCTTCAATGAATAGTCCACCTCATGGATGGGTTGGTCATCTTGAATTTGGTTGCTTATCCTACTTTTAATGCAAGCTGTTTGTGAAATGTTGCCACTTGTCATATTACTTGGATGCATGGTGCTATTTAAAAACAACAAACTCTCAGAAGTCTTGTTTCTTCCTTGCTATGGGTTGTGTTTTACATAACTTTTGGATTTACCTGGCTTTTTTTATGTAAAGAAATTTGGTTTATCATGCCTGTTTTTACACACTACTATTTTTATATAATTTTTAATCTACTTCATGTTAGCAAAATCAATTTGTATAGAACTTTCACATAAACTAAATTTCTAAAATTTAATACATATAACAAGTTGTCAGTACTTGAATTTATTGACGTAAATGTTTCATACAGCTGTTGACAGTTATGTGCAACCCATTGTGTGCACAACTGTTTGATAATGTGTTCATCTTCTTGACCTGCCAGTATTATAATGGGAAAACAGTTTCTTCCATAGAAGCATTGAATGCAAAATTTCCTTGAAGAATTCAATGAGTGGTGCAAATGTCATGATGGTTTTTTGCTAGGTATCCTTGGCTGGGTGTCTCACCTGAAAGCCATGATTTATGGCAACAAGGCACCTGTCTCGGCAACTAGGCTTCTGCCTAGGCAATAAAGTGCCAGCCTAGGTGACAAATGACAAAGCATATGCCTTATTATAATATTATTGATAATGCTACACCTTACTGAGATGTCTGTTAATACATTTATCATATATTATATATATCATTTATACTTTGTTTTGAAGTTCCACTATTGAAATTTAAAAGAACCATGGGTGTTGAGAAGAGAAAAAGAAAGAAAGGAAGTATAAAGAAGTTGCTTTGTTTTTGTTTGTTCTATTTTCTTCCTTTGTCTTACATTAAATAAATCGACGGGTCCATCCTTGTTATTTTTTTCTTTTACTTTTTATCTTAAATTTTATCATATAAAATTATAGCCTTCTTTAGTTGCTAATTTGATATGAAATTCGTCTATTTAATACTTATTATATTAGTATTACTTTTGAAAATATTGAAACTAATAAATTTGAAGTACTACTGTCCTAAATATGATCATTTGCTATGTTTAGTCATTGGTTGGTTGAAAAAGAAGGGCTATATAGTCAAGACAATTGCAAATTCTTGTAAGATGGGTTAGGAGGTCTGCTAATGGCTTGGCAGATGGATTAACTAAGCAAAGACTAAAGAGTATATAGAAATCATTTGTTTTGGCCTCAATGTTAAAAGGGTGGTGGGTCTTTTTGTTATAAAGGTTTCTATTCCTAACAACTTCTTGTCGTATTCTCTTTTACTTTTAAGTTTTAATAAAATTCTTTGAGTTGCTGATAAAAAAAGATGCTTTGCCATGCTATGAGGTGAAATCTAATTCTCTTAATGAAGAGAATTGGTACTTTTTTCAATTAATGTGCATGCTCAATGGTATATAAAACTAGGGAACTCACCATGGTTTGAATTTTTATTTTATTAAGTTCTTATCACCTACACTTTGCCTTGATACCTGCTCTCCATTGTTGTGCAGAATTGCCTAGACTAGACAACTATTTTCCCAGCTACCTCCAAGAATTGGCTACATAGTCGGAAGTTTACATATTTTCTTTAAAATCTATTGCAATTGTCTGTCAACTAACTGTAATTGATGGAAATGAATTGTGTTTAATGAAGGGGAAGACTCTATGATATTTGATTATTTGTCTTGGAAATTGAAACTGATTTCTTTTTTGTTTGCAACTCTTGGTTTCTGTTCTTTAGTTTTTGCAAATATCATTTTATTTGCTGTAGACCTGTATCTGGTTTTTAGACTTGTCTGTTGTGTTTATGAACCATGTATTGTGCTTTTTTTTGATAATTATCATGTATTATGCTTTTGGTTACAGAAAAAAGAAGGCGGTTCATAAGACTACAACCACAGATGACAAAAGGCTTCAAAGTACCTTGAAAAGAATAGGGGTGAATGCTATCCCTGCTATTGAGGAAGTCAACATTTTTAAGGATGATATAGTCATCCAGTTTTTGAACCCTAAAGGTAATACTAAATGTTCAAGAATGTGCTATATATTTTCCGTTATGGGCCTCAAGGCATTTTTCTTGAGCCATTCCTTGATATAAGCCTCAAGGCATAAGCCTTCTGTGGTTTTTAAAATACTGGTGATAACCCACCATGAAGAGGGCCTTAAAACATTTATCAACTATTGCCAACTTCATATGCTTTCTCATTCTAATACTTACTTTCCTCCTATTTCAGTTCAAGCCTCGATTGCTGCCAACACTTGGGTTGTTAGTGGCTCTCCTCAGACAAAAAGTATTCTTTACAACTCTCGTTATTTAGAACGATGCAGTTTTCTCTTTGTTGAATTTCAGTATGTGCAAATATGTCATGAATTGCTTCACAAGAATGTGATTGTTCTCGGATTTATGTGCTAAGCCTGCTATTTTACGTTGTTTAATTTTGTTATCATACCCTGACAAATATGTTTGTAATATTCATGTTTGGTTAATGTGATACATATTTATTGGAAAGATCAGGTACCGTTTGTTTAAAAGGGGCTTTGCACAAAAGATTCACTAGGCAAAGCCACAATAGAGTGAGTTGTTGTATTAGATGACCTATACAAAAGCAAACAACTTAACAGGTATTCAAAAATGTATATATCTTCTAAAATTAGGCCCAGGTTATCAAGAGGGGTATCTGCAAACTCCGCCCTCATGGAGAACCACAACCTAATTCTAATATTGTTCCTCATCAGTTAATCTTCCTGAGGGAATATCTGTGGAAGATCATCGACTTGCAGTCCCTCCAAATAGACCAAATTATACCAGTGAGAATGACCTTCCATAGAGGCCTGCCCTCCTTCAAGAAGCCAACTTGCCAATGGAAGAGAACCTCTTATGCTGTGTGTTAAAAACACTAGCACAACTTGAGAGCATTTAAAAAGTGCCACCAGGATCTATTTCTGACCCAACAATGTAGAAGCAGATGGTCACATGATTCAAGCTCACAATTACGGAACTCACAGCCTTTGTGTTGGATTCCATGCCCCTCTTTATCATCTTATCCTTGGTGAGACATTTGACTAATGCTACAGTCCACACCAAGAAGACAAGTCTTTATGGTACATTTGCTTTCCATTCAATTTTACTTGGGAAATCAGAATGTTTAGGTTCTATAATCTGCCTCCTGATTGAGAAACATCCACTGTGCTCCCATATATGGATGCTGTTAATTGTCATCATAATGTTGTGGGTTGCTGACCTCTTCCAGCTTCCAGTTTTGAAGGTTTCTGTGAAATTTGGGTACCCCAAGTGCACTATCAGCACGATCAAGTGATGCCTTCTGATTGGCAGCGCCTGCAAACAGGTTTTGAAAACAGAGTTGCAATGGGCTCATCCCGCACCAAGCATCATTCTGGAATGACTCTGGAATCCCTCCCCACCTTGAGTTTTGCCTCAGCAGCAGAACCTTTATGAACTTTTTCAATACTCTTCCAAGATGAGCAACCAAGGTTGTTTGTCTGAATTTGGATGCCATCCTCCCCATCTAGAGCCAAACTTGGACTTTTTTTATTCCCTTTTGAAGATGAGCTTTTAGGAAAGCTTACCTTGATTCCCTTTCCAACTGGAGACTGATTCACTGCTTGGAATGTCCTAGTTCCCAACCCAACTGCAGATTTAGGAAAGCACACCTTACTCCAATCAACAAGGTGAAATTGGGATCCTCTTTTCAAGCTGAGCTTTTACCCCCTTTGGCCAGTATTGGGAGGAGAAAAAAGGTATTAAATTTGATGGTTAGCTAAAGTGCTTGTGATTAAGGTGAGCTTACCTCCTTTAGACAGTTAAGAGAAAGGTCTTTGCTAGAGTGCTTCTGAGCTTGCCCTCATTAGACAGGTAAAATGTCTTCCCAGATGCCAGTTTTATATCCATCTGCTCCAACACTGGATCCCAAATTGAGTAAGATGATTCCTTAGCTCCCAATGGTATGCATAAATGTTTAATGGAGATTGTCTTTTGCTATTATTCACTTAATCCCAGAATATGATCTACTTGTACAAGAAATGTTTATAATAATGCTTTCTGTTGGCTGACTGCTTAGGTTTGTTATTTATCTTTCCGTAAGTGAGGGGAGGGGCCACCATCCTTACTTGTGGACAAGCCATTATATGCTCTCTGTTTATTTTATATAGTTGCAGGAACTATAACATGACCTTTTCTATTACAGAATTGCAAGATCTTCTCCCAGGGATCATCAACCAATTGGGTATGTGCCTTTTTTATCTTTTGTATTCCAAATTCATGTGTTATTTGTCCAATGTTCTTTATGTCATGACTGTATTGAAAGGTGCTATTATTTGATTGATAACATTTGATTTCAATCTTTCATGGTTCTACCCTTTGACATCCAGATACTGAACACCACCATACCAGTGTCTAACAGGATACGTACCTGTGTGACACTGGCACTGCTTGGAACCTTCTATATTATAAAACATCAACTTTTTTAGAGTATATTTTATAGTACTGAAATTTTTTAAATTTGTACATCTTTATGTTTTAATAAATCATTGTAAAGACGACTATGCATTTTAGAAGTTTGATTAATTTGTACAAGTTATAAATATTGAGGAGTGACACTGTTGACTGATTTTGTGCATGAAATGTGAAACACAACAATTGAAATAGAAAATGTATTTTTTATTGACATAAAATAAAAGAAAATGAGATAAAACTTTTTCCTTCTTCTCTTGGGTATAATTTCTCTGATCCTGTTGTCAATGCAGTCGGGATCCTTGGTGTCTTTCCAATTCAATAATTTGAATGTAAAATCTAAAATGTGGTTTCTCTTGTACTAGGGCTTCAAGCTTGATCTAAAATGAGAACCATGTTCTTGCACTGTTTGTTGCTGCCCATGGTGTAGTATGCAAAAAATAGTAAACTTCCATGTAAAAAGATTTGAGGCTTCAATATGAACTAACCACTCATATATTGCTCAAGTATGTTGTGTGTGGAGCTACCCTTCTTTTATGCTTTAACTTACACCAAGCAAAGAGAAGATTTTGAACACTTGGACCAGTGTTTGAATGTCCCTTTTTTCAATATGTATCTTTCTTTTTGTGTCCCTTTCAGTAGCAATTCTGTAGTCTGTACTTAAATGGGTTCTTGCACATATGAGGCAAGAAATGAAAGAGTGATACTGTGATAGCTCATCCAAAAGCTCTACTTTCAGACAACACTGATGTTGGTAACTTCCCTTTTTTTGATAGGTATCTTTTTTTTTGTGTCCCTTTCAGTAACACTTCTGTACTTAAATGGGTGCTTGCACATATGAGGCAAGTAATGGAAGAGTGATAGCTCATCCAAAAGCTCTACTGTCAGGCAACACTGATGTTGATAACTTGTGGAAAGTGGATTTTGCTTTCTACACATGCATAGATGGTCCTCACTTTGGAGATTGAATTGCTTTTCAAGTGGTTATGCTTAGGTGGAAAGAATCAAGAATGCACAAAGGAATGCTTTTAGTTTAGAGGGGTTCATTTTCATGACATTTTAACTTTCAAGAAGTCCATTTTTGTGAGAAATGATTTGTTAGAAAATAGGTGTGCTTGGTGATGTAGGATGGGAAGGAGAAAATGTCTCATGATCTTCATGTTGTGAGAAATAGAGGGCAATCAGATCTGAAATGGGATAAGGTAAAGAAAAGCAAAAGGGTTTCAGATTTTGAATATATTGGTGGAGGGAGTGAATTAGCACTTCTCCAAAGAAAAAAAGAGTAAAAGGGGGTGACACATTACAAAATAGCTCTATAAAAGTTCCTATATAATAGAAGAAACATATTTCTAGACTTTAGAGGAGGGATTGGCTACACCACTTGTTCATAAGCTCTTGGTCTCTGATCATATTTGTCAGTCTTTTATGAGTAACAACAATATTTTATTAAATTTGCCATATAGAGTTAGATACGTAATGAAAACTTCCCACATTGAAGCACGAGATGCAACCTCTGAAACACAATATTATTACAATTAAGCCCAAAATAATTGGTCCTTGTACATCCCTTGCTTAGCTAAAGAATTTGCCAGTGGATTTGCTGATCTTCTTTCCATTGCACTCTCACCTTTAAATTTGAAGTTAACCACTTGAATTTTCCCATGGCCCCCTTAAAGGACCAAGGTACAGTCTCCAGTTCTTTCAGCAATCTGATTACCTATTTAGAATTGCCTTCAATCCAGCAACCTCCCAAGATTTTGTTCTCTAGCAACTTGTACTCCCTGTAAAACTTCTCCGACCTCTGCACTCAGCATCCCCCACTCCAATAGCACCAGAGAATAAGACAACGATCTGATCGTCTGCATTTCTGAAAATTCCCCCTATACTAGAAGGTCTAGGATTACCTAGGCTGTTACCATTAAAGTTCAGCTTCATAAAACCTTATTCTCAGGGCTTCCAATTCACAACAGGCTTGTTCTTAATAGTAGAGCTTTTTTGCAATCAATGCTCAATTTCACCAAATGTCTGCACAAGAGAAATTTGAGAAAAGGTCCAATACTTTAGCCCAATTAATAGCCATGTTAAGTATGCAATTCCAAACAGTATATTCTTCCTTCTCTTTTATCATTAAAAATATTAGCATTTCTTTCCTCCACACCAAAGCAACCCTAGCACATCTCCATAAAACTCCATCTCTTCTCTTAGGTCATCTGAAAGTCATAGGGTCGAGAGGGCAACCAATCTGCAAAGGCACAATCCACCTGCAACCAAAAAGACGAAAAGGCTTTTCCCAAAGTCCTACAACCAAAGGGTAGTAGATCAGTGGGTGATAACAACTTTCTCCATGGGTTTTGCAAAGGATACATATTAAGACCAGGTCTTCTCTTTTGCAGATTGTCTAGTGTGTGGTTTCCTAAGAGAGACTTCCCAACAAAGAGCTTCCAACTTGTGAGGATGGGTTTGGTCCAGATTTCCTTACAATAAAAAGGCCGCGGGGTGAGGGTTAGAGCACAACATAGAGGGAAAAGAAGCACAAGAAAACAGTCCTAGAGGGTTAGGAGTCTAGATTTGAGCATCAAGTTTAGAGGGATCCTAATAAACAGAATAAAGAATTTTGAGGAGCAATGTTGCCTTGCCAACTTCAAAGTTTCTCAAGTCCTTTCTAAAACCCAAGTTCAAACAAAAACCAAAAGACTAAGAGAAAAATACAAACCTCTGAATGGGTTCATTTTTGAGGAGGGAAAGGGAGTACCAGGAAGTAACTAAAAAGGTCCTTGAGGGTGGAGTTACCAATCCAGATGTCCTCCCCAAAGAAAACCCTATCTCTAATACACATGTCATACCTGATGAGGTGTAGGAACTAGGAAGAATACCATTTAGAACATTCCACAGAGAGTTCAAAGTGGCCTGCTGAAGCATCCTAACCAGTACTTTGTGTCCAAGACTACTTGCAACCTTAGGCATAGCCTCTCCCTTTCTAGAGGCCATCTTAACAGCCATTACCCAACAAAGCTTCGTTCTTGTTCCCTACATTACCTATTCCCAAACTCTCTTGTTCCTTGGTTCTACACACTAATTCCCATCTAGCCAGATAATCCTTTATACCTTCATTGGGCTCCTATAAGAAATCCCTCATAATCGTCTCTACTTTCAACACCTCCCTTTGTGGCATCTTAAAAATGAAAAGGAAGTAAATTGGCATAGACTGCAGACATAGAATGCAGGTCCTCTGTTACCCCTACTTTTTCCTGTTCCTAACCTTTTAACTTACCTTGCCGATACAGTTTGAGAATCTTGGGGAGTAACCACGTTTGCATTACCATCGTTAACCCAGAGAAGATATTTTCAATCAAAGCACCACCACACATAACTGCTACCTGGTTGAGAACATGGTCAGTCCAAAGGTTGAATGGAAGTCCGACATTTCTGATGATAAAACTTCCGTCATCGACATCTACTTCATTACACGAAGGGTTCCAGTTTTCTATCACTGCCTTTCTGAACCAGGTATTCACCATGGAAATCTCCTCTTGAGTTTCCCTGGAGTCGAGGATGGCGGCATACCTATCACTGCCTTTCTGAACCTGCCTTTCATTAGCACTGGTTTAAACATGGGAGTGCAAATAACTTATACTCTGAAACAATGATAAACTCTAGAATATGCACATTTAAATTTCCTGATGCCAATATTTTTGGAGAACTTTAGATTTAAATCATGGTTTTACAGGTTACCAGTTTATTATTCTTGCTCCTATTTGAATGTTGTGTCAGATGTTTTCAATCTAGGGAGATGATCAATGTCTTCACTTTGTACTTGTGTGAATTTGCCTTTTTGATGGTTCCTCGTATAACTTACAGGGCCAGATAACCTGGACAATCTGAGGCGGCTTGCGGAGCAGTTTCAGAAGCAGGCACCGGGAGAAGTTGCAACACAGGAAGATGATGATGAGGTCCCAGAACTTGTTGCTGGAGAGACATTTGAAGCTGCTGCTAATGAGGCTCCTTCCTCTTAGAGATTGTCTTTTCGGAAGCAATCAATTTCTTTTATTTTTTTGTCTTACAAAATTTTGTGGATTTATTTTTAGCGACAGGCCAGAAATTGGTATTGTTCACTTCACGAGATAAGCCTCATGCAAATGGTCTAAGCCATCTATAACGTGCTTCAAATTTTGTGTGGCAACCGGCAGGTACTTTATTTTGTATTGCCTCTTCCATTAGAGATCTTTTCTTTTTTTTTTTTTTTTTTTCTTCTGTAATCTTCTATTAGCATTAGAGCTTCTGTGTGTGATACTGTGGTTGTTTGTATTCTCAAATGCTCTCCAATGATCCGATCAACCTGAAAAAGGCCTTACCCACGAGCTCTTTATATTTGAATCTGAATTTTATTATTTGAACGATTAATGGATCAAGTTTGGATTTAACATTTAATTGCATCCGATTGGAAGACAATGGAAAAAAAATTATCAATAAAAAACTAGCTAGAAATGACTCCGATATTGAATGTCATGATTGTTAGTGTATTATGAAAAGGAACGAGGTAAACAGTACTTGGGGGTTTTTGCAAGGATAAATGTATAAAGAGTTCGTTTTTGATACCTAATTTTGCTCCATTGTAGAAATTGTCTATGATATCGAATTCCATGATAACTGATTTAATAACCAAGAACTTGGTAAAATTTTGAGTTTATCTATCAAAAATGGTAATTTTTTGAGGTATTGCCATATTAGCAATGATGACATAAAGCAAGATTTAAAATATCGATATGCAACTAGGGGTGTCAATCAACCGGTTTTGGGTTGAACATCTAAATCAAAATCCATTTGGATGGATTGAATGGACCAATAAGATATATTGAATTTGGACGGACTGGATGGACCAATATGGCATATTAGATTGGACCTTGTCCGTCCATGATGAATTTATATTGGAATGAGATAATATCTGGTCCATTGATAGAAGATAAGAATATAGGTGTCAATGGACCAAGTTTGAGTTGAAACCAATCTAAATTAATAAGAATTTGAACAGATTGGATAGTTTCTGTACCGGTCCAAAATGGTCCAAATATTCATTGGACTGGATTGGATCAGGTCCCTTTATAATGGACTCATATTGGACTGGACCGGATTAGACCAAATCTAGTCCAATTGACACCCCTATATGCAACTATCAAGATTCAATCGACACAATACCTATCCATATGCAGTGTATATGTATTTGAAACTCAGACATGTGTTGTGGGTGGTGGTGGAATTAGGGGTGGGAGTTTGGTAGGCCAAGGTTCCAGATATCAACACGTTATTTATTTATTTATTTATTTATTTTGAAACTGGTTCAGAGGGGTCAGTTTAAGGCCCGGCTACCCTCTTAATTGGTGGCTAACCTAATACAACCCCTGGAGGAGAGTACCAGTAAGCCATCAGCACGATACATATCGATACTTTTAACCTTGGGGCAAGTTTTGGCTTGGTTTATGGTCAATCATGACTCAACTCTAAAACTGGGTCTTAGGCCTGAGCTGGTGTCGAGCCCAAGTTTAATTGCTCAAGTCCGATTTATCTAAGTTGGGTATATCCCACATTGAGTTTTGATGCATTTGGTATTTGGTATATGTGTTTATATAGGCAGTTTTTTGGCATTTGGTGCCATGCACAAATAATTTCCCCTTGACCCCCCCCCCCCCTTTTCCCCATAACAAGGTTCAAAATATTGTTACGTATTGGCCGATATGTATCATATCGGGGCCTTTCTAGTATGCCCCTACAGGGTGTGTATTGGGTCAGACCATGGTTCAGAGGGTAGTCAGAACTTAAATCGACCCCTCTGAATCAGTTTTGAAAAAAATAAAACACAAAAAAGAAAAACCAATACAAGGCATATCAGCCTATATCAATATTTAGAACCTTGCCCCAGAGTACCAGCTACAAGATTCGATTCCGCGCCAACCCTGGATCAAATCAGCTAACACACCAATGAGCCAGCCTTCGATTGGTTGTATATAGGCAGATAGGTATGTGTAAATATGAATCTATATATGTATGTGTACATGTGAATAGTTGGGTCTGGCTTGAGTTACCTAAGGGCTAGTCACAAGCTTAGCTTAAAAATAAAAAGGCCAAACTCTTAGCCCTAGGCCTGTTTGAAGTATTAACTATCATACACTTTCATTTAATCATTATTTTCTTGATTAAAATGCTCTTATCTTTTAGTTTAGCTTGTCTCTAATTGTGAGGCAGAAAATGTAATTTGAACTTCTTTTTACCTCATTCAATTCTCTCTCATTAAGTCTTATATTTAAGGTATTAATTCCCGCTCTCTCATTCAATCCTATATTTAAGCAATATAAAACCCTTGTTTAAAATCAACCCAAAAATGAAACCATTCCTCCATTTTGGTAGTGGGTAAGCAATCCAACCACACAAGTAAATGAATCAAACTATGATGACATAGTTAAATAATAAAATTTTGAGATTGGAAATAAATTCAAAAAAGAATTGTAGAAAAATTGGACATGTTTCTAATATTTTATATTAATCATATTAAAGAAAAATATATATGATAAACAATAATTGTTTTATTGGTGTTGGAAATGAAATACAACATTTAAAACTATCCCAAAAATGAAATTATTTTCTTATTTAGTGGTGGGTTAACACCAAATGTGTCAACCCTTATTGTCAAGATTAAACAATAATAATTAAAAATGCCAAAAATACAAAAAAAATGCATAAAATTACTAATATTTTATATTAACCATAATAAATAAAAACAAGTGTGATAAACAATAATTTTTTTATTGATGATGGAGAGGAAATAAAAAATATAAAGCCAACACAAAAATTAAATCGCTTTGGTATTTGGTTGAGTGTAAAAAATTTAGCCTTTTGGATCAAATGCGTCAGCCCTTGATATCATAATTAAATAATGGAAAAGATAGAAAAGATAAAAACACTAAAATTATGAATAATGAAGCAATTTTGTAGAAAATACTTTGATAGATTTCTAATATTATATATTCATTGTATCAAACAAAAAATATAGAAAACAATTGTAGAAAATTTTGGGCACATGTTTAATATTTTATTGAAGATAATGTTTTATTAATCATATTAAAAAAATGAGAAAATTTGTTTTTCTTTTATTGATGATGATGATGATGAAATGCAAAATTCAAAACTACCCCAAAAGTGAAGTTGTTCTCATGTTTGGTGGAAGCCCAATAGACCAACCTTTCAGGTAAAAAATGTTAATTGTGATTTCATAATTAAACAATAAAAAAAAGATAAAAATACAAAAAAGTTACAAAAATAGATAAATTTTGTAAAAATAATTTGGGTACATCTCTAATATCATATATTCATTATGTTAAACAAAAGTAAGTATGATAAATAATAAATATTTTTATACACATAAATATAAAAAGTGGTAAAAATTAGAAAAAAAATATTATCATCATTGTAGACATGTGAATTTTTAAGCCAAATAAGTGGGATTAGTTTACATGGTAGCCCTCCCAAGTTAATATGGCCCTCTATGGCCCAAGTCCTAAGTTTTTATAAATATATTGCCTCGCCCAAGGATCTAAGTGTAGTAAGTCTAACAAGGCCCATGTCCTATTTTAATAGGTTGGTCCCATTGGCAAGACCACTAGTTCCTACATAATGGTGTATGTATTGGAGTTAAGGTTGCAACCTTAATCCTACGCTATAAATATCTTTGGATAAGAAGAAAGATTCTTTTTTTTTCACAATCACATTTACAAGAGCTTTCACACACCAACAATTGAGAATTCCAAGCAACTGCAAGCTCTACAAGCTTCAATTCTACTTCAACATCAAGAAAGAAGAAAGAAAAAAAGAAGGAAAGAAGCTTTTTAGATTTGTACTCCATACTTGGATTCAACCTCTTCCAACAAGATAAAGTGTGAAGCTTGGAGTAAAGAAATCTACATCAACTCTTCAAAAAGCACCAAAATCAAAGAAATCTACATCAACATTTAAAGAAGTACGGGAAACATGTCAACAATCCTTGTCTTCATCGAATTTGACCATTAATCAGAGGTTGCTCACGTCATCAACCAAAATAAAAGAAAGTTAATTCCCTTGTATTTTTTTTGTTACAAATTTATTTTTATAATTTTTTCTATATTTTGTGTTAATTAAAATACATGAAATTTGTGTTGAAAAATTTCTAGCACACCCGGTGGGTTTGTCTCTTCATTTAATCTTTTGATTCAACAATTACAACAATCATCTAATGGCTACCAAGAAGACTACAACTTCCATCAACAAGTCATCCAATGCTATTAGTTCTTCTTATGACCAACCTATCACACGTGTTATGGCAAAATCCAACAATGTGGAACTATTGTCTCCAATGGATCTTCTAACACAAAAAATCACCAAAGTGACCATTCTACAATCCAACATTGGATCAATGATGGAGTTTTACTCCTCTCCATTATACAACAACTCCTACTCTATTTCTAATGGTGTCGTACCAATGGTGATGACAAAAGCCACGATGACAAAAGAATAACTCTAGAAGATGGTTGAAACCGTTGACAACCTCAAGAGTTCAAATGCCAAGAATTTCATATTGCTTACTTGATGAACACACTAAAGATACAAAATCGCCAAGTAGAACCTAGCCAAGGACCTTCTCACCCTCCTGGATTCACTCCTCCTGTAACTCTTGACCCCAAGAAGAGCAGAAACAATAGCAAGAAGAGAATGATCGTGTCACCATGCAGAACATGATGCAGGACACTACTCAAGTCTCCTTCACTTCTCTAACAGTGCAACATCTCCAATATTTGATCATCGACATCATAAGTCTCAATATGGAAGAGTCCCTCAAACCTTTCTAGTGTATGATAAGGCGTACACTCATCGCATTGATGAGATGCACATGCCGATGAGCTATCAACCTCATAAGTTTAATCAATTTGACGGGAATGGCAACTCAAAGTAGCACATAACCCACTTCATCGAGACTTGCAACAACACGGGAACCTATGGTGACCAAATGGTGAAGCAATTTGTTCATTCCCTCAAATCTACATTGATTGGTACACTAATCTCCAACTAAGTCCTGTTGACAATTGGGACCAACTTAGAGAGAGAGAGCTCCTCACCTGCTTCTATTATACACGCCAAACAGTTGGGCTTCTAGAAATTTCAACTACAAGGAAAAGAATGGATGAGTCTATCACTGACTACATCTAGCAATTGAAGAACCTTGCCCTTCAATGTAAGGAACAAATCAGTTAGTCATCTGCCATGGACACGTATATCCAAGGGATGTAATGGGGGCTAGTCTATAGCCTCAAAGGAAATATGCTAGACACCTTCAAAGAACTAGCTACTCGAGCTCATGACTTGGACATCCAAATAACCAAGCATGGAAATCCTCAACTAATGTATAAACACATTTTGCAAAATCAGATTTCAAACACATGTAAAATCCACTGCTGACAGTTTAGGTTTCCATCAAAGAGAGTGTAAACCTTGATATTTATTTTGTTCGACAAAAGGGTCAATCCTATCATTATGATCTCCCATTCAAGTGAATTCTTAGATTGTTCCAACATACCTAGGTATTTGACCCTTAATGGATTTTAGTGATTAACATACCAAAGACAGCCCACAACACCTGATGCATTATCATAATCAAGTCTAGGGTTATGTGTAACTTATTAGTTTTTCCCATCTACCTCCAAAGTCTAGGGCATAACTGAAAATTACTCCGAGTTTAGTGCTTCTAATAAGCAGCCACTGGCTATGCTTGGAGTCTAACCCTAGCAGTTGAGACAAACTACTCCAACTCCTTGGCAGCACATCAATGTCAACCTTGTCAAGATAAACTCCCCAAGTTCATCCAATGGCTTAAAACATTTTAAACTAATACGACTCTCTTAAGTATCTAATTTATGAGGCAATACATAAAAACATACCAATATTTAACATGAAACAATAATATACTTTATTCACTTACAAATAAATGCTTATATACATCAATATGATTAGAGATAAGGGCATACACTATCTAATAATAATGGTTGCCTCAAACTAGGACATCAAACAATCTGTCCAACCCTACTCTATAACATTGATTAACAATTTCGGAACAAAATGTATCAAAATACAATTAAAAAGATCATAGAATTAAGAATTAGATGAAATGAAAATATGGACAAAGAAAGGCAAATACTCTGTTAAATTGGGCTATCAGATTTTTGTTTACCTTAAACCATGTTTATCTAGTACTAACAATAGATTAGCAAGGATTTGGAACAACAAATACCCTACGGATTTCAAATATTTCATTCGAAATTGTTTTGGGGAGTTTTGAAAAAAGATAAAATCAAGCATGTGCTAATTCAATAATAGTGTGGTCAATAAATAAAATTATACAGGAATAGTGGTGTAAACTCCAAAAATCTCTCCATCACTTCGCAGTTCAGCCTGATTTAAAACATTTAATTGTGAAGATTATTGATTTCCCCCCCCCCCCCACCCAAGTTCCTTTATCTGATCTTGCAATATCAGATTCGGTTGTGTTGATTATTTGCATCAACTCCATCCATTGCCCTATCTCCCAATCATTCAAATTTCCTTTAAATGTGGATCACCAATCACCTAAACTTCTATCATATTTAAAAAATAATAATTGTCCTATTTATACATGTTTTCAATGGAGTAATTTAAGTATTTGAAGATGTCGATAGTTTAATTGATATTATTGTAGTAACCTTTTGTTTTACTATGTGCCAAGGGATGATGTGACCAATCCAGTTTAACCACCAAAAAGATGACCATTTAGATTGGCCAAGTTTTAATTTATCCCCATTCCTTTGTATCCGTTCATTTTCCCACCAACCTTGAGTCTTCCTTTGGTAATATGAGCAATTGAATCTTCAATGTTCAACTAAAAGCTTCTCAGTAGACAAGAAGATCTTGTTTCAGTCATCACATGGCCTGAAAACTCATAGGTAGAACCTTATTTGATTGACATAGAACCCTTTCAAGTTTCATAGCCACCCCATAAACTGCTACAAGCCAGAGGTTGAGTGGATCTGTTTGTTGGACAGATGGTCATGAATAAACAATATGTATTTTCTTTTCTTTCTTCTCTTGATGGGAAGAGGAGACTTAGATAAACAAAGTTGACATGCAGATGTGGACTTGCTTTGTTGGTTCCAACACTAATCAAGCTAGCCTGAGCCTCTAATGCTGGCCTAGCTAAGCCTATCTGTACCTACCTGAACCAAGTTTCCCTACCTTTTATTTCAAACCAAACATAGTTTAAAGGTGACAAACCTTGGCTTTACTTGTCTGCCTGCACCTAACTGTCTATTTTTCCTTATTCAAATTTTGACAAGGTTTGTAGTTCAGTCATGCCTGAAAATTAAATTACTTATGTTAACTTGGTAGATCATCAAACAAGAGCCTTCGTCTGCCATGTCCATGTTATTAGTTCAGTTTTGACCTAATTCATAGGTTTTATATTTATTAACTTCAAACTTCACATTCCCTTCTATTAAATGTCTAAAAGTTATCTTAAAACTTCAACCTTTTTTTTTTACTACTAATGTAAAAGTAGTATCCTTTTTCTTCTTACTACCTAATTACTATTAATCGATAATGATGTAACACCAGATTAAAATTAGATCACTAAACTGATTGAGTTGTATAAAGTTGATGAAGTTTAGATTCATCTATCCTAAATTAAAAATAAATCAGTTATATATGCAAAGCTCTAACTAATTTAGCCACTAGGTATGTTTTTGGGTAGCCATACATTAGGCTGTGTTTGGTCGCAAAGCAAATTTATTTGCACTAATGCAAGACCATGGTAGTGAAAATGATTTCAGTGCAAATTATGATATGTTTTTAATTCAAAATTTACCTTATTTTGTTTGATTAAAATACAAATGAAGTAAAATAAGACCTAAAGCATAATAAAGTAAAACTCAAAACAAAATTAAACTATAATTTGCATTCCCATGCATTTGTACTAGTGGAAATAAAATCTCACTACAACCAAACATAGTCTTAATATCAAAAGGGGCTTAGTGTGTGAGTGTTGGAGGCCCAAAAGGGTCTATTTGTTTAGTTCAGTACCATTTTATTCATCAAAAAAGTTTCCATTCCTAAGGCCCTTGCCAAGAGCATCCATTGAAGTTAAAAAGACAGAAAAAAGAATGGTCAATAGCTAGTTAACATATCGGTCAAGGAGATCTCCACCCTCCCCATAACTGTAGCAATAGAACTGAGATGGATTGGAGGATGAACACTTGCAATTAAAAGGCTTCCATGGTTGTGTCTGATGGGTGTCTTGGTGGGCTAAATCATCCCTCCAAATGTCCGGGATGGTTTAGATCTTCTTGAAATGGTAGAGGAACACAACCAAGAAATCTAAATAAAACTCATGCAATGCCATGCTCTAATGCTAAGTCATCAAGTTTAATTTTGGCAGCCACCTCAAGCTGGAAAACTCAAGTTTAATTTTGATGGTTGCTATCTAGGAAACCTAGATGAATTTGGGGTGACCTATCAAGGGTGTGTTTGGGAATGTTTGGGGCCAAGGCTTCATTACTAAGCTGTTTTTTTTTTTTTTGTCAAGGGTGTGTTTGGTGACCTGTCACAACCTTAACCATCAATGACATTCACCCCCTTTCTTTTAGCATCTCCTTTTCAATGAATTTCTGACGAGGACAAGTTGGCATTATGAAACAATCTTAACTCTTTGTATCTACCTCATAATTGTAGTCAACCTTCATGTTTTCTAATATATAGAACAATATGACGCATTCTTCCAATTCCCTATGGAGTAATGGTTGCCTTGAAATAGGACATCAAGCAATCTGCCCACCCCTACTCTATAACATTGACTAACAGTTTCGGAACAAAACTTATCAAAATACAATTAATCATATCACAGAGTTAAGACCTAGCTACAATGAAAATAGGGAAAAAGCAATGGAAGAGAAACAATAATGGCAAATAATCTGTTAAATTGGGCTATCATGTTCTCTTTACATGGCATGAAAATTGCATAGATAGAATATTATTTGATTGACATATACCCTTTTCAAGTTTCACAGCCACACCATAAACTGCTACAAGCCATGGGTTGTGTGGATCTGTTGGCTGGACATATGGTCATGAATAGATCTGTTCATGGGCCGGACCAGGTCGGGAATGGGCTAGGCCGGGTCGGGATCGAGTCGGGCTTTTACTCTTTATTAACAGAAAAATGTTAGGCTTGAGCCCGAGCTCGGCCCGACCAACGGACCTACAATTTGGGCCTGAGCCCGGCCCTGATAAAAAGCCCGAAGCCTGACCTAATAAAAGAAATTTGAATTTTTCCCTATTCAAATGGACATTATCTATTTTAGTTCAGATATTTTTTCCCCTATTTAAATGAACAATGGACCTACAAGTGAATCAACAACCTTCTTAAATAAAAAATTTTATTCAAATGGACATCACATAGGGTTTTTACTTAGGTTTAACTATAGGTCGGGCCAGACCAGGCTATTTTGGCAAAACCCGATCCCAACTCGAATTTTATGCAGGTCGGGCTTTTTGGCCCAAGGTTAAGCCTGCGGGCCAAAAAGCCTGTTCAAGCCCGTCCGGGGGCCGAGCCAGGCCGAGCCGGCCCATGAACAGGTCTAGTCATGAATAAACAATATGTATTTTTCTTTTCTTTCTTCCCTTGCTTTGTTGGTTCCAACACCAATCAGGCTAGCCTGGGCCTCTAATGTTGGCCTAGCTAAGCCTGTCTCCACCTATCTAAACAAGTTTATAAACCCTTCCCCTTCCTTTCCCTACTTTTTCTTTCAAACCAAACACAACCTAAAGGTAACAAATCTTGGCTTACTTGCCTACATGCATTAAGATCATCAAACAAGAGCTTGGTCTGCTATGCCCATGTTATTAGTTCAGTTTTGACCTAGTTAATAGGTTTTATATTTATTAACTTCAAACTTCACATTCTCTTCCATTAAATATCTAAGATTTATCTTAAAACTTCAACCTTTTTTTCCTACTACTAATGTAAAAGTAGTAGTCTTTTCTTCTTACTACCTCATTAGTTATTAATTGATAATGAAGTAACACTATATTTAAATTAAGATCATTGAACTAATTGAGTTGTCTGGAGCTGATGAGGTTCGGATTCATCCATCCTAAATTAAAAATAAATCAGTTATATATGCAAAGCTCTAACTAATTTAGCCAATAGGTATGTTTTTTCTTGGAATGCTGTAGAGAGATATTTGGAAGCTCATAGTGATACTTGTTCAATAAGAGACTACACAAAAACCAGCATCCAATCTTTTGTGTACTGATTACATTGTGTGCCTAGTAACAAAAAGACTACTCAAATCAAAGAAAGCAGGGACCAAATCAAGTCTCATCTCATTGATCACATGTTTATTTACAGAACAAAAAGAAGAAGAGAGAGAAAGAAAAAAAATGCAAAACCATCCTACTAAATGTATTTATTCTTCATGGTCTTTGGGCAGAAAATCTAATTTTCTACAATTGAGTAGTCTTCCTCTTCGGGATCTTCATCTTCATCAATGACATTTGTGGGGACAACCTTATTTAGCTTCTTCTTTAGTTTAGAAATTCCAGTCTATAAAATTTGAATTCCAATTTCAAATTTTTTACATTTCCAATGGCAATATTTTAAGTCTTCAAAGTTAACATCCTTTATTAGTATATTGAACTGCTCCACAATTTTTAATTGCCTTATGGGAGGCATTTTGTTATATATCTTTCTATGTACTTGCTATTTTTCCAAAAAAACTTCCAATTGTCTCCACCAATATTAAGAGTACTTACGACTCTAAATTCCTGCTCCACAACTTCAACTACAACTTTTGCATGTGGCAAGCCCATTCTCAAGCTCAATTCATTCAGGACATTTTTGAAGGAAATTGAATATTAATTCCTTTTTGCCATAGTTTCTACAATAAATAAATAAATAAATAATGAAAGTGGAATTTTTTTATATGATCGTACTTACAAAGAAATCAGTGCAACTCTGAAATGGTTGCAATTAAAATTTCTATCCCTTTAATATTTGCACTATAAATAAATAGAGTCTTAATATTTTGTCTTTTCAACAAAATGGGGTTGCACAATAGGGAATCCTCCCTAAGATTCCCTAGATTCCCCAACCCTGATGGAGGTAGGACTCTAGGTCTCCGCTACAACCAGCTAGCTAGTTAGCACCTCTAACATATATTTAAGTTCAAAATCACATTAATTATTGTGTCAATCTGGCCCCCAATTGAGAAGTTGTATAAGATAAAAGGGACCTATGCCATGACAATAAAATGGGGAAGTCCTAAGACCATAGAAGCTACATAGCAAACTCCATTTATTAGAGGATAAATGATTTTCAATCTCTCTATCTCTAATAATTTTGTGTAATTGGTTGGAATTGGTGTTAGACCACTACCTAAGCCAAGCTTGCAACAAAGAGTTACTCAACCATGTAAACCAAACCAAGTATTCAAGAAGGCCTACAATTGTGGGGAACAAATACCTGGTTGAAGAGGTGGCTGATGTGCAACTAGAAAAATATGCAACCCAAAACCAGAAAAAAAAATATATGCAATCAAAAATGTCAACATAAGTAGAAAATCCATTTGCTAAAAACTCTCACCTCAGAAGAGACAAAGATACCTTAGATGCATAATACTACAAGCAAGAGAATCATCAACTCCCTTTCTTCTTCCACTCGTTGTTGTTGTGAACTCAAACTTGTACTCTGCCAATGATATATAGGGGCATTTTCTATCACAAATAGGATTTTCAAGCATAGGCAAGTCTTCTAGAATGTTTTCAATCCAATGGTCAAGCAGGAACACATCTCGACTTTCTTCTTAAATTCAATAGTAAATTTTGGGAGCTCCCATGAAGCCTTTTCTGACCATTCTTCCATATTAAATTATAAGGTAAATTTCTTAAAGGACCCTTATGGTTTAACTAATTGGCTGTGCACCTTTTGTTTAAAAATTGACTAATGCTACTCCTACTATTTCTGACAATCTACTAATACTTTCCTTATTCTTAGCATCCATTAATGGAAAGACAAAAAATACTATTTTACCCTTTATTCTTCTTCAAATTTTCAAAATAAAATGAAAAAATGAGGACAATCTTCTATGACAATCTACTACCCATCTCTACTAGCCCCAACAATTCAGATATGACAATTTGAACCCACCACTTCTATATATACAAAAATCTTGAATTACTAACTGAGCAAACCCAGAAGTGGTTTTCAAAGCAAGAGATTTAATTAAAAATAGAAAATGCAAAGATGGTGTAGTGGGACTCATCTCTGAACAGTTCCGGCGGCAAAACACGCAACTCGAAATACATAGAGGAAATGAGAAGAGGGTGGAGGCAGCAACGACAACAATTTTGTCAATTGAAAAATAGATAGAAAAGGGGGTGGAGGAAGAAGAAGATCGCCGCCGCCGCCAGAAGTTGTAGCGGCAGTAGCGAATTTGGTTAATCCAAAATCGAGAGATAGAAAGAGAGAACAAGCGACCATCGGACTCCTTTGGTTCCCTCTGCCACTGCTGTTTCTTTCCATTCTAGAGAGAACAAGTGAGAGAGACGGGAGAGAGAGAGAGAGAGAGAGTGAGAGTGAGTGAGTGCGCAACTGATATTGTGTCGTCTCAACACAACTAACCTAAGGTGAAGTTTAAACTCTTTTTTTCTAGACGCCTTTCTCTGTCGAAAGTCACCCCAAATCAGTTCTTTTGCAATTGTTTCCGACGGTTTGATCGCTTAATTGCTGGAATTGTTTGCTGGGTCACAGGCAATTAAGAGTCGGTGCCGGAGATGCCAGTGCCAATGCATCAAAGTCGGTGCCAGAGGGGACGTCAGAGCCAAAGCCAATGTTGGAATTTCTAATAAGGGTAATTTGGGTATTTTTAAAAGTTATAACAATCATGTGATACACATTTAAAACGGAACATTAACCGTAAGAAAAGTATTAGTTAATTATCAAAAATAATAGGATTGCCTTGATTAATTTTTAAATAATAAGAATATAATTAATCAATTATCTACCTAAACTATAAGGTAGTTTAAGAAATTTGTCCTAAATTATACTCCATAGTTTTACAACGAAGCATTACAAATGAAGCCGATGAATTTCGATTGCGCAATACTACAACTTTGCACAAACTTTTATCAACAGTTTGACATTCAAAAAATACAAAAATAAAAATCAATCCGTTCATCCACAATAAATCCTCCCTTCAACAGTTTGCAAGAATGCACTGATTGCTCTCTTTCCATTGCCAAATGTTAAAAGTCTACAAAATCTTCTCTTCAGCAAATTGGCCTTTGCCATCACTACACCAATAATTTAATTCAGTTACAATAAAATGATTATGAGAAGTTGATTTGAATACAAAAAGGCATCTTTGCCATTTATATTGTTGCCACTCAAAATTTAGAATGGGGGTACTCTCTATCCAATGAAAATTCCAGGAGCCATTACACCCCGCCCCATTCACACTTTTATAGATAGAGATATAGATATAGATTGGGTACCTTAAGGTTTAAACCAAAATTCTATATGGTTTTCATAAGTTGATCCTATTAGGGTTAACACAAGTCAAGTACCCAAAAATTGCCACAAATTGATCCGATGGGACAAATACCACATGCTAAGTCCTCTGCTGGCCAAGACCTTCATCGTTCTATAAGGGGGGTTTGAAGAAAGATTTAAAAGATATATAAATTAAGTAAAGATATTTTTTATTTGGTACACAATTTTATAATGTAAAATAAAATTTAAAAGGAGTATTACATTGAATAGAACACAATTTAATAAAATATATATATATATATTAATTAACTATGATAGAAAAATATATTTGAACAATATTTAACAATATTATATATATGTGATTAATTCAGGTAAAATAAATAAATGGATAATTATATCTAGGTAAATTATTACAATAAAAAATATGATCAATTTTAATACAAACTAGTGGAATGGCTTGTGCGATGCACGAGGTATTTGATATTCATGATGATGTATAACTATACTTTTATATTTGGGCATATATGAAAGTTTACATATTGTTGAAGTCCTACGACAATTATATAATACATAAAAAAGACTATCCTCACAAAATACCAAGATCTAAATTTTATAATATGCATATAATGTTGATTGCAAATGCATCAGATTGAAACATTAGTGCGCCAAATCAATGATAAAATTATATTCAACAACATTATATACAAATACAGTTCATCCCGATGAAATACAAAATTTATAGAGAATAGGAGATGCCACTCTTAACTAATCTCATGTTTTGTAATAACGTAAAACCTATGAAAATAATTACTATTAATGGTTAGAAGTAAACAAAGCTATTATGCTAATTTACACATGTTAGACAGTGTATCCCCTTAGCCCCAATCAAATTGATGTGCAGATACATTTATTGTAAATGAATAAAAGTATATTATTTTTTTATATTGTCATTGGTATGTTTCTGTGAATTTACCCCTTAAACTAGACACTTATGAGACTCATGTCAGTTTAGAATGATCTTAGCCTTTGGATAGACTTAGGGAGTTTATCCAGCCTAGGCTGACACTGATGTGCTGCCAAAGAAGTTGGGGCAACTTAACATCTACCATTTTCCAAGTATGCCCTGGACCTTGGAGATTGATGGGCAAAACTAGAAAGTTACACATAATCCCTAGATTTGATTATGGTATTGCACTAGGTGTCAGATTGGATCGTCTTTGATATGCCAATTAGTGAGATCCTTTGTGGGTCAAAACCTGGGTATGTTGGGGCAATCTGAAAATTTACTTAAGTGGGTGATTATAGTGAAAGGATCAGCCCCTTTGTCAGACAAAGTAAATAATTAGGAATGTACCCTCTCTGATGGAAAATTAAACTATCGACAGTGGATTTCAATTGTGTTTGATATATATATATATATATACTGTGTGCGTGTGTGTTTTAAGAAAAGTTTTTGCAAAAGGTTTTAATTCTCGGATCCATCCGAGTAGAGAGTGTGACACTACACCTTAAAGTCAGGGGAGAGAACATTCCCTGTTGGTAGTGTTTGATCATTGTGGGTTGAAATGTTAAGTATAATAGACCGTCAAAGGCTGATTACCTGATGGGCTATATTTTACTTAACTCCATTATCCTTGGGTGTTTATAAGATAACTGGATTCAATGATCATTTAACTATAAATGTTGGGCCCATTTTGAGCCTATAATGATGAGCTCAGGGGTTCACTGCGTTTGGTAGTGAATTCAACCAGGCCTTTTCATAGAGGCTGGGCCAAATTCATGTGGGCTTATGTGAAGATACTGTGGGGTCCCACGCCATACAAATCAAACCTAAATTGGCCAAACAACACACTTGGGTCTTGAGTCATATAGCTAATGGGCCTAAAGCCAGAATTAATATGATTAATTAAGGTGTCGCGTGACTGCTTAAGTTGTCATATGATGACATGGGAGAATCTAGGTTTGGAAATGGGTATGGAGCACTCATTCTCTTAAGTGGATATGACTTATCTCTTGCTAGAGTCCAGATCCAAATAAATATTTGGATAGTCTCCTAATTCGATTAGGAGAAGTGTTCCATAAAGGATAAAAGAAGAAGAGATCAAACTGCTCAAGAAAACACTGCGAATTCTGCTATCTCTCTTCTTCTCTTGTCGCCCAAGAGACCCTAGTTTGATCTCAGCTTTTGGGATTGATCTTGATCAATTGTTTCTCTGATTTTTTCAAGAAAAGTACAGACAAAATTCATGCTCACCTCCCCAGTTTGATCCAAGCTGTTGGATTGTAGTTTTGTTGAAAATTGCATTGTTGAACCAGCTTCAACTTCAACCTACACCATCTTCAGTGCAAGCAAGTTTTAGGGACTGATTTGGGTGTGAACTACAACCTTGGGAGCTACATTTTTGGAATCCGTATTAGGTATACATCTCCCTCTTGTTTGGTTTCAAATATGATCCGGTTTAAGGTGCAAGATCGATCCTAGAAAAATGCAGTTTTTCAAAAATTAGGGAATTAAATTCCCGGAAGGCTAAGAAAATTTTTGAAATTTCACCAGCCATCTAGCATGGTTCAACCATCCATATGATGGATCCTAACCTCCTTCAACACAAATAACCATTGAATAGCAGAAGTCATTATCTAAGATGACCATTAAATGACTTACACTTAAGCCTAAAAACATTTTCTGCTTACTTTTTAACTAAAAGGAAATAAAGAAATTAGTTGGAAGAAAAATTATCAACCAACCACTAAAGTAACATGTATGCAAATACCTTCTAGGCATGTTGAGCACTTTGCACATTTGTCCAAGAAAAAAACAATTGAACAATTCATAATGTGTCACAGTGTTGTATACGATTAAGGAAATGAGTTGTAGGTCCTACTTAACAACTGCAAACATGATAACTATTGTTGCTCAGGATGGCCGAGGACAACAAAGTAATTTCACCCCTAGACTCCAAAGGTTGGCCGAAGACTTCGAGGGTTCGAGGAGCTTGTTGCTGAGGCCGAGGTATGCTGGCCGAGGCGGAGAGGGCTCCGAATACTGTAGAAGCCAAAGGCACGTGGCTGAGGTGTTGCAAGGTAGAATACGTCAAAGGCCCCGAGTGAGAACCCTAGGCAGAGTCTCCAACGGTCAAGTAAGTACAAGGTACGAAGAGAAGAATTAGAATGAAGCTTTTGATATCAATTCCAAGTCCAGACGTAGGTGGAGATGAACGCTTGAGATAGGTGTCGTACGAGGGCAGTCAAAGAGCTCTGCGGGGATGCGTGGGCACTCTACGATTGGCTCCGTACAAGGGGAGTAGAGTAACTCCTGCTATAGTGGATCTCGTTCCTAGGTCTGGCACTTGTGGGCTGGGTTGGGTTACCCTGCATCACTTGCCCCCACTCCCGAGGTCAAGGAGGAAAATTCTGCTTTGGCTTATGGGAGGAGTAACGGTGAGCACCAGTGGGCCTGGTAGCCGAGGTGTACCCTGTAGTGGTGTCCTCTTTTGCGTCATTGCTTGGTTCATCTTCGTAAGTTGGGTCAAGGCTGTGAGTGGTCTATAGCACTACTGCTTTGGACAAGTGACCCAGGAGGTGCGCTGAGTGCGGATGCTCTGGTGCCGCCATTTGGGCCAAGGACCTATGAAGCTGGAGGCTATTTAAGTTGAGGGCCTATAAGGCCCGAGGATCTGTGTGCAAGATGACTTTCTGGTCGGACCAGTGCTCGCATTCGCGTGGACAGGCTCGCTCCACTTCCTTTATCATTAGAAGAGCTGTTAACAAAAAGCTTCCATCGGGGTTGAGCCTCGTCGCCCACATGATCTCCCTCAACATTTTCTGGGGGTTGGAGGAGGGCTCAGCTGAAGGTGCATTCTACTATGAAATCTAACAGAGCTTGTGCTTTGATCGCAGGCCTCTGCTGGTATTGGATGTCAAACTCAGACAGCTCAATGGCCCACTTTGTCAGGTGTCCCGAGGTCTTAGGTTTGGCAAGGACGTCCTTGAGGGGTTGGTTCATTAGGACCACTACAATGTGGGCTTTGAAATACGGCCGGAGTTTCCTTGCAGAAATCATGAGTGCAAAAGCCAACTTTTCTATCTCAGGGTACCTGGTCTCGGCGTCTCAGAGGACCTTGCTAGCATAGTACACTAGCTTCTGCATGCTATCTTCCTAGATGAGGACTGAACTAATTGCTTCGTCCTTGGTCGAGATGTACAAATACAGGGTTTCCCCTTCTTCCGGCCGGGTGAGAAGGAGAGGCAAAGTGAGATACGCCTTGAGCTTGTCAAAGGTGCACTAGCACTCCTCTGTCCATTGAAACTCTTTCAACTTCTTGATGGCACGAAAGAAGGGTAGGCAGTGGTCGGCGGACTTTGACAAGAAGCGATTGAGGGCTGCTATTCGACCGGTGTGTTTTTGGGTCTCCTTCATCATCCGCGGGGGTGCCATGTCTAGTATGGCCTGTATCTTCTCAGGATTAGCCTCAATGCCCCTCTGAGTGACGACGAAACCTAGGAACTTGCCTTGTGTGACTTCAAAGGCACACTTGCTGGGGTTGAGTTTCATGTTATACTTTCGCAAGGTGTCGAAGGTATCAGCTAGTTCCGAGATGTGGGTCTCGGCTTTCAGGCTCTTCACTACTGATGTAGCGGGATCCGGTCACTCCTAGCTGGAACTCGTGTGGCTCCTGAGGGGTACCTGAGATGAGAGGAAAGAGGAAGAACTCCCAGGGGGTTTCCCGGTGGGAACGCTCCGATGTTTAAGTTAGTATTGTGTGCAAGAAGCAAAGGGTAAACGAAGGCTAAGAGTGCAGATTGCGCAGGTGATTCGAAGGTACCTTGGTCCTTGAGAATATGCCCCTTATAATTGAATTTCGTTGCTTCAGACCCTCTGACTTTTGATAGGGCAGGTATAACCGCCATTGTCAGTCTGCCACAGTCGTTACAAGCAAGGCTGAGGTGGCACGCACGGGGCCGTCGTTGCAGGGTACGTGTCTGTCAGGTGCGGGACACCTTTCTAAAGGTGGCAGGCGCGACGCTATCTGACGAGGAACATGCTTGCTATCCACTGATTTTCCAGGTACGACGGTCGAGCAGGAAGCCCTCCTATGGTATACCGAACTACCCTCCCGCGAATTACCCTGAGTCGGGCTGTCCTTTGAGTGACAGGCTTCCTGTAGCCGGTTATGCCGATCTAGTTGACCCAAGGTGTCTGTGCCTCGGGGTGTCCAGAGAAGGATCGGTATGTTCTTGCCTGGGAGTGGCCCAAGGTCCATTGGGAGGAGCTCGGGTCTTAAAAGAGGTCAGGGCACCCCGAACTCGGGATCCCCCGAACTGCCTTAACCCCGGGGAGGAGGTGCGGGTAAGGCGGCTTCTGGCGAGTAGTTTACCTACTGAGTTGCTGAGCTGAACTCGGTGGGACTTTCCCTCCGAGTTGTGCTCACGCTCCTTGCGCTGTCATGCTGAGTCACTGTTTGAGCAAGGTCACGCCCATGTGTACTCGTGCTGCGAGGTCGGACCAAATCACCCTCCATAAATTGCCCCCCACTCCTTGCGCTGGCAGCGGTGACCCAGCGCGGGGAGGTCATGACGTGCCGGGAGGATTTGGAATCGGTATTCATGCCACTTTGTCGCGCGCTCCATCCAGCTGGATCGGTCTAGCACCCGGTTTAATAAAAAAAAGACTTGAATCGCGTCTGGATTACGTGCGGATCTCATGCGATTTGGACTTTGCGGACGTCAAAAACGCGCTCAACCGTTTTCCCCTCAAAGAACCCACAGCTTTGGCTATAAATAGGGGGACCCTTGGCTATTTTCTTCACCACCAAGCTCTCATCCTTATCGTTTGAGCTCGCGTCAGAGGTCTCTTAGCTCGGGTCTTCCAGTTCATCTCGTTCTCCCAGTCCGGTCGCATTTCCCTTGGTGAGTCTCCCCGAGCTTCCTTCCCCTTTTCAATTTGTTTCTTCCTTTTAGTTCGCTATGTCGTCTAGTGTAGACAGTCTTATCGACGAGCCCGAGGTGGGTACCTTGGCTCGGGGTGTCTCCTCTGCTGCCCAGTCATCCGAAGTACAGGTGGCTTCGGGTCATCTAGTGTCCACCTCCCACCAGATCAGTTCGGGCCTTCCATAATGACTTTGGAGAGGCTTCAAGACCTCATACAGAGGTTCCGCCTCCCTAAGGAATACTCATATAGCCTTCCCACTGGCAACTTCCCATGGGAGCACGGTCCCGACGAGATCATGATCTTTAGGGAACAACTAATAGTCGGGCTCCGACTTCCTCTTCACCTTTTGATCGTTGAGCTGTTGGTACACTTCAACATCACCTTGGACCAACTCCACCCAAACTCCATATGGAATGTGGTGGGGTCCATCTCTCTTTGCTTTGATCGCTCCCTCTCTATAGATTTAGATGTTCTCAGTACAATTTTGGCTATAAAGAAGAGCGCTTCGGACGCTCTCCCTGGGTGTAGGCAGTCCTACTACCTGTCCCCCCACCTAGGTTTCAAACTCATGCACAAGCTCCCGAGCAAAGTCCCAGCTTGGAAGGATAGTCGTTCAAGACTCTGGTGTCATCCTAGACGGGAAGACCAAGAAGGTGCTCTAGTTACTAGCTCATCTCGGGTTGAATTATAAAGACTTCACTTCTGAGGAGAAGCTCGTCTAGGCGAGCTTGAGCCCGGGTAGGTTTTCCCCCACTTCAGCTTTCTGCTCATATGTTTGCTTCGGGTTGCTGATGTCGTGTTTCACTGCAGGTCCCATGGAGGTGGAGAGAATAGACAACCAGAAGCTCTTCCTCCAAATGAAGAGAAAGAAACGCATAGCCAAGGAGGCGCACGTTGAGTCCTCGCAAGCTTCAGCCGAGCCCCAACCTCCGCAGACTTCTGCCTCGGGGCCCGAGTTGGTAGTCGTGCCCATCGTCGACTTGGAAGAAGGGGCCATGCCTAAGGGGCCCGAGGTGATGGTGGAACCTACCATTAAGCCCACCGAGCCTGCTGTCGAGCCCACTAGACCTACTGGTGAAAGTATTACCGAGGCTAACACTACTGATGTCGGGGATCATCCTACCGAAGTTGCCGCCGAGGCCTCTGAGAGTTCCACTCGTGATGTGGAGATGACGGCTTCCAGCTCAAAGGGTTAGGGGAGCCAAACCGTCCAGAACCCCCAGTGCAGCCTGAAGAAGAGCAAGCTGGTTACATATTCGGGGGAGGTCAGCGGTTGGGCTGAACTCACTCCTAGTCAGCTTGGCGTCCGAGCTGCCACTCATACTATGGTGGTGAGTCTTTCTTCTTCTTCTTCCCCCCCCCCCCTTTTTTTGATTTCCCTCTTGACCAGTTTCCCTTTTGCAGGTGAACACCGCCATTCACGCCTTGACCCTTCAATCAGATCGGCACCTGAGGCAGGCTCTGAAGGCTGAGAAGTCGTCTCACGCAGCCCATATTGAGTTGAGGGAAGCTCGTTGTCAGGTTCACCGCCTGGAGAGTGACGCCTCGACTCAAAAGAGCTTCATCGAGGTGTTAATGGTAGAGAATGGGGAGCTGGCCCAAGACAAAGACAAGTTGAGGGCCGAGGTGAACGGCCTCAAGGTCGGTCAAGAGGCCTTAGGGCTCAAGGTGAGTAGTCTCAAGGCTGAGCGGGATGCCTTGATGCTTGAGGTGCAAGGCCTCAAGGAGGCGAATGGGAAGCTGGAGCATGAAGTGGGGTACCTCCAGGAGGACATAAGAGAGAAGAATGCAATCTTCGAGGGTGCTCTCGAGGAGGCCAAGACTCAGGCCGTCATTGACTATGTCAAATCTTCAAGGTTCGATGACGTGATGACGAAGGCCTACCGTAAGGGCTTCAAGCTCAGTCGGTGGCTGATCAGGCACCTCTACCCCGACCTGGATACGAGCGCCATCACCACTTCACGGATCACTGACGACATCGTGCATCAGCCAAGAGATGATCCAGATTCTGAAGATGAGGGTGCCGAAGATGAAGCAGATGATGCTGGCCCAGTTACTGTCCCTGAGGAGGTCCCTAACAGAGGCAACGAGCTTCCGAAGTAGTTTGCTCCCTGTATTTATAAACTTAATCTCCCTTGTAATCAAGACGTTCTTAATGAAATTTGTGTACCAAATTTCCCATAATGAAGAGATTTTTTCTTTCTTTTTGCCAAGAATTTTGTGCATTCCATCTTGTTGAAGTGGCCATTCACCCCAAGCTGTTAATTTATCAAATTGAACTTCCGAGGTGGGAGTTCCTTAACGGCCATCACGGCTCCGAACTGTTCAGTTGTCCTTACGGGTTTAACTTCTTCGCATGCCAGGGCAGGCTATTTGTCATAAGGCTCGTGCCCGAACCGCCTGTACCTCAGGCATTGCAGGTACTTAGTTTGTGCTGATGGGGCAACTTAGCTTTGTATGCTGTCGAGTTTCCTTCATTAGCTCGGTGTTTCAGCCCTTAGGCTGGAGGAGTGGCTCGTGGCCCACTCTCGGAGTCTACCCCTGCCATAGAGGCGACTGGGTCCTGTTGTGCCGAGGTCATATTAGCTCGATATTCTGGCCCTTAGGCTTTGGGAGTGGCTCGTGGCCTACTCAATTCTTATAGATAGTATTGTCTTAGGTTGACAATATTCCATGCCCGAGGTATTTGTTTCCCTTCGAGGGTCTCGAGCTCATAGGTTCCCTCCCCGAGCACTCGGTTCACTTGGTAGGGACCTTCCCAGTTGGACCCAAGCTTGCCAGCGCCGGGCTCAGGTACCATAACTTTACGAAGGGCCAGGTCGCCAACGCGGAGGTTTCGTCTCCTGACCCTAGCGTTATAGTACCGAGCTACTCTTTGCAGGTAGGCTGCGGTCCTGATGTACGCGAGGTCCCTTACTTCATCGAATAGATCGAGGTTGGTGTGTAGCTCATCTTCGTTTGTCTGATCATGGTATGCTTCTAACCGTAGTGTAGGTACTTTGATCTCTGCGGGGATCACCGCTTCGGTGCCGTAGGTGAGATTGAAGGGCGTTTCTCCCGGGGCGGTCTTCTCCATGGTCCGGTAGGCCCATAGAACATTGGGTAGTTCATCTGCCCATAATCCTTTAGCCCAGTCCAGTCGTGCTTTTAGTCCACAGAGGATGGCTCTGTTCATAACTTCTGCTTGGCAATTTGCTTGAGGGTGTGCGACTAAAGTAAAATTTTGTCGGATTCCCATGTCCTGACACTAGTCTTGGAATTTGATATCCTCGAACTGCTTGCCATTGTCAGAAATCAATACCCGAGGTAATCCAAAGCAGCACACGATGTTCTTCCAAAAGAAGTTTTGGACATTTTGGGTTGTGATCGTTACAAGGGATTCAACCTCTACCCACTTGGTAAAGTAGTCCACTACCACTACTAAGAACTTACTTCCACCCGTTGCTGGCGGGAATGGCCTGAGTAGATCGATGCCCCATTGTGCAAAGGGCCACGGGCTCTTGAGATACTTGAGGTCAGCAGCGGGTTGGTGGTGCATATTGGCATGTCTCTGACATTTGTCACATTTTCTAATGAGTTCAATGGCATCTGCCTTCATTGTTGGCCAATAATACCCTTGTCGAAGTGCTTTCTGGGCAAGGTCCCTGCCCGCCAAGTGCCCGCCGCACAACCCCTCATGAGTGTCATGGAGTACGAGTTTGGCTTCAGTAGGCCGCAAGCAATGCAGATAGGGGAGCGTGTAGGATCTCCTGTACAGCCGCTCGTCTATCATGACGTATTTGGCTGCCTGGCACTACACCCTTCTGGCTGCATTGCGATTACAAGGAGGGTCCCGTGTAGCAAGAAGCTCGCAAGCTGGTCAAACTAGCTCGGCTCTGCTTGAATGACTGGAGCAACCTCCTCTACCCCCCTGAGAATGCTAGGCCGAGATAGGTCCTCTATGTACATGGTTCTCATGCTGGTGTCACTAGAGCTGGCTAACTTGGACAAGGCATCGGCCTCAACATTCTCCGACCTAGATCTGTCTGATGAAGTGTGATTGGAAGTCGAGTAGGGCCTCTCTGACTTTGGTCAAGTAGGCAATCATGGTTGGCTCACGAGTTTCATACTCACTGGTGACCTGGTTAACCACGAGCTGGGAGTCGCTACAAATAACAATGTGCTTTCCTTTTACTTCTCTGGCTAGGGCTAGTCTAGCTACCAACGCCCCGTACTATGCTTCATTGTTAAACGCCGCGAACTCCAAGCGTAGCGCGTATTCCAGTTTTGTGCCGCTTGGGCCATGTAGAACTATTCCGGCTCCATTGCCCTGTTGGTTCAAGGAGCCATCTACGTGAAGGATCCAGGGTTCCTCATCCCAGCTCACCGTTGGCCAAGCTAGGAGAGATACCACACTGGCTGCTACCTCATGGGGTTCGGACTCGACCAGCCTGGGAGCTTCAGGCTCACCCGAGCTGGGAGCTTTGTGCTCAACCGGCCTGGGGACTTTAGAGCTGAATGTGCATTCAGCTATGAAATCTGCTAAGGCTTGGGCCTTAATGGCAGTCCGCGGTTTGTACTGGAGGTCGTACTCGCTGAGCTCAACGGCCCATTTCGTCAACCGATCGGAGACCTCAGGCTTAAGCAATACTTGCCTCAGAGGTTTGTCGGTGAGGACGATAACGGTATGAGCTTGGAAGTATGGGTGGAGCTTCCGAGATGCGATTATCAGTGCGTATACTACCTTTTCCATCTTCGGGTATCTCGTTTATGCTCCCTACAATACTTTACTAACATAATAGATGGGTCGTTGGACCCGATCTACTTTCTTTATTAGTACCGAACTGACCACTTCGTCGCTCATCGAGAGGTACAGTTCTAAAACATCGCCCTCCTCGGGCCGGGTTAAGGTCGACACACTAGCGAGGTATTTCTTGAGCTCGTCGAACGCGAGCTGGCAGTTTTGGGTCCATTCGAACCCTTTGCTCTCAATTGCCTTAAAGAACGGCAGACATCGGTCCGCTGATTTAGACATTAAGCGACCCAGGGTGGCTATGCGGCCATTCAACCTCTGAACCTCCTTCAACTTCCGAGGTGGTCTCATATCTAAAATGGCCTTAATCTTTTCCGGGTTGGCTTCGATGCTGCACCGGTTAACGATGTATCTTAGGAACTTGCCTGAGGTCACACCAAACACACACTTGTTTGGGTTCAGTCTCATGTTAAACTTACGAAGAATTTCAAAAACAGAATGCAAATCTTGTATTAATTCATGTGAGAATTGAGTTTTGAAGACCATGTCGTCTACATAGCATTCTACTTTTCTGCTGATTAACGGCGCAAACAACTTATTTACAAGCCTTTGAAAGGTTGCCTCTACGTTTTTCAACCCGAAGGGCATAACCTTGTAACAGTATAGGCCGAATTCCATGATGAAGGCAGTCTTTTCTTCGTCCACTGGGTCCATCTTGAACCGGTTATAGCCCGAATAGGCATCCAAGAAACTCAGCAACTTGTGCCCTGAGGTCGTGTCCACCAAGCGGTCAATTCTAGGGAGCGGGAAGTAGTCTTTTGGGCAAGCCCGGCTCAGGTCGGTGTAGTCGACGCACATGTGCCACTTGCCGTTGGCCTTCTTTACTAGGACGAGATTGGCTACCCAGCTCGGGTAGTGGACTTCTCTTATGAAGTCAGCTGTGAGGAGCTTTTCGACCTCCTTGTCGACCGCTTTCCACCACTTCAGGGCTAGGTTGTGTTTCTTCTGTCTATCGGGTCTAACAGTTCGGATCATAGATCTGAAGTGTCCGGTTTGGGTCTACTGCTGAGGTTGGAACTGCGACTGATTCTTCTGTGGGTGTGGCTCGTTCTTCGCCTTGCTCCATAGGCCGCTCTAGCTCGAGGTCATCGGCCACCTTGGTTTTTCCATTCAGGGCAGCGAAGTAGCACTTGCGGGATTCGAGCTGGTTGCCCCACGCTACCCCCACACCGAAATCTGTTGGAAACTTCATAGCCAAATGGTAAGTGGAGACCACCGCCCGTAGGACATGAGTGATTGATCGACCTATTATGGCATTGTAGGGGGAGGGGGTCGCGACCACCAGGAAGTCATGCTTGAACCTGACCAAGCAAGGCCATGTGTCGACTTCCACAGGTAATGTTATTTTCCCAAGGGGTCGGACTTCTTCTCCGCTAAAGCCTAACAAAGGAGTGTCTGTAAGCCTCGGGTCACCTCTCTGCAACTGAAGCTGATCAAATGCGGCTTTGAAGAGGACGTCGGCTGAGCTGCCTGAGTCGACGAGTACGTGCCTTCCCTCGAAGTCATTGATTCTTAGCTTTATTACGAGTGCGTCGTCGTGGGGGTAGTGGATCCCTCGCACATCATCTTCTATGAAGAAAATTGGCTCTTTTATCCTCAGCCGCTTTGGGGGATTCTACTCCTCCCGGGTGGCCTCACAAACCGATGTCCGAGCTACTGCTGAAGTGCAACCCGCAACGATCGAACCTCCCACTATCATGTGGATGGTCCCCCGAACTGGCCTCTCCTCCGGAGGCTACCTCTACAGTTGTTCGGTCGGCCTACTACTAGACTCGGGAGCATTCTTACCGTGCTCCCTTTGGCGACCTGTTTTATTACTATTATTAATATTTTGTACAAAGATTCTTAGATATCCGCGACGGATGAGCTCCTCTATCTTGTCACAGAGGTTTTTACATCTCTCATTACTGTGACCATAATCTTTGGGAAAATTGCAATACATATTCTTATTTCTTTCATTGGGATTCCCCCTCAAACGGGGTGGCCACTTCACGTACGGGGCATCCTTGATCGCCATCAGGATTTCAACCCGCTTCGCGTTCAGTGGGGTGTAATCAGCTCGGTCCGCTACAGGAGGTCAGAACAATTGGCCCGGCCATGCCCCCCGAGCTGTGTCATTTTTCTTTCGGTTGTTCCCTTGACTGGAAAGCTCTCCTTCCCTCTTTCTTTTTTCGGGCACGCCCTCGCCCTTTTGGTTGATCTCCTCTTCGGTGGCTATGAACCTGTCCGTAAGCTTCAGAAACTCGGTTATGGTCGCTGGTTGGTTGACGACCATGTGTCATTTGAACTCTTTGTGTGTCATGCCCTTCTTGGCTACCGCAAGGCGTACGGCGGGGTTCAAGCGCGGTATCTGCATACAGGCATCGTTGAACCGCTTGATATAGCCCCGAATGGACTCTCCCTCTCTCTACACTATGCTGAGGAGGCTTTCTTCAGTTCGTGGGCACCGCTTGCTGGTGACGAAGTGGGACGTGAAGGTTTGTGCGAACTGTGCCCAACTCCTTATTGACCCAGGTGCCAAATTCCAGAACCATGTGCGGGCTGCTCCTCTAAAAGTAGTGAAGGCCATGCACATGCACGACTCACTGGCTCTCGCCAGGTGCATCTGTGACAAAAAGGCATCTACATGATCATTCAGGTCAAACGACCCGTCATACTTGTCAAGAGGGGGGAGCTTGAAGTCCTTGGGCATTGGGACTGCCAGGAGTTCGGAAGACAGGGGGATGAAACCGAGAGGAGGGGAGCTTTGACTTCGGTCGAGCTTACCTCTTCTTTACCCATGAGCTAGGGCAAATCGCAGGTGACAGATCGGTGAGCTCGGTGGTGGCGTCTCTGCTTCTTGGTGGGCTCAGCGTTCATGCTGCTCACCTCTGCGCTGTTCAGAATGGTTTGCGCAGGAAGTATCCCAGTCTGCTGGTGATGGCTACGGACAGAGGGGTCTTGCTTGGAGTCTATTGCCAGGATCTCAAACCGGTTTTCAAGGATTGGGGTTTCAAACTTCGATTGTCGAGGTGATGCTGGCGAGCTGGGGTCCTCCCGACCTATCCGCCCATGGTGAGACCGGGGTAGTCGATCTCTCTCGTCTGCCACGGGGGCAGGCCTGGTTTTTTGGGAGGTTTTGGGGGGCCTCTCTTTGGCCAATGGGGTGCTCGTCCTGGCGGCGAGACTTAGCTTGCTGCGAGGCTGGGTGCCGAGGCTGGAACTGCGGCTGAAGTTGAGGTTGAGGTAGTTGAGGGAACTACTGCTGATACTGATACTGGGAGACCTGGTGCAGTACGTGTTGTTGATAGAGCTGAAATTGCTGGAACTGTTGCATTTGGACCTGCATGGCCCGCATGCACTGAATTAAGTCCTCTAGTTGGTGCAGGCTGGCCGCTGGGGGCACAACCAAAGGTTCGGTGAACGTCACTCCGACTGTAGCAGGGAGCGGGGCGATGATAGGTGCCACTGTGAGAAGTACATTCAAGCTGGGGATTCCATCCGTTGAGAGGGGGGCAGTGAACTGTCCGATATAGATAGTAGGAAGCTGGGGTTGTTCCCTGGAGTTATCCATTTCCATGCTTCGTCCAGCATTGCTAGAGGAAGCCATGAGGGTTGGAGTGTTTCAAGGAAGAAAAGAACCGCAAAAGTTTAGAGAGAAAGGCCTTTTGAAGTGTTTCCCACAGACGGCGCCAAATGATGTAGCGCAATCCGGTCACTCCTAGCTGGCACTCGCGTGGCTCCTGATGGGTACCTGAGACGAGAGGAAAGAGGAAGAACTCCCGGGGGGTTTCCCGGTGGGAACGCTCCGATGCTTAAGTTAGTATTGTGTGCAAGAAGCAAAGGGTAAACGAAGGCTAAGAGTGCAGATTGCTCATGTGATTCTTGCCCTTCAGCGCTACCACAAAGCACTAACGGGCGGCGTGCTGGTTCCCATAAACAACTCTGATGCTGTGCTCGGTGGAAATTTTCAAGGCGAGGTGGTAGGAGGAGATGGCTGCCTAGAGTGCGTGAAGAGTTGGTCTCCCCAAGATAGCATTATAGAGTGAGCCGATTTTCACGACCAGGAACTCTGTCATCCTTGTCACCTGCTGGAGCTCCATCCCTACTGTGACTTGTAGGGAGATCTTGCCCTCTCGTTTGACGATGCTGCTGGATAAGCCGAGCAGTGGGGCATCTACTGATTGGAGGCACTCCGGAGCTATCTTCATTTTCACAAAAGCTTTGTAGAAAAGGATGTCAGCTGAGGAGCCACTGTCAATAAAGATCCTTTTGACTACAAAGTTTGCAATGACAGTTGAGACCACCAATGCGTCGTTATGGGGGATTGTTACCCCCTTCAGGTCTTTGTCCATGAAGGAGAAGGGTTCTTGCTTCTGCTTCTTGGGGAACGGCCCTTGGATGTTCAGCTGCTTGGCGTAGGCTTTGCGAGTTGAGGCCGAGGCTCCACCCAAGGTCGTGCCTCCTACTATGACGTCAATGACGCCTACTACTTGTTGTTGCTGCTAGGAGGACGAGGTGCTGGCCTCGTCTCCAATGTACTACTTGATGTGGCCCCGACGGATGAGGGATTCTATCTCGTTTTTGAGATCATAACAGTCCTCGGTGTCATGGTTGGTACCTTGATGGAATTTGTAGTATTTTTTGGGGTTCCCCCGGCGGGGGTTCTTTCTCAACTTTTCAGGCCACTTCATAAATCTTTCCTACCCAATCTGCATCAGAATCTGTGCGCAGGTGGAGTTGAGTGGTGTGTACTAAATGTAAGCCAAGGCCAAGGCCGGTGGCTTCCTATTGTTGTTGTCGTTGCCGCAACCCTAGTCTCCGTTCTTCCTCTTCTACTCGGGGGCTCCATCCCGGTGCTCTCTATCTCTCTCATGGGCATCCTTAGCCGAAGCCTCTTCGATGGCAATGTATTTCTGGGCCTTTTCTAGGAACTCCAACTTCGTCTTTGGCTGGATTTTGGCAACGAAGCATTTGAGGGCCAAGCCAAGGAGGAGTCCACTAATGGCGACATGCATGGAGACCAGGGGGTCGAGGTCATGGACCTTGAGTTCTTCTTTTTTGAAACGGTCGATGTATGACAGCAAACTCTCTCATCGCTTCTGCTTGACAGTCATCGGAAAGACAACGCTTTTCTAGGGGCACCGATTGCTGATGAAGCGAGCGAGAAACATGCTGGAAAACTACTCCCATGAGGTGATGGATCGAGGTGGGAGGCTAGAAAACCACCACCGAGTGGCTCCCTTGAAGGTCTCTTGGAAAGTCTGGCACGTCAAGGTGTTGGAGTATCCATACAGGATCATGAGTGCCCTGAAGCTCTCCAAGTGGTTGTCCGGGTCTGTGTTCCCATCGTACATCTCCAAGGCGGGAGCCTTGAAGTTCGGGGGTAGAGGTTAGACGACGATATCAAGGGAGAAGACATCCATTCTCCCTGGGCAGTTCCTTTTCCCGGGCGAGGTGTTAATTCGGCCTTCCTTAACCTACTGGAGCTCGGCTTTGATAGCTCCGAGCTTGGCTCAGAGTTCAACAAACATGGGGTTGGGCATGGCCCATGCACCATCCTGGTCTTCACGAACACAGTGGTGCTCGGCATGTACTCCGGAGTGCTCAGAGTTGAGACCGCATGCTTCGCACTTAGCGTGGGGTCATTTTGGACATCTTGGAGGTCCAAGATGTGAGGGGAAAAGGCTCGACACCATCCCTCAGCCCTGGAATGGGCACTGGGGCGATCGTGGCATCCACCTTTGTCCTTCGGGTTTGCCCTTCAGCACCGGTGATGCTGCTCAGAGGGCTGTCAGCTATCCTCCAATCGTTCCAGCTCCTCCTCTCTTTGGCTAGACGACTGCTACCTAACTCTGAGGGCTCGGTCCACTATGCAAGGCCGAGGCTGGGGACCGATTGGCTAGTGCACCTATGCTGGCCCGGCTGTGTTGACTCCCCAGCGAGGCAGCCACCTTGGGAGTGGCCTCCTGCTTGGGGGTAGTTCTACTCGACTCGTTGTGTCAAGTATTCCAAGTGGTCGAGCACTGACTGAAACTATTTATTAGTGACAAGATTTTCTATATTTCTTGTTCTTTGTACCGTGTTGGTTGATTGGAGCTTGGGGACTTGTTAGCTTGTTAAAGTTTTTTAGGGAATGTCCTAGCAACGTTTCCCATAGACGGTGCCAATTGTTGTTGCTTGGGATGGCCGAGGAAAATAAAGTAGTTTTTCCCCTAGACTCTGAAGGCTGGCCGAAGACGTCGAGGGTTCAAGGAGCTTGTTGTTGAGGCCAAGGTATGAAGGCCGAGGCGGAGAGGGCTCCGAATATTGTAGAAGCTGAAGGCAGGTAGTCGAGGTGCTACAAGGCAGAATACGTTAGAGGCCCCGGGTGAGAATCTGAGGCAAAGTCTCTGACGTTCAAGTTAGTACGAGGTACAAAGAGGGGAATTAGAATACAGCTTTTGAGATCAATTCCAAGTCCAGATGTCTTCCTTTCTTTCTTTCTTTTTTTTTACCTGGAAGGGAGCACCCCTATTTATACTTGAGCTGCTTGGAGGTAGGTGGAGATGAGCGCTTGAGATGGGTGTCGTACGAGGGTAGTCAGAGATCTCTGTGGGGACGCGTGGGTGCTCCACTATTGGCTCCGTACGAGGGGAGTAGAGTAACTCCTACTGTAGAGGATCTCATTCCCAGGTCTGGTGCTCGTGGGTTGGGCCTCCCAGCCTTGAATGGGCTGGGTTGGGTCACCCCACATCAATAACATACAATCTTAGTAGCCAAATGCCCTTAGAAGACCGAGACCTAATTAACAAATATGTCCAGGGCCCATGGAATGAAATTTTTATATTTTTGTTTTTCTATAATTTATAGTTTTCTTTGTTTTTTGTAATTTTTGTTATTTTTCATCAATTTTTATGATTTTCTTCATTTTTTGTGTATTTCTTTATTTTTTTGTAATGGTCCCAAAATGGGTCCTTAGTGGGTTGATGGTTCAGGTGGGTTGGGTTGAAGCTCAACCCAAACCTAAGTACCTAACCCACCAAATTTCTTGTTAGAAAAGACAATTGTTTTTGCCAACAACTATCATGCACCCTCATATAGAATTGGGATGTCAGAATAACCAAAAAACTAAGGGGCAGAATTAGTATGAAAAATAGGGTCTTTTAACCACACTAACTAAATTATTCTCATTTTTTATATATGGTAGTAGATATAAATTTTATTATTCTACAAATTTTGTTCATTTTTCTATAATTTATGTTTTTTTGTAATTTATTTTTTTCTTTATTTTTTATGATTTTCTTTATTTTTTTTGTAAATTTTCTCTCTGTTTATTTGTTTTTTGTAATTTATATTATTTTCTTCATTTTATGTGTTTTTTCATAATGATTTTGCAATGACATATATACAATGGGAAAAAAATAGAAAGTTAAGGGTAAAGTTGGAAAGTAAAATTAGGGTGTTTTGACCAAACCAATTGCAGCACTCTCATTTTTTAGTATGGGGTATAGAAATTTCTATGATTTTTTTATATTTTTTTTGTAAATTTTCTATGTAGTTATTTGTTTTTTTTTTTTGTAATTTATATTGTTTTCTTCATTTTATGATTTTCATAATTATTTTGCAATGACAATATATACAATGGGGAAAATTAGAAAGTTGAGGGTAAAGTTGGAAAGTAAAATTAGGGTGTTTTGACAAAATAAATTGCAACATTCTCATTTTTTAGTATGGTATAGATATAGATATAAATTTTTTATGATTTTTTATATTTTTTGTAATTTTTTGTGTATTTCTTTCTTTTTGTAATTTATATTGTTTTCTTCATTTTGAGGAGAAAGGTGCATAGGATAAGAGATATGCCATTTCAGCTTCCTCCTTCCTACCGTAAAGTAGGGGGAATGGATAAGATATACACTATGCAAAGAGGGGTTTAAATGAGAGAATTGGGGTTTTAAAATTTATGTCTTCGCTTAATGTGTGAATGATGACATTTGACCTTTTGCCTCTTGATGTTCTGATCGTCAATGGTGGGGCCATTATTTGCATATCTAATGGCTAACATCAGGATATAGGTTGATCTTGATTCATTTATATTCAAATTTGAATCAAATATCTGCTTGATTTATATAGAAGAGTCTCGATCTCCTACCAACAAAATGAATTCCAAACCCCTACAACCCTACCAAGTACAACTCTTACAGTATTACATTGGTTGGGTGTTAGATTACCAAATTGGCCTGATGACCGTTGAGAAAAACACTCTAAAACGAATCAATATAATGATAAGAGCATTCCCTGATCCAATACAACTTATTACGTTAACAGAGACAATTGGAAAAAAAAAAAAAACAGGGAGAAAACAAACAAAAAAAAAGCTTCATTTAATCATCTAATTGATTGTTCCATGATGAAAAGAGAGAGGTTGAAAAAAATCCATTCGTCCCTTCAATTCAAATTCGTGGTTTGGGCAAACCATCCAATGCTTGACACATGTTGGCTCTAATCGATGAAGATGTTCGTCAGGTAGGTGCTTCAAGAGAAGATCAGATAAAGTGAGGAGTAGGTTCCACAACAATCTTATTATTATTTTATTTGCTTTACCAATTACAAGCATTAACCATTAATTAAATAAATCTAAAAAATAAAAAGCATAACAAAGGGTAAAAATAGAAAGTGAAAATCAAGCCTTAAAATAAAAAAACATGATAAAAGTATAAAAATGGAAAGTGAAAATTTGGCTTTTTGACGAAACATTGTCACCATCCTCATTTTTATAAATGATATAGAGGTTATCCAATTACAAGTATTAACCGTTAATTAAATAAAATTAGAAAAATAAAAACATAATAATATAAAAGGTAAAAATGGAAAGTAAAAATAAGCTTTAAAATACAAAACATGATAAGAGTAAAAATGAAAGTTACAAAATCAGGCTTTTTAACGAAACATTATAACCATCCTCATCTTTATAAATGGTACAGGTACAAAAATGAATATAAATATAAAATTTCTATAAATAAATAAATTGTACCTTGAATATATAAATTATAAAATATTGCAAATAATTATAGTATGCATGTATATATTAACTAATTGAGGTAAACATAGTTATAACCATAAAATAAAATAAATTGTATCAATATAAATAAATATTATAGACACATGTACAAACATTACATTTATATACATAAATTTATAAAACTATAAATTTTATACTATTATGCTTCAAATCGGCTTCCGCTCGCCTCTTCGGCACCGGTTCATGCCTTCGTGGTCCTCATTGTTAGGGCTGTTCACGAGTCGGATTGGGTCGGTTTACTGGCATTTTTCCAATCGACCCGACTGGTCGGTTTACCTAGAAATGAAACCGAAACCGACCCAGTATTAATTAAAACCAACTTGGTCAGTTTCAATCGGTTTGGGTCGGTTTTGTGAATGATTCTCTTGGTGTGAACGGCAAAAGATTCAAGTCTAAGAAAGCAAATGCTAGATGCCTGGAAATTAAAAATGATTTGATGGATTAAAACTGATATTATATATATATATATATATATATATATATATATATATATATATATATATATATATATATATATATATATATATATATCCACAAATGCATATCTGAAATATATATTAAAACTGAAATATATCATATATATATATATATATATAATATCTGAAATATATTATATATATAATATATATCTAAATCGGTTTATATTTTTTGTAACCCAAAACCAACCGATGCTAAAAAAAATCGATCAACTCGGATTGGATCGGATCGGGTTGGTCGGTTTGATCGATTTGGGTCTTGTTATGAACAGCCCTACTCATCGTAAAGGCATACTAGGAAAATAAATAGAGGGTTTTGCAGAGACGGTTACTTGGTACTCGGAGGGTTTGAGCGGTTCAATTTTCAGATAACGGGTCGGGGTGCCCTTGTCATTTGCAGGACCAGGGCTTTGCATCGAGCAAATTTTGAAGAGAACAGTTCAGGTTAAGCTCTAGTGTGAGCCCTTCAAAAATGGTTTTTCAGTTTTTCTTTCTTGAAGATCCCCCATGTTCGTTTCGGTGATATCAGATTTCTGATTTTGTCGTTGTTATTGGAACTTAGGTTTAAACTGATTATAGTTATAGCTTGATATTGCTTGATTGTTTGGACTATTCCTTCAGATGCAAATAATTGGGGAAAAGTTGCAGGTCGGTTAGGGTTTAGCTGTTTGATCTTTTTCTAATAGACATTGCATGCTGTTGCATTCTTCAGTTTTGCTTGATATGTATGTCATCACCATGTGTATCTGTGTGGTTAAACGACTAACTTGGTTTCAAGTTTAGCCGGCGAATCTTTTGATATAACCTCCCTGTGTACGTGTGTGTGTGCTCATCTGATTTAACCTCCTTGTGTACGTGTGTGTGACAACTGACGAGGGATATTTTGTGGGAGAGGAAAAGAAGCATCATTTAGTGAGGTGGGAACAGGTGTGTAAATCTACGGAGCGAGTTTGGGTAGTGGGTATCTGATTAAAAGGAATACACCTCTTTTAGGGAAGTGGCTTTGGAGATTTCCCTTAGAGGAAGGCAGATATGGCACAAGGTCATTGGAAGCATTCATTGTAAATGTAGCAGACAATTGCTGGAATGCAAAACTTGAGTCTTACACTACTTCAAATCCCCCTTGGAAAGAAATCTCTGAGGTACTGCCTACCTTTCTCAATCTTATCCGTTTTGATGTGGGCTGTCAGCTGTGAGAATGGAGTCTTATTTTGGGAAGACCTCTGGCTTGGGGATCTACCACTCAAACCGGAGTTTCCTATACTTTATTCATTAACAAACCTTAAGAATGAACCTGTTTCTAGATTTGGCTTGCACTAAGAACGTGGCTTAAATTGGGACTTTGGTTTCAAAAAGGGTTTGAGGGATAATGAGTGTGAGTCACTTATCATCCTACTCTCACTTTTGGAAAAGGTCTTTTTGGATCAAAATCTCTTGGATGGTAGAGTTTGGTAACCCTCACCTGATGGCCCCTTCTCTTGTGCTTCCTTCTTTAACCTTTTCATCAATTCAAAACCTTTGGGGGTGAATTTCCTGGCGAGAGAGAGAAATTTGGTGCAAACCAATTCCTCCTGAAGCACATTCTCTTTGTTGGGAAATATTCATTGAAAAGATTAACACCTATGATATGCTATAGAAAAGAAGGCAAAACAATCGCCTTTCTCCTCATGCGTGTCTCCTTTATAAATCTAGTGGTGTGACTCTTCTTCATTTACTAATCTCTTGTTCTTTTGTGACTTGTATTTGGGATTACATCCATTTTCTCTTTGGTTGTAGATGAGTTCCCCCACAAGATGTGGTTAGTTTATTTAAGTCTAGTTTCTTGAGGCAATAGCAGAAAAGGGGAAGATGCTCGTGGAGAATAAGAGCAACACTGGTATGGATTGCCTGGAAAGAACGAAACCAATGGATTTTCCTAGAGAAAAGTAAATCTAAGGAGGAAGTGATTGAAATCATAAAGGTTAAATCTGCACATTGGGCAACAACAATGGAAATCTTCGTAGATGTCTCTACAAATGACTTATTATGGAAGTGGTCTGAAGTGGTACAAAGAGATACACACAAAGCAGTTGGAATGGAATGGAAACCTCCAGGCGAAATAAGCTGAAACTAAATTTTGATGCCACCTCTTATGGCAATCAGGGGAGGGCAGGTATAGGGGAGTCTTTAGAAACCATCAAGGAGCAGTATTGGCCTTATTCTTGGGACCAATTGGATTTAGAGACTTGGTTAAGGATGGAATAGTGGCTCTCTTACAAGAACTAAAACTAGCAATACAGTTAGGTGTTAGCGAGCTAGAAGTAGAGGGTGAATCTTTGTTGGTTATTTCTTGGGCGAAGCAAGTCAAACAGGGAGCAGATAAATCCATATTATTTTGGGCAATATTGTAATCTATAATAGCAAGAAAAGGGGGATGGCAAACCCAAATAGTGTGGACAAGCTGCTTTTCTAATGATTTTTTGGGCTATTTTGTAGCTAAAGCCATGTATTTATCTCACACATTAATTAATGAGTTTATTTGCTGATAAAAAATGGTTACGGAACTTAGATGATGCAGAGGGATGTGGTACTTATTTGGAAATTTTTAGACCATAACATAACTGCATGCTATTTTCTGAAGATCTTGATTAGCCTTGTTGAACAACCTTCTCCTATTTTGGTTTTGGTTACCTGTTTTGCATTCTTGGTTTTCTTGAGCGTTGGCCTTTTCTTTGTATGGATTCTGTTTGTCCCGTTACTTTTTTATTTAAAGTGCAAATACTTGTGATGTTTTAATATCATTAGGTTATTCCATTTCCCTGATACATTGTTCATTTGCAGATGAATCGCGAAAAACTTATGAAGATGGCTGGTGCAGTTCGCACCGGTGGAAAGGGTAGCATGCGAAGGTGTGTTTAATATTATTTTGTTTCTTACTATTCTTTCAAAATATGTTTGATGATCCTTAGAATTTAAAATGTGATCTTTTAAAATGAGGCCAGAGCAAAGATTCTGCACTTCCATAATAAGATTTTCTAGAGCAAACCAATTTGGTTAGCTAAATTCTTTTCTTGTGGAAGATTATTAACTTCCAGCATTTTATATTGAACAACTACAAATGGATTTGTGCTCTTCAATGAATAGGCCACCTCATGGATGGGTTGGTCTTCTCGAATTTGGTTGCCTATCCTACTTTTAATGCAGGCTATTAGTGAAAATTTTCCACTTGTCATATTACTTGGTTGTATGGTGCTATTTAAAAACAATAAATTTTCAGAAGTCTTGTTTCTTCCTTGTTAAGTGTCGTATTTTACGTAACTTTTGGATTTACTTGGCTTTCAATGTAAAGGAATTTGGTTTATAATGCCTGTTTTTAGACACTACTTTTTTTATATAATTTTTAATGTACTGCATATTAGCAAATTCATTTTGTATAGAGTTTTCACATAGACTAATTTTCTAAGATTTAATACATATAACACATTATCAGCACCTGAATTTATTGATGTAAATGTTTCTGACAGATATTAACAGTGATCTGCAATCCATTGTATTCACAACAGTTAGATGATTTGCTCATCTTCTTGACCTTCTAGTATTATAATGGGAAAACAGTTTCTTCCATAGAAGCACTGAATGAAAATTTTCCTAGAAGAATTCAATGAATGGTGCAAATGCCATGATGGTTTTTGGTAGGTACCCTTGTGTGGGCGTCTCACCTGAAAGCCATGACCTATGGCAACAAGGCACCTATCTAGGCAACTAGCTTCTACCTTGGAAATAAAGTGCCAGCCTTGGTGACAAATGACAAATAATGTGCCTTATTATAGTATTATTGATAATGCTACATTTGTTTTGGCTAAACAAGGAGTATATAGACATCATTTTTTTCTCAATGTTAAAAGGGCGGTGGGTCTTTTTGTTGTTAAGGGTTCTATTCCTTGCCACTTCTTGTTGTATTCTCTTTTACTTTTAAGTTTTAATTAGATTCTTTGGGTTGCTGATAAAAGAAAACATGCTTTGCCATGTTGAGAGGAAATCTAATATTCTTAATGAAGAGAATTGGTACTTTTTTCAATTAACATGCATGCTCCATGGTATATAACACTAGGGAATAGTAGGGTTTAGAGAGGAGAGGACGGAGCATAGGTAAAAGAGAGAGAGAGAGGCAGAGAACAAGAGGGAAGGAGCACATCCATGGCGATGTCGATGGAGTCCGTTCAATGTTTTGGCCGAAAGAAAACGGCCGTTGTCGTTACCTACTACAAGCGCGGGAGGGGCCTGACCAAGATTAATGGCTGTCCGATTGAGTAGGTGGAGCCGGAGATCCTTCATTATAAAGCTTTCGAGCCCATTCTTCTGCTTTGTAGGCACCGGTTCTCTGGTGTTGATATGTGAATCCGAGTGAGAGGTGGTGGGCACACCTCACAGATTATGCAATTTGACAGAGCATTGCTAAGGCATTGGTTGCGTACTACCAGAAGTACATAGATGAACAGTCGAAGAAGGAAATCAAAGACATTCTGGTGAGGTACGACTGAACACTGCTTGTTGCGGATCCTTGGCGTTGCAAGCCCAAGAAGTTCAGTGGGTGGGGTGCTCGTGCAAGGTTCCAGAAATCATACCGTTGAAGAACGGGGTTTGTTGTTGGAGAGACTTCTCTTTCTGGAGTCATATCATTGGCTTACTCTTTTTGGTTTGTGTTGGTTAGGGCTTCTATAAGGAGCGATCCAATGACATTACGCTATGGAGTTTGTTTGAGTTTGAAAATTTTGAACATTGGATGGTATAGTGCTTTAATTGTGTAATATTAGAGTTTAGAATTCAGTATAAAAAAACTAGGGTACTAGCAATTGTTTGGATTTTTATTTTATGAAATTCTTATCACTTATGCTTCGCCTAGATACCTGCTCGGTCGACCAGGTAACTAGGTGCCCCCACTGTTGCCCTGAATCACCTAGACTCCTTGACAACTATTTTCCCAGCTACCTCCTCTAAGAATTGTCTACATAATCAGAAGTTCACATATTATCTTTAAAATCTATTGCAATTGCCTGTCAACTAACTGTCATTGATGGTAATGAATTGGGTTTAATGAAGGCTCTATGGTATTTGATTATTTGCCTTGGAAATTGAAACTGATTTATATTTTTTTGTTCATAACTCTCGGTTTCTTTTCTTTAGTTTTTGCAAATATCAGTTTATCTGCTGTAGACCTGTATCCAGTTTTTAAACTTGTCTGTTGTGTTTACGAACCATGTATTATGCCTTTTTTTATAAGCACCATATATTATTCTTTTGGTTACAGAAAAAAGAAGGCGGTTCATAAGACTACAACAACAGATGACAAAAGGCTTCAAAGTACCCTGAAAAGAATAGGGGTGAATGCTATCCCTGCAATTGAGGAAGTCAACATTTTTAAGGATGATATGGTCATCCAGTTTTTGAACCCTAAAGGTAACACCTAATGTTCAAGAATGTGCTATATTCAGTTATGGGCCTCAATGCGTTTTTCTTGAGCCATTGATTTCCTTGATATAAGCCTCAAGGCATAAGCCTTCTGTGGTTTTTAAAATACTGGTGAGAACCCACCATGAAGTGGGCCTAAAAACATTTATCAACCATTGCCAATTTTATATGCTTTCTCATTCTAATACTTAACTTTTCTCCTATTTCAGTTCAAGCCTCGATTGCTGCCAACACTTGGGTTGTTAGTGGCTCTCCTCAGACAAAGAGTACTGTTTACTACTCTCTTTATTTAGAACAATGCAATTTTGCCTTTTTTGAATTTCAGTATGTGCAAATATATCATTAATTGATTCACAAGAATGGTGGTCATTCTTGGATATATGTGCTAAGCCTAGTATTTTAGGTTGTTTAATTTTGTTACCGTACCCTGAAAATTGTGTTTGTGATATTCATGTCTGGTTAACACGATATATATTTATTGGAAAGATCAGGTACCATTTGTTTAAAAAAGGCTTTGCACACAAGATTCATGAGGCCAAACCACCTATAGAGTGAGTCATATTAGATGACCTATACAAAAGCAAACAACATAACAGGTATTCAAAAATAATATCAATCTCTTAAAATTAGTCCCAGGTCATCAAGAGGGGTATCTGCAAACTTCTTCCTCATGTAGAATCACAATCTAATATTAATATTGTTCCTCGTCAGTTCATCTTCGTGAGGGAATATCTGTGGAAGATCATTGCATTGCTGTCCATCCAAATTATACCAGTGAGAATGGCCTTCCATGGAAGCCTGCCCTTCTTCAAGAAACCAACTTGCCCATGGAAGAGAGCCTCCAATATTGTGTGCTGAAAACACCGGCACAATTACAGAACTCAGCCTTTGTGTTGGATTCCATGCCTCTCTTTTTTAGCTTTATCCTTGGTGAGACATTTGACTAATGTTCCAGTCCACACCAAGAAGGCGAGTTTTTATGGTACATTTGCTTTCCATTCAATTCTACTAGGGAAATCACAATGTTTAGGTTCTATAATCTGCCTCCTGATTGAGAAATATCCACTGTGCTCTCATATCCAGATGCTGTCAGTTGTCGTCATAATGTGCAGGTTGCTGAATCATTATGAACTGAATTTGGGTACCCAGAGTGCTCTATGAGCAGCAAACCTTTGCATCAAACGATGCCTCCCCACTCTGAATTTTGCCTCAGCAGCAGAATCATTATGAACTTTTTCAATATTCTTCCAAGATGAGCAGCAAGGTTTATCTGAATATGGATCCCATCCTCCCCAACTAGAGCCGAACTTGGACATTTTTTTATTCCCTTTCCAAGGTGATCTTTTAGGAAAGCTTACCTTGATTCCCTTTCCAACTGGAGCCTAATTCAGTTCTTGGAATGTTCTAGTTCCCAACCCTACAGCAGATCTAGGAAAGCACACCTCAATCCAAACAAGGTGAAACTTGGGCTCCTCTTTTCAAACTGAGCTTTTTGCCCTGTTTTGCTAGTAAGCCTAGTATTGGGAGGAGAAAAAGGTATTAAATTGGATGGTTAGTTAAAGTGCTTGTGATCAAGGTGAGCTTACCTCTTTTAGACAGGTAAGAGAAAGGCATTTGCTAGGGTACTTTTGAGCTTACCCCCTTTAGACAGGTACCGGTGTTCATGGGTCGATTTGTGTCATTTTCTTCAACTGACCTGACCTAGTCGGTTTACTTATTTATTAAACCCAAACCAACCGGCCCTGTAGCAAAACTGACTCAAACGTGAAGGGTCGGTTTTGGTCGGTTTATCGGTTTAGTCAGTTTTTATATATATTTTAAACTAAAACATCTATTTCTAAATATCTATTTATATTTAAGTTTATTTCTTTTTAGTTTTTATGAAAAATCAAAATATATATTTAAATCAATTAGTTTTTTTTTGTGCAAAACTGATTTTTTTGTCAATATATATTTAAATTTATACAAAACTGAATTAAACATTGTACCATTGTATTATATTTGTATTGGTTTTACGCTTTTAGTTTTTATTATAAAAAACCATTTTTTTTCAAAGTTCAAACAAAACACAAATAAAATATACCAACATTTAACATATAGGGTGGGTTCTAATTAATAATTATTTAAACATATATGAAAACCGAAACCAAACCGAGTTGTCAGTTTATTTTCTAATACAAATCGAAGTATGAAAACCGAAATCAAACCGAGTTGTCAGTTTATTTTCTAATACAAATCGAAACCGACCGGTTGTTTTGAAAAACCGACCAACTCGGGTTGGGTCGGTGGTCGGCTTGACATTTAATCTGAACACCCCTATAGACAGGTAAGATGCCTTCCCAGATGCCAGTTTTATATCCACCTGCTTTACACTGGATCCCAAATTGAGCAAGATGATTGTTTAGCTCCCAATGGTATGCATAAATGTTTAATGGGGATTTTGTCTTTTGCTATTATTCATTCAATTCCAGAATGTGATCTGCTGGTACAATAAAATGGTTGTAATAATGCTTTCTGTTGGCTATGGCTGCTTAAATTTATTATTTATCCTTCTGTGAGTGAGGGGAGGGACCATCATCCTTACTTGTGGGCAAGCATTATATGTTCTCTGTTTATTTTATATAGTTGCAGGAGCTATAATTTGATCTTTTCTATTACAGAATTGCAAGATATTCTCCCAGGGATCATCAACCAATTGGGTATGTGCCTTTTTATCTTTTGTATTACAAATTCATGTGTTATTTGTCTAATGTTCTTTATTTCATGACTGCATTGAAAGTTGCTATTATTTGATTGATAACATTTAATTACAATCTTCCATGTTTCTATCCTTTGACATCCAGATACTGAACACCATACCAGTGTCTAACAGGATACATACCTGTATGTCACTGGCACTGCCTGGAATCTTCTCTTGTAAAAAGCATCAACTCTTTCAGAGCATATTTTATAGTACTGAGCGTTTTTAAATGCGTACCATTTTTGTGTTTTAACAAATCATTGTAAAAAAGTTCGTGCATTTTAGAAGTATGATTAATTTTTACAAGTTACAAGTATTGAGAAATGACACTGTTGACCTATTTTACACAACAATTCAAATAGAAAATGTATTTTTTATTGATAAAAAATAAAGCAAATGAGATAGGTTTTTTTTCCTTTCTTCTCTTGAGTATAATTCCTCTGATTCTGTTGTCAATGCAGTTTGGATCCTTGGTGTGTTTCCAATTCAATAATTTGGATGTAAAATCTAAAATGTGGTTTCTCTTGTACAAGGGCTTCAAGCTTGATCTAAAATGAGAACCATGTTCTTGCATCGTTTGTTATGCCCACATGGTGTACTATGCAAAAACTAGTAAACTTGTATAAAAAAAGATTTGAGGCTTCAATGTAAACTAACCTCTTTGATAAAAAGAAAATGAAACCTCTCATATATCGCTTAAGCATGTAGTGTGTGGAGCCGCCCTTCTTTTATGCTTTAGCTTACAGCAAGCAAAGAGAAGATTTTGGACATTTGGACCAGTGTTTGAATGTCCCTTTTTTCGATAGGTATCTTTTCTTGTGCCCCTTTCAGTAACACTTCTGTACTTCAATGGGTGCTTGCACATATGGGGCAAGAAATGAAAGAGTGATAGCTCATTTAAAAGTTCTACTGTCAGACAACACTGATGTTGATAACTTGTGGAAATTTGATTTTGCTTTCTTCACATGCTTAGATGGTCCTCACTTTGGAGGTTGAATTGCATTTCAAGTGATTTTGCTTAGGTGGGGGAGAAACAAGAATGCACAAAGGAATGCCTTTAGTTTAGAGGTGTTCATTTTCATGATATTTTAACTTTCAAGAAATGAATTGTTAGAAAATAGGTGTGCTGGTGATATAGGATGGGAACGAGAAAATGTCTCATGATCTTCTTATTGTGGGAAATAGAGGGAAACCAGATCTGTAATGGGATAAGGGGAAGAAAAGTAAAGGGGTCTCAGATCAAACATATTGGTGGGGGGGAGTGAATTAGCACTTCTGCAAAGGAAAAAAGAGTAAAAGGGAGAGGAACATTACAAAATAACTCAATTAGAATTATTATATAATAGAAGAAACATATTTATAGGCTTTAGAGGGGGGATTGGCTACACCACTTGTTCGCAAGCTCCTGGTCTCTGGTCATAGTTGTCAAAGTCTTCTTTCTGATGAGTAACAACAATGTGTTATTATTAAATCTACAATATAAAGTTATATGCTTGTGGCTACAACTTAGACATTGGGTTGGTGAATACATAAGCTGTATACCTACAGGGGTTCCCCCTCTATCAATGAATAAAGGATCCCCTCCTACCCCCTAAAACATGTCTTCTCTTTTCACCCCTTGTTATGCCAATGCATTTGCAAACCCATTAGCTGATTTTTTTTTTTTTTGGCAGATGGCAATAAGCATTTTATAAATAATCAATCAAGATGGTTAGTTACACAATGAAAACTTCCACATTAAAGCTTGAGATGCAGCCTCAGAAGCAAAATATAATTACAATTAATCCCAAAATAATTGGTCCCTGTACATCCCTTGCTTAGTTAAAGAATTTGCCAACGGATTTGCTGATCTCCTTTCCATTGGACTCTCACCTTTAAATTTGAAGTTAGCCACTTGAATTTTCCCATGGCCCCCTTAAAGGACCAAGTTACATGCTCCGGTTCCTTCAGCTTTGTGATTACCAATTAGAATCACCTTCAATCAGCAATCTCCTAACATTCTGTTCTCTAGCAATCTGTACTCCTTGTAAAAGTGCTTGGACCTCCACACTATAGCCATCCCCCACTCCAATAGGACCAGAGAATAGGGCAACAATCTGATCCTTTGCTAGAAAATGATTTATGTAGGTTACTTAGGCCTTATAGTAACCATATTGATTTTATTTTTTTATCATATGTTGGTTAAAGAACCATTGTATGTGGATTAGTTGATCTTGAGGTTGAACTCAACTATCTTCTTTGGCTTCTTGTGTACAAGTTGCAAACTCTGTATGTGGATTAGCTGAAATGTTTCATCCTGAAATCTCATATCAATTTTGTGGTGAAACAAATGGGTTGCAGTGGTTTAAACATGGGAATGCAAATAGGTTGAGTGTAAATTCATGGTAGCTTATACTCTGAAACAATGATAAACTGTGGAATATGCACATTCAAAATTCCTGATGCTTAGCATTTTTTTGTGGAGAATTTTAGATTTAAATCATGGTTTTACAGCAACATTTGGTTACCAGTTTATTATTCATGCTCCTAGTTGAATGTTGGTGTCAGATGTTTTCATTCTAGGGAGATGATCAATGTCTTCACTTTGTACTCGTGTGAATTTGCCTTTTTGATGGTTCCTCGTATAACTTACAGGGCCAGATAACCTGGACAATCTGAGGCGGCTTGCAGAGCAGTTTCAGAAGCAGGCACCGGGAGAAGTTGCAACACAGGAAGATGATGATGAGGTCCCAGAACTTGTTGCTGGAGAGACATTTGAAGCTGCTGCTAACGAGGCTCCTCCCTCCTAGAGATGTCTTTGGGAAGCCTTCTGTTTGTTATTATTAGTCGTATTACAAGCTAGTGGATTTAGTTTTAGCAACAGACCAAAATTGATATTGTTCACAAGACAAGCTCATGCAAATGGTATCTTCCATCACTAGTGTGCATCAAATTTTATGTCGTGTGGCAACTGGCAGGTGCTGGATCTTTTGCCTCTTTTGGTACGGATGAAGAAGCAGAACTTTTAGCAATTCTCAAAGCTCTGTCGGTGTCCAATGATCAGGCGTGGAACCAGATTGTCATCGTCTCCGACCCTTGCCAACCTTGTCTGCTTTACATACTGCTCATGAGCAGATTGATTGGATGCTGTCAAGTCCTTAGCTAGGAATACCCCTCGGGTTCTTTTTTATTAATGTAAATAGGGACACCTTAATATACCTGCTCATAAGTTAGCTAGCTCAATATGTCATATTTCTGAGAAGGCGTGGTTACATGCTCCTACTTGGTTACAGGACAATATGTATGTATATTTTGATCAGCGGATGGTATGAACTTTTAGTTTATGAAAAACAGGCAGGTACTTGATTTTTCGGTCGTTATTTGTATTCCCAAATCTCAATGATCCTTTTTCTTTGTGCAAAAACTTGAGCTTCACTGGAACTGCGATCTCTGGAACTGATATTACAAAGCTTGTTCGGATCAATGGGAAAAGAGCATACCAGGTGCAAGACAAATGTGCTAGAGTGAGCGGTGCATTGTTGGTTGGACGAGGAATAATACTTATATAGTCATAATAATAATAATAATAATAATAATAATAATAAGGGAAATTTTCCAATTAGTATCTTGCAAGGTTCAAAATATCGATACGCCATATCGGTTGAATTGATACTCCTTTTGGTGGTTTTTTTTTTTTTATTTTTTTAGCCAATAGGTTCAAGGGAGCCGGTTTAAGTCTTTACCACACCTTGAACCGGTTAGACCACCGATACCCACTGTAGGGGTGTATCGGTGGGGTGCCATAATGATACGTATCGATTGATACGGGCTGATATGCGTTGATACTTATCTTATACTTTGGGCTTAGTGTCATTTTGGTCCCTAACTTTAGAATGTGGTAATTCAATACCTGAACAGTCTCAAATCCTTGCATCTTCTATTTAAGAAAGTTGAGTCACATTTTAGTGGCCATTTTGGTGACCCCAACTTTTTGGAATAGAAGAAGCAATGATTTGGAATTATTAAATTTTTGTCAATGTTTGGATGGTTGATCAAGAAAATTAGATGACATTTGAAGGGCATTTGTGTCTTTTTCAAATGTCACTTAACAGCTAGTTAACAACTGGTTAATGGTAGGTATTGGATTGACACGTTTTGAAAGTTCAGGTACTGAATTGTCACTAAACCCAAAGTACAAGGTACTAATCGGGAAATTTCCCTAATAATAATAAAAAAACATGAATGTGTCAAAACTCTCTAACCAAGAGAAGAATATCCTCCAGAGAGGAGCATTTGACTCCACCTGTAGAGCCGAGACATCTAGGTTCATCGTATGCATCATATCATGTCTGATTGGCAAGGTTTCTACAGTACTAACTCGGGAGAAGACAGTCTCGTTATAAGTTGTTGGGTCGTTATCTACCAAATGGATTCGACTATTGTACCGGAAAGGCATGATATGGGAAAAACTTACAACTAGTAAGGCATGATACCAGAAAAACTTATAATCGGTATCATAAAAGAGGTTACCAATTGCCCTTCATCAAATTCATGGGGGTGTTTTGATTGGTCAAATCCCTTCAGATACCATTTCTTTCCGGTATCATAAATTTTCCCCTACGAAATACATGTAAAAGTTGTCTCCAAAGTTGGTTTCAATCCTAGATCCTTTATTTTTCCTCAATTTAGTTAGTGTTTCACCCTTTTGATGTTGAGGGTGGGGTGGAAGGAGGTTGAGGGTTTGAGATTTCACTAATCTATTTTTTTCCAAGGAAACACATTTTTGAAAAATTCAGTGACTCAAGTCTATAATGGCATTTGGTTCAAGTATATTGTTTTCATACCTCAACTTGAAATCGATAGACTTCACTATTTTCTATCCTATGAAAATGCAATCAGGAATTTCCGTTCCTAATTTTCTCTTTTCAGGTTTGGGCAGTCCTGCCTTTGCTAAGCACCCCCACACTTTGAAATATTCCAAGTTAGGTCCAAAACCTTTCTAAAGTTCATAACAGTTTTTCCCCATCTTCCTATGAAAAATTCTATTTCGTATGGCTCCGTTTGTTTGTGATACAAACACCAAACTAGAGTATTTATGTACTCCGGTTCGTGTTTGCGAGCGTTTGTTTGCAATACATAGAAGTATCGATTATAAGCGTAAAAGTATATTTTCTAATAGGATTGCATCATTCGAAGAGTGCACTACTACATCTATTTTTTGGATGCAAACTTGCACTCTTCGAGTGACAATGTAACTAGGGTATGCTTTTGTGCTTTTCAACTGAGAGAGAGGAGATCTGCTACGTCCCTCTCTTCCAACGGTAACTTTTTCACTTCCATCTTTGACCATGGCATGGTCGTAGGTGCTCGACGATCAATATGCTGATCTCCTCTTGTGTTTAAACTAACTTGTCTTTTCATTTTTTATGGTCATGTCGTCTGGGTTGCAGGGTTCTTGCCAATCTTCATCTAGGTGGTCGATGGTCGGAGTTCTTGCTTATTTTCATGTTCAATCTTCATCTGGGTTGAAGTCTTTACTTCGATCTAAACAAGGTAATATTAGATATGTCTTGAGCTTCACAGATCTGATGTATAAATCCATCTTCGCCCATATACACATATAGATCCGGTATTTTGCTTTGACTAAAAGTTTTTTTTTTCATTTTTTGTTGCTTCTTTCTCAGATCTACACATCTTCCGCTTTGTCTTCAACAATCGAGTATGTGCACGGTGAAAGTTATTCTTCTTGTTTGTTAATCATTTTTTATTCTTATCATTGTTGTTTGATGAAGACCTATTCTTGAGTATGTGATATTTGCCTTTCTTTATACAAGATTTATAGTTACCATGGTATTGATAAATCATTCATAGATCATTTCTCAGCATAAAATATGATTTTTGGATTTCCCCTTTTTTCTTGAAAAAACAAATCATCAAATATGGAGTTGGCTTTTGGAAAAAAAAATGAAAGTATGAAACTGTTAATACAAGCAAAACCATCATAGGTCCAATAATAAAGCAATGCATCCTTGCATTCCAAACACCAAAACATGCAGATCTACTGCATTTTTGGATATCCTCAAAAATACATTCTTCTTCTTCTTCTTGATTCCAATGAATTTTCTTCCTTTCCAATGCAAGGTATCAAATGTTTTTTAAATAGGGAATAAGACTTGAAATCTTTTTAAGTTGACAGAAATTTTGATGATTTGGTACATACCTTATTCAATGCCCTTGTTCATACAAATTTCAAGTGTGAAATTGCATTCATAACATAAGGTTACTGACTTATTGCCCAAACAACAAATGCTCCTATCCGAACTATTGATCACGGAATACATGTATATAGATATTTTCATTTTTGGATGCATAAGCTAGAATTGGATACACTCTCCTTGCTAGAATGCAAGATATTATTTAACAGAAAAAAGACAAATGAACATATCTTATAATGCTTATTGCCGTAAGTTACAATGTCTTTGCAAAAATTATTGAATTATTCATAAGAAAAGCAAATCACTACATCAAATAACATCCATGTATGATGGTAGGAAGAAAGTTCTGTACATTTTCTTTCCATACATTACAAAATGCTATTCCTTGCAGTAAAGATCTCCAGTTCATCATTTTCACATTCTAGTAGAGCTTGCACTACCATGTCCATGGTTGGCCTCTTGCTTCTATCCTCCTCCACACAAGATATACCTATGTTAATCATCATTACTGCTTGATTCCTGTTGAACTATCCTTGCAATTTTGGATCGACTATATCTTCAACCCATGCATCTTCTATACTTTCAATCTTCTTCTTTACCATCTTGAGAAATCTTGTTATCTTTGTCTCCTCTTCTCCATCCACAACCACCCAATTGGAAAGTCGAGTACCCTTCACAATTTCTAGGAGTACAACCCCATAACTGTACACATCAACCATGGCACTAATAGGAAAGGTTCAAAGACCACTCTGCGCCATGTACCCTTTTGTTCCTTGAATCCTAGAGAACTCTAAGCTAGATCCACCTTTGAGAAAATTTGGATAGTCCAAAATTTACGATCTTAGGCTCAAAATCATTGATTAGGAAGAAGAAAAGAAAAACGGGAGCATATGCAAATATGGTAGTATGATATGAATATGATATGGAAGTTGGGTTTTGTTACGTTATCCATGGAACATTTTTTTTTTAATTTCTTTTTTCATTTGGAGTTTTCTAATGTAAGGTCTTAATTGTAGATGAAGCTTAACTTTTGTTGCAGCTGTGATCACAATAGGAATTGACCAATGGGGACCAAAATTGCATTGCTTGTTGATAATTCAAACCTTAGAGTAGTAGAAGGCTCATAAAAAAAGCCAATTGGTTTGTCATTCAAGGATAGATTTTTGGATTCCAAAATTAACATATAGTTCAAATTGGTCCAAAGAAATGCCAACTCACTAACAGTCTGTCTAGAGGTGTAGTTGATTACTTTAATATAATATCCTTTTTTAGTAATCAAGGTCTAATATTAGCAAGTGTTTTTCATTGGCATCTGGCTTACCTGGGAAAAGGGATTGTTATAGAACTCGGTTCAGCTAACTAGGATTACCTTTTAGGCAGCCTTCTGAAAGACTGACAGCATGTTGACCTGTTGAGGTTACTAGATCATGAGTTGACTGTTCTAATATCTCAACTCATTGTCCAATAGATCTTTGGGTGCCAGAGGTGAAGTTGATTAGCTACTTTAAAAAAATATACATTTTTCTGTTATCAATAAACAAGGTTCAATATAGCTTTTGTTGTTGATTTACCTGGGAAATGGGTTGTTATATAGAATTGAGTTAAGTTGACCATGATCAAGTTTTAGGCAGTGTTCTGAACACTAATAGCAATGGGTGAGTGGTTATATAGCTCTAGCTCTCCCAATAAAGAAATGGGTGAGTGGTTATTTGCAACTAATTTGTACTATTTACATTTATGTTCACATAATACAAAATTCATATTCAAACTAGAATAAAATGAAGTACCACATTTGACACCCAATTTATTTTTATACTGTCTTACAATGGCATGTTGTCTCATGGCATTCTTTTGACTTGTTAGTCAAGCATGAGGGTAACACATGATATTGTGGCCAAGCATAGGCGGATTAGTACAACCATTAGTGCCATTATGACATATCTTGCAGTGGTTGTCATCGTCAAACAGTATACTGAATCTATGAGTCAAAAGGTGCAAGAGGTTAGAAGCCTAGGGAAGGGAGTTTTTCTTAACACCGTATTTAGTAGTGAGGCATCCTGTTTTTCTCAAATTAGGATGAGAAAGCCATGTTTTGATTCCCTCTGTCATTTACTTGTGATACATAGTGGACTCCGGCAAACCATTAACATGTCTGTCGAAGAGAAAATTGCAATGTTTTTGTACACTGTAGGGCATAATGAAAGGAGTAGTGTCATACATGTTACCTTCAGGTGTTCACAAGAGGCTGTAAGCCGGTATTTCCACAAAGTCCTGCATGTTGTACTTAGATTTTACCTTTTGTTGGTTATAAAACCAACTGGAGAACAAGTACCCCTGGATATTAGGAATGACTCCCAATTTATGCCATATTTTAAGGTATATAACAGATGTTTACACTTTTTTCCTTAAAACCTCCCTAAACTATGAAATTAACATAATTCAGTTAAATGTAGGATTGTATAGGTGCAATTGATGGGACCCATATCCCATGCAAAGTGCATGTTGAGGAACAAGGCTAGTTTCATGGTAGAAAGGGAAAAACAACACAAAATGTAATGGCTGCAGTGTATTAGCTGGGTGGAAGGTTTTGGCCATTGATGCCACAGTCCTCTATAATTCCCTAAGAAGGGAATGCAAACTCCAAGTCCCAAAAGGTAACTTAAATTGATAGTTTATCCTTTCTAATACTCGAATAGTGGACTCCATTGCCTTAACTAACTGCTTATTGTCAATGATCACTCCACGAACTATAAGAAAATACTACTTAGTAGATGCTAGACATAGAGACATGCCAGGCTTCCTAGCACCTTATTGAGGCACAAGATACCACCTCAATGAGATACAAGGCCGGTTTTCAGAGTCCCCTAGGGAGATTTTCAACCACAGGCATTCATCATTGAGAAATGCAAAGGAACGTGCTTTCAGTGTTCTGAAGAAGCGTTGGGCAATCCTTGATGCAACACAACATTTTGACTTTGACACAGAGGTCAAGATTGTTATAACTTGTTATATGCTTCACAACCATATCATAGGAGTTGATCCACATGACCAGTACACCTGAGAAGGGATCCGTGAGGCAGATAGGCAAAATACATCCGGTGGGGATGAATTTGTGATGAAAGCACCAATGCAGATTCTCTTACACCAAGGCTACAAAGAAACGAACTAGCAAGGTGGTCCACATTTGGGGACCAAATTGGGTCAAACATGTTCCGGGATTGGAGGAAATTGCAGAGATGATTAGGAGTTGTAGTATTTGGATTTACTCATCATCATTTTTAGAACCAATTTGTTTTAATTGTAGTTCTTATAATGTTTAAAACAAACATCCAAGTTATTTGTTTTATTAGATATTCATGACTTGGTATAAGCAGTTTAATATATCAACAATATAGTTTGAACACTTTATTTTTGTATTGTACAATGCTATTTTTATGTTGTTGATTACTAAAGGTATTTTCAATATTTCTTTATGATAGTGTATGTACATGTCTATGTGTTATTTACTGCATGAAATGGAATACTTTGGTAGGGATGGTCTCTAGTAGAGATACAACAAGAACATCTATTAGTAATAGGAAAGATGGCAGTAAGGGAAATAATGTGTTGTCTATCTCTCAAACTATGTCCAAAAAGGGTGATTGAAGTCGACAATAAGATGGAATGATGCCATGAACAAGGCATTAATTTATCTCATTGGGCAATAAAATTGATAAGGGGTTTTGGACATCTACATACACATCAGTATGCAAGGAGATGACTATCTGTTTCAATATTGATATGAGAACACCCCATATTAAGAATAGAATGAGAACATTAAAACCCATATACATGGAAGCCAAGAAGCTGCTTGGGACTAGTGGCTTTGGCTGGAATGAATCCAAAAATCAAATCATAGCTGACCCAGTTGTTTGGATGATTCCATCAAGGTAAATGTGGCTTATTTGGTTTTTTTAATTAATACTTAAAAATTAGCAACCGGTAATGATGTCATCTACAATGCAGGCCAATCCATTTGCACTGTGCATTAAAGGCAAGGTGATGGAGATGTTTGAGGAGATGCAAACAGTTATGGGAAATGATCAGCCTACTAGTGGGAAGGCTATGGCAGGGTTTGAGTCCATGACTGAGTGTAATGTTGATGTTGATGATGCTGAAGAGATGACCTTGAGATCAATGATGTGCAACAACCCCATTGACTGTTGATGAATTCGTTTGTGAAGATGGTACCCAATTAGTCTCCAACAACAACCATGGGGTAGGTTCCTCAAGCTAAAAAAAAAAAAGAGTGCATGGATTAAAACCGAAGCCCAACTAGGACTTTATTGATCCAATTGATAGAATGAATATTACAATGTCAAAAATTGTATCTGCACTTACAATGGAGACTGAGATGGATTTCTTGAACCGTTTATGGAAGGAAGTTATGGACTTGGAAATGTATGACATCCAGGTTCGAAACACTGTCTTTTGGGTACCTAGGTGAACATGAGAAGGAAGCAAAGATTTTCCTTGCGAGGGACAAGCCATTTAGGGCTTAGATGGTCCTATCCATCATATCTAAGATGACTGATTTTGGTGGAATGCAGTAGTACATCTTGTCTTGTTATGAATTGGACAATGGAACACTTCTACCATTTTTTATTATAACCAAAATTAGGTTGATGCACTTGCTGATGAAACATATTAACTAGTTGGTTGCAGCTATAGTAGTTTTTAACACTCCTTAGTACTTACTTCTATAATGATACTTTTGACTTACTAGTATAATGGAACTTTCTTGTTATAACTCTTTGTTTCTAGTATGCCATCATATGATTGTTGCTTGAAATATATGTATAGTTAATTACATTGTTGATGTCTTATACTCACATCAACTTGTCCTACCGATGAGGTGTGTAGGATGAAAAAATCCTATGTTGTGTTCAAGGGGAGAATCTAAGTGTGTATGACTCATGGTCCAAGGGTCAAAAGCAAATTGCTGGGTTCAGGGGGAATTCTTATTGTTCATATAACAGTTGAGAGAAGCTGAAGATGTATACTATAAGTATTGTAAAGTAGAGTTGGATACAACATATTCCTCTAAGAAGTTGGTTGCAGGGCTATCCACATGTACAATTAGGCCATATCTGATAAAAGGCATCATTGGATTCTTTACTGTGACCATGAGAGAGAGAGCTATGAGTGGGGGAGAGAGGGGGGGGGGAAGGATTTGTGAGTAAGGGAGGGAGAGAGAGAGAGAGAGAGAGAGAGAGATGGCTTAGATGCAACTCAACTTAACACTAGGTGTGTGTGTGTGTGTGTGTTTGTTATCCTTTGTTATGGATATGGATCTGTTTTCATCTATTCATTTTTATCCTCTGTTATCATTATCAGATCACTTATAGATGACATCTCCCCAAAATACCTGCCTATAATTTTTGAAAATCCCATTTTACCCCATATTAATATTCTTCCTTCTCCTTATTCATCATTCTTCTCATTCTCCTTTACTACTCCCTTCATTGTTGAATCAATGAGCTGGAATTATTGCCACCACTAGTTGACATTTCCACACACACACAAACATATTTATATATACCCCCACAAACACTAGCAAGGACCCGTGCGATGCATGAATTTTATTAATCAAGAATGAAACAATCAAGTCTTATAACACAAATTAAAAGAATCAAAAGAATTGTCTAATTGATTTGCCAAAAACTAAAATAAACTATAATAAGAATGGTCAAAACAAAGTCAATTGCCTAGTTTATGGAAATAATCATAAACAATTGTTGAAATAGCTTACCACCTTCTAAAATTGTTGTTTCCTCAATTTCTCTACATTGTAATCTTGAAGCAACAAATTCCCTCATTGAAACCCTTGTCTAAGATTTATTTAATCTATTTTCAATTGATATGTCTTTGTTCCATCTATTAAAACCATATGGAAACAATAAAATATATTGTAATGGGATATATGATAGGTGTATTTCATCAATTCTTCTTAAAATGCCTTCATTTGTCTGAATAATAATATTTTGATTTCTAACATCTTCAAAACCATCACCAACCATTAATCCAACAATTTCATCTATTATTGACCTTGTGTATTGTCCTCATTGTCTTGATTCTACGATTCATATGCATAATTAAGGTACATTGTCGTGAAGGTTCATATCTCTAGCTTTTCAAAATATTTGTTTGTATGGGTTTAGAATATCAAGCATTGATTGCAACTCTTGCACCACCAATGGATCAATTTGTACTATACAATCACTTCTCCTAACTGCATGTATTTGATTTTAAACCTATATGATAAACATATAATTGAGCAAATTTTAGTATTCTTGTAGGCCTTGAAATCAATGATCCTATCTTGTAAAAATTTTCTCCATTGATCCTAAAACAATATGGGCCTCTTCCTTTATAATCAATCCTTCCATCCATTGATGTAAATGACATCATAGAATTGTAGCTTCTTATATTTTTTTTCTTAATTTGTAGTTATTGAGAAGCAATTTTAAATGGGGGGTAGGAGGAAGCAATGGTAGTTTCACTTGGCCATTCTTATAACAAAGTGCAAAACTTGGGTCAATTAGAACAAATAGTTTTCTCATCAATCCACTTAACTGAATGACAATGTTTACACTTTACAGATCTTTCACCAAAATTCCATCTTTCAGTAAAACTCCTTTGCAGTTGTCATGAAGAATAATTTGGCGGCCAATTCAAGTTATGATTGGAAATAATAGCATCAACATTTCCTTCTTGCAACAAATTATCAATTTCTATGCTTTCAAAAACATTTGCATGCTCTCTCGATAATCTAGAAGTTAGCTCCAAAAAATCCTTTGCATGTTTAATTAAAACTTTGATAGATCGAGATTGTTCCCTGGTATCTAAATTTGATAATCTCTTATAAAGCATGTTCGCTAAACTTACAATTGAGTAAGTCTTCTCACAAAATGTACATCATATTCCCTTTGGAGCATAATAAAACCTGAAGTTCCTTAATCCTTTGGGCTAAGTCAAAACCGATGGAATTTGAATGTTGATGCACTTTTTGATTTGAAGTAATTGCATCATCATTTCCTTCTCGCAAGCAATTAGAGGGGTAAATCAGGTCATGCTGGGTTGGCACAGCGTGGCCCGCTTGCGGCTCACGCAAAGAGCTGATCAAGTCGGGTCGTGCTTCCCTCCCCTAGGATAAGTTGGGGGGTTGGCCCACTGCATGAGCCCTTGTGGGCCCATGTCATGCAAGGATGGGCTACAGGCTGAGTCTTGGCCTTGGCCAAACTGGGCCAAAATGTTTTTTTCTTTTTTTACATTTTGATTTTTTATTTTTTTGCTAAGTAAAAGTAGTGTAACACTAAAATACTTTACTTTCCTTTGGGAACAAATTGAAAACAAACAAAATTTTTAACAAAGAAATGAAAGAAATACTTAACAAAATATAAGATGGACAACAAATTGGAAAAAATAGAAATTTTATTTCATTTAAATTTGAACAATACAATGGTAAAAAATACTAACAAAATGGAATAAAATTTTAAAAAATACTTAACTTTTCTTTAGGATTGAAAAGACAAAATTATAACAAAGAAAAGATAAATACTTAACAAAAAACAAATTGGAAAAAATAGGAATTTTATTTCATTTATATTTGAACAATACAATGGTCAAAAAATACTTAACAAACTGGAATAAAATATAAAAATATAATACAATTACAAATTGAAAATAAAAATACATTGTTTAAAAAATAGCAAGTAATTTAAATAAAATTTATAATAATTTTAAAAAATGCTACAAAATTATTAAGTATACAAAAAAATATTTTCTTCAACATTTTTCTTAAAGTACCACCTACATCTCCATCTTGATTTTGATCATCTGCTTTAAGTGAATCATCCGGTGTAGTGCCATGCCCTCATTTGTCTTGTAATCTATCCTTAGCATCCAGCCAACCTTTGAAGCAGTGCACATCTCCAGACTTTCATCATTTATGCAACTTCTTTTGTCATCCAACACTTTTAGTACTTGCACTAAAACAAGATTCCGATGGAAATGTAGACACCGAAGGGGTTAGTAGATCACATGACATGGCGGCATGGATTTGATAACTTTTTTCATTTCCACTCCACTAGGCTAAAATATTAAAATTATTCATTCCCTTCGAGTCTAAGGAATCACTTAAACTAGAAATATTTACTTGTAAAAAAATTAAGTTCAATAAATGAACTTGTTGATGAAGTGGCAACATATTTCTACCTCCTACTTAACAGAGACCAAACTCTATCTTTTCCACTACTAGAACTAGTTGTTTTAGAAGTAGAAGTTGCACCTATACAAGTTGTAGATTTTTATGCCTAATTATTTAAGATTCATATAAGCTATACATTTTAAATAATAAATTATTATTTTTTCTTTTTGATTTCCAATTTCAATATTCATATTTTCACAATATGATTCAAGTAAAATATCTAAACCATCTTTCCCTAGTCCTAGGGTCTAATGTTATAACTAAACAATAAAGAAGAGAAATGTTCTTCCAATATTTTTTAAATTTATTTTCCATTACTTTAACAATTCTTGTAAATTGTGATTTTTTCTATATTTTGCAAAACATTCATCAATAATGAATAATTGGTTAACTAAAAGACAACTAGGTGGGTAATAAACACCTAAAATTCCTTAAGTATAATATCATGTGGCATTTTTGCATTATAAAAATCAAGATACTTATTGTTGAACCATTCTTTTTTGAAAAAGTCAATTTTCATCAATAAAATGACTAGTAATACAAATATAACTTATATTAAGGGCCCGTTTGGCACGTCTTTTTGAGAAGATCTTCTTGTAGCTTTGACAGTCAAAAGACGCATTGAGCTTTTGATATACGATCTGGGCAGCCTGAAGACAGTTTGGCATATGTGCGTCTTTCTACACATATGCCCGTGTCTTTCCACGCGAGATTAAAATGCAAAAGACACAGAAAGCTTCAAAAAATCAGATTGAAATGGGCTTCTTGCATCTTTTCAATGCACCGTCTTTTGGTGGCTAGATCTTCCGCAAGCCAAATGGGAATAGATAAAAAATTGGTCTTCCCGGCTTGTAAACAATCGAAAGACCGTGTGGAAAGACACACCAAATGGGCCCTAAATATAGAGGTCCAAATATTAGAAGTATTTGCAACTCTCGAATTAAGACTTGATAAAATAAAAATTAAATTTTGTTTACTTGAATACAAAATTTTAAAAGCATATACTTTAATAGTATTTCTATAAACTTTTTTAAATTGAGAATTTATAGAATTACGTAAAAATTTTCAAGTTTATTATCCTCGACTAATAAAAATGGTTGTTCAGAATGTATAATATATTTTGTCAACTCTTGCCTCATTTTTTCTTGTGAATATTTAAAAGTACCAAAACACCACTCTCATTTTGTGTATGTGATTTTTCCTTCCCTTCTTTTTCTTTCCCTTCTTTTATTGTTTCTCTTGGGTGAGCAAATGTCTGCCTGAGTGGCTAATACCACTCTCGCTATAGTAGCTAAAGTCACTCCTATGTTTTTGATAAATGACCATTTTTTCCTCCCCCTCAACCTCCTCTATTTTAAATGGTTTCCAAACCAGGATAGTCAACTTAGTGCCCTTCTTTTTATTTCCCCTAGTAATAGTACTAGGGATGGGAATTCCAACAATGTCAATAACATCAATATCAATGCTAACACTATCGTGTTATGACTAAACATCGCCAGCATTGAACATGTTGGGGAACTAGTTTCGGAAGGAGCCAACCATTTTTTAATCTAACAAATAAAAATTAATTTAATTACACTTACCCTAATTGTTGGTTCAAAATCTCAACTTGATTTCAATGGTTGAAGCCTCCAAGCTTTCTAGCAAATTGTTAATTTGAGATATTTGAGCAAGCCTTCTTCTTGTTGAAACTTGAATAAAATCAAGATTTAAGAATTTGATAGTAGATAGAGTATTGAGAGCGTATGAGAGCTTAAGAGAGTATGAGAAGAGAATTGTTGAATTGGTGTGATGAGAATGGTGGAGGACAGGGATATTTATAGGAATTGAAACTAATTCAATTGCCCAAAATACCCTAAAAACTAGTTTTTTAGTTGTTGGGAGGGGTATTTTAGTCATTGTAAGGTCATTTATCACTTTACCCAAAATGCTCCACTAAACTAGTTATTATATGGTTGTTGGGGACATTTTTATCATTTTTTCTCCCCCCAAAGCCAAAATACATAAATACCCCCCTACATAGTTGTTTATAGTTATTGGGGGGTATTTCTATAAAAACCCCCAAAAAAGCTAAAACTAGCCCTTGGGGGAGGGGGTATTTCCTCGAGCGGGCCAAATAGTGGGCGACATGGCCTAATTTACACCTCTATAAGCAATGGTTAATTTCTAATAGTGCAGAAGTTTGCTTCAAAAAATCCTTTGCACATTTAATTAAAACTTTGAAAGACCAATATTGTTTCTTGTGGCCTAAATTTGGTAATCTCTTACAAAGCATGTTCCCTAATCTCACATAAGCTAGGGGTTTTGATTAAAAATCATAACCCATATTTTATTTTCCTATGTGAAACTAAAATCCCCGCCGACAAAATGTCCTTATTGGCCCGTTATTTTCATTATCCTAATGTCTTTCTTTTTCTGCCTAAAAGATGAGTTGGAGGATTAGCTATTTTTTGGAAAAATTGTTTAATTGCTACTGTCTTTTTGAGCAAACCAAGGTATGTTTTCCTAAAAATATCTTATACTCCTTTAAATAATAACTGGTTACTAGGATTTATTTATGGTACTTTAGGAAAAGCCCATAGGAATGATTTATGGCTACTGTTAAATCAAAAACTCTAGCAATTTAACTTACCTTTCCTTTTAATTGGAGACTTTAGTGAAGCAGGTAATGTTAATATCCAAGATCCTTCTACTTCTAATTATCCTTACCACCTTTCCTATGCTCAGTACCGAAATCTAATTTTTTATCGTAATTTAATAGAGCTTTACATTCAAGGCGATACAGTTAGTTGGTTTAACAAACACTCTATCGGTCTTATTTGTAGAACCTTAGATAGAGCTTTAGGCTCTCCTGACTAAATTTCCTTTTTTTTCCTAACGCCACTCTTTCAACTTCTGCTAAATGGGGATTTGATCATCATCCCCTTGTCCTTAACTTGTCTCCTCTCCAGACATAATATTCGAAACCATTTAAATTTTGTGAGATGTGATTATCAAATGAATCTTGTAAATTAGAAAATTTTAATGGATGAAACTCTCAAATAAATGGTTATGCAGCTTTTAGAATTTCTTCAAAGTTAGATATAATAAAACATAATCTCATCAATCGGAGGAAGTATAAATTTAAAGATCCCATCATAATTTGAAAGATATTGAATCTCAAATTATCCAGACAGAACAATCTAATCCATGGGATCATCAAAAGGTTGTGACTCTTTATAAGAAATTTGATGATATTCAACTTCAGATTGAGAGCTTCTAGAAACAAAGATTAAGGCAACCTTGGCTGAATTTGGGAGACAAAAATACTAATTATTTTCATAAAAGTACAATTTATCACTAGAGAATGAGTGAAATACAAGAAGTTAAAGATCATCAAGGAACTTGGATAACTAATCACAAAGCTATAGGAGCCACCTTTATAGAATCTCAAAGCCCTTCTACTGACCTGTCATTTGTCAATAATCTCTTTTCTCCTATTATTACTGAAGAGGAAAATCAAATTTTAATTGCTATTCCATCTGAGGAAGAGGTCAAATCAGCACTCTTCGATATCAATAGTCTCAAATCCTCAGGTCCTAATGGAATACCTTCTTTAATCTACAAAGAATTTTGAGACCAAATGGAACCTAAAATCATTGAATTTTATAAGGATTTTTTTTTTCAAAATAAGAGACTACTAAAGTGCTTGAATCATTCTTTTATTTTCCTCATCCCTAAAAAGAAAAATAGTACTACAGTTACTGACTATTGTTCAATCAGTCTCTGTAATGTATTGTACAATTTTCTTTCTAAGGTTCTAGCAAAAGACTCCATACTGTCCTAGAGAGTGTATTTCCTCTCATCAATCTACCTTTATCATAGGACGACAAATGACAGATAACACTATAGTAGCCCATGAAATGTTCCATTTTTTGAAATATCATAAACAGGGCACAAACTTTGTGGCCATAAAACTTGACATGGCCAAAGCCTATGACCACCTTGAATGACCTTTTCTTAGTGAGATACTCAAAGCACTAGGCTTCAATCAGGATTTATGTCAAATGATCTCTGAGTGTATATCTACTGATGAACCTACAATTTATCTATAATTTTTTAGGACTTTAACTTGGATTTTTATGTCGGTTTTATTAATTTTTGCCTTAATGCTAAAAATAAATTTTAGGGATAATTAATCCAAGAAAAGGAAGGAAAAAGGAAAGAAAAGAATGTTCAAAATGACCAATTTCAGCCCAGCTCGGTTCTGCAAGAGAGAGCACTTTGGCCCAAGAAGAGCAAGTGGATTTCTTGAGAAAACCCAAGAAAAGAAAGCCTATCTAAGAGTAGAATTCGGCCCAGCAAAGAAGGCCCATTCTCGGCCCAAAAGAGCAGCTCAAAGTATAATATAATATGCTAAGATAGAGCCTAAGTGCAACCCAAATAGCAGCCCTTAGGAGGCTTTCAAGAGAGCTCTAGAAAGTTCAAGAAAGGGGTGTAATACACCCCATTCTAGAGGCTTCAAGAAGGGGCAAGAGCCCCCTTGAAAAACTATATAAGGAGGCCTCTAGGAGGGAGAAGAGGTGTTCAATTGCTTGAGAGGAAGGCTCTCCCACTCTTAGAGGTTCGACCACCTTGAAAAAAGAAAAGAGAAGAAGGCTAGGCACAAGGAAGAAGAAGAATAAGGGCTGAAGGAAGTTCAAGTCAAGCAAGTAAGAAGAAGAAGGTGAGTTCGAAATTGGGGGTTTGTCATTCAAAGATATTTTGTAATAACTCAATTGTAGTTTCATTCCCTTTAATTTGAATTCAGTTTCTTTGTTATATTTTCTTTCTTCTTTCTCCTTCCATTCTTTCTTTATTCCAGCTTGTAAAATTTTAGTTCAGCAATCAAATTCTTTTTTATTCATTCGAATGGTTATGAATTGTACTTGAAGTTTCTTGAATAGGGGTTAAATTGTAGATTAATTCGACCAATTAACCTTCAAAACTCAGATATGAATTCTCAGATCCAAGATTGCAATATCTGAATTGCTTGAAAGCGAATTCAGATATGCAAATTTCAGATTGGCCGAATGGATTTAAAGCTTGGAATAGAGTACTTGAGAGAGACTCTTGGAATTCAGATCTACTATTCGAGAACTGAATTGAGTGCAAGGTTAGAGATAACTTGCACAATTCAGTTGGTGATCAATTCAAATTTGAATTGATGTCTTAGAAGTGTTTGAAGAAATGAATGCATGGGGATTAGATTCTTACTAGAGATAGAAGAACCGTCACCCATGCACAGGATGAACATGCGCTTGAGAGAGGCTATTCATGACCTTGGGGTTTCACCAAACCAAGGCTCAATCATGATTTATTCGAATGATCAAAATTGATAGATTACTGAATTCTAATATTGACATTTACTGCTTACTCTTCTAACCTGATTTGAAGGCAATTAGGCCAATGATTTAGATAGATTTTAGTTTAGGATTTTTAGCTTTCATTAAAGTTTTGATTTATTTGTTAATCAGATAAGAAGTACCCAATTTAGTACTGGTAATTATTTTCTAAATCCTCGTGGGAACGATACTTCACTCACTACTTTATTACTTGAACGGCTAGTGCACTTGCTAGTGTCACAATGAGCCACACATCATCTACAATATCCTATTCTATCCTCATTAATGGTTTCCTAGAATGAAAAATCCTACCTACTAGAGGGATTAGACAAGGAGATCATTTATCTTCGTACCTTTTCAGTTTAGCTATGGGATGCCTCACCAAAATGATCTTAAAAGCTGAAATGGAAAGCTAAATAAAATGTATACAGCTATCTAGACAAGCACCTACCATCTCTCACATTCTTTTTGCAGATGATATTTTATTATTTCTTAGAAGTCATAGAGATGAGTTAGATAATCTAAAAAGTCTTCTCCAACAGTTCCAAGAAGCTTCATGACAGCTTATTAACCTAGAAAAATTTGGAATATACTTCAGCAAAAATACTCATCCCAGGCACCAAAGAATGATTAAAAGACAACTTCAAAGTAAAAATATTCCTGAAAACTCAAAATATCTAGGTCTCCCTCTCATCTGGGGTAAGAATAAACATTCTTAGCTTTCCTTTATATTTGATAATTTACAAAGTAAACTCAACAATTGGAAAGCCTCTTCTATTAGTCAATCTAGTCAATTCTTCAAGCTATCCCTTCCCATGCTATGACAGTAGCTCAATTACCCCAAAAAACAATTAATAGTATTGATCAAATTATTAAAACTTTTTGGTGGGGTAAACTTGAAACAAATCTTCATCCTTACCACTAGGGCCCTTGGGATAAATTGGCTCTCCCCAAATCTCATGGTGGACTAGGCTTTCAATAGACCAAGCTAGTGAATATCACTTTTCTAAAAAAAAACTTGCTTGGCATTTTCTGAATGAACCTAAAAAATGGTGGGCTCAAATTTGGAAGTCTAAATATTTACCTTGTAATAATTATTTTCCTTATTCCATTCCTAGATCTAGTTCTTTCTTCTGGAAATTAGTTGCACCTAAACTTCAAGATTTATCTCAGGAGGTTGGTTATATAGTCACAAATAATTCCAATGTAAACATCAATGCCTTCCCTTGGATTCAAAATGGAGATAACTTTTCATTATTAAGTGAGCCCATACCAGCTCATCTTAGAAATTTAACTTTTGCTGACTTAATTGCCAATGGTCATTGGAATACTTCCTTGATTCAGAACAATTTTGATACTAATCAAGTTTCAAAAATTCTCAGTACTCCTATTCTTCCTAGCAATACAATAGTCCATTGGATTTGGATAAGACATTTCTCAGGGAAGTTCAAAAATTCCATAGCCTATACAGATCTTCTTCAGAGTGGTATCCCTCACTTATCGAACCAAACAAACTCTTGCAATAAATATAGGCATCTGAATTGTCCCCCAAGATATAAGCTTTTGTTTTTGGAGAATTATCAATAATTTCATTCTAGTTAAAGAGAAGAGTCTCTCTACTCAACAAGACCATTCTTGTATTTTTTGCCAAATGGATGTTGAGACTATTCATCATTTATTTCTAGAATGTCCTGTTTCAAAATCAATTCTATTTGCTGCTCCTTCGAATGTTCTAACTCTTGGCTTTCCTTATAACTCTTGGTCTAATTGCATTCTTGATCTTAATCGCAAAATCCCAGATAAATCTTTGCTAAAGCAAATCCTTTCTTGGTATGCTATTTCTCTTTATTATATTTGGTTTGCTCGCAATGAAAATTTTTTCAGAAACAATAGTATTTCAAATTATTGGGTCATTTGGAAAATCAATAGCATTTTTCATACTATTTCTTCTTCTCAATTAAATGTAACACATGATCCTCATCTTCAGATATGTTTACAAATTAAGGAAAACACTGATTGTATCATCTTCACTGATGCAGGAAGAATTAATCAACTCTCTTATTCTTATGGTGTTATATTAGTTGATTCTCAATTAAATTGTCTACAAATTGCAAGAGGTAGACAGAGCTTAAAATCAGTTGAAGAAGCTGAACTTTTTGCTATCTATAAAGGACCTTTGATTGTGCAAGCTTTGAGGAAATCTCATCTTTTGATCTACTCTGACTCCCGATCAATTATTCAAGCACTTCAAGATCATTCTTCTATACATTGGTCTGTTTTGGGTCTGTTAACAGAGACAAAAAATTTACTGCTTTCTTTTGAAACTACTAAGTTACTTTTTTATAAAAAGGAGGTACAATATTCCTGCTCACCAAATAGCAAAATTAGGTAAACATTTTCAACAGGAATCATTTGTATTATATGAGTACCCTCCTTTTTATCCTACTGTACAAAACTTTGTATTTTGTTCTCGTTGTTAATATAAACTTTTTACTTGTCAAAAAAAAAAAACACAAATATAACAATAATAAAATGATATGGCAAAAAAGGCATACAATGTTCTTAAAATAAAATAACTACAATAAGAATATTTTTTGTTCTAATTATTATTAGTATTATCATATTAGTTATGATTATTTTTAATATTGTTATTATTATTATTATTATTTGTTTTATTAATATGTTATTAATTAATTTATTAACTATTTTATACTAATAATCATATTTTGTTCTTAATCACTATTTTTTTTTGGTATTTTTTTATTTTGTAAATGACCCTATTATTCATATTAATGAGAGTGGCAACAAAACCATTAAAGCAAGGTATGAAAAATGATACGACATAAAAGTCAAACAACAATAAAACAAAGTACAAAGAAGCAATATTCTTAAAAATATCTAAAGTAACAAAAACTAAAATAACTACAATAAGAGTATTATTACTATTGCAATGAGACCCATAATGTGCACGGGTTTGAGTCGTATTGTGCATGGGTTCAGTTGATCCATACCAATCAGTTAGACCTGTCTCTTGATATTCGGATTTATTGAAAATGGGTCTTCACTAACCCGTTTTGATCGTCTTCTTCTCCCGGAATTTCATACGGGTCTTGCATGGACCCGATTAGTTTCTAGGTCGTCTGCAACGTCTTCTCAACCCCAAAAAAAAGCTGAAACGTCTACTCAACCCAAAATGTTAGTCGGTAGAGCCGAAATTGCTAGAACGTTTGCAACCTGAAGAAGGTATAGCTGATACCTTTGCAACGTCTGAAATGTCAGTCTGTACAGGTACAACTGAAACGTTTGCAACCCGGAGGAGCTGAAATTTCTGCTCAACCCAAAAAGAGTTCGGAAGAAAACATGTATAAAAAAGTGAAAATGAGATGAGAAGACTGAAGAGAATGCAAGGAACGTGTAAATTTGAGATGGTTTAAAGATTTGAAACCTACAATAGCTAAGACGTTTCAACCTGCAATTGCATGCAACGTTGTCTAGGTGTAAGAGTTGAGAGGGTGTAAGTGTGCAATGGTGTTTCCAATATCCTAAAGGTGTGAGAGTTGAGAGGGAGTGAGAGCTGGATTTTGGACGCTTGAATGGATAAACCTGAGAGCTGGATTTTGGACGTTTGAGTGGAGAGACGTTTGGTCTCCCATAGCATGGTTTTCAAAACTGGATCGGACAGTTGAACGGGAAAAACTGGGAACCGGTTTTGTTTTTCCCCAAAATCATTGATTTTGGTCAGTAAACCGCTGAATCAACTGGTTAATTGTTTAAACTGTTCAAATGATTTTGACCGTTTTTCAATTATATATTTTTTTGTCAGAATAGGCCAGCCGTTCAGTTTGAACGGTCGGACCGTTCAAACCAATAACCGGACCCCTGACCGGTTCGGTTTTAAAAACCATGTCCCATGGTGTTTTGGGAACCAACATGTCATTAAGTGTGATGTTTAATTACACATTTGAGAAAAAAAAAAGAAAAAAAATCTCAAAAATCCCATAATGTAGATAAATGGGTTCTCAAACTAATGTGAGTGCAGGAAGGTGCACTCCCAAATTAACGAAACCGTAGCAATGTGCCAACTCAGCATTGGACCAATTACCATTACAACTCCCGAGAAAAGCTTCCATCACAGCAATGGGCATCTAACTAAGAAATAGGAACGATAATGATTTTATTTTTGTAACATTGTCTGAGTCATAGTTTCTACTAGTTAAGGTTTACACATGCAAGAAGAAATGCAATTACAATCAAAACTCTAATGATTCATTACAACAATATCAATACTGTTTGATAATGGGTGTGACCACCTAATAATTTCAAGATATTTATTACCAAATTTGTTGTTCTAATTTACTATCTGCACACTTTATAAGGAAAAAGATCTATCTCATGTTATCCTTCTGAAATAGTGCTCTTCTTGTAATACTTTACACAATATCTCTAGGGAAGAGATTCCATCATGACAATGATCATATCCTCCAATGGTTAGCATAGTTGGTACCTTGAACCTTATCACTATCACTAGCATCAATGAACTTAACCAAGAATCTATCACTATCGATCGTGACTTAATTCTAGACGATGAAGCACTTGTTTTAGTAGTAGTTATCACCATCATCAAATTTGACTTAATTTCTAGATTCCATTACAATCTTTCACCCCTACAGTCCATTACCATCTACAGGGGTGTCAATGGACCGGTTTTGAGTTGGACTCCGTTTAAATTAAAATTCATTTGCACGGATTGGATGAATCAATAAGACATTGAATTTGGATAGATTGGATAGACCAATATGACATATTGGATTGGACCTGGTTCATCCATAACGAATTTATATTGAATTGAGCCAATATCTAGTCAATTGGTAGAAGATAAGAACATAGGTGTCAATGGACCAGGTTTGAGCTGAAACCAATCTAAATTAATAGGAATTTTAACAGATTGGAGTCTCTGGACTGGTCCAAAATATTCATTGGACTGGATTGGACCAAGTCCATTTGTAACGGACTCACATTGGATTGAACCGGATTAGACCAAATCCAGTCCAATTTACACCCCTAAGCATCCATGCCCAAAGCAACCTTGACACGATCCCATATTAATCAGTGAAGGCCACCTAGTTTTATTAATTTTTAATTATTTATAATGTTTTATTTATTTTATTATAATAATTATAACACTCTAAGAAGATTAGTTTAACAATATACACTTTAACTTTAGTATTTTATGCGTGGAGTAATGTGGCTTTAATCATTAGTTTGTGTGATTACCTAGTTGCTATTTCTTTTTCATTATTGTTTAATTTTAAACATTTTCACTGCTTTTTTAATTTTTTTTTATTTTATTGTTTAATACTATTTATTAATATTTTTATTATTTTATAGTATTATTATTTTAATATTATTTAATTTAGTAGTTTTATTTATTAATATTTATCTTTTTTAATATTTTATAATAATTTATATAATATCATAATATTTTAATCAGTTTCATTCATTTACATTTAAATTACAAATTGAATAGTAAATTTGTAAAATGCACATTTTTTCAGACAACATAACATTTAAATTAACAAACAACTCCACTACATTTACAATCATATGTTTATAAAAGCAAAAAGGCAAAAATTTCACTGAATGCATTTAGAACTTTTCCACAATTTTTTTTATTCTTTTCAGACTTTAGACTTCATATTTACGGAATGCCATCTCAAAATACATTTAGGCTGCATTTAGTTGTAGTGCAGTTTTATTTGTACTAGTACAAATGTATATGAGTGCAAATGAAAAAAATGCAAAATTTGGTTTAATTTTGTTTTGCATTTTACTTTATTCTGCTTTAAATCTTATTTTACTTCATTTATACTGCAACCAAATAAAATAAGATAAAATTTGAAACAAAAATAGACCAAAATTTACACACAAAACATTTGCACTGCGACCAAACACAACATTTAGAACAAAAATACCATTGTATAAACAATTTTTGCTTTGGGCCTATGGGGAAAAGACCCCCAACCAAGTCCTCTCCGAACAGGTTCATTGTTGTGTAGGTGGGGTTTGAAGAGAGATATGAACGATATATAAATTAGGGGCCCAATTTTTTTATCTATTCTCATTTGGTTCGTGAAAGATTTAGTCGCCAAAAGCCGGAGTGCTGAAAAGACGCAAGAGCCTATTTTGGACTGATTTTGGGAAATTCCAAATGAAATTTTTTGCGTTTTTCGTGCTGCATTCTCACATGGAAAAGACATAGAAAGACGCACAAAAAGGCGTGTCTCTGCCAAACTAGCTTTAGGCTGCTCGGATCTTCATGTAAAAGCTCAATGCATCTTTTGACTAACAGAACTACCAGAAGATCTTCCCAAAAAAACTTGCCAAATGGGCCTTAAGTAAAGCTATTTTTTTTTATTTAGTAAAAAATGTTATAATTTAAAATAACATTTAAAAATAGTATCACATTAGAAAGAACTCTATTTAATAAAAATATATAAATTAACAATGATAGAAAAATATATTTGAACAATACTTAAAAATATCATAATTATCAAAAAAATTAAGAATATCATATATATAAATATAAAAAATAAATAATTAATTGAGGATCATTTTTAATACAAAAAATAAATATAAATATAAAAATAGCTAAAATAAATAAATAAGTTGTACCTCTAATATATGAATTATTGCAAATAATTCTAGTATGCATGTATATATTAACTAATTTAGTTAAACATAGTTATAAACATAAAATAAAATAGAAAATAAAATTTAAAAATACATAAGGCTTATATTAAAAAAATATGCATGTAATAAAAAATATATAAATCAACTATAAAATAAAATAAATTGTTTCAATATAGGTAGATTATGGATAAATATGTACAAGCATTACATTTATATACATAAAATTAAAAAATTATAAATTTTATACTTTGCCTGTTATGCCTCAAATCGGCTTACGTTCGGCTATTGGGCACCGGGTTCATGGTCCTCATGTAAGGGTATAGTAGGAAAAATAAATGGAGGGTTTTGCAGAGCAGGTTGCTTGGATATGGGCAGAGAGGCTAGGGTTTGAGCGGTTCAATTTTCAGATAAGAGGCGGTGTGTCCTTGTCATTGCCGGACCAGGGTTTTGCATCGAGCATATTTTGAAGAGCACAGTTCAGGTTAAGCTCTATTCTGATTCCTTCAAAATTGTTGTTTCAGTTTTTCTTTCTTGAACACCTCCCATGTTCGTTTCGGAGATATCAGATGTCTGATTTGTCGTTTGTATTGGACTTAGGTTTAAGCTGATTATGGTTATAGCTTGGTCTTCCTTGATTGTTTAGACTATTCCTTCGGATGCAAATAATTGGGGAAAAATTGCAGGTCGGTTAGGGTTTAGCTGTTGGAACTTTTTCTACTAAACATTGCATGCCCTAACTTGGTTTCAACTTTTTTTCCTTTATTGATCTTAAAAAAAAAAAAAAAAAAAACTTGGTTTCAAGTTTAGTAGGCGAGTCTTTTGATTTAACCTTCCTGTGTACGTGTGTGTTCTCATCTGAACTTCTGTCTATTAAAAGGACGAGCAAGTTATTTTATCCCCTTGATGTTCGTTTTCTTTATTTGTCAAATCTCTGAGCTTGGTACATTTAGGGTCCATTTGGTTCGCAGTTCGAATCGGAATCCGAAAGGTTCTGTTTGTTTCAGATGGGAATCAGAATGGGAATTGGAATAAGCTAGAATAGAATTTTATTCTCAACGGAGGGGGAGGGAATGGCCATTCCCTCACATGGGGGAATGCTATTCCAGCAGGAACGGGAATGGGTTTCAATTCCACTAAGCCAAACAGTTGGAATCGGAATGGCCCATTCCATTCTGATTAGACCTCTATTCCCGCAAACCAAACAGGTCCTTAATTGATCTTTCTTTGTCATTTTGTAAGATTGAAGAGTCAGCTTTTGGTTAAATTTACTTGAAAGGAATACAGGGTACTTTTTAGTGTTACCGATAAGTTTTAACGCATGTATCTTTTTTAGCAATAAGATTTACTAAACTTAGTGTTTCCGATAACGAATACAGGGTACTTTTTGTACCGTTATTTGATTTTTCAATTCTGTCATGTTGTCCATTTAAAACTTACATGCCTTTGTTATTGCTATTTAATTATCGAACTTGTATACATTTACAGTAACTGTGCTTATGCTGTAGTTTCCATTCCCTTCCAAAACACCATTCATTCTCGTTTTTGTTTTGAGACTTCTGTTTGTGTGGTGTGGTTTGCTTAATTTTAGTTTGTCTTTTTTGTTTCTCAAGCATATATACCCTGTGTCAAAAACAAAAACCTTCAAACCATCTTTGTGTAAAATCTTACTGTTATGTGTAGGATTACATGGTTTCAAACTGTCTTATCACTTAGGGAGCATATGTCAAAAGCTTGCCATAGAAACTACCTTTGAGATGCCCAAATTTCTGATATAGGTTGGGCGGCTCACCTTGCACTCTAGCATTGGGGTTTTGTGAAAGATTAGAGATCAGGTTAAGTTCTTGTAGGAAACATCGAAATGGTGTTTTATTATTGTGGCTTTATTTGAGCTTGGTTCTTTTATGTCGGTTAGTTGGATTTTGTTGATTCTTCCCATGTACTTACAGTTAATGTTTATCTGCCTTCTATGTAAGATGGGTCTGCCTTTTGATCTGGTTTAATCTGTGCTTAGGGTTATTAGGTTTTGTTAGACCTTTCAGGTGCATGTTGGGTGTTTAGTTGCCTAGATGGGTGCGTGGTTGCTGTAAATCAAGGCATTATGGTGAGGTACCCAACCAACACTTTGACAACTATGCTATAAGTTATTAGGTTTAATGTCTATAAAACATCAGCTCTGTTAGGATGTATTTTCATCAGAGTTTTCAAGGTGTCTAGGTGACTTTTGGAGACAGACAGTGATTAGTTGCATAGGTGATTAAACTTTTATAAAATGATAAACTAAATTTTGGTTAGTTCCCTAGATTTGTATACCAATGATCATGCATATTAATTGAAAATAGCAATTCTTTTTATTAAAAACACTAAGTTTCTTCTCAAAACATGGCAAATCGTAAAATCTTAAAAAGGCAATAGTATTTTAAATATATTTGCCCACTTATTACCTATCCACCTATAAAGTTCCAGTAAAAATAGCTAATTTGTGGGAGCCAGGTGGGGAAAAGAAAGATCATTTAGTGAAGTGGAAACAAGTGTGTAAATCTAAGGAGCCAAGAGTTTGGGAATTGGGTATCTGATTTAAAGGAATAGAACTCTTCTAGGAAACTGGCTTTGGATTTTCCCTTAGAGGGAGACGGACTATGGCACAAGTTATTGGAAGCATTCTTGGTTTCACAGAATATGGTTGGAATGCAAAACAAATGTCTTTACATTGCTTCAAATTCCGCTTGGAAAGGAATCTCTGAGGTACTGCCTATAACCTACCTTTCTCAACTTTATCCATTTTGATTTGGGCGTGGGAATAGATTCTTATTCTGGGAAGACCTCTGGCTTGGGGATTTGCCACTCAAAGCGCAATTCTCTATACTTTATTCATTAACAAACCTTAAGAATGAACCTATTTCTAGATTTGGCTTGCCCTAAGAACATGGCTTAAATTGGGACTTGGGTTCAGAAGGGGTTTGAGGGATAAACAGTGTGAATCACTTATCACCCTACTCTCACTTTTGGAAAAGGTCTTTTTGGATCAAAATCTCTTAGATGGTAGCGTTTGGTACCCCTTACCTGATGGCCTCTTCTCTTGTGCTTCCTTCTTTAACCTTTTCATCAATTTAAAACCTTTGGGGTGAATTTCTCAGTGAGAGAAATTTGGTGCAAACCAATTCCTCCTAAAGTACAGGTTCTTCGTTGGGAAATATTCCTTGGAAAGAAGTCGAAACAAATGCCTTCTCATGTGTGTCTCCTTTGTAAGTATAGTGGTGAGACCCTTCCTCATTTACTAATCTCTTGTTCTTTTGGACTTGTATTTGGGATTACTTATATTTCCTCTTTGGTTGCGGTTGACTTCCATCGCAAGATGTGGTTAGTTTATTCAACTCCAGTTTCTTAAGGCAATAAAATTAAAACGGGAAGATGCTTGTGGAGATTGACAAGAGCGTCCCTGGTATGGATTACCTCGGAAGAAAGAAATCATAGGATTTTCTAGGAGAAGAGTAAGTCTCAGGAGGAAGTGATTGAAATCATAAAGGTCAAATCTGCACATTGGGCAACAACAATGGAAACCTTCATAGATGTCTCTACAAATGACCTATTATGGAGATGGGCTGTAGTGGTAGAAACAGATACACACAAAGAAGTGGTGAGAATGGAAGGAAACCTCTGGGGCCAAATAAGCTGAAACTAAATTTTGATGGCACCTCTCTTGGTAATCAGGGTAGGGCATGTATAGGGGGAGTCTTCAGAAACTATCAAGGAGCAGTATTGGCCTTATTCTTGGGATGAATTGGATTTGGACTCTCGGTTAAGGATGAAATAATGGCTCTCTTACAAGGGCTAAAACTAGCAATACAGTTAGGTGTTAGAGAGCTAGAAGTAGAGGGAGATTCTTTGTTGGTCATTTCTTGAGCGAAGCAAGTCAAACAAGGAGTGGATAGATCCATACTATTTTGGGAATGTTATAATCTGTAATAGCAAAAAAGTGGGGTTGACAAACCCAAATAATGTGGACAAGCTGCTTTTCTGATGATTTTTTGGGCTACTGTGTAGCTAAAACCATGTATTTATCTCAGACATTAATTAATGAATTTATTTTCTGATAAAAAAAGGTTACATAGCTTAATGCGGTACCTAGTTGGAAATTTTTAGTCCATAACATAACTGCACACTATTTTCTGAAGATGTTGATTAGCCTTGTTGAATGATCTTCTCTTATTATGGTTTTGGTTACCCATTTTGCATTGTTGGTTTCCTTGAGCATCTGGCTTTTCTTTGTTTGGATTCTGTTTGTCCCATTACATTTTTTTATTTAAGGTGCAAACAATTGTGATGTTATAATAGCATCAGGTTATTCTAACACTCTGATACGCTCTTCATTTGCAGATGAATCGTGAAAAGCTTATGAAGATGGCTGGTGCAGTTCGCACTGGTGGAAAGGGTAGCATGCGAAGGTGTGCTGAATACTGTTTTGTTTCTTATTATTCTTTTAAACTATGTTTGATGATCCTTAGAGTTCAGAGTGTATCTTGTGAGGGGCTGCATTTTACATAACTTTTGAATTTACATGGCTTTCAGTGTAAAGGAATTTGATTTATCATGCCTGTTTTTAGACACTACTATTTTTATATAATTTGTAATGTACTTCACAGTAGAAAATTCATTTTTTATAGAACTTTAACTTAGACTAGTTTTCTTGGATTTCATACACATAACAAGTTATCAATACTTGAATTTGTTGATGTAAATGTTTTTGACAGCTATTAACAGTAATGTGCAACCACTTGAAAGATTGTAGTAGCAGTCCTAGGTTAGTACAAAATCTGTTCAAGAAAAGAAAAGAGAAAAAAGAACAAAGGAGAAGAAGAAGAAAAAAAAGAAGAGAAGAAAGAATTAAAGAAAGACAGTAGAATGAATAGGTTCTGCCGCCCCTCATTGTCTTTTATATGACTTAATAAAAAGATAATACAATGACAAAAATACCGTATTGATTGTGGCAGAGAAAATACAAGAACAGCCCAAAACAATTACAAATAAAGATGGGGAGCATATAACTGCTTATAAAAAACAATTAAGTATCCCTGTCTACATCTCTAAACTCGCCCTCAAGTTGGGAATAGATATTGAGCATTTCCAACTTGTGTAAATCTATCTCCATCCTGACTTTAGTGGCTACCTTGGTGAAGAGATCAACAAGTTGCATGACAAAGGAAATATATGGCAAACACACTTTTTGAGAGGCAATTCTCTTCCTAATAAAGCATCGATCCACCTAAATTTTTTCGTTCTGTCATGTTGTATTGGGTTATGGGTAATATTAATAGCAACTTGATTGTCATAATACAATATTAAGGGCTTCTCATGTTCAATTCCAAGTTCTTCAAGTAAAGATCTCAGCCACAGTACTCCAGCCACTCCATGAGCCATGGATCTGTATTCTGCTTAAACGAGTGAGCTACTCCACCGTGAAACCATATTTTCTTCAACAAAGGCACAATACTTAGAGGTAGACCATTGTCATTTACACATCCAACCCAATTCGCATCAGTGTACATCTCAATCTTTATTATGACCATTGTTCTTGAAGAGTATTCCATGACCTGGACACTCTTGAGATATGCTAGGGTCCTCTTAACAACCAACAAATGAGTGGTTATTGGAGAGTGCATGTATTGGCTAACAACATTAACAACATAAGAATTGTCAAGCCGAGCTAGACAAAGATGAAGAAGTTTTCCAACCAGCCGTTGATACATGGTCTTGCTATCAAGAGGTTCTTCTTCTTTTGCATATCTTATGATTCAATTCAATGGGAGTGCCTATGGGTTTATCCCCAATTTTCAAGATTCCTCCAAAAGGTCAAGGACATTATCTTTGAGAAATGAAAATATCATGTTTAGATCTAGCCACCTTAATTCCTAGAAAATACCTGAGATGACCTAAATCATTTACATCTAATTCTTTATGAAGTAACTGTTTGAGGAAAGTAATCTCATCAACATCATTGCCTGCTACTATAATATCATCCACATATTCAATAAGGAGTGTCAAGGAGGAACCACCCTTCTTGATGAAAAGTGTATGGTTTGAGCCTAACGACTGGGTCAGGGGGTGGTACAAAGGCAACTCATAGAATAAAAAATGCAATGTGTTTTACATCACATTAGCTACTTGAAGTAATGCAATTGTGGAGAAAAAGAGATTGTGGGTTTTACATGCTTGTAAATGCTTTATATGTTTGCTTTTATTTTTGAATTTTCATTTGAATGCGCTTGACATCTTATATTTATGTATTTTACCTTTAGATAATAGGTTTTTTAAAACATTTATTTTAAAATTTAAGTTTATATTTTTTATTATCATTATTTAATATTGTTTGGATTTTTTGCATGTTGAATTTTTTTTGGCATTTTTTGAATTTTTTGACATTTTTTATTATTTTTGTTTTTTTTTGTAATTTTGTGCCATTTTTCTAAAAGGTACGCGCTTTGCCTTGTGCCTCAGGTGCAAATTGTCCCTTGTGCCTCCGGTGCATTTTTTAGCATCTCCGATTCCCCTTACGAACTGTAATGGGAAGGTCAAGATCATTAGTAGATGGCAATGGTTTTGTGATGGTAGGCTCAGGAATGGGAGGTGGAGCTGTAGTATCTAGATCATGTGCTATATAGGAAGCTGGAACTGGCCTGGGCTGATCTAGAGTACCAAAATCAACTTGCCTCCACCTCTTATGGAAAACCCTCAACTCCTTGCATTTCTGACAATGATCTTCTTGACACAATTCCTTTTCAAGAACAAGGATAGGAAGGGGAACTTCAGGAACAAACACACCCCTCTCATCTCTATCCCCTTGAGATGAAACACTAGGATAGTGAGGAACATCCTTAAAAAGGGCGACATCCATAGACACAAACTAAGAGCTAGAAATTCGGTCATAATAGCAATATCCCTTTGATTTTGTGTATAATTGAGAAATATGCATTTGGAAGCTTTAGGATCAAATTTAGAACGATTAGGCCCCAAAATCTGAATAAACATGTGCACCCAAAGACTTTAAGAGGGATGGCAAAACAAGTCTTTCTTGGGATACAATAAAGTGAAATGAGCTTTCATACCAAGGACAGGAGAAGGAGCTTAGTTGTTGATATACACAACCGTATGAATTCCATCCCCCCAAAATGTATAGGGACATTTGAATTTAACGTGATGCTTCTTGAAACCTCAAGGATGTGCCTGCTGTTCTTCTCAGCTACCCCATTTTGTTGAGGGGTATGAAGATAGTTGCTCTAGTGAATAACCCTATATTCAAGGAAGTACAAGTTCAACGACTTACAATTTAGTGAAGTACTCATTGACATTATCAGATTTAAAGCTTTGATTCTAACCCCAAATTGAGTGAAAACCATTTGGTGAAAGGCATGGGTCAAAATAGGGATCTCATCACGGGAACACATGAGATGAACCCAAGAGAAACGAGAATAATCATCAACAAATAACAAGAAATATTTGTATCCCCCCATGGCAATGTTATTATATGGTCCCCAAATATTAGTATGCATAACTTCAAAAGGAATAATGCTTCTTTTATTACTCATAAGTATAGATTGATCTACACTGTTTTGTCAACTCACAACTTTCACACTTGGACTGATTCAAATAAAGTAGGAAATACTCCTTAAAGACTCAAAAGATAAATGACCTAACCGTTTATGCCAAACCATAATCTGAGTCACAGAGTGAGAGAAAAAAGACTTTCCAACTCCTTTATTGCTTCTAGGTGGATGCTCAAGAAAGTAGATCCCATTCACCTTATGGCCAGTCCTAATTACCTTTTGTCACTAGATCTTGGAGAGCACAATGATCAAGGAAATAGATCCACTTAACAACTTTGATTCTTAGTAATGCTACTAACAAAAAGTAGATTAGTACTAAGTTTGGGCACATGTAAAGTTGATGATAAAGTAAGGGCATTAGACACTTTTAATGTCTCCCTTGCTAGAGAGGGGAGCAAGAGGGAGCAAGAGAGAGCAAGAGAGCCATCAACAATCGAGACCTTGTCTCTAGTCTCTACCAGAGGGCAAATGATAGGAAGAAAACAGCGAGGCTAAACTGGTTATATGGTTAGAGGCACATGAATCTACTATCCAAAAAAGATCAATGTTATTTGGAGTTAAGGTAGGATAGGCAGTAGTAGCTATTGTACCTAAGTGAGCAAAGGCTGAAGTGGAGTTAGAAGGACCAGAGGTCGATTGAGAAATTTGAGATGGTCCAGTGATGCCAATTCCATTCTCCAACTGTGTCAAGACTGCCCTGGCTGCGGCCAAGGCATCCAAGGAAGTAGATCTAGTTCCAGTAAAGGGTGAAACATCTGTAGTAGTGGTACCGTTTGCATTTCCCTTCTTATTCTTAATTCTTGAAGGCGCCAACTAAGGATTAAGCTTCCAACAAGTTTCTTTAGTGTGTCTAGGTTTTTTGCAATAGTCACAAACCACCTCTTTTTTTTTTCTTCCTTCCTTACCTCTCTCTTCTTATCTCCACAATGCTTCGGCTTCATAGCTACTAAGGCTGATTCAATTTGGGAATTTTGTAGAATAATTTTCCTTCTACTCTCCTTACTATGCACCAAAGAATATGCATGAGACAAGGTAACACTTTCCCTAGTGAGAAGTTTCTGTCTCACAATATCATATTTAGAATTCAGCCCTGCAACGAATTCAAAAACCCTATTTCTTTCCACTAATTTGTTAGACTTTGCTGCGTCCTTTTGACTTTCCCATTCAGCCCTGCAACGAATTCATGCCATAGACACTTCAAAGTTGAGAAGTACATCGACACAGGTTTCTCTCCTGTTTCAGATTTGCCACTTCAGTTTTCAGCTCATAGGCCCTTGCTACATCAAGGGGCTGAGAGTAAGTTTCCTTCATATTTATCCTAGTTGTCTTTGTCCCAGGATAGTTTGATAGTTTCTACTGATATGAGGCTGCATTGGGTTGCAAAGCCAAGTCATAACTGGAAAATTTTCTTGAACCCACTTGGCATAGGAAGGGTCTTCCTTGGTGGGCATATTAATGTCACCATTTACATAGCCTAATTTACCCCTTCCCCGATTGATTTAAATTGCTGTTTTTAATACTAAAATATTTAAACTAATATATTTGAAATACTATTGTCCTAGATATGATGATTTGCTATGGTTAGTCATTGGTTGGTTGAAAAAGAAGGGGTATATAGTCAAGACAATTGCAAATTCATGTAAAATGGGTTAGGAGATCTGCTAATGGTTTGGCGGATGGATTAGCTAAGCAAGTAATATATAGACATCATTTGTTCTAGCCTCAATGTTAAAAGGGTGGTCGGTCTTTTTGTTGTAAAGGGTTCTATTCCTAACATCTTCTTGTTGTATTCTTTTTCTTTAAGTTTAAATAAAATTCTCAGGGTTGCTGATAAAAAAAGATGCTTTGCCATGTTATGAGAGGGAAATCTAATATTCTTAATAAAGAAAATTGATACTTTTTTCAATTAATGTGCATGTTCAATGTTATAAAGCTAGGGAACTCACTGTGGTTTGGAATTTTATTTTATTTAATTTTTATCACGTTTTTGCCTACAAACCTGCTTGGTAGGTGCCCCAGTGTTGTCTAGAATCACCTAGACTCCTTGACAACTATGTTCCCAGCTACCTTCTCCAAGAATTGGCTACATAGTCGGAAGTTTACATATTTTCTTTAAAATCTATTGCAATTTTTTGTTGACTGTCATTGATGGAAGTGAATTCGGCTTATGAAGGCTCTATGGTATTTGATTATTTGTCTTGGAAATCGAAACTGATCTCTGTTTTGTTCTTAACTTGTGGTTTCTGTTTAGTTTTTTCAAATATCGGTGTATCTTCTGTAGTCCTGTATCTAGTTTTTAAAGTTATCTGTTGTGTTCATGAACCATGTATTATGCTTTTGTTATATGTACCATGTTTTATGCTTTCGGTTACAGAAAAAAGAAGGCGATTCATAAGACTACAACCACAGATGACAAAAGGCTTCAAAGTACCTTGAAAAGATTAGGGGTGAATGCTATCCCTGCTATCGAGGAAGTCAACATTTTTAAGGATGATATAGTCATCCAGTTTTTGAACCCTAAAGGTAATACTTGATGTTCAAGAATGTCCTATATCATTTCAATTATGGGCCTCAAGGCATTTTTCTTGAGCTATTCCTTGATATACCACTCAAGGCATAAGCCTTCTGTGGTTTTTAAAATATTGGTAATATCCCACCATGAAGAGGGCTTTAAAACATTTATCAACCATTGCCAACTTTATATGCTTTCTCATTCTAATACACTTTTCTCCTATTTCAGTTCAAGCCTCGATTGCTGCCAACACTTGGGTTGTTAGTGGCTCTCCTCAGACAAAAAGTATTCCTTACTGCTCTCTTTATTTAGAACAATGCCATTTTGTCTTTTTTGAATCTCAGTATGTGCAAATATGTCATGAAATGCTTCACAAGAATGGTGATCATTCTTGGATTAATCTGTCAAGCTTAGTATTTTAGGTTGTTTAATTTTGTTACTGTACCTTGAAAATTATGTTTGTTTGTCATGTCTGGTTAATGTGATATATATATATATATTGGAAAGATCAGGCACCATTCGTTTTAAAAAGGCTTTGTACAAAAGATTCACTGGGCAAACGCACCTATAGAGTGAGTTGTTGTATTAGATGACCTATACAAAAGGAAGCAACTTAACATGTTCTTGAAAAAAAATATCAATCTATTAAATTAGGCCCTGGTTAATTTATCAAGACAAGGTCCAGGTTATGTGCAAACTTCTCCCTCATGGAGAACCGCAATCATCCAAAAAATATCAATCTCTTAAAATTGTTCCTCATCAATTCATCTTCTTGAGGGAGTATCTGTGGAACATTGCATTGCAGTCATCTAAATGGACTAAGTTATACCAGTGAGAATGGCCTTCCATGGAGGCCTGCCTTTCTTCAAGAAACCAACTTTCCAATGGAAGAGAGCCTCCGATATTGTGTGCTGAAAACACCGGCACAACTTGATAGCACTTGGAAAATGCCACCAGGATCTATTACTGTCCCACCAATGTAGAAGCAGATGGTCACCTGATTCAAGCTCACAATTACAGAACTCACTGCCTTTGTGTTGATTTCCATGCCCCTCTTTTTTAGCTTATCCTTGGTGAGTCATTTGACTAATGCTGCAGTCCACACCAAGGAGAGTTTTTATGGTACATTTCAGTGATTTAAAAGGTGCGCCTAGGTGCTCAAGCAAGGCGCATTTTAGGGTAGGCGCCTCGCCCAGGTCCTAGGCGCATCCCATTCAAAAGGCACACTCCTGGTGCGTCTTAGCCCCAGGCGTGCGCCTTTTTAAAATTTGCCACTTTTTCCTCATTTTTGAGTCTGGCCGCTGGGCTGGGGGCTCCACCCCCGGACCCCGTGCCACACCCCTCGAGGCCAGCCCAAACAAGTCCATGTTACGGTCTTGATATCTTAGAGTTCACACAAAAATAATAATTTTATAGTTTAAATTGCTTTTAAGAAGATATTTTATTAAGATGAATGAATGAACAACATTACCAAATAGGGGGTTCTTGAAGTATCGGTGAGCTAGCGAAACTTGTTTGGGCTTGCCTCGAGGGGCGTGGCACAAAGGCAGCTCGTAGAATTAGGAATTTAATATATCACATTAGCTACTTGATGCAATTGAGAAAAAAAGAGATTGTGGGTTTTATATGCTTGAAAATGCTTTATATGTTTGATTTCATTTTTAAATTCTCATTTGAATATGCTTTACATATTATATTTATGCATTTAATTTTAGATAATAGGTTTTTTAAAACTTAAGTTAATATTTTTACTAATATTATGTTTTATAATTTTTTGAATTTTTTTTGCATTCTTTTCGAATTTTTGCATTCCTTTTTTAAATTGTGCGCCTTGCCTCAAAAAGGCGTGCGCCTTTTTTGCGCCTTGCGCTTTTAAAACACTGGTACATTTGCTTTCCATTCAATTCTATTTGGGAAATGAGGGTGTTTAGGTTCTATAATCTGCCTCCTGATCGTGAAACATCCACTGTGCTCCCATATCTAGATGCTGTCTGTTGTCATCATAATGTTGCAGGTTGCTGACCTTCTCCAGCTTCCAGCCTTGAAGGTTTCTGCGAAATTTGGGTACCCAGAGTGCTCTATGAGCAGACCTTTGTAGCACTGATCAATTGATGCCTCCTAATTGGCAGCCGCTGCAAACACATTTTGAAAACAGAGCTGCAACAGGCTGATCCCATTATCAAACATCATTCCAGAATTTTAACTCTGGAATCCCTCCCCACTTTGAATTTCACCTCAGCAGTAGAATCATTAATAACTTTTTCAATACTCTTCCAAGATGAGCAACCAATGTTGTTTGTCTGAATTTGGACACCATCCTCCCCGACTAGATCTGAACTTGGACTTTTTTTATTCCCTTTCCAAGGTCAGCTTTTAGGTAAGCTTAACTTGATTCCCTTTCCAACTGGAGCCTGATTCACTGCTTGGAATGTCCTAGTTCCCAACCGACAGCAGATTTTGGAAAGCACACCTAACTTTAATAAGCTAGGGAACACTTGGGTCCTCTTTTCAAGCTGAGCTTTTTACCCACCTTTGGCCAGTATTGGGAAGAGGAAATTGGATGGTTAGCTAAGGTGCTTGTGATTAAAGTGAGGTTACCTCCTTTATACAGGTAAGAGAAAGGTATTTGCTAGAGTGCTTGTTAGCTTAACCCCTTTAGACAGGTAAAAAAATGTCTACCCAGATACCTGTTTTATATCCGCCTGTTCTAACACTGGATCCTAAATTGAGCAAGATATGATCTGCTTTCCCAATGGTATGCATAAATATTTAATGGGGATTTTGTCTTTTTCTATTATTCACTTAATTCCAAAATATGATCTGCTTGTACAATAAAATGGCTGTAATACTTCTTTCTGTTGGCTACGACTTCTTAAGTTTATTATTTCTCCTTCTGTCAGTGTGGGGAGAGACCATCATCCTTACTTTCGGGCAAGCCATTATTTGTTCTCTGTTTATTTTATATAGTTACAGGAGTTATAATTTCATCTTTTCTTTTACAGAATTGCAAGATATTCTCCCAGGGATCATCAACCAATTGGGTATGTGCCTTTTTTATCTTTGTATTCCAAATTCATGTGTTATTTGTCCAATGTTCTTTATGCCATGACTGTATTGAAAGGTTCTATTATTTGATTGATAACATTCGATTACAATCTTTCATAGTTCTACTCTTTGACATCCAGATACTGAACACCACCATTCCAGTGTGTGACAGGATAGATACCTGTATGACATTGGCACTGCCTGGAACCTTCTATCGTATAAAGCATTAACTCTTTTAGAGTATTACTGAGCTTTTTTAAATATGTACGTTTTTGTGTTCTAACAAATTATTGTAAAAAGGATCGTGCATTTTAGAAGTTTGATTAATTTGCACAAGTTATAAGTATCGAGAAATGACACCATTGACCGGTTTTGTGCATGGAATGTGAAAGACAACAATTCAAATAGAAAATGTATTTTTATTGATATAAAATAAAAGCAAATGAGATCATTTTTTTTCTTTCTTCTCTTGAGTATAATTCATCTGATTCTGTTGTCAATGCAGTCGGGATCCTTGGTGTGTTTCCTACTCAATTATTTGGATGTAAAATCTAAAATGTGGTTCCTCTTGTACTAGGGCTTCAAGCTTGATCTAAAATGAGAACCATGTTCTTGCATTGTTGGTTGTAGTATGCAAAATCTTGTAAACTTATATGTATAAAAGATTTGAGGCTTCAATATAAACTAACCTCCCATATATCGCTTAAGCATATAGTTTGTGGAGCCACTCTTTCTTATATCTTTTAACTTACTGCAAAGAAAGAGAAGGTTTTGGACAATTGGATCAGTGTTTGAATGTCCCATTTTTGATAGGTGTCCTTTTTTGTTCCCTTTTCAGTAACACTTTGTACTTTAAATTTGATATCCTTTCCATTGAACTCTTACCTTTAAAGGACCTAGCTACAGTCTCCAGTTCCTTCAGTTGTCTGATTACCAATTTAGAATCACCTTCAACCAGCAATCTCCCAAGTCCCATCACTCTGTTCTCCAGTGACCTGTACTCCCTGTAAAACTGCTTGGACCACTGCACTCACAGCATCCTCACTCCAATAGGACCAGAGAATAAGGCCATTATCTGATTCTCTGCATTTCTGAAGATTTCTCCTATACCAGAAGGTCCAGGATTACTTAGGCTGTTACCATTAAACTTTAGCTTGATAAAAACTTCTTCACAGGGTTTCCAATCCACAACAGGCTTGTTCTTAATAGTAGAACTTTTTGCAATCAATTTCTATTCCACCAAATGTCTGCATAAGAGAATTATGAGAAAAGGTCCAATGCTTTATCCTAATTAATAGCCATGTTAAGTAAACAATCCCATGCAGTAGACTCGTCCTTCTCTTTTATCATTAAAAAATTTAGAGTTGAAACCAAAAAAACCAAAAAGCTTTTCCCAAAGTCCTATAACCAAAGGGTAGAAGATTAGTAGGTGATAACAACTTTCTCCTTTAGCTTTGCAAAGGACAGTTTGGGGAAATATTAATACCAGGTCTTCTATTTTGCAGATTGTCCAAAGTGTTTAATTTCCTAAGAGGAAAAAGAAGCACAAGAAAACAGTCATAGAGGGTTAGGAGTCTAGATTCAAGCATCAAGTTTAGAAGGATCCAAATAAACAGAATCAAGAATTTTGTGGTTTAATGCTGCCTTGCCAACCTCAAAGTTTCTCAAGTCTCTTCTAAAACCCAAATTCAAACTAAAATCAAAAGACTGTGAGAAAACTACAAACCTCTAAATGAGTTCATTTTTGATGAGAGAAAAGGAGTACGATGAAGTGAAAAGGTCCTTGAGGGTGGAGTTACCAATTCACATGATCCTCCCAAAACAAAACCCTATCTCAAATACACATGCCATGCCTGATGAGGCTTAGGAACTGGGAAGAATGGCATTTATAGCAATCCACAGAGTTTTCAAAGTGGCCTGCTGAGAAATACCAGCATCCTAACCATTACTTTGTGTGCCCTTGAATACTTCTTACAACATTATGGCATAGTCTCTCCCTTCCTAGAGGCCATCTCCACAGCCATTTAGCCAACAAAGCTTCATTTTTATTCCATACGTTACTTATTCTCTAACTTGCATGTTCCTTGCTTGTACACACTGGTTCCTATTTAACTAGATGATCCTTTATACCTTCATCGGGCTCCCATAAGAAGTCCCTCATAATCTTCTCTACTTTGAACACTTCCCTTTGTGGCATCTTAAAAAGGAAGTACACTGGCATGTTCGCTAATGTAGACTTTAACAAAGTAATTCAACCTCCAGAAGAAACATAGTTTTTCTTCCAAATTGATAATTTCTTTCCACAAATTTCTTCAATTGGACACCAAAATCTTCCTTCCTATGGGTTGGCTCCTAAGAGCATACCTACTTTGAACACCTCCCTTTGTGGCATCTTAAAAAGGAAGTACACTGGCATGTTCGCTAATGTAGACTTTATCAAAGTAATTCAACCTCCAGAAGAAACATAGTTTTTCTTCCAAATTGATAATTTCTTTTCACAAATTTCTTCAATTGGACACCAAAATCTTCCTTCCTATGGGTTGGCTCCTAAGAGCATACCTAGGTGTTACAATGGTGAACTAGTGGTAGAATCACTTAAGAGTCTAAGACCCCTGCTACTTCAGCCAACTCTTCCTCATCCATATTCAATTCCACCACACAACTCTTTTCAAAATTAATCTTAAAGTTTGGAGTGGTCCAATTCCCCCTAATGTTAAGGTTTTCCGTTGGGAAGTGTCTATTTTGGCCATCAATACCTATGAAAGACTCCAATGTAATCAAAAGAATTGGCTCTTTTCACTCAGTGATTTAAAAAGGCGTGCCTAGGCGCACAGGCAGGGCGCATTTTAGGGTAGGTGCCTTGACCAGGTCCTAGGCGCAACCCATTCAAAAGGCACACCTTAGCCCAAGCGTGCACCGTTTGAAAATTTGACGCTTTTTCCTTTTTTTTTTTGAGTCTAGCGACTGGGCCAGGGGCTTCTTTTTTTGACTTGTTTGGGCTTGCCTCGAAGGGCGTGGCATAAAGGCGGTTCGTAGAATTAGGAATGTAATATGTCACGTTAGCTACTTGATGTAATTGAGAAAAAAAGAGATTGTGGGTTTTATATGCTTGAAAATGTTTTATACTTTTGATTTCATTTTTAAATTCTCATTTGAATATGCTTTACATATTATGTTTATGTATTTTAATTTTAGATAATATGTTTTTTAAAACATTTATTTTAAAATTTAAGTTTATATTTTAATTAATATTATGTTTTATATTTTTTTTTGCATTTTCTATGAATTTTGTTGGCTTTTTTTTTAAATTGTTCTACTTGCCTCAAAAAGGTATGCGCCTTGCCTTGTGCCTCAGGTGCAAAATGGCCCTTGTGCCTTTTTTGCGCCTTTCGCTTTTAAAACACTGATTTGACCTCATGTTTGTATCCTTTGCTTGAAGAGTGGGGAGAATACCAACAACCTTTCACTTCACTGTTCCTTTGCTTCCTTTGTTTGTCAGTGTTTGTTTTTCTTGGAAGGCCCTGGCTGAGTTGGATGACCTTTTCAACCCATGCTAGTTGAGATTTACTATGAGGCAAAAAATTTTATGGCAGTGGTTAAGAGGGGTCGTTCTTTGGGGTTGGTGGTGTGAGAGGAATGCAGGAATATTGGAGAAAAATATAGGAGACTGGAGGATGGTATGCGAACTTCTGTTGATTAGGGTGTCTCATTGGGTTTCAGTTTGTGATGAATTCATAGGTGTTTCAATGAACGACCACCAAGACTGGCTGAGTGGTTTCCCCCAACAGTTGGAAGGCTGAAATTGAACTTTGATGGGTGCTGTCTGGGAGAGTTAGGAGTTAGGGCTGTTGTGAGAGATGAAAGTGGTAGTATTCTTCTTAGTTTATCAGGTCCAGTTGGATATGGGATCTGTCTCGGGGGGCTGAAAAGTATTCTTCTTAGTTTCTTAGGTCCAGTTGGACATGGGATCTATCTCGGGGGGCTGAAATGTTCGTAGCAATTCAAGGGTTGGTATTGATAAAGATAAAGGGGTGGAAAGAAGTGGACATTGAAGGATTGCTAAACAGTTATTTCTTGGGTAAAGAACAGAGAAGAAATCCCTTGGAGGATGAGGCCTTTGGTAAGACAGGCACTGTCCCTGGGGGGTCCCTTGAATACCTCATTCACTTGGATTCCTGGAAGTTTCAAGTCTTTGGCTAACATGTTGTCTAGAGTGGAGGTGTCCAAGGACCATCTTGAGTGGGGTTGTCCAGGACTGGGATGTAATTTGTAACTTATTAGCAATAGCATGAAAGAATCTAGTGTTACCATCCCCTTCTTAATCCACTCATCTCTATATTTTTGCTTGCAACTTATTCCCTCCCTTAGTAATGTTTCCTCCTACTCCTTCAACTTGCATCTTAGATCTCTCTCTCCACCTTCGATGGAGCTCTCCCCCTCCTTCCTATCTAAATCCTCAATCTGTGAAATTAAGCTGGCTTTCTTTTCCTCGAATCTCCCAAAAGTGACTATTCCATTCTTTAATTTCCTCCTTCAAGTATTGAAATTTCCTCAAGAATCTTTGCCTTTCCCACTTGGGCAACTACCTCTGTTGATTCCCCAAATCTTTCACATTATCCTTGAAGTCTGGGTGGGTCAGCCACATGTTCTCAAACCTAAAAGGTGTAGGCCCCCCAAGGTACTCCACTGGAAGATGCAGATGAGCCAATGGTCTGAGGTAACTTTGGGTAATGTCCTTCCCAAAAAGACCTCTCCAATGATCTTCCCAATCTGGGGAAACCATAAACCTGTCCAGTTAAGAACAAATAGGATTTGCTTGGAGATAAGACATAGTGAACCTAGGTCGTCCTAGAGGAAAATCTCTCAAGAGGAAGGAATTAATGAAGTCAATAAATTTCCTCATACTGGTTTTCTCCCATATTTGATTCAGAAATGGTTGCCAACCAGGCCTCTTCCTTTGTAGGGTCTCGCATTATTAATCTTCATGTGGTATGCTTCCCAACAGAAATCCCTCTCTTTGGGAGGGACCAATCCGTTCCAGATTTCTTTATTAGGGAAAGTGAGGGACTTGTGTTTATTTTTCCATTCACATTTTAAACCATTTATTCCAAGGGTGTAGGTTTGAAATCATATATCTGAATCCTAGTTTTTATTTTTTTGCGAAAAAAATCACTTTTTGTAAGAGTCAAATACAAATATGTTGAGTTCTATCAAGATATGTTCTTTACTTTGTTTCCTTGTTTCTTTTAATTTTTTTCAAGAGACTTCTGTTTGGAGTCTTTGCTAGAAAATAATTTATTTAGGTTACTTAGGCTTTTAGCAACTGTATTGAGTTTATTTTTCATTATATATATGCTAAAGAACCATTATATGTGAATTAAATGAATTTTCAAGTTGAACTTAAATTATCATCCATGGCTTCTTTGTACAAGTTGCAAACTCTGTTGTTTGAAGTATATACATGGTGGATATGGATTAAAAACAGTGTAAATCATTTCTCTATATGCATTTAATGACTAACTGCAGAATATGCATGTTTAAATTTCCTAATGCCAACATTTTTTTGGAGAACTTTAGATTCAAATCATGGTTTGGTTTCCTAGTTTATTAACTGTGCTGTTTATATTGGTGTTAGATATTTACATTCTGGGGAAAGGTTTAATGTCTTCACCTTGTGCTCGTTTGAATTTGCCCTTTTGATGGTTTCTCGTATAATTTACAGGGCCAGATAACTTGGACAATCTGAGGCGGCTTGCGGAGCAGTTTCAAAAGCAGGCACCGGGTGCAGTTGCAGCACAGGAAGATGATGACGAGGTCCCTGAACTTGTTGCTGGAGAGACATTTGAAGCTGCTGCTAACGAGGCTCCTTCCTCCTAGCTAGAGATGTCTTCTTGGAAGCAATCTGTTATCTTTTTCTGTTGGTCTTGTTACAAAATTTTGTGGATTTATTTTTAACGATGGACCAGAAATTGATAATGTTCACAAGAGTCATTGCCGTCTATAATGTGCATCAAATTTTATGTGGTGTGGCTGGCAATGCTGGTTGATTTTGTATTGCCCCTTTCCATTAGAGCTCTCGTTTTCTCTTTTCTGTAATCTTCCATTAGTGCTTCTGTATGTGATATTATTTGTATTCCCAAGTGCTCTCTCCATTGATCTATAAACATAAAAAAGTTCACCTACTAGATAGTTAAATCCGGATTCTATTCTCTTAAATGGATCTAGTTTGGACCTATAATCTAAAGTGCAACCAATTGCATTAAAATGAGAAAAGATATTTTATATTTATAAATAAAAATTAGCAAGAAATGATACCGATATTGCACAAATTTTACATGATGAAACCATTCAAGTATTTCTTGTTACGTCGCAGCGATCTTTAATTGCCGCGATCCTGGTGTTTCTTGGCTATTAAATGGTGCTTTGTAACCTTTTTCTGTGTTATACTGTTATTATATAGTCTTACTTTCTTTATCTATCTATCTATATATATATATATATTTCTTGTTACAATGGGGTGGTCATTTGCTCTTCATATGAGAGAATCTGTGCTTCTGGCAAATGATACATGAAATGTGTTATTTGTCAAACTTAAAATTCTTTGGAGTGAAGCACCCAAGTTTAAACTCTCGCATGTTGAACAAGTTTACGAGAGCATCAGTCATCGGCTATCAATCACTCATACACCCAAATGCTCATCAATTTCCATAATTTTCTTCGCATCTCTGTGATCTTGCAACAGATTGGGAATGAAATAAATGCAGCCGTCCCTGAGCACTAAAAAGTAAAAAACCACTAGATTATCAACATGAGTACAAAAAAGACAGATATATAGCTATAGCCTAACAAGCCACGGGTCATGTGAATATGTTCCAAACCAAGGTGTTAATGGATTGGTTTTGGATTGTATTCCAAACCAAAATGAATTTGGATGAATTGGACAGACCAACAAGACAATGAATTGGACCAATCCAGACTTAATGGTGCAAAGAATTTAATTATTTAATGGATTGGATTGGACCTGGTCTGTCCATAATGAATTAATATTGGATTTTTGGGTTGGATTGAGCCAGTACCTGGTCCGTTGCTATAAGATAAGAATATAGGTGTCAATGGACCGGGTTTGAGTTGAAACCAGTCTAAATTAAGATAAATTTTAACAGATTGGATGGTCTAGACATTGAATTGGACCAATCCAAAATGATTCAAAATATTCATTGGATTGGATAGGACCTGATCCATTTGTAATGGATTCACACTGGATTGGATCGGATTGAACCAAATCCAGTCCAATTTACACTCCTACTCCAAGCAATGAATGTTGGTAGAGTAAAACTAGTACAACCATGTTTGACCGGCTTGGGGGGTGGCTTGGGGCTCTGGAGGGGGGAATGATTCACAAAACCCACATCTACCATAATTAGCAATTATTAATATTCTACTCAACTAAGCATTGTCCCGAGAACTGGTAACAAGGCCTCTTTGTTTTTTTTTGAGAGGGGAAAACAAAATATTATTTGGATTGTATTGGACCTGATCCATTTGTAATGGATTCACACTGGAATGGATCGGATTGGACCAAATCCAGTCCAATTGGCGCCCCTACTCCAAAAAATGAATGTTGGTAGAGTAAAACTAGTACAATCATGTTTGACTGGCTCGGGGGTGGCTTGGAGGCTTTGGAGAGGGGAATGACTCACAAAAGCCACCTCTACCATAATTAGCAATTACTAATATCCTACTCAACTAAGCATTGTCCTAAGAACTGGTAATAAGGCCTCTTTGTTTTTCTGCTTTTGAGAGGGGGGAATGGTCCAGACATTGAATTGGACCAGTCCAAAATGGTCATATTCATTGGATTGGATTGGACCTGATCCATTTGTAATGGATTCACACTGGACTGGATCGTATTAGACCAAATCTAGTCCAATTGATGCTCCTACTCCAAACAATCAATGTTGGTAGAGTAAAACTAGTACAACCATGTTTGATTGGCTTGGGGGTGGCTTGGGGGCTCTGTAGAGGGGAATGATTCACAAAACCCATCTCTACCATAATTAGAAATTATTAATATTCTACTCAACTATTTATTGTATTAGACAGTTATGCCCTTTAGCTCCAATTAGATTGATGTATCTTTTGACATTTATTGTAAATGAATAAAACTACATAATTGATTCATGTCATTGTGGTGTGTTTCTGTGTGATACCTTTAAACTGGACACTTAATGAGATTCGTGTTAGTTTAGAATCTTCACAGCCGTTGGATAGATCTGAAGAGATTTATCCTGCCAAGGCTGACACTAATGTGCTGCCAAGTTGGTTGGGGTGGCTTGCCTTAGCTGTTAGGGTGAGACCTGATGTACATGCAGTGTAGGTTTTCTTGAAACCCTAAACCGGATCAAAATTCTAGTATTGCCCTGGACCTTGGAGATAGATGGGAAAAACTGGAATGTTATACCTGACCCCTAGACTCGATTATGATACTGCACTAGGTGTCAGATTGGGATGTCTTTGATGTGTCAATCAGTGAGATCCTTAGAGGGGGTCAAAACCTAGGTATGTTGGGACAGTCCAAGAATTCATCTGAGTGGGTGATCATAGTGACAGGATCAACCCCTTTGTTGGACAAAGTGAATGATCAGGGATGCACTATCTCTGATGGAAACCTAACCTGCTGGTAGTTGATTTCAACCATTGAAATTTTTTTGCAAAATATATTTATATAAAGATATATATATATATTTATGGTTTCAAAATGTTTGCAAAAGGTTTTAATTCTCGGGATCCATGCGAGTAGAGAGTGCAACACTGTACCTTGCAGCCGAGGGAGAGGTCATCTTTTATAGGGCAGTGTTTGATCATTATGGGCTGAGAGGTTAAGTGTAAGACCATTGAGGGTAATACCTGATGGGCTAATCTTGCATCTGCCCATAGTCCTTGGGTTGGCTGGACCCAATGACCATTTAGTGTAAATGTTGGGCTTGTTAAGAACCCATGGTGATGAACTTAGGGGTTCATTGTCTTCCACAGTGAATTCGGCCAGGCCTTGTAACAAAGGTTGGGCTGAACCCATGTGGCTGATGTGTAGATCAATGTTTAGGTCCCACGCCATACAATGATAACCAACTGGGTAGCAGGTTAAGAGGTTAAGTGAGCACATAGACTTAATGGGCTTAAAGCCCATTCAAACTGGCTTAATAAGATTAATTAAATAACGGGCGGTTCTGGGATTTGGATTAGCTAATAGAATAAGGGATTATCCCTATCCACTCAAAGAGTCCAGATCCAAATAAAGATTTGGATCAGGAAACTCCTAATTAGATTATGAAGGTTGATCTTTATTGGTAGATAAGATAAGGGATTATCCTTATCTCTTAAAGAGAGTCCAGATCCAAATATAAGATTTAGATTAGGAAACCTCTAATGGGATTAGGAAAACCTCTCTTTAAGGCTATAAATAGGAGAGCAAGGCGGACCTCCCTAAATATCTGATAGTTTGCTGAATTGAGAGAGAAGACAATATACAGTTTGATTGCTCTTGTTCTTTCCTGCTCTTGCCGCCTTACACAGTTTGATCTCCACCAGTAGGAGTGATCAAGAACGGTTCTTGATATTGCCTTTTGCTAGAAGAGGCAATTTGAAGTCATGCTCACCAGCCCTCCATCATATTCTTGTTGAAGAATTCGATTCTTGCTAAAGAACCGTCCTGCTGATTCTGCTTCACCTCACACTGTGTCATCTTCGGTGGAAGCAGTCTTTGGTTTTCTCCTTGGGCGTGAACACCTTCGTTGGGAGTTACTGTTACTCCATATTAGGTATATCCCTCTCCTATCCTTTTGGTTTTTGATCTGGTCTATTTTGTTTCAAGATTGATCATTGAAAATGCAATTTTCTAAAATAAGGAATGTGATTCCCACATGGGAGAGAAATTTTTGAAATTTCACCCAACCTTCCTGCAGGGTTTGGCCATCCAGATAATGGATCTCTCATCCCTTCATATTGTTCCAAGAACCGGTAGTAAGGCCTCTTTGTTTTCTAGATTTTGAGAGAGGGAAAGTCGGTCACTGGGATTTTGATTCCTATTGACTGAGATACCTACATTCTTTTTTTTAGATTTTATGTGGGGTCTATGGAAAACTCATTTTTCCAAGATATCACTTACCCGGGTAAGTGATACTGTCTCGTAGGAAGATAAGTAACTGTCTCACTTAGGATCAGATGATCCAATCCATTTGCACCCCTAGTTCTCACTTGGGGGGAAATTGCCAACACTTGGATAGAACAAAATTGCCTCTTTTAATACTGGCTTTTGTGGTAGTTTGTAGATCTAGCTTTTTGAGTAGCATTGCTAGTTCAACTTAAAGCAAACACACAATGGTTCTAGTTAGGGATGCAAATGAGTCGAATCGAATTTGAACCAAGGTATATTCGAATATGATTCGATAGTAGAATTCGAGAACTGATCTCATAAATGGTGATTCAAATCCGAACATGATCCAATCCGATTTGAATTATGAAAATTTTAATAAATTTTTAAAAGAAAAAACACAAAAGTTTATATAAAGAAAACAAAAAATACAAGTATTTTTTTAACTATTTTCATCACACACACACACATACACACACACACACATATACATATATATATATATATATATATATATATATATATATATATATATATATATATATATATATATATATGTCTTTTTATAAAAATATGAAAGTGCAATATAAACATATTTATAAATAAATATATTAATATACATACATACATACATATATATGTCGGATCAGATAAAGTAATTTGAATCCAAATGGGATCCAATCCGAAAATCCAAAAGAGGATTATCCAAATCAGACAAAAATAGGATCGAGTCGGATCATGGTAATGTCCATTTGCACCATAGTTCTAGTAAAAAACTATTTGGTTGGAAAGTTATGCTGGTTAGGTGCTTTAACTTTGTTTTGAGTGAAACTGTATTGTGAACCAATCGTTTCAAGTTGAAGTGTTGAAAGTAACTTATTTTATTCTATGTGATATCTATACAAACATGCAAAATTTGGTATACTAATCTAATGGATACAATTTTTTCACTAATCATACTTTAAAACAAGAAAATTTACGTAGAAAATAAATAAAATAAAAAGAAATAGAGAGGATATGAAAAATGAATAATGACTTGAGGCCTAATAGGTCCAAAATAACTAAATATGATAACTAGTAAAAAAATCTATGTAATTTGTATACTATATATATATATATATATATATATATATATATATTGCTCCGTACATCTAGATTTGATTGGATTCAACGGAAAGACATAGTACTGTCAACTAGTATCATAAAAGAGGTGACCAATTCAAGGGCATTTTACTTTAATTGGTCAAAGTTCTTTGAGTACTATGTCTTTCTGGTATCATAGCAAGTGCATTTTAATAAATTTATTCAAGATAAGGTTTTTGTTCATTTTGGATTGATTGGTGGAGTCAGATCGACTCAATTGACCCCGGATAAGGCGGATCTAGAGGGGCTTAAATCAACTAATTTAGAAATTTGAAATAGTATCATTGTGTGATGAAGGGGTAAACAAGGGTATTTTGGGCTGAAATTTTATAAGTGTGTATTTTAAGAGGTTTTGGCTCTGATGGTAATGTTTGTTGGTTCAAAGAGGTCAAGATTATGGAAATTTGGGTCAACAAAAGGGTTTGAAATGAAATCTTAGTCTAATCAATGGGTAAACAAGGGAGTTTTAAATTAAAAATCTATGGGTTGGTATTTAGGTATTTCTGGAGTTCAATGGTGTGGTTTGATTAGTTCAGAGGTGTTCGGATCAAAGGGATCTGGGTTGCAGTTGTTTAGGCTGACGAAGGGCCCAAAATGGAACCTTAGTTTGATAGTGGGGTAAGTGAGGGAATTTTAAGTTGAAATTTCATGGTTAGGTATTTTAGGAGGTCATAGGTTTGATGGTAGTGTTTGATCTAATGGTTGAGGTGTAAATGAGGGTTAATTAGGGCCATCATATTGGTATCGGGCAAATTTAATGGTGGATCTAAGGGCTCTTGGTTTAAAATTCAGGCTATTTAGATTTCTTGGATTTTTGGAAAGATCAGAAAGGTCTAATTGGGTGTTCAGGGTAAATTAGGGGTTTGGGCAGCGGATCGAGTAAAAATCGGATGCTAATAGTTTACTTAGGTTCTAGCTTTTCTTGTGATGCACCATGCTAGTCTTTTGATTCAATGATGGGGACCTGATTAACCTGATTTGGTCTTGACCAACTTGATTCTTACCATGCTAATCTTCTACATGAAATTCAAAGGTGGGCTGCAATAATTCCATGGTTGAACTTTGCACCTGGTCTAGACTTTTACGAGGATTTTCTTGCCCCTAATTTATGGAAATTACTTGACTTAAAAAAATAAAACCTTTTTCTAAGTGTAGTTGGTTGGTTTGCACATTATGCTCTTCTTTTTAAACTAGTTCATTGATGTGTATATGCTTTATGAGCTTGATGAAGTTAGTTGGATCAAAGGGTTGTTCTTTTTTAGTTTTCTACTACATGCCTGCATTATAATGATAATGTGCATTGCCATATTGGGGGTTTCCTTTTCTGGCCTTTGAATTAGCTTATGAGCTAGGTTGTTATCAAGCGCCTTATCTTCCTTACCTATCGATACCACTTCCACAGACTGGATGAGCCTGATGTACTTGGTGTAATCAAATGGTTGGTTCATTTGTTGCATGGTGTTGATTTGATGACTTTATATGGCTTGTTGGTCTCTTGACCGGCCTTGAGAGATGATTTGATGTTGGTCTTTTAGAGATCGAATCAAATTATTCTCACAGATTGTTTGTTGATGTTGATCAATTGCAATTGATGCATCATAGATCACTACTTGAGTTTAAATCTCATTCCCCAGTTGGTAACCTACATAAACTAAGGATTGAAATGTATGGTGATAAGATAATGCCAATTTGCTTGCATATTCCTTATTTGAACTCTTTAAGACCAAGAAATTTGGTCTCTCCAATAGGCCACTTAAGGACTTAAGCTACTTGATTCCTCTACCTAGATATGAGGTCAGTGAATGATTCTCTTGTTCCTTTCTTAACCAATTCTAGTTTACACGTTGATAACAAGATGTCTGTGTTATACAAGTAGTAATTCACAAAGGCATTAACTAGACTTGGCCAATTCTTCATTAAGTTAGGGTTGGTGTTCATTAACCAAGTCGCGGTAGGTCCAATTAGGCTCTTTAAGAGTGATTACGCTTAAAGCTCATCAATTAAGCCCATGGACCTTAAGATTTGTTGATACACTCTAATGTGGGCCCTTGGGAACCTAGCTCCATTGTATTTGTCCATGTCAGACCATTCAAAGCTTGGATGTAACCTTTGTCCTATAGTTAAGTCATAGTTTGCTAAGTCAAAATTGTTGCCTTACAACTTGCTAAGGCTTTGTTCTAGGGGGGTTAACCACTAGTCCAGCCCTAGGTCAATTGGGGTCACGGGCAAGAGTGTTACCCCTTGTATGAAATTTTAGGCCAGTGGTTCTGTTTGGAGTAGAGGACTATGGTGTTTGATTATAAACTAGTAGGGTTATTGTTTCCCCTTGCATAGGGACCTAGACTTGGTTGAACTATTCCTGGTTTGATTGAATTGGCATTGGTGAGGGTTAGGTCAAATAAGGATACCTTTGGATGGGTTGCATTAGAACTGTGGCCCATGATGATTGAGCCTACCTTAGAATGCCTTGAATGGGATGAACTAGCATCAGTGAGGCCCATGAAAGTTGATTTTGACAGTATTGCTCTTGGATGGGCTAAGTTGGCATGATTAAGTTCTATGAAATTTGGGTTTGAATCTATTGCCCTTGATTTGGCCGAACTGAAATAACTAAGGCCTACAATGGTTGAGCATGATTGCAATGCCCTTAGTTGGATTGGACTAGCATAGATGACGCCCAGGATGGTTAGGCTTGGGTGTTTTGCCCCTGGTTAGGTTGAACTAGCAAGGATGGTTCCCATGAAGGTTGTGCTTGAGTGTTTTGCCTGTGGTTGGGCTGATTTGACAAGGGTGGACCCATGATGGTTGGGCTTAAGTTGGATTGGGCTAGCATAGATGAGGCCTAGGATGGTTGGGCTTGAGTGTTTTGCTACTGTGGTTGGGTTAAACTAGCAAGGATGGTGCCCATGAAGGTTGTGCTTGAGTGTTTTGCCCGGGGCTAGGCTGATCTGACAAGGGTGGAGCCCATGATGGTTGGGCTTAAGTGCTTTGCCCCTAGTTGGTTTGAATTAGCAAGGATGGGGCCCATGAAAGTTGGGATTGAGTGTTTCGCCGATGGTTGGGCTGAACTAGAAAGGATGGGGCCCATGAAGGTCGGGCTTAAGTGTTTTTCCCTTATTGGGTTGGGCTTGGTTCTTGGATAGGTGTTTGCTTACCTAGTTTTGGAAATGCTCTTTTTTAGTTTGGGATTGCTCTACTTGAGTTTGAAGTTGATCCATTCGTTGGCTCTGGGATTGGATTGTTCAAATTGGACCACTTTCTGACTTAATTGTTTTATTACTCTAAACAGTTAGGTAAGGCCCGTACTTGGGTTGGGTTGTAGTCATGGATTTTGGTTGTGTAGCTTTTATTTAAAAGTGAATGAAGAATTGTACTTGCGTGGGCCTACAACTATTCCTATCTACTTTCTTAAGCGAAGACAAAACAATAATAAAAATGCAAACAAAAGGACAAATGCAAGACATGAATACAAAATAAGCAAAAGACAAGTGCAAATAAATAGCAATGCATTGAAATGCCTAGTTAGGACTCCTAAGGGTAATTGCTTGGGCTCTACATGCAAGGGCTTGGTTTATGATTCACGATTCAAAAAACCACACCTGACTTGAACCACACATAAGGGTGTATAAATCATTTGCACAAAAAGCATGATGAGATGCACAAAAATCATTGTGTTAAAAAATCATGATTTCCAAATTGTGAATTACAGTTTGTGATTCAAAAAACCACACCTGACTTGAACCACACATAAGGATGCGTCTGAACAATTTGAGAGGCCGAATTATGATCACTAACGTTTTAAGTTAAATCTAATAGTCATAATTTGATCAGGTGTGATCAAAAGACATGATTCAAAAGTTAACATTCATTAATTATTAACTAATTGTGAATAATCACAAAATTTGAATTTATGACTGTATAAAGAGCCTCTTCAAATGGACATGCTTCTTTTCATGATGACTCTCTAGAATGTATGAAAGGGTGTAATGCAATTCGTTTTTACACACAAAATTTCACATAAATTCACAACACAAATACTCTTAATTCTCTCAGTTCGAGTTTTTGCCTCTCATATAAAGTTTCTTTAGAGATTTTTCAACTTTGTGTAGGTGGGGTGGTAAGGCCTCCACGAAGAATAGAGGATGACCAAGGATGCATGAAGAGAGTAAAAAGTGTTCTAGTGAAAGGGGTGCAAGGACATTTAGTGAGGGAGGAAGGCATGCAATAACTCTCTCTCGATGCTCTTGGGATAGGTCTCGTGTGGGGGTCTTTAGGCCCCTCTTTTTATAAATGAATAGTTGAAGCTATAAAGGGAGACAAGGAAATAACAAAAAGAAGCTTCTCCAATGTTGAAAAAGTGGTTATGATTCATCGAGTACCTAACAGGTAAGCCCCTTCAAGGTTTCACTACATTTCCAATGAGAATCACTAGGCACAAGTCAAGGAGGCGAATGGAGAGGTTGGGGGAGAGGGTTTTTGGCCTTCGGTTCCGGTGATAATGGGGGAAGCAAATACTTTGATTTGATTAAAGCGCAAGAGTTACTTTATTTTTATGGTCTCCCAAAAAAGACCTGATGACTTTCTAGCGTCACGAGTCTAATACCGGCAGATGTAGAGACTGGACTGCATATGTACTTCGGGTGCTCATAAAAAACTGAAAAACCAAAAAACAGAAAAATTGATCCAAATCAAAAAAATGCAGTTGATCAAACTGACCGATATATGTATATTTTATATCTTTTTAATATATCTCACATATTATCTATATATTATATATAAATATTATATATATATATATATATGTATTTATGACATTTATAATACATTATATGTCCTTTATTATTTATAATATTATATTATATATATTTATTTATCATATATGTTATAAATATAAAAAAACTGAAAAATCGAAGATTCAAACCGATCAAAAACTGAAACTGATCAACCAATAGTATCAGTTCAGTTTTGGTTTGGGGATATGGAAAAACCAATAGGACCGATTCAATTTAAAAAAAAAAACCCTATGGTTCAATATTAGAGAATTCAATGTATTGTTGTCTCCTACATTTGTAGGGTTACTACAACTTATTGATTGTTTCATGTACCTATCTGGGTGTAATGGGGTAGAGTATGTTGAGCCTTCACACCCATTCATTTATTGGGGCTTTTGGGGAGTTTCATATTTCTGTGGAGGATGTAGCCACATTGTTGTTTCTTCCAATCAAAGGGGCTATCTCACCTTTTTCCCTGCAACACAATGAATGCAGTCCTGTAGAACTCCGGGAGGCGTTTGATGAAGTGAACGACAAGTTGCTGATGGATGGGTATATCTAACACTGGTTTGACCTTAAGGGCAATACTGATGTGGCAATAAGGTATGGGGAGAGTCTATATCACTGGTCCGCCACACGAGAGGCGTGCCAAGGAGTCATCTCACGTTGGGTGGGTAAGGACAACATCTAATGCCTTTTTGAATGTGATATTGATCACTGTAACTTCAATCTTGTATGCATGTGCAGGAAATAGTCTTGGAGTATGTGATGGATGGTGGTGGTGAAAATGCTGCAGTAGCCCTAATCAGGGAGTCTGTGCAAGTTCAGGGTTATTTTGTGGGCCCTCATTTGCTCGATGGGTAGATTGGTCTCGAAGAGGTATGTGAATATGATTTATTATCTGATTGTGTATTTCTTATTTGTAGTGGTTAAACCTTGTCATTTTACAGGTTGTGCCACTTCATTGCACATAATATATGGTGCCACCTGCCATTATATGTCCTATCTGATGGCAGACCTATGAAAGGTGTGCAAAACTAAGAGGGTAGAGCTCCAAAATTTTCAATCTGAGGCGTCACCAGTGCTAAGGGCTCAATCAAGCCACGACTTCAATAGTAGAATGTTACCATGGGGAAAAAGAAGCGCGGAAAGCAGTAGATAGGGATGGCTATTTCCCCGTAAAATCGGGGCCCTGCCCCGCTCCACCACGAACGGGGTGGGTTTTCCCCACCCCCCTAAATAGGGATGGGCGAAGATAGGAAAAATATTTTTTCTTGGAATCAGGGACGGGGTATAGATGGGTTTTCTATATAATTCTTCGAACTCAAAGGTAAATTAATAAAATATTTTTAGGTTTAATATTGATATTTAAAATATTTTTAAATTTTTCTTAAAATTTAAAAATTTTAAGATCCCATAATTTTATTTTTAAATTATCCCTAGAGTATTATAATTTAATTTCTCAAATACCCCTAAATTTCTATATCCTATGTATAAATTGTTCATAAAATAGATAATTTTTAAATAATTGCTTTAAAATGAAAAAATTCAAAGATTTTCCATCCCCAAACCCTCCCCGCCACTGGGGACTGGGCGAAAGTGTCTTACCCCAAACCTGCCCTGTTGTCATTCCTAATAGTAGAGGTTGTGGGGGCACAAGTTGAAGAAGGGGCTGACTCAGTCAGAGGAAGTTGCCTTGAATGTTGTGGAAGGGATTTGTAAGGTTATTGTGAGGCTGGTCATGGTGGTGTCCTCGGGCATTGTAGATAATGGTGGCGACATGGATGAAGTGTTGTTGCTAGATGTCAAGCAAGGACAAAATTGAGGATCCCAGGAGTGAGGAGGTGTGAGCATTATGAGGTGCCCATGCTTATATGTGTCTAAATTGATTGAGTACAACTACCTTCCTTGAATCAAGTTGCCAGCTGATATGATGAGCGTGACACTGAATTCCCTAGCTAGCCTGATGGATACCTTGGATTCTAATCCCATAGAAGAATTCTCACGGATAGTGTTTGTGCAACAAGTTTTACTTAATTGTTAAAGCCATGAAAGCATGCATCATGGTCCCTGGTGGCCTTTGTGCTTGTGATCGGTGCAATGTATTGTGCACTTGTATGTATTCTAGATAGAACGTTTATGTGTGTAGAATACAATCATTCATAGTTGTACATGCCATGAATCAGACTTGTAGGTGAAATTTCGTGCCTTGTTCAGAAATGGAGAATTGGCATAGTGCTAAAATGTTTTCATAGTGGAGACTTCTTACGATGTTGTTTGAAGTTGGTTATATTATATGTTGCTGCGATGTTAGCGCAACTGGTGCGATGCACCCTGGATTTGCATAGATGCGAGAATGGGAAAGAAACAAGTGCGATTCATCATGCTAAGGGACAAAATATGAAGTAATAAATGCATACACCGTGTGATCAATTACTTGGAATAGGAAATTGCGAGAGATAAGATAAGGTGTTATTCATCATATAAATTCATACAAGTGTGATCTATAGGAGACAAAAGAAATTTTTATTTATCATATAAATTCGTATAAGTGCGATTTTAGGAGTTAGAATTTGAAGAAAGAATTTTTGTATCCATCATATAAATTCATACATCTGTGATTATAACTAAGAGGCAAATTTTGAAGAAAGAATTTTTTTATTAATCATATAAATTCATACAATTTGCATAGTAAACTAAAATATATGAAGATCACTATCGTTCATTGTACAATTTTAACCAGTGCCCATTCATTATCTCGTTTTTCTCATTGGTTTGAGGATCTCATAAGATGTAGTACCTTGAGAACATTATTTTACATCATATATTCTACATATATATAAAACAACAATAAGGATGATAAATATGAAATGTTTTTATTAATGATGGAAAATGAATGTAAAATTTAAATTGTATATTTAAGATATATTTTTTTATCATTAAAGCCTACTAAGTAAATTCACAACATTAATTTTAATAGTATAAAAATAAATATTTTAAAAAGTTATTTGAAAATAAAACCATTTTCTCCCTCCCAGTGGCAAGTAAACAATTCAACCATTTGGGGTTAACAAATAATGGCATAATTAAATAAAAAAAATTTAAATTTAATAAAATATATAATACAAAAATAAAAATAATTAAGCATATCTCTAATATTTTATATTCATTATACTAAACATATATAATTATAAAATGTAAGAAGTATTTTTATTAATGATGAAAGTGGAATGTCAAATTTAAAATCTACCTAAAAATGAAATGATGTTATTGTCAAATAATAAAATTTTTAAAAATAAAAAAAAAAACATTCCTAGAGAAAATTTTGGGTACATATCTAATATATATATATATATATATATTAAAAAAACATTCCTAATGAGTCTCTGTTCCCATATGAATTTGGATGCTAAGATTCAGATTCGTTCTCATGTCCATATCTTATCTTTCATACTCGACCCTTTATAGATTAGAGGATGAGCTAAAACAAGGTTTACTGAAAGGGAAGCATGCCTTTCGGTAATAAAAAGTGAAAATAAATAATCTAATCCTCATACAACCCGTTTTTACGATCGGGCAAAGAATACGACGAAAACGGGTTTTGCGCAACCCGTTTTCGATAGTATGCTGAGTTTATCCAACCTGAACTGTGTTTCGGACGGTTCGCACCAACAGTGAATCATACGTTATATAAAATCAGTAACAGTAATCAATTAACCAAAAATAATATAATTAACAGTCATTAATAAACGTTATTATCAGAAAAATACAAGAGTCAACGTTAGGTCTGTAGTTAACTGTAATTATTTTCAAATTTCAATTAAATAATTACAGTATTTTAATAAATATAGCATTTACTAATTAATAATTACAGTATTTACTAATTGACAGTATTTATTAATTAAAAGTAATTTAATAACTACAATATTTTTCATAATTAAAGTATTTTCCATAATTTTTAATAATTTACATAATTACCAAAAATACAGTATTTAATTAAATTAACAAAATATTCAATGAAATGACATTTTTTTAATTACAGTATTTATTTAAAAACAATGTATTTATATTATTTTTTATAAACAATGTATTTACAAAAACCAAGAAAATTAACAGTAATTATTTTTTAAAAATAGATTTAATGACGTTTAAATAATTACAGTATTTTAATAATACCGTATTTATTAATTTCAAGTATTAATAATTACAGTATTTATTAAAAATAATGTATTTAGTAATTAACAGTAATTTAATAATTACAATGTTTAAAAATTATAGTATTTGTCATAATTTTTAATAATTACAGTATCTAATTAAATTTACAGTATTTTCAATAAAAATAATGTATTTATTAAATAACAGTATTTTCAAAAAATAGCCAAAAACAAAGTAACAAAAATAATCTGTAATTAACAGTAATAATAAAAAAATTAACAGTAACTATTTTTTGTAATTAACATTATTTTTTATAATTAACAGTACTTATTAAAAATTACAGGTTGTATGCAATATTTAAACTAGGGATGGCAATTTCTACCATACTCGGTGGGTACCCATCCCTACCCTCCCGAATGGGTTTTGAGGTTTTACAACCCATACGGGTACGGGTTAGTTTAATTAATAGTATTTTTCTTAATTACAATAGTTTTAATAATTAACAGTATTAATTAATTACACCATTGTTTATAACTTAAGCAACTATTAGATCTATAAATTTGCAAGTTCAAACAACTATTTTCTTTTTAGTTAGGTCTAGCTGAGATATGCACCATGCCCACACATTATCAGGGATAATTAGATTCGAAGTCTAATTGAGTATCAAACTTTTGGAGTCCAATGATGGCTTTAGTAGATACGGTACAAGTTAAATAACTCCTAATAAGCTCAAGTTGGAATTTATATGCATATATGGTAAATATTATTATATAATATTTAAATAACAAAGTTTATATTAATATATATATATATATATAGAAATATTATATTTTTTATACTAGACAAGAATTAAATAAAATTTTTAATTTGTAAAAAATCATAGTTTTATAATTAACACGGGCCTCTTAATCAACAAAAAATATGCCAGCCCAAGCCCAGCCCTTATATAAAGCATGAAGCTCGAGCCCGAGCCCGAAACCCAATCTGTACACAAAATGTCTTATTTTCATTATACTTTTATAAGCTAATACTATATTAATTTAGTAACAATTTAATAAATTAATAAAGTAATTTATATTTCCTAATAGTAAATTGATATTTATTAATAATTTAAGAAGCATATATATATATATAGATATTTATATTTATTATATATAACATAAGTACTTTTTTTTATATGTGTAATAATATCAGGCTAGGCTTATTTGAGAAAGCTCGAGCTTGAGCCCATGAGCTTGAAATCTTGTCCAAGCTTGGAAAATAACAAGTTAAGTCAAGTTGAGTTGTTGGGTTACCAGGCCCATGAATAGGTATAATTGTATATATAAAAAATTATATACATAAAAAATCATATGAAATAAAATTTTAAACATCTTTTTTTATTTTTTTTTAAATGGACCTCTCATAGCTTGGTCCTATCTATGGCCTGACTTGGCCCAAGGCTCAGCACATGGACCAGCTTAGCCCACAGTATGGCATGGGTCCATGTGGGCTCAGGCCGTTGGGCGTGCCGAACTAAACCCCCAAATTATCCTAGGGGAGGAGGAATGACCCAAGACGCCCAATGGGCTAGCACAACACAACCCACACTTTTGTGTGGGTCACATGCAAGTTGTGCCATGTTGGCACAGCATGACCCGATTTACACCTTTACTTGAACTCGCTCAATACTAGGGACGGGGTGGGGAAATTCAAGGATTATCCATCCTTGATGAGGAGTGGGGTGCCTTGCCTTTAAACTTGCTTGACATTGGGGAGTGATTACCTTCCCTTGAACCTGCCTGACATACGGGAACAAGGCGGGAATGGAGTAGTGTCTTGATTATGGAGTAGGGATAGGGATCGAGTACCTTGCCCTGAACCCAATCCATTGTCATTCCTATATAATTGTTAAATATTAATGAAATTAATAAAAATGTTAGCTTTTGTAATTATTTTTATTTATTTAAAGTTAATTGAAATTTCATTTAAAAATAAATAAAAATAATAACAATTATTAAAATTATTACAAATTATTAATAAAACTAAATTTAATAAAAATATTTATACATATTAAATTAACAATAATTATTTTCTATAAATCAACATTAAATGAAAGATACAATTATTAAAACTATAGACATTAACAATAGCTTTGAATACTAATTAAAAAAGAATCTCGCTCTGTACTTATATTTAAGATATATTTTTTCATCATTAAGTTTTACTAATTAAATTCACAACATTACTTTTAATAACATAAAAATAGATATTTTGAAAAATAATTTGAAATCAAAATCATTTTCTTCCCACCCAATGGTGGGTAAGCAAGTCAATCATTTGGAGTCAAAATGTGTTCTAATTAAAATAACTAAAATATATAATGTAAATTAAATAAAAATAGGGCATATCTCTTTTATTGTATATTTATTAAACTAAACAAAAATAAGCATGTATTCTTAACAATGATAAAAATGAAATGTCAAATTTAAAATTTACCAATAAATGAAATAATGTTATAGTCAATTAATAATAGTAATTGTAATTTAAAATTTTCATTAGAAGCATTTAAATTTATGGAGAAGTATGAATAGGCCCATTGCAGATTTTTGAGTCCCACTACAGAGAGCTATAAACATTCAAAATGTCAAATGCCCCCATTCTATGGCATCGGCTGAGTTCAAATCAACCCCGAACAAGACTGCCCCTCACAATGTCCCACAATACATCTCCGCCATGCATTGGGAACATCTCCCAATGATAGAATCGAGAATGATGATATCATCGTTATGGGACATTGTGGGGGGCAATTTTGTGAGTGGCTGATTCGGTCTCCTTACACCTGTCCCAATGTAGTTTGGGCCTAAAAATTCGGCTGAACCTCTCCCTTAAATTTATTTTTAGTCATTATTATTTTTATTAATTTTCAAATTTTATCTTTAAATATAATAATTCTAAAATTTATCACCTGTAACGATAAAAAGTAAAAACGTATATTGAGTTAATGTCATCTCCTGAAACTCTGATACGTAGAGATCACATTAACTGCCTCTTCATCGTCGATCTCTAATAATGAGACAAGGGTTTTTGTTTTTTAAGTTTTGGTCATCATCGAACTTCGTATAATGGCTGAGATCTGATCAACTAGTTAAAACGAGAAAGAAATCAGTTATTTATAGTTCTAAAGCTGCTGGCGATTCTAAAACAAGGCCTGTCCCAGTCCCATGTCATTTTGGAATTCTTGAATTAGCGGTTTCAACCCAACTTCTTGTTTTCTACCTGAAGTTTGCAACTCTTGCGTGTTTTGCTGATTTCTAGGCTCTAGTTTGACACTGTTCCAAGTTCCAACTCTGACTCATTTTCCCCATACTGAAGAAGACTGGTAAGAACCATCCAAACCCAATTCGTGTGCTGATCCCAACCAGTAAGGTGAGTTACCCCCACCCCCACCTCAAGAAAAAGTAAAAAGTTTCTTTTCCTTTTTTTTTTTTTTCTCTCTTTGATTTTGATTAATAAGAACTTTGTTATTTCTTTTCAGTTGACATTAAACGCTTTCAATTTTTATTTTTATTTCTGTAAGAAGGTGGCCATTGTGTTTTTCACATGGTAGTAGGAAGGTATTTGAGATGCTCTAATTTCTAATTTGATGGTCAAGTAGTCCGTCTTTCGGAAATTTTTGCCTGGTACTAGAAGATGATCAAGCTGGGCTTAACATTGACTAAAAATGCTGTCATTTGTTGAATGGGCCATGGTTTGATCTAATTTGAGAATGGTTTATTGTTCATTCTCTCTGATGTATTGTTCATTGTTGAATGAACAATGAGTGGATCTAGTTCTTGTAATGGAAAGGGAGAAGATTGGATATTTATATGTTACTTCAGGAAGATTGCAAGAAATCTTGTATGATCTGCTTATGCTTAAGTTAAATAGAATGCTTAATACCGGTTTTTTTACTTCATTGTGGAGGCCTTTAGGTGTTGCACAGATTCTTTTGTGCTTTGGGGTTGTAGCTACTGCTAGTAAAACAATCACCTTTTCTTTTAAATTAGAATGATACCTTGAAGATCTAAACACTCTAAAGCCTAAAGAAAATGCACATAAATCCAGCAGAATGACAGACCTCTTATATTCCGACAGGTGAATTATGGTTTAGGTGGGAAATTATGGTATCTTCTATTTTTGGCTCCTTATACAAACCTCAAATCAAGGGTGCTGTATAGATCTGCCTTTAATATGACACAGATTTTCAAAGCTTTCAGCATATACACTCTACAGTCTACAGTTATATTTTCCCACAATTGGTTAGGGGACAAGATCACAAGCACAAGGATATAAATTCCAAATTATTTTCCAAGTCTTGCTATATTGGACATAGTTCAACTGTGAGATTTGAGTTTCCTTTGCTAAACCATGTGGAAAAAGTGGTCAAGTAGTCCAATTACTTGTAAAGCTCAACCTACAATTTATCAACATGGTGCTGACATAGTAGTCAAGAACTGCGCTTGACATCTTAAATCAAAACTGTGGTCAGAAAATGGCTCCTTCTTAGCCCCCAGAAAATTGTAATAATCTAGACCCTTTTGCTGAATCTAAAATATTTTAGTTAAAATCAATATTTTGCATGAATCTTGACTTCAAATTTCACATTGCGAAAAAACTTGAAACTAATTGAAACAGCTCTAAACACAGCCAGGAAATCTCAAAAAAGAATCTCGCTCTGTACTTGGTTGACATAATATAAAACAATGAACGATGGAAGATAGTTCACAAGAAAGCTTTCCAATTGAAGAACTCCTTCACACAATTTTGTTAACAATAATTCTATAGAACATTATTTTTTTTCTATTGGTTATAGTCTGAATATGTCTGAACCTAATAAAAAATGCATCTGAATCTTGCTTATTTACTGATATGATGCCATATTAACCTGCAAGGAAGAGAATGATATACACTAACTAGAAAAGTAAAGAAGAAGAAGAGACTACAGATCACAAGAAAAAGAAGAGAATGGATTTAATATTATTAATACAAGGGTACATTGATGCAGATAGCATCACCATTTCACTATGCCAAAAAATAGAACATACAGTAATCTGTCAGTTGTAACTAACTAAAGATCAAATCTAAGAAAACAGAAGTGCATAACCCAGCTAAAGATATAACATTAACACCTTGAATTGACACAAGCATCATTTATTTGCAACCCAACTAGCACACTCCTGAGTCCAGATCAGTCACTTTAAGGAATTTAGCAAGAGCCAAACTGATATTATTTTTAAAGGAGGGCTATTAAAGGATGAATATTAATTAGGAATTTATGATTCTCAATTGGTGATAGGATAGATGAGGGATAGAGTTGTTCAAGGGAGCCGTAGAGACTATGATATTTTACAGTGAGGTCCTTGGCGTCCAGATTGAACATCATGTTCCTTTTGGGTTTCTAGATCAACAAAGGCTAATAGAAGATTTTGAAGGATATGAAGTATTAAGAATTTGGCTCCATTAGGGTACTTTGCAAAAATAAGGGTGGCTTTGACACATTTTCTAAGACCATCTGATTTGTTGTGGATAACAATGGATATGGCATTAAAAAGAATGGAATGACGAAACAGGATTCATGCAAGCCAACCCCATATAGTTGGATAAGGCTTGGATGATGATGATGATCTGATTGATTGTAGATAACCCTGCCTTTTTTTTTTTAATTTGACTATACCAAAACAATACACACACACACACACACACACACACTTAATTTTGATGTATGTAGACATGAATTTCATTAAGAACTAGGGTTTCAATTCCATATATGATTTCTTGATGATGGTAATCAGATCTCTGCATCAAAAAAGCATCTCGTCTTTGCATATTACGTCAGTGGTCATGGTTTTGGGCATGCCACTCGTGTTGTTGAGGTTGAAGATTTGACTTCTATTATCTTTCTCTCTTTTTTGAATCATTAATTTGTCCTTTTTCCTTTTCTTTGAAAGTCTAAACTATTGTAGCTTTATGTCAATGACATGATTAAATTTTTTCTCTGATGATTATGGTGTTTGTAGAGAACATTGATGTGGGCCCCACAACTGTGGTCCCACTCTGTCCGTAGGGTAGAATGTATTTAGTCACAGCTGTGGTTATTCTGCTATTATGTTATTTCTAGTTTCAGTTTTATATTGTTTGTTATTTGTTAGCAGTTATGATGTAAACACCAAGGGAAGATATGTTCTTTCATGTAATTAGCATAACCTATATATATTAACTTAAAGTGGCGGCGGCAGAATATTGACATTCTGTTCTTCTCAAAATATGTGTTCTACTGCTCTTTCACCACTCTTTCTTCTACTTCTTCTTCACTTTCTCTTCTCATCGAACCTGAAATCTCTTAGTGGTCAAGACTGAATAGCAGTCTTGAAAACCTACATGGTATCAGAGCCAAGTTAGGGTTTTTCATGTGAGTCTAATGCCAGCCGGCCACATGAGAATTCCCTTGGACTGAAAGCTGAAAAGGAGGAGTTCGCAGACTGATTCTTGGAGATCGCCAGAGGTGCTAGCAGCTGTTGGAAACTTGATAGGGTTGCAGAGTGTTGGTGGTCAAGAAGGATCAGAGAAGACTAGGGTTCAGGTAACCCTAGAAGGCAACGAACTAATTTTTCCTTGTAAGTTGTTTACCTTTTAAGAGAAGTTCTATCAGAGAAGATAGGTTGGACCTATTTGGAGGGGAAGGCCGAACCATTCTAGTTCTTTCTCTCTTCGATTCACTAGGGTTTTATAGCAAACCCTGGCCGAACTGTGTTTCTCTCTACTCTAGGGTTTGAAAGTGATCTGCGGCAAGCCCTAGTGTTTGACTGAACCCTGTGATCTACCTAGAGCTACTCTTTAAGTTTATTGGTAGGTCAGATCAAATTCTAGGGTTTCTTATTAACCCTACTGCAAGCTCATCTATATAGTTTGGACTGTGCGACTGAATTGCTTCCTTTCAGGATTGTTTAAAACCCTACTGTAAGCTCATCTATATAGTTTGAATTGTGCGACTGAATTCTTCTTTTCAGGACTGATTAAAACCCTAACTTTCCCTAGCATATCAGTTTTTTTTTAAAGCTGTTCTCAGAGTTCCAATAAAGTTGTTCTCAGAGTTCCAAGGGAGTTAGAGATCTACGGACAACTACTGCTGTGTTGGCTAGTTGGTTTCAGATCAGAATTATTTCAGTTTTGTGCACATACACTGAGAATACAGATCAGGCCTATACTGTTTTGATTGTGATTGGTGATTCAAGTGCTATTTTGAGACTTGACAGAAATGGAGTCTAAAATTCAGGCAGAAGGTAGTCTTGGGAACATCAGTTATGGTGGTATTTCTGAGATGGGTGGTCAAGATTACGACCGTAAAGTTTGATGGATCAAACTATTTGGAATGGGCCCAATCAGCCATGATGGCTATTGGTGGAAGAGGTAAATTAGGGTACCTCCTGGGAGATATGAAAGAACCATGCAAGGGAGACTTGACATATACCAAGTGGATGCAAGAAAACTATTTGGTTATGACATGGTTGTGTAATTCTATGCAGCCTCATATTAGCCGGAATTATTTGTGGGCAAAGACAGCTAAGGAGATATGGGATTTTATGAAAGAAACTTACTTCCAACCCCTTAATGTTGCCAAAGCATATGAATTGAAATGTGAAGTGAACACCCTTAAACAAGGAGAGAAACTGATGTCGGTCTACTTCTCTACCTTGAAGTCCTTGTGGCACGAGATTGATCACTTAGAGACTCTTGAGTGGGAGAGTCCCAAAGATGCTCAGACCGATAGAAAGCACATCGAGACAAACATAGTGTTTGAATTCCTGGTGGGACTGAACTCAGAATATGATATTGTGAGGCAACAAATTTTGACTAGAGATAGTGTGACTCTCTCTCAGCCTTACTGATTTGTACACAGTAAAGAGACCAGAAGGAAGGTTATGATGCAACCCACATCAGCCTTTGTAGCGGCTACACCAAAATTAGTGGGTGATTCAGAGAAGGACAGGAGGAAGAAAGACAAGAAGGATGTAGTATGTGAACATTGTAAGAAACCCAAACATACAAAAGAGACATGTTGGAAACTGCATCCCCACTTGGTTCCTGTGAAGTTAAGAAACAAGAAGGGCACTGCTCATGTAGCCATGAACACTGATTCAGCATCCTCATCCGGCACAAAAGGAACATCTTTGGAAACCTTAGCTGTAGTTCGGGCTGCCCTAATACAGCTAGAAAAGGAGGTTGAAAATTCAGCTCAGCCACCGCAGCCACCGCAGCCTCCATCGGCCCCTGTCACATCTGCCTTTGCCCATTTAGGTACTCGAGCTTCAGCCTATCATGCCTTAGCTCCAGGTACTACTGAACCTTGTTGGGTAATAGACTCAGGTGCATCTGATCATATGACTAGCTTGCCTTTATTGTTTACTACTTACCATTTGTCTTCTAGTAGGGGTAAGGTATCTATTACTGATGGCTCCCTGGTTCCTATTTCTGGGAAGGGTGACATCAAGCTTTCAGATACTATCTCCCTATCATCTGTTTTGCATGTTCCTAAGCTTGATACTTACCTTCTTTCAGTCAATAGTATTACCAAGCATATGAACTGCTCAGTAACCTTCTTCCTTGACCGATGTGTTTTTCAGGACTTGGAGATGCAGAAGGTGATTGGGATTGGCCGTGAGACGAATGGGATCTATCTGCTCGGGGAGCGGTTCCGTCAGGGAAAGTCAGTAGAGAAGTTGTCTTTTGTTTCTCAGAGTGTGAGTCTGGTTATGCTTTGGCATAACCGATTAGGTCATTTGTCTTTTCGATCTTTATAGAGTCTGTTTCCTACTTTATTTGAGTCTATTGAGTTGTCTCTGCTACAATGTGAAAGTTGTGAGTTTGCTAAGCATTGTAGAAAGCCTTATTTATTGAGTAATAAAAAGAGTGATAATTCTTTTGATATTGTGCATATTGATGTTTGGGGGCCTTATCATATCCCTTCCATGGGTGGGTACAAATATTTTTTGTTATTTGTTGATGACCATACCCGTTTTCCTTGGGTTTATCTCATGCGTTTACGAGATGAGGTACCTTCCCTGACCCAAAATTTTCACCAAATGATCCTAACCTAATTTGATGCTAAGATCAAAGTTCTTAGATCTGATAACGTAAAGGAATACTTTGCTAAATCATTGACATCTTATCTTCTTCATCATGGGGTTATCCACCAAAGCTCTTGCCCTCATACACCTCAGCAAAATGGAGTTGCCGAGAGGAAGAATAGGGACATTTTGGAAGTGGCTAGAAGCCTCATGTTTACTTCCAATGTCCCTATTTGCTTCTGGGGGGATGCTATCCTCATGGTAGTATACCTTATTAATCGGGTCCCTTCCAGGGTCCTTGATATGCGATCTCCTTTTTCGCTTCTACACCCACGTGAGGACTTGTTTTCTATTCCCCTTAAGACATTCGGTTGCACTTGCTTTGTTCAGCTTCTCTGACCCCATCCCTCCAAGTTCGAACCCAAAGCCTCCAAATGCATCTTCCTTGGTTATGCACAAACTCAAAAGGGTTATTGCTGTTATGATCCTGTCTCCGGGAGGAAGTTTGTCTCCATGGATGTCACTTTCTTTGAGGGGACACCTTATTATCCTCGGGTTGCCCCTCAGGGGGAGAGTAGTGAGAGTGGGGGTTTGAGTTCTTGTCTTCAGGGGGAGAGCAGTGAGAGTAGGGCAGTTCCTTTACCTATTCCATTGGGTGATGAGAGCTGCAATGGTGAGGGTGGTCAGAGGGATCAAGAGTTGAGGGTTTATCACAAGCGGTGCGGGCAGGTTGATTCTGATCATCAGCAGTCCAGACCATGGATATCAATCATGTTTAGCTTGCCAAGTATGTCCTTGAACTTTGTAGTTGCCAGCCCTTTTGTTAATAAATCTACAATCTGCATTTCTGGTGGAGTATAAGGCACACAGAATTCCCCTGAAACAATTCTCTCTCTTACAAAGTGTCGATCAATTTTAATATGTTTTGTCCTGTCATGTTGTACTGGATTATTGGCAATGTTGATAGCAACTTTATTATCACAATACAACTTGAGAGGACCTTCAGTCTTGATACCAATCTCATTAAGGAGAGTTCTGAGCCATAAGAGTTCAGCAACCCCGTGTGCCATAGCTCGGTATTCTGCTACTGCACTTGATTTAGCTACGACATTCTGCTTCTTACTACGCCATGTGACTAGGTTTCCTCCCAAGAATGTATAGTAACCTGAGGTTGACTTTCTGTCTCCAACAGACCCATCCCAATCAGCATCAGTGTAGGCTTCAATTCCAAGTCTGCTGTTCTTCCTGAATAGAATTCCTTTCCCTGGGCAAGTTTTCAAGTATCTTAGAATTCTTTCCATTGCTCTCATATGAGGAGTCTTTGGTGAGTGCATGAATTGACTGACAACATGCACAGCATAGGCAATGTCTGGCCGAGTGAGGGATAAGTATATCAGTTTTCCTACCAATTTTTGGTACCTTTCCTTATCACAGTATTCCTCACCCATTGATTCTTGTAATCCATGGTTCAGTTCTATTGGTGTGTCTGTTGGTCTACACCCCATCATGCCTATTTCTTCTAGGAGATCTAGCACATATTTTCATTGACATAAGTAGATTCCTTCTCTTGATCTAGCAACTTCAATCCCGAGAAAATATCTCAGATTTCCTAGGTCCTTGATCTCAAATTCTGAAGCCAAGAACTCCTTCAACCTCTTCATCTCTTTCACATCATTTCCAGTAATCACCATATCATCCACATAAACAATGAGAGCTGTAAATTTTTCATCCTGTCTCCTTGTAAACAATGTATGATCCGCACTGCTTTGAGTGTACCCCATTTTCTTCATGGCCGTACAAAGTCTCTCAAACAATGCCCGGGGAGATTGCTTCAAGCCATACAAAGCTTTCCTTAGTTTACACACCTTTCCGACATTATATCCAGGTGGGGGTTCCATGAGTACCTCTTCATGTAGATCACCATTAAGGAAAGCATTCTTTACATCCAGCTGATGAAGTTCCCAAGAGAATTTTGCAGCTAATTATAGTAGAACCCTGATTGTGTTGAGCTTTTTCTACCGAGGCAAAGGTTTCCTTGTAGTCAATTCCTTCCTTTTGTGTAAATCCCTTTGCCACAAGTCTGTCCTTGTATCTTTCAATTGACCCATCTTCCCTGTGCTTTACTGTGAATACCCACTTGCACCCAACAGTGCTTTTCCCTTCTGGTAGGTCCAATTCCCACGTTCTTGCTTTCATTAGGGCTTTCATCTCTTCATTCATGGCTTCTTTCCATCTTGGATCAGATACCGCCTCTGAATATCTGGAAGGGACACATACAAAGGAAAAAGCAGATACAAAGGAATGATAGGCAGGTGATAAATGTGAGTAAGAGACATAATCAGCTATGGAATGCCAAGTGGTGCAAGAACGAACAAGCTTACGGAGAGCAATGGGAAGATCCAAATCTGAATTGAGAGAGTCAGAATTACCTTGGATTGTAGAGACATATTGATCTGAGTCCAACTGGTTGCAATCATGAGGTTGAGGGCCCTTCTTCCTTCTATTGTATGTAAGTATCTCTTTTTCTTGCCTGTTGGGATCATCGGGAGCATCAGCTGAAGTTGGAGATGTAACTGGCACAGTGGGAGTCTCACTAGGTCGACCCGGAATGGTACAACTAGGAGTAGTGGAAGGTGATGAAAGGGGAACAAAAAAGAAGGGAGAATGAGAACGCTCTTCCATCCCACTAGTCTCCCCCTAAGGAGGATTCTGAGAAGATTGGAAATAGGTTTGAAACTCAAAAAAGACTACATCTTTGGTGACATTTTTTGTTGGAGACAGGATCATAACACTTATACACCTTTTGCATAGGAGACTAACCCAAAAAAATTCCCTTTGTAGCCTTAGGATCCAACTTGGTTTTCTTTGGATCCTTTACATGTATGAAGCATGTACATCCAAAAACCCGTAGGGGAAGAGGAAATTCTGGAAGAGTGGGACACAACACAGAGAAAGGGGTTTTCATACCCAGTACCTTAGATGGCATCCGATTTATCAGGTATGATGCAGTGAGAACATCTTGAGACCAATATTGCTTGGGCACATTGTGCTGGAAAAGTAGAGCTCGAGCTATCTTCATTAGGTGCCTGTTCTTGCGCTCAGCAACTCCATTTTGCTGAGGGGTGTAAGCACATGATGATTGATGTAACATGCCTTCGTCTTCCATGAATGAGTTTAGGGATCTTTCAAAATATTCAGCTGCATTGTCTGAACGGAATTGTTTAATCTTCTTATCAAATTGTGTTTCAACCATCTTGCAAAACATCATATTTATCCGTGGAACTTCTTCACGTCCTTTTAACAGATAAATCCAAGTGCACTGAGAATAATGGTCAATAAAACTGATAAAATAACGGAAGCCATCAATGGAGACAATGGGTGAAGGACCCCAAACATCAGAATGGACCAAATCAAAAGAGGCTTGAATTTCATTACTAGAAATTGGATACATTGATCTGCATTGTTTTGACATTTGACACGCATCACAAACTAAACTTTGACTCGGAATGCCCTTACATAAATCGGGAAACAACATTGCTAAAGAAGAAAAAGACAAATGACCTAACCTAGCATGCCACAAGTGCAGCCTAGCTCTTGACTCCACACTTTCTGGACTAGTAGTAGCAGAAGCTTGCAGTGCTGAATTGACATCTGCATCAAAATAGTAGAGGCCCTCATACTCATGACCACTCCCAATCGTTCTCCTCGTCAATCTGTCCTGGAAAACACAATGAGAGGGAAAAAAGGTTATATTGCAGTTCAAATTTCTTGTAAGCTTTGAAACAGACAACAAATTTGATGTAAGACTAGGAACATGTAAGACTGGTTTAAGAGAGAGATCCTTGCTTAGGTCAACCACTCCCTTTCCTGAGATGGTGGAGAGGGACCCATTAGCTATTCTCATCTTATCCTGGCCAGACAATAAATGATATGAGGAGAATAATGAGGGCATATGTGTCATATGGTCAGTGGCTCCTGAGTCAATCACCCAAGAGCTAGAATTAATGGAACTAGTTGCACTAAATGCAAAGGCTGTACCTGATTTGGCAAGAGAGGCGGAAGCTAAAGGATTGTTCTTCAGATGAGCAAATGCCCGACTGAGAACCTCTACCTCATTAGCTGTAAAGTCTAAGGTACTTGGTCCAGAGGAATCAGCAATCTGCTTTGTAGTGGAAGAGGACAATGGCTGAGTACTCTGTGAGATGTCACTACTGCTGTTGGTGGTGAGATTCCCACTTGTGTGTGGCCCTTATGTTGCCTTTTTTCCTTTCTCAGAGCAGCTGGCTTCAGATGAGGGTACAAGACCCAACATTTCTACTTTGTGTGTTTCTCACCACCACAATGGGTACACTTGTGAGGGACTTCTTGTTTGAAAATCTGCTTCCCTTAGTGGAGAATAAGGCTGAATGTTCTCCAGATAGTTCTGTTGCTTGTGTCTGGGAGTCAACCTGCATCTTCTTTCTCCTTCTTCATTCCTCACTAGGTAGTAAACATGATGAAGCTCAGGTAATTCATCTCTCCCTAGAATCTGTGACCTTACACCTTCATATATAGGGCCTAAGCCTGCTAGGAACTTGAAGCCTCTGCCCTCCTCAATCTGCTTGTCATGCCTCTCCTTATCCTTGGCATTTTCCCAATCCAAAATCATGTGATGGTCAAGCTCTTCCCAGAGACCTTCTAGTGTTGCAAAATATGTTGCCACAGACATGTCTCCTTGCCTTAGGGCTGCAATGTCTTGGTTCAGCCTATAGATTCTAGCATTATTCTTCTTTTGGCCATATGTCTTAGATACTTTCTCCTAGATTTTAGTGGCTGTAGGAAAATGATGAGCAGTTCTGTCCACCCGAGGAGTCATGGAGGCCAGCAACAAAGACATAACTGTGGCATTTTCCTTGCGCCACACAGTGTATTCAGTGCTGCTGATTTCTGATTCCTTTTTATCTCCATCCAAATAGCCTGTGAGGTCACGAGAGGTAATGAACAGTCTTGCTGAGACAGACCACTCTCTAAAGTTATACTCATCCAATAGCACACTTGTAATCTGCAAGCTATGTAGATTAGGGTTCTCTAGGTTTGAGGACCTTATAACAGGTCTGTTATCTTTAGAAGAAACTTCACCGGATAGTGATTACTTCCTAACTTCGGTCAAGGAGTTGTTCACAGCACTGTTGGGTGGTTCTGGTTAGGGCTGGCCGAAGTGGTCACAGAGTTCACAGTGCTGATAGCACACCAGATAGGCTTCACTTGGACTAAACCAGTTCGGGTACAGCAGCAAGGAAAAGTCTGTAACTGAACCAGTTCACAGAGTTGGAGTAGGGCTGGTAACCGACTTGGAAATGATCTGTAACTGAAGTCGCCACAGTTCTGTAAAGGTCTTTCTGAACCAGTTCTGATGCAGGTTCTGATTGGCCGAAGTAACCTCAGCAGGTCCTGACAGCTCACAACACAGTTTCAGACTTGCCGAGACTGTCACAGTTTTGATGCAGTTCTGTTACAGCAGCAAAAGGTGTTCTGGGATGGTAACCGACCTGTGCTATGCAGACTCCACTTGAACTTCGAGTACTGCAACTGTAAAGGGAGTTCCCCTCCTTACAGACAACACTAGGACTGCTGAAATCATTCCTCAACTAGGTCTGTCGTATACAGACCTCTTCTTAGCAGCCGAATAGCTGCCAACTAATAGAAACTAGTAGGACTCCTGCTTCAGGGTCTTACCTCCCTTGCGCCCTACAACCAAGGGAAACCCTAGGTCAAACCTTGTGTTGTTCTCCTGCAACCCTTGGGTTTCACAGCAGAAACCCAGATAAAAAAAAGTGAAATACAGCAAGAAAGAGGAGATGGCGTCGGCAGTAACCAGGAAGGTGCTCAATGCTCTGATACCATGAAAGCTGAATCACTGTAGTCGAAGTAGCAGAAAAGAGGGGAAGAAGAAGAGATGCTGGAAATGTCGAACTGTACTTGTAGGCGACCATGCCTTTATTTATATATAAGTGAAGTACAAAGTACAAGAATTTACTGGGATACCCCTGATTAGTGATGGGACACCCAGAAGACTTAAGACATAAACAAGATTAGGCCCATTAACATAAGCCCAGTTACAAGATAAGTTTAACATAAGAATGGGCTAATAGGAATTCTTATCAGCCAAACACACTCAAGCTTTCTAACATATCATTCTAACACTTAGGTCTCATTGTTTTTTAGTTATATTTGTCATTTCTTAGATCTTAGTTTTCTTATATATTTTGCTTGTTCTTTTGCTTCCTTTATGTTAATCCAGTATTTCCAAACCGCAATAGCCCCGCGAGCATCCATTTTGGAAGAAGAAGTAGAGTGGCTGAACTCCATCAAAGCTGACATAGTGGTAATTTTGTCTTTCTTTTTATCTTTTTTTTTTTTTTTTTATCGACAATGGTAAAATTCACTTGAAATCTGGAAGGGAAGACATGCAGGCATAGAAAGCCAAGCCAAAAGGCAAAAGTAAACAATATGTTAATGTATCTCAACTTATCTTCTACTTAATAAGAAGAGAACATGAATACATATAATACTACTTCCCATGGCATGGAAAATACAGTATTTCTGGGATACTTTCTCTTGATATTATCTTCTCACCAGTAGATATTTCTTTTATTTTCATAACGTGATACCTATTTGTACTTTTATGAAAAAAGGTTTCAGATGTTGTTCCTGTTGCATGCCGAGCAGCAGCGGATGCTGGAATTCGCTCAGTTTGTGTCACTAACTTTGGGTAACTTTTTAATTATCATAATGGTATTCAGTTGAGCCATCTTTTATTGAATTTTTCTTGTTTCACTTGTTTGGTATGAATATGAACCTTTCTTGTATAATTTACATATAATTTAGATAACAGGCTCAATTCTGGGATGGCTTTAACAGTTAACACAGGGTGTTTTAATTAGGTGGGCAACAACTTGTTTCCTATTGCTTTTGTTTTAAAAGAAATTTCTATTGCTTTCTCAAAATTTATACAATGTATCATCTCCTAATGAAATTAAGAAAGGTATGATGTATGATTTAACTATGCCACATATTGGCAATGACAGCTCTCTTGCTAATGAAATTAAAAAAGTTGGTATTAACAAGGTTTAAAACGACCACAATGCTTAGAAAATTACAGGACCACTTTCCTGTCATTCCCTAAGTGTAAAACAACCTGAATAGTCTAGGTTTTGCAGCAGAACTTATTAAACATGGTGTATAAGACTCAACATCATATATGGAAATTTTACGATTTTCTCCTTGAAAAAACCACTAAAATCATAGAAGCTTTGAATAGGGACAAGAGTCATACCAAAAATCCTTTAAAATCAGGGCGAATCAAACCATGTAGGATTCATTGACTGTCGCCAACACCTGTATAGACTGCTGGCGTCATCTGGCGGTAGACCTGTTCACGGGCCGGATTCGGGCTTGACTTTTGTCAAAATTCTAATGGGCCTGGCCCGAAGCTCGAGCCTGAGACAATGTAAAGCTGGGCCCGAAGCCCGGAAAAATGAACAGGTCTATCTGGCGGCAGTCTGACATCAACAGTTCATCTTGTGGGAGAGGATCAGCAGGAAAGGTATGTATTGAGAAGAAAAGAAAAGAAAAGAGAAGAGAGGAGAAGAAGAAGAATGTGTTGAGAGGTGTGTGTCTGTTACTGTTCACACCCTCAAAATCACTTTATATTTTGAAACAAGAAAATTATACACCCTACTTGGGCTCCCAAATACAGAGAGAATACAAGAGATGGGGAAAAGACTAAAAACACCATTGTCTAAACATTCTCAATAGAGTGAGTGTTATGTATTTCCAATCAGCTTTTGGGATGATGACTAGGTTGAAATTGGAAAGCTATGTGATCTTTGCCCACATTTGTACAAATTTGGTAAGAGGAATAGCTTTGTTGCGGAGAATTTTGATATTAATGAAGGCAGAGCAACTTGGTGCCTCTTGACAGTGTAGCCGGCCAGAGATAGGTGAAAGAGGAGAGAAGAGAAGAGAAGAGAAGAGAGGAGAAAAGAGAGGGTTTGCAATGCAACAGTACTGGCGGCGCCAGTGTTTATTTAATATATATAGGGCGACAGAAAATAACAAGAGAAAAGACCCTTGTGCCCCTGAGTACAATAACAGACATACAGAAATAAAAAACGAAATAAAAAACACTTTAATTTGGACAAACAGGCCCTAACAATTGCAACTAAGTTATTCTAACATTATTCCAACACTCCCCCTCAAGTTGGAGCATAGATGTCAATCATGCCCAACTTGTCACACAAATCTTTGTGCCGCACATGATGAAGACTTTTGGTGAAGATATCTGCAAGTTGCTCTTCCGAGTTGACATATGGTGTGCACACTTCTCCACTTTCAAGTTTCTCTCTGATAAAATGCTTGTCCACTTCAATGTGTTTCGCCCTATCATGCAGAACTGGATTAGCAGCAATATTGATGGCTGCTTTATTGTCACAGTAGAGTGAAGTAGGATTGTTTACTGCAAAACCCAGTTCACCTAACAGATTTCTTATCCACATGATTTCCGCAACCCCATGATCCATCGCTCTATACTCTGCTTCAGCACTGGATCTAGCCACCACACTTTGTTTTTTGCTTCTCCATGTGACAAGGTTTCCTCCTACAAAGGCACAATAACCACTGGTGGACTTTCGGTCATTGACTGCTCCTGCCCAATCTGCATCAGTATATACTTCCACTTTTAAGTGACTGTGTTTCTAGAACAACAAACCAGCTCCAGGAAACTTTTTGAGATATCTCAAGATCCTCTCTGCAGCCTCAAAGTGAGTTGTCATCGGTGCATGAATTGAGTAAGGACACCCACTGCATAGGCAATATTAGGCCTGGTCATAGATAAATACAGAAGTCTCCCCACGAGTCTTCGGAACATCTTTACATCTTTCAAAAACTCTCCCTGACTGTCTCCCAGATGGTGATTAGGTTCAATAGGTGAATCAGATGGTTTTACCCCCAACTTGCCTGTATCTTCTAGTAGATCTAGTACATACTTCCGTTGGGAAATAAAGATGCCCTTGTGAGAGCGGGCAACTTCAATTCCAAGGAAGTATCGTAAGGGGCCTAGATCCTTCACCTCAAATTTAGTGGCTAAGAATTTTTTTAGTCTCTGGATTTCAGCCTCCCAATCTCCTGTGATCACTATGTCATCTACATACACAATAAGAGCTGCAATTTTACCTTCACCTCTTTTTACAAACAAGGTATGATCTGACTGGCATTGTTTGAATCCCATTTGTTGGGCTGCTACATGGAACTTACTAAACCAAGCCCGAGGTGATTGTTTCAATCCATATAGGGACTTTTTCAACCTGCACACCTTTTGTTCACTGCCTTTGGCACAGAACCCTGGGGGTTGGGTCATGTACACCTCCTCTTCCAAGTCACCATTCAGGAAGGCATTCTTGATGTCCAATTGGTGAAGATCCCAGTCAAGATTTGCTGCCAAGGAAAGGAGGATCCGGATGGAGTTCATCTTCACTACAGGGGCAAAAGTCTCTGCATAGTCCACTCCATATACCTGTGTGAAGCCTCTTGCTACCAGTCTAGCCTTGTACCTTTCAACAGTTCCATCAGCTTTGTGTTTCACTGTGAACACCCACTTGCACCCCACTGGTTCCTTTCCTTCAGGAAGATCTACCAACTCCTACGTACCATCTTTATGTAAGGCATCAATTTCTTCCTGCATTGCATCTGTCCATTCAGGTTTTGACAAAGCTTCTGCCACGGTCTTAGGGATGGGAACACTATCCACAGAGGAGAGGAAGGCACGGTACGAGGGTGAAACATGCTCATAGGACACAAAGTTGGAGATAGGATGATTAGTGGTACAAGATCTAACACCCTTTCTCTTAGCAATAGGAATATTAAGATCATTGGGGACATGTGAATCAACATTTAAAGGAGCAATGGGAGCAAGTGTACTTGGCTGATGAGGCGGATCTACCTTGGGTGAATCCGATAATGTTGGTTGCATAGTGTCCAGCTCCATGGCTCTTGAACTCTGTTGGCTCTTATGACGATGATGGAAAACTCGGAACGGAGGAGGATCGGGTAAAGGAGGTAGTTGAATCTGAGTTGTCGCCTGTTTCTCCTCAACCCTACTCTCCCCCTGAGGAGAAACTGAGAAGAACGATTGACTCTCAAAGAATGAGACATCAATGGAAACATAGTACTTGCGGGCAATGGGATCATAGCAACGATACCCCTTTTGAGATGAGGGGTAACCAAGAAAAACACAAGGAATAGCCCGAGGGTCAAGTTTACCACGAGTAGGTGAGAGGTTGTGGACAAAACGACACCCAAAAACACGCATCGGAATGGTGGACAGCGGGGCTGTAGGGAACAGGAGCTGATGTGGGGCGTTATGCTCTAGTAGCCAAGAGGGCATGCGATTGATGATATATGTCGCACACAATACTGCATCCATCCAGAACTGTTTTGGCACATTCATATAAATCAGCAAGCCACGAGCAACTTCGAGTAGATGACGATTTTTTCGTTCAGTCACACCATTTTGTTGGGGTGTCCTGGCACAAGAGCTTCGCTGAAGTGACCCACTCGAATTAAAGAACTTCGTGAGATCACTATGGAAATATTCCTTTGCATTGTCCGATTGGAAAATATGAATTTCCGTTTGGAACTGAGTGAACACCATGCGTTGGAAATCTTTCACAATTTGTGGCACTTCATCTCGAGATCGCATAGGATAAACCCAAGTGTCTCGAGAGTAATCATCAATCAGCGTAACAAAATACTTATAGCCAACCACCGTAGGTAGAGTAACAGGGCCCCAAACATCAGAATAAACAATATGAAAGGGAAATTCAAATCTTTTATTTCTTAAAGGTAAAGAGCTTCTACAATGCTTACTCAACTGACAAGTTTGACACTGTAACTGACTCACTGACAAGGACTCAAACAACTTTGGGAACATAACTTTTAACGACTCAAAAGAAAGATGACCTAAACGACTATGCCATAAATAGGCCCGACTCTCACTCGACGAACTTGTGGAGTGAAGAATGCTTTTTTAAATGGTGATCTACATGAGGAGGTATTCATGGATCCTCCACCAGGTTATGAATTTGACAGAAAGGTGTGTAGACTGAGAAAGGTACTATATGGCCTTAAACAGTCCCCTCGTGCCTGGTTTGAGAAGCTATGTGGAGCCATGAAGAAAGGTGGTTATACTCAAGGCGGGGTAGATCATACTCTATTTATAAAGAAGAGGAATGGGAAACTTACTACTCTTATTGTCTATGTAGATGATATCGTAATTACTGGGGATGATAAGGAGGTCCTAGCTGCTGAATTTGAAATCAAAGACCTGGGTCAACTGAGGTATTTCCTAGGGATTGAAGTTGCTAGATCCAAAGAGGGCATCTATATATGTCAACGGAAATACATCCTTGACCTTCTACAAGAGACAGGTATGTTGGGGTATAGGCTAGCAGATACTCCAATAGAACCGAATCATGGTCTATAGGAGTCAGTGGGAGAGGACTACCCTGATAAGGAGAGATACCAAAAGTTAGTGGGGAAGTTAATTTACTTGTCCCTCACTCGTCCCGACATTGCTTATGTCGTTCATGTTGTCAGCCAGTTTATGCACAATCCCAAAATTCCTCACATGAAGGCTGTAGAAAGAATTCTCAGATATTTGAAGTCTTGCCCTGGGAAAGGGATTCTGTTCAGAAAAAACAATAGAATTTAAGTTGAAGGATATACTGATGCAGATTGGGCTGGTTTTGTGGGTGATAGAAAGTCGACTTCTGGTTACTGCATTTTTCTAGGGGAAATCTAGTTACATGGAGAAGTAAAAAACATAATGTTGTTGCAAGGTCTAGTGAAGAGGCAGAATATCGAGCTATGGCTCATGGTATTGTGGAACTGTTGTGGCTTAAAATTCTTCTTGGTGAACTGGGAGTGAAGACTGGGTGTCCTCTCAAGTTGTACTGCGACAACAAGGCTGCTATCAACATTGCAAATAACCCAGTGCAACATGATAGAACAAAACATATTGAGATAGACTGCCATTTTGTTAGAGAAAGAATAGTCACAGGAGAACTCTGCATTCCTTACACTCCCTCAGAGATGCAAATTGCAGATGTTTTAACTAAAGGGCTAACCATAGTGAAATTTTTGGACTTACTGGGCAAGCTAAACATGATTGACATCCCTGCTTAGCTTGAGGGGGAGTGTTGGTTCGGCTGATATGTTGTTATTCTCTTGTCTGGGCTGGGTATTAGAGTCTTTAGTTAATGGGCCTTAGTAACTGGGCCTAATTGTATCTTGTGTTTTATTAGACTGGGTGTCCCATCACTAATCAGGGGCATCCTGGTCCTTTCATTTAAATTATGTATTGCTCTTATATTAGTGAACAGGCCGGCTGATGAACAGTGCCCATTCGAACACATCAGACTCTCCTCTCTTCTTCTTCCTCTTCTTCTTCTTCTTCTTCTCAGCTCTCTCAACAGGTTCAGTTCGGCAAACAAGAACACTTCAACAAAATGGTGTGGCTGAGAGAAAAAACGTCACCTTTTTAAGGTAGCTCGTGGATTATTATTACATATGCGTGTTCCCAAACATTTCTAGATGGATGTTATGTGTGCTGCATATCTTATCAATCATATGCCATATTGATTGCTAGACTATAAGGCCCCACATCTAGTTTTGTTCCCTATGGCCCCCTTGTTTTCTCACCCAATGTGTGTCTTTGGATGTCATTGTTTCGTTCATGACTTGGCTCCTACTTGTGGTAAGCTTGACCCTCGTGCTATCCCGTGTGTATTTCTTGGTTACCCTTTGTCTTAAAAGGGCTATTGGTGTTTTGATCCTACTTATCGCAAGTAATATGTCTCCATGGATGTATCTTTTTTTAAAAATGAACATTTCTTCCCTGTTTCTCCTAAGTGGAGATTAGGGTTGAGGAGAAACACGTTCAGGTTTAACTTCCTCCTCTTCCTTATCCTCCCTAATTCCGTGTCTTTCTTCGACACCACAAGGGCTAGTAAAGTTGAACTGTGGAGCGTAAAACTATGCTACCAACATCATTAGACTCTCTAGAGGCAGATCCTCCTTATCCGGGTACCCTTGTTCTTATTGATATGCATGACCCTCTTGATATTGATGATTTAGATTTCTATTTGTAAGAGAAAGGGTGTTTGATTTTGTACTACTAATCATCCTATCTCTCACTTTGTTTCCTAATATCATATTTCACCTTCATTTCATGTGTTTCTTACCTCCATTGATAGCATTTTTATCCCTAAGAATGTGGTAGAAGCTTTATCCACACCTGAATGGACAAATGCAATGATGGAAGAAATTAATGCCTTGCACAAAAATGACACTTGGGAGTTAGTTGATCTTCTCAAAGGAAAATAACTAGTGGGATGCAAGTGGGTGTTCTATGTGAAGCATAGGGCCAATGGTATAGTGGAAAGGTACAAAGCCAGATTGGTGGAAAAGGGATTTACTCAAGTGTATGGAGTGGACTATGTAGAAACCTTTGCCCCAATAGCCAAGATGAACTCTACCAGGGTCCTCCTTTCTCTTGTAGCTAATTATGATTTGGATCTTAACCAATTGGACATAAAAAATGCATTCTTGAATGATGATTTAGAGGAGGAGGTGTACATGACTCAACCTCTTGGCTTCTGTGCCAAAGATAGTGAGTAAAAGTTGTGCATTTAAAAAAAAAAATCATTATATGGGTTAAAGTAGTCACCTTGGGCATGGTTTAATAGGTTTCATTTGGCTATGCAGCAGATGGGTTTTAAACAATGTCAGTTAGATCATACATTGTTTGTAAAGAAAGGGAAAGGAAAAATTGTAGTTTTAATTGTGTATGCTGATGACATAGTCACAAGTGATTGGAAAACTGAAATACAGAAGCTAAAGGAATTTTTAGCCTCTTAGTTTGAGGTAAAAGATCTGGGTCCCTTACATTATTTCCTTGGGATTGAAGTTGCCTGCTCATAGGAAGGAATCTTTTTTTCTTAAAGGAAATATGTCCTAGATTTGTTAGAGGACACACACAAACTAGGAGTGAAGCCAATTGATTCACCAATTGATCCTAAACATCGGTTGGGTGATAGTCAAGGGGAAGCTATAAAAGAAGTGTAGTTGCAGAGATGTATGCATTTTTTCTTTTCTTTTGTAACTTAGTGAATCATATAAAAATAGTAAACCAACCATCCAATCACCAGATCCCCATATGTTTTTTTTAGGAAAAGATTTAAAAACATTTGATGATTTTTCTAGTCAGCCCCTAGTAAAATAGGGAGATTTTGTGAAAGTTTTCCAAATCTTGTTGATATGGCAAACCATGATTTGCTCTACATCAAAGAAAACAAATTTTAACCAAATCTGGTTAGGTTATTGAGATTTTGTTCACCTTTATATTTTAATGTGCTTATTTGTGAAACTCGTTTATGCATTAGTTCCTTGTGGCCTTTAAATCTAAGTCTGCCATTATTGTCATTTTTTTAAGATAACAACTTGGCATTATTCTATTCAACTTATGACATTTAACTTCATCTGCCATTAATTTCTTTTTATTTTTATTTTTTACTTGTACAGTTGGGACTTCATCTATTCAGAATATGTCATGGCTTCTGGATGTAATTATCATTCCATCATTTGGCAGGTTAAACCTTCTTTAATTTTGATGTGTATTGAAACGGATGTCTTGTGTTCTTTCCATATTTTTGATTGGTATTACAAAATTTCATTGTTGAAGATAAGGAAATGTAGTAGAACAATGAAAGAAACACTGTTTATATTTTAAATGAAAATGACAAATTACAAATATACCCCCACTTAAGTAAAAGACAAACACAAGAAAGAAACAAATAAAAGGACCTATTTGTCCTGTTGCATAACTAACTATCAACAAATAAATATAACTCAGTTTCTAATAAGCAACATACTTTCTTTTTCCTTTTCAAATTGCAATAGGAAGGTTGAGGTCAGGCTCAGTGACAGTAGTAATAGGAAGCTTAGAATTAACAACGGTCCTCTTGACCTCGACCTTCCTATTGCAATTCGAAAAGGAAAAAGGAAGTGTGCTGGTTTTAACTTCATATGTCACTTCCAAAATCTCTCTCTAGTGTGTTTTGGATTCTTGCAATAATCATACACACTTGCTCATTCACCTCCTCGGAATGAGCCCTAGAACTACCTTTTAGCTTTATTAGTGGCTAAAGCAGAGGTGTTCAGGAACATGAGTTGCTATCATTGGCAATTCTTCTACTCTCCTCCCTTTGAACAAGAGCATAAGCAGAGTAAAGACTAAGAACATCATCACTCAAAATATGCTGTATCGTGAAATCAAAATCTGAGTTTGAGTCCAGCTAGATACTCAAACACTGCAATTCTCAATAGCAATCAACTAGCAAGAACAATAGAAGAAACTTAATTCCTTTATTTCTGTAAATTGAAACAACTCAGTAATAATAAGATAAGCAGTAGCGTGAATAGTGATTAGGATCTTTTGTAGCTTCCTAAGCCTTATAAAACATTGATATTAACTACCTAAATTACCTCTGGCCATTCAGAACATCTAAAAGACATCAGAATCTATCCATTCTAATCCCCAAAATACCCTTATATTAGAGATGCAATGGGAAGAAAAAACGAAACTGACCTCAGTTTTCCATGACAGGAACTACTACTCTAATTCACTAAATAATGATGCAATTCACTAAGTACTTTATGAGGTGATCCTATCTGTGGGCCAATTATTTAAATGTTAAATATTGACTTTACTAGTGGTTGACAGTCCTAGAAACCAAGCAACATTAAACTCCCTTGATGAAAGGCTTCCTATATTCTGATTAACTAGAATTTTAGAGGATCTCTTCTACACTTAAGATTCAATATATCCAAATTTCAGTTCCATCCAATGTTCAAATTGAGAGGATTTGGGTCTGCAATCACTGGACAGAAGTTAGCCTGTTGACTTGATTGCCATTGTTTTCTTGGGTGTCTTCTTCTGAGGTTTGGCCAAGTATTGATGAAAGCCATCTGCATCATTTGGATACATCTCATCTTTGATAGACTGGAAATACTCCTGGTGATAAGATGATGCAGATGTCTTTCATCAATCCTCAACCAAATCATAGAAGAAGACTAAGAGAATGATGGGGGAGAAGATTGTTCTTGTCAACAGTCTCACTTCTTGGGAGAAATCCAAGACTTTAGTTCTTCTAATCCAATCATTGGATCAGCTTGAATTTTTGACATTTTAAAGTTAAACAAGAGTACAAGAGACCCTCCAAATCTCAGGCTGATTAGATGACATGCTGAATTGTTGTGTGTTGGTTTACAGGTTCTGATAACATTGAAGGACTAACTACTTTTTGCAATGTCAAAAACCATTATAAAGGGATTTTTTTCTCTCGAAAAAATGAACTTTTGAATAATGATTCGCGGCATGCCACCTTTTCAAAATTGGGATGTACCTAAATCATTCCCCATATTTTACGTGTTTTTGTTTTCTTGAAGAATATTTCCTTCCGACATTCCAGTTAGGTTCTTTCTTTTTTGTTAGTTATAAAATTCTTCCTTTGGTATTTCACACTCATGCTAAACATGGTGTTGTTTATTTGTATAGATAGCTGAAGATTATTCTCACTGTGAGTTTGTCATCTGCCTCCCAGGATACTGCCCAAGTATGTTAGCTCAAGAACTTAATATTGGTGATTTTATTTTTCTTGGAATTTTTATAAACTTATTTATCTATTGTGGAATGTAATTTATCTCATGGTATTGCAGTGCCTGCTTTTCATGATGTTGTTGATGTGCCCCTTGTGAGGAGGTTGCATAAATCTCGATCAGAGGTATGGTCATGAGACAATATTAATGCTCTTCCAGAGTGTGGTTGATTATACAATTTGTTATTCTTATTTTCATTTGGGAACAGTTGAGGAAGGAGCTTGGAATAGCAGATAATATGAAGTTAGTTATTTTCAATTTTGGTGGACAGGTTAGATATTTCTAACCTTTTCTTTTCATTTCATAATTTGCATAATTTATCTGATACTAAATATTCATAAGTTTCCTTCTAGGTTGAAAATCTATTATTTTAGATTTTAAAATGTTCTAAAGTGTAATACGTATGTCCTTCACTACCATTTGTTATTTAATTCGAATCTGTGGCTGTGGTACATTGACTTATTTTGTGGTAGAAAAACCTTGTTCTCCATTTTAGATTGAAGGATGCATGAGACATATGGAGTAAATGATACTTGTGGCATCCTTTAACTTCCATCACTTGGTTAGATCTATTTCTTTCTTCTCAAACCATGCAATTGTGGTTCTTTGTAACTACCACACGTACACACACACACACACGAACACATCCATATATATAATTAAAAAAAACTTATTTTAATAGAAAAGAATATACATTATCTATTTATAATGCTGTACAAAAATCATATCTATAATTTCAAAGAAAAAAAGAAAAAAAAAATTCCTTGGAGCAAGACAGTCTCCAACAAAAAGAACACTTAATCCAGAGGATTGGTAGTAGGAAAAAGTGAAGGAGACAAATTAGTATGATTAATGATGTCTGGTTTATCACAATTAGTAGTAATAATATGTTTGTGATGGGGAATGGACAAAATTGGTGGGTTACCAGAAGGCACTAGAGTCAATAATAGTATCCCAGGAACTTACCATTTAATCTAATAGCAGAAAAGGTAGAAGAAATAGAAGATGATGTAAGCTGATATATCTTGTCCTCATCTAAGGATGTAGAAGAATCATCCCTGGTAGAAGCAACATCAGTGAACTACTGTTATGTTGTTTGATATGCTTGAGCCTGGTTTTTCTTCTGATTCCTTCTTAATGGGTTTGGTAAGGCAATCAAGAATAATGGGTCCATACTGTTAGTTCTTGAGAAAGTGAAGAGACAAGAGGATAGCCAAAAGTCCAAATCTGTTAGGATTGATCGATCTGATTGAACCAGCCCAAAAGGAGAATATTTATATTAAAGAAATATGAATGGACAAGTTTTTCCTTACAAAAGAATTAAAGAAGATGTACACTAATGTACACGCCTACTAAAATACAAGAGAGAAAGATAAATTTACATAACTTTCCTCCATCTTGTTTACACTCCCCCTCAAACTGATGTTGGGGGATAAGCATCAATTTGTCTATAAGAAAATTATGCCAGGCTTTGGTCATAGCTTTGGTGAAGAGGCTGCAAGCTGTAGACCTGAGGAGACATGTGGGAGAGAGATGTGACCTGCAAGGAGAAGATCACGAATGAAGTGGCAATCCACCTCAATATGTTTAGTGCACTCATGAAATACCGGGTTGGATGCAATCTTGATCGCACTCATGTTGTCAGCAAATAGAGGGATGGCAGATGAGTGATCAATGTTCAAGTCATGAAGTAGAATTCTCGAGCCAAACTATTTCAGTACATACCGAGGACATTGCTCTATACTCTGCTTTCGTAGATGACTTGGAAATGGTTTGTTGTTTCTTGCATTTCCAAGAAATTAGAGAATCGCCAAGAAATATACACCAACCAGTAGTGGAATGAAAAGTGTCAGGACAACCTGCCCAATCTGCATCTGCATAAGCTCGAAGTTGGGTGGAGGATGAAGATGAGAAAAACAAGCCATGAGATAGAGTGCTCTTGACATAACGGATGATTCGGAGAACTGCAGATGAGTGATCAATGTTCAAGTCATGAAGTAGAATTCTCGAGCCAAACTATTTCAGTACATACCGAGGACATTGCTCTATACTCTGCTTTCGTAGATGACTTGGAAATGGTTTGTTGTTTCTTGCATTTCCAAGAAATTAGAGAATCACCAAGAAATATACACCAACCAGTAGTGGAATGAAAAGTGTCAGGACAACCTACCCAATCTGCATCTGCATAAGCTCGAAGTTGGGTGGAGGATGAAGATGAGAAAAACAAGCCATGAGATAGAGTGCTCTTGACATAACGGATGATTCGGAGAACTGCAGAGAAGTGGGATACAAACTACTCACAAGCTGGACTGCATAGGAAATGTCTGGTCTAGTCATAGTTAGGTAGATAAGGCTACCTACAAGCTGCTGATATAAAGTAGCATCAGGGAGAAGCTCACCCTCATCCTTGCTTAGCTTACGGTTAAGCTCCAAATGTGTATCCACTTGTTTAGAATCAATCAAGTGAGCAAGTGTCACCAAATTAGAGGCATGTTTTTGTTGGCTAACAAAATAACCTTGAGGACACCGCTGAATTTCAAGCCTAAGAAAATAGGTGACAGGCCCAAGATCCTTCATTTTGAAGGAGTTGGTGAGAAGGAGCTTCAAGTTGTTAATGCCATCCACATCATTTCCAGTGATAAGTATATCATCATCATATACCAAGAGAAGAGTCAACCCCTGTGCTCGCTTGAGAGTGAAAAGAGAGTAATCTGAAGCACTTTGTTGAAAACCAACCTCCAACACCACTGTATGGAAGCGGTCAAACCAAGCTCGTGGAGCTTGTTTAAGACCATATAAAGATTTCTTCAGTTTACACACCATAAGAGGATCATCACAGTAGCCGGGAGGTGGTTTCACGTAAACTATTTCTTGTAAATACCCATGGAGAAAGGCATTCTCGACATCCATTGATGGATTGTCCATTGTCTAATAGCAGTAATGGCCAAGAGTAAACGGACTATTGTCATTTTAGCCATTGAAGCAAAGGTCTCATCATAGTCAATTCCATTTTCTTGCTTGTAGCCTTGAGCAACAAACTGGGCCTTATATCTATCTAGAGTGCCGTCTAATTTAAGTTTCACTGTGTAAACCCAGATGAAGGTATTTGAGGGAGGAGTGACACGCTCCCAGGTATCATTCTCCAATAAAGCCTGAACCTCTTAGTCCATATCATTTTTCCAATGCTTAACTGCTACAACCTGGTTGTAAGACTTGGGAATATCTATGGATGACAAAACAACTGAGAAGGAGCTATGGCTAGAAAAGAAGCCATAGCAGTCAGGTGGACGAGAAACATGAGATGACCGACACAAAGGAACAGATGAAGGCAAATCAACAGGATGGGAAGAGGAACTTACAATAGTGATGGATGGAGAGGAATGACTAGTCATTGGTGTTGGAGGTGGAGGAAGTATAGACAACGGGTGAGTTGGATGCTTCCTGAAATAAACCTAAAGTGGCCGAAATGTGGGAGGAGGACAACCTGTAGAGCCAAAATGTTGCAGAACAGAAAAGAATGGTGTAGGCAATTTACTAATATGTTCAAAGAATGAAAGGTTCTCAAGAAAAATGACATTACGAGAAATGCAATTCTCAGACTTTGGGATCATAATAGAGAAATCCCTTGTGTTCCATACTATATCCCATGAATACACACAGCTGATTGAGCTGTTAGCTTAGTGCTTTCATGAGGAGGAAGTGTAGAAGAACTACTGAAGGGTAGTTTTGTAATTCTACTATACTTATTTTTCTTTCTTGTACTGTAATAGGTGTGTACTTTAGTGTACAGTTCTTTTATTCACTTTGTAAGGACAATCTTGTCCATTTTACATAAGATTACTATTAATATCTCTTTTCTAGGTTGGTTCGATCAGATTGATCAATCGTAACAGATCTGAACCTCTGTCTCTTTCCTTGCTCTTTTACTTTCTCACGAACTGACATGATATCAGAGCAGACTGCTCTTTCATCCTTTTCTCCTTCTTTTTGATCATTTGACAACTTTAATAATTGCCGATTGACTCTAGATTGTTTCGATCTCTCCAGAGACATGTTCTCTGTGTTTTGCGCATCCAAGGAGAGAGATTTCATTAGATGTCTCTCGTACGACATCAATTTGCAGTAAGAGTTGAAAGGAAGTGTCGCCTAGGCCCTCTCATCATATTTTGAAACTTTCATTGAGATCTAAGTAGTTTTGAGAGAGATCTATACATCTCTTTTTGGGCGGCTGCACCCAGACTTTCCTTTTCTGGGCTGTGTTTCAAGTTTTCTCCATTTGTTGGAACTTGGACAATTTCTGGTGACTATAAGAGGTTCTATTATCAGTTTCTTTGACTCACACAGCTTGATTACTGCTTCATTGCTTGATTCGATCAATCTTTACTTGTTTCCTTTTCATTATGGCTCTGGAAAAGAATGAATTTGTTTCTGTTAAATTCGATGGGAGCAACTATGCTCTCTGGAAATTCAATTTTCAGTATTTTGTTGAATGGAAAGGTATGTGGGGTTACATTGACGGTTCCACTTCCATACCTGACGCCAGTGATGTCAAAGGGCTGATACAGTGGAGAACCGAGAATGCTCAGGTTACCTCATGGATACTTGGGTCTATCTCATTGGATGTCAGTATTCTGATGAGAGGTCTCAAATCTGCCCATGACATGTTCAAATACCTAGAAAAGGTATGTCAGCAATCGAATATGTCTAGGCAATATTAGATTAATTGATATCTTCTCCTATGTTCAAGGGGAGAAGCAGATTCAGGAATACTATGTAGGATTTGTAAATCTATGGATTGAATACGAATTGGCTTACTTTGGGGATCTATCTACAGATTGTTGTGTGAAGACTATGAAGAAGCATCTCACTAAGAGAAAGACTATGCACTTTTTGATGCACCTCAGGTCTGATTATGAAACTCTACGCTCCAACATTCTTACAGAGAACCAGTGCCTGAACTTGATGCAATCCTTGGAGAGTTGTTACGGGAGGAAACTCGTCTTCTTACTTTATCTGCACTAGATCAGAAGAAGGAACATGGGATTGATACTGTGTTTTTAGCCACCAAACAAAAGGGTAAGAAAGACTTTTCGAAGTTGTAGTGTTATGAATGCAAAGAATTTGGTCACGTGGCATCCCATTGCAAGATGAAAAACTTTTGTACCTACTGCAAACAATGACACATAGTGGAATGCCCGACTAGGCCTCCCAAGAAAGGACAACATAAGGCTTATTAGGCCTCAACCGAATCTATTTCTACTGATACTGCCACCTCATCATCAGCTCACAAACCAGATGCCTAGGGAAATCTGACTGAAGAAAAGATTCATGAGCTTATGTCTTCAGCTATTTCTTCTGCTTTTGGACTGGCTGGTAAGTCTACTTTTTTGTGTTCATCTCCTTGTCACCTGTGGATTATTGGTTCCGAGGCCTCAAATCACATGACTGGGGCCTCCTTCGGTCAGTCTCCTAAACCTAGAACCTTTGACAACCATACTATTATTGCTAATAGTGATTCTCTACCTGTATATGGTTTTAATGATTTATTCTTATCCACTACTAAGACCAAACCCTTTCATCTTCCCAAAACTTTCTTTGTACCTAAATTGACTACTAGTTTAATATCTGTTGGGCAACTTGTTGATGATGGTATTAATGTCTTATTTACTCGTGATGGTTGTTTTATTCAGGACCAACACACTGGGGAGCTGAAGGGGAAGGGGTGTAGGCTTGGGAGGTTGTTTGCTCTGGAATTCGAGACTAAGAGATCTTCACCAGATTCTTGTTTGTTATCCGTTACACCCGGTTCTTCTATTTCTTCCTGTAATAATGTGTGGCATTTATGGCATAGATGTTTGAGTCACACTCATGCTAAAAATTTGTATTATTTATTTTCCTTTGGTTGTTTGCCTTTGAATACTTCTTCAGTAAAAAATGTTAATAAATCTTGTTTACTTTCTGCTATAGTAAAAGTAATGTTTTACCTTTTCCATCTTCTACTGTACATGCACCTACACCTTTTTATCTCATTCATAGTGATGTGTGGTCATCTCCAGTTATTTCACGCTTGGGTTCTAAGTACTTTGTGTTATTTATTGATGATTGTACTCATTACACATGGGTTTGCTTTCATCGAAAGAAATCATAAGTCTTCTCCATGTTTAAGAACTTTCATGCCATGGTAATGACCCAGTTCAAAGCATCATAAATATTTTGAGGTCAGATTCAGGGGGAGAGTACTATGATGGTGAGTTTCAAACCTATCTTAAACAACATGGCATTCAGTCTCAGAGATCTTGTCCTGGTACTCCTCAACAGAATGGAGTATTGGAGCGCAAGAACCGTCACATTGCTAGTATGATGAGATCCTTGATACAAGATTCTCATGCTCCCCTTACCTTCTGGGTGGAGGTGATCCGCATTGTTGTTCATCTCATCAATAGTCTTCCTACTCCTATTCTTGAAAATTCTTCTCCCCATTAGTCCTTATTTCATCGTCCACCAAACCTATCCATACTTCATGTCTTCGGATGTGTTTGCTTTGTCCATCTCCCTCCCCATGAATGCAAAAGGCTAACAACTCAATCAGCTATATGTGCTTTCATGGGATATAGTACGGAACACAAGGGGTTTCTCTGTTATGATCCCAAAGTCCGTTGGTTGTGAATTTCTCGCAATGCCATCTTTCTTGAGAATCTTTTATTCTTTAAACATATTTGTAAATTAACTGCACCATCCGTTTCTGTTCTTCATGACTTTGGATCTACAGGTGATTCTCCTTCTCGTCAGTCTCTTTAGACGTATTTCAAGAAGCATCCAGGTTGCCCATTGCCTATGCCTCTTCCACCTCAAGCAACAGTGACTGGTCATTCCTCTCCACCCACCACTACTGTAAGTGCAGATTCTTCTCCTGAGGATTTACCTTCATCTATTCCTTTGCATCAGTCATCTCGTATTTCTCGTCCACCTAATCGCTATGGCTTCTTTTCGAGTCATAGCTCATTCTCAGCTGTTTTGTCATCCACAAATATTCCTAAGTCTTACAGCTAGGCTGTAGAAGTTTAGCGTTGGATGCAGAGGTTTAGGCTTTATTGGAGAATGATACATGGGATCTTGTCTCTCCTCCCCCGGATGCCTCCATAATTGGTAGTCGGTGGGTTTACACTGTAAAACTCAAATCTGATGGAACTCTGGACAGATATAAGGTCCGTTTGGTTGCTCAAGGCTACAAGCAAGAGTATGGAATTGACTATGGTGAAACTTTTGCACCTGTGGCCAAAATGACAACAATTCGTTTGCTACTAGCCATTACTGCTCTCAAACAGTGGACAATTCACCAGATGGATGTTAAGAATGCCTACCTCCATGGAGAGTTACAGGAGACAGTTTATATGAAACCACCTCTTGTCTATTGTGACAATCCTCAGTTGGTGTGTAAACTGAAGAAATCTCTATATGGCCTTAAGAACTTGGTTTGATAGCTTCCGTACAATAGTGTTGGAGGCTGGTTTTTAGTAGAGTGCTTCAAACTACTCTCTCTTCACTCTCAAACGGGCTTAGGGATTGACTCTTCTTTAGGTCTATGTTGATGACATCCTTATTACTGGAGATGATGTGGATGGTGTTAACAAACTCAAACTTCTGCTTAGTAATTCCTTCAAAATGAAAGATCTTGGGCCAGTAGCACACTTTCTTGGACTCAAAATTTAAAAATGTCATTGGGGTTACTTTGTCAACCAACAAAAATATGCTTCTGATTTGGTGTCTTGCCATTTGACTGACTCTAAACATGTAGATACACCTTTGGAGCTTAACTGTAAGTTGAGTAAAGATGAGAGTAATCTTCTTCCTGATGTTACCCTGTATCGACAACTTGTAGGTAGTCTTATCTACCTAACCATGACTAGACCTGACATTTCCTATGTGGTTCAGATTGTGAGTCATTTTGATTATGCTCCACGTTAGCCTCACTATTCTACAGTTCTCCGAATTATTCATTATGTACAGGGTACACTATCACATGGCTTATTTTTCTCATCCTCTTCATCCACACAGCTCCGAGCTTATGTAGATGTTGATTGTGCAGGTTGTTCTGACAATCATCGCTCTACTACTGGCTGGTGTATATTCCTTGGTGATTCTTTGATTTCCTAGAAATGCAAGAAACAACAAACGGTTTCCAAGTTATCTACAAAAGCCGAGTACATAGCCATGTCTTCAGTATGTAGTGAAATAATCTGGCTTAAGGCACTTCTTCATGTTATTCTATGTTATATTAACGTTCTTTTCTATGCTGTGTTTTTGTAATTTCTTGCCCAACCAAGGGCCTCTCTTGTAATTATTCAAGAACTAACTTAATAAAATTGTATTAGAGTGTTAGAGGGGGAGATTAGTTCGAACCTCTCATCCTCTAACCTTCTTGCCACCAGCTCTCTCTCTCCATCTTCATCAATCTTTTCAGCTGTTTGCCTTTTTTGGTTTTTCATCTAATCTTACACAGTCCCATACTTCGAAGGGCTGTTTTTCAACTTGGTATCAGAGCAGGCCTGAGCTTGGCGTGGCTCCCGTGTGGGTATAGTCCAGCCGACTGCATGAGGGTGTTCTAGGGCTGGAAGTTTAGACTCATTCTCCTGATTCTTGGAGGTCATTGGAGGGTGCCCAAGACTCTAATCACTTGGAGAATAGTTCAGTGACCAGGAAGAATCAGAGAGGACGTTCGGCCTGATTTGGAGCTCAAATCAGAGATTGATAAAACTGTAAGTTGCTTCAGTTATTTCTCGGTTATATTTCTGATTTGGGGGGGCTGTTAGAGTGTTCGAAACACCTCTAAATCTGTTCAGCTGTGGTCAACCTGATTTAACTCAGAGATTTCTGTGTTGGTTTCTCATCTTGTTGGACTGTCAAGTGGCCGAAACCTTTTTGGACTAAGTGGCACGAGTTCTTACTTCAGTTCAGTTGCTTCTTGGACCTATACGGACTGCTCCTGAAGTGGTTCTTACTTGGTGATAGTGGGGTGTTCACTGCTGCATATATAGTGTTCATAAAAAGGCCCCTTTAGTTAATGTGGATTGTGTTTTGCTCTCTTTAGGGCACCTATTGTTGGGAATCTGGAATCCCTAACTAGGAAGCTACTCCAATCGGGTACACAGTGTTTGGAGGTCTGCTGGTTATCTCTTGATGGCTGAATCAGACCTTCTTCTTCTTGAAAGAGCTGCCACCGAGCTTGGTTCTCACGGCTGTCAGGTCTGAACTGGCCTTGTGAGTTGCTGTGTTTTGTTGCCAATTTAACCCAATCTGAGTTCATCAACAATCAGTACACTAATAGAAGTTGACTGAAACCCTAATTGAAGTTTTTACATGATGGGCTCCTCAGATATTGAGAGTAAGAATGTTGCTGAATATGGACATACTTTGGGAACCTCAGCTGATTCTTTGTTGACTGTGACCATGGTTAAACTAGATGGGACTAACTATCTGGCATGGTCACAATCTGTGAAAATTTATATTTGCAGTAGAGGAAAGTGGGGGTTTATCTCCGGGAGCAAAAAGGCTCCCCCAGAGGATGATCTCTCTTATGAGAAATGGATGCAAGAGAATTACACCGTTATTGGGTGGCTGGTGAATTCAATGCAGCCACAGATTAGTCAACATTATCTATGGATGAACTCAGCTAAGGAAATTTGGGATAGTGTTGTAGAAACCTACTCCCAGAAACAAAATGTAACCAGAGCCTATAAACTGAGGAGTGATGTGAAGAATTTAAGACAGGGGGAGAAATCCCTTGCGGTATACTTCTCAACACTGAAATCTCTGTGGCAAGAAATTGATCTAATAGAGGCTGTGACTTGGGACACTTCCAATGATGCAGAAACCTATAGGAAATTAGTTGAAAGAAATAGGGTTTTTGAGGTCCTAACTGGACTAAACCCTGAATATGACATCACAAAACAAAATATTTTATCCAAGGAAAGTGTCTCATTGTCACAAGCATATGCTTTGGTCAGCAGTGAAGAAAGCAGAAGACAGGTACAAGTTCAAGGGGTTGGCACTAGTGATCACTTTGCAAATATGGGGGTTAAACCAAAAGGAGTTGTAGGGGCTCCTAGTGGCTCTGGAAAGAAGGAGGTTGTATGTGAAATTGCAAGAAGCCAAAGCACACTAAAGACAAGTGCTGGAAATTACATCCCAGTCTTGTTCCTAGATGAAAAACAGCCTTAGAAGTATGGGATTGTGAAAGAAAACTAGAAGAACAAACAAGAGAAGATTAGAGAAGGTAAGAGAGAGAGCTACGGCAAGGAGGGTTAGAGGCTGAGAGGTTCGAACTTAACCTCCCTCTAACACTCTAATACACTTTTATTAAGTTAATCTTTGAGTAATTACAAGAGAGGCCCTTGGTTGGACAAGAAATTACAAAAAATAGAGCATAGAAGAGTTTGGGTCCAGAATAAGGCCCATTACAGAGAACATAAATATAACATAGAATAACAGCCTATGGGCCATTCGGCCCATCTTCTCTACATTCCTGTTCGATTCCAGAAGAAACATGATAGTAGAAAGACAGGGAGTGCAAATGTTGCCACTGGTACAGATACTGAAGTTGAGTCTGCCTGTGCATAGTTGGCGGCCATGAAAGTTGAGTATGAAAAATTTGGGAAGATGATCAGTCATCTCGAAGGTGTAACTTCATCTTCCAACCCTTCAGGAAGTCCAACCACCTCTGCATTTGCTCACTCAGGTATAAGAGCTTCTCCTAACCATGCAACCACCTTAGGTAATCTTAAGACCCCTTGGATCATCGACTCAGGTGCTTCTGATCACATGACCAACCTTTCTACTTTGTTTGTTTCATATGATTTGCTCCCTAGTCGTGATAAAATCACCTTAGCCGATGGCTCTCTTGCCTCTTGACAAAAGAAGCATAGGTACACCTTTTTAAATTATTATCTTGTTCCAAATTATTAAACAAAAGTAAGAAACTAAGGTTATAGACAAAAGAATATGTTTTGAAGTTGCCTTGTAAACCTTAAAATTTAGAACTTCCTGATAGAGTTAGTTAAAGTAAAATTTAAACTCATAGAAAATGTAACAACTGGTTGTAATAGATCAGCCAAATAATCTACTACAAAAACAAAAACTATTATTTAACTTCATGTTTGAAATGAATATTGAGCTAGCTCAAAGTTGTAATCATGTAAGTTAGGTGGACAATAACTTGTTACTTCACATATCTACAATATTGTTACCAACTTATGTTATAATACTATCTCTTGTACTCCACATAGTACTGATAGTGTTCACTAGGGAATATGTCAATTCTAGTAAAATTTCATGTTGCTACCCATGGAAGTGAAAATGGAAATATGTCGTGGATACTATCTCTTGTACTCCACGTAGGTCTAGTAGTGTTCATTGGGGAAATGTCGATTCCAGTAAAATTTCGTGTTGCTACCCATGGAAATGGAAATATGGCTTGGAAATATTAGGGAAATTAGGGACATTTTAAACAATGGTCATAGCATGATTGGTCCACCTAGGGGGTGGGCCCATAGTTTTCAAGGCGTCAAGGTGAGGCTAGGCGGCAGGGGGTTTAAGTAAAAAACATATATCCTAGGGTAGTTTCCTAGGTTCCATAACCATATTTCCTTAATAACTATCCACATTTTTCATAAGAAAAGTATAAACTTCATGTTAAAGTATAGAAAATCAACATAATCCAACATATTCATGAGAAGAAAAAGAAGAAAGAAAAAATTTCAGAAAAATATAGGGGCTGAACGCCTATTTTTTGTGGGTTCAATACAATAGTGTGTTGATTAGACAACATTTTAAGTTATTCCTTATTGGTTCAGCTTTTTAAGTCTTTGTGGGTTCGATACAACATTTAGCATTATTTATGTTGATTAAACTCTAACGAATAAGGAAATAATAAAAACAAATTAGTATATAAACACTCAAAATGAATATTTTAGTTTAATAATGTTTATTTTATAATTATAACCTCAAAAAGCTAAGAATATAAATATTTTATAACAAATTGTATAAGATTGATTGGTGATTAGGCAAGGTGAGCCTCCAAGGGCACCTTGCCACCTTGAAAACTATTGGTGGGCCATGTATATCATAATAAAAATTGATAGTATGTCCCTTTAGTCTACAATATGTGCACTTCCTAGGACCATTGCTCTGTCCTTGACCACAACCTCGCTCTGAATCTCGACCTCTACCTCTTCTACCAATACAATTAAGCATAGGACCACCTCGGCTCCCTTGGACTCCACGTCCACCTCCACCACCTCTATTCTCACAACCTCCCCCTCTTGCCACCACAAAATCAGACCTATCAAAGAGGGTAGGACTCTTTGAAGGTCTAATAGAAATTCTTTGGAGTCGGGAAAAGACCTCATCAAGAGAGGGAAGAGCAGATTCACCTAGTATTTGTGCTCTAACTGGTTCATATTCAGATTTCAATAGCGCCAAAAACCTCCTTACATCAAGGAAATGAGTGTGTAGCAAAAAAAAAAAGGCAAAAGGGTGGATAGGGTGTGGTGTGTAAGTTGGATCTAGAGAAGGCCTATGACTTTGTTGATTGGTCATTTCTTTTGGAGATTCTAGAGAGAGTTGGCTTGGAGGAGAGATGGAGATTGTGGATTAAGGGGTGTTTGAGTTCAATGAATTATTCAATCTTCATAAATGGTGTAGCTAGAGATTTCTTTCCAGCAAAAAGAGTTTGAGGCAAGGTGACCCCTTATCTCCCTTCCTTTTCACCCTAATAGTAGAGGTGTTGAGTAAAATGATTATCAAGGTCGACAAAACAACCTGTTTAGAGGGTGATGGATTGGATGTCTTGAGGTGACGGTTTCTCATTTGCAATTTGCAAATGATATCATTCCTTTTTTGTGAGGGTGGTGATCATGAAAATCTTAGAAATCTAAAAGAGCTTATTAACTCTTTTGAAGCCATCTCAAAATTGAAGGTGAATTTGGGAAATAGTTGTATAGTAGGCATCAATGTGGAGGAGGAAGATTTGGGTAGTTTGGTGGAGATACTAGGGTGTGAGGTTAGACAATGGCCTATGGAGTATCTTGGATTGCCTCTAGGAGGGATCCCAAGATCTGAAGTGTTTTGGAAACTGGTGGTCTAGAGATTCACTAAGAAGCTGGCCCTTTGGAAGAGGAACTACATTTCGATGGGTGGGAGGATTACTCTGATTAGAGAAACTTTATCCACCTCCCAATTTATTTTCTGTCCACCTTTAGAATACCTTCTAGGATAGCAGGTCATCTAGGAAAGCTCATGAGGGACTTTCTCTGAGAGCATAGGATAAGAAGAGGGACCATTTGGTAAAGTGAGAACAAGTTAGTAAAGCAAAGGAGAAGGGGGGACTATAGAGAACTTGGTTCTTAGGAATACAACCTTATTGAGAAAGTGGCTCTGGAGCTTTCTATTGGAAAGAGATAGGCTATGGCACAAGGTCATTGAAAGCATTCATGGGATGATGAGCAATGCTAGGATGCAAAGGTGGACCTCCTCTACCTCAAGTTCTCCATGGAAAGAAATCCAAAAGTTATACCCAACCTGTATCACTTTTAACAGGTAGGGTGTGGGGTGTGGGTCGAGGATTCTCTTTTGGAAGATATATGGATGACTGATGCTCCTATTAGTTCCCTTTTTCCGGGCCTTTATTCAGTATCTGACCACAAGAATCGTCCAATATCAAGATTTGCCACTTATTCTTCAGTGGGTGTGAGTTGGGATTTCGGGTTCATAAGGGGGCTGGGAGATAATGAATGTGAGGCCCTTATTCAGTTATTGGATAAAACTCCAGTTTGTTTTCTTGATCCAAACCATGGAGGACACTAGAATATGGAGTACATCCCTGACGGTATATTCACTTGCACCTCATTTTTCAATTCACTCTTACAACCTTTGGAGGTGGGAGAGAATTTCCCGGTGAAAGAAATTTGGAGTAAGCCCATACCACCTAAAGTTCAAGCAATGTGATAGGAGGTTTTTCTTGGAAAGGTAAACACCTGTGATATGCTTCAAAAGAGGAGACTGAATATATGTCTGTCCCCACATATGTGCTTTCTTTGTTTTGCAAATGGTGAATCCTTACCCCACTTACTAATCTCTTGTCCTTTTGTGTTGTATATTTGGGAGTATTTTTGTTCTCTTTTTGGTTGCAGGTGGATGTATCCTCAGGGTGTAGTGAGCCTCTTCAGCCCAAATTTCCTAAGGCAGCCAACAAAAAGAGGAAGAACAATGTGGAAGGCAGTTAGAGCTGCTGTAGTATGGTCTATTTGGGAGGAGAGAAATTCAAGAATATTTAATGAGAATATTAGGTCAAAGGAGGAATTAATAAAAATTAGAATGGCTCATTGGACAAAAACCTTGGACATCTTCCATTGTTTTACGACTGATATAATAAGGGCTTGGAATGAGGTGGTCTACTCTTCAAAACAAAAGGAAAGAGAGATGATGGAAACGAAGCCACCACTGGCTGTGTATTCAGGACCCATAGGAGAAGGGGATTCTCTTAAGGCTGAACTGATGGCGCTGTTACAAGGCCTAAAACTTGCTAAGAATTCCAATTTCAGAAACTTGGAAGTTGAAGGCGACTCAAAACTCAAAAGTGGTTATTTCTTGGATCACTTATAGTCACAATGTTCCGTGTGTTTACAGACATGCCTTAAGGGATATAGACATCTTGAGAGGGGACATGAATGCTTCCTCCAATTGGATTCGTAGGACAGCTAATGGATGGCCGATGCTCTAGTAAAGAAAGGGGTTTTGAGGCAGCAGTTATCCTGGGTTCTATTGTAATTTAATTTTTGGACATTTGTATTTCCGGGTGGATGGATCCCCAAGCTGTTGTAACTTTTACCTCCCATTAATAAATTAATCATTTTTTTTCTGATAAAAAAATTATCATATAAAATTAGGGTAAATCCCTTAAACCTCCCCTGTGATTTCAGAAAAGGTCTTGAAAGTTCCCTCTTAACTTTGACCTGCCATTAAACCTTCGACTGACCTTTGGGGATAGAGGGTCTCATACATCCCTTCTGTTACTTTACCATTAGAAATCTAACAACTGCTGATGTCATGGATATAAGCATATTATAATGCCAGTTGTTCTCTTATGTAAAATCATCAAATGTTTGATGACTGAAATACCCTTAAACCCTTAACAAAAAAAAAAACACCTTTAAATCTTTAACAATGAAAAAATAAAATAAAATACCCTTAAACCTCTTTTTACCCATAAACAACTTTCTTTATGTTGTAAAAAAAAAATGAAATCCTAAAACATATTTACTCTATAAAATTATAACCTTCTTAAGTTGCTAAATTGACATGAAATTTCTCTATTAAATACTTATTACATTAGTATAATTTTTGAAAGTATTGAAGTTAATATAATTGAAATACTAGTATATTAGATATGTTGATTTGCTGTGTTTTGAGAGGAAATTTAATGTTATTAATAAATAAAATTGCTATTTTTCAAATTACTATGCGTTCTGAAGAGTGGTCAACATGGCATTGTTTCATTCCAAAGCTCTTCACCACTTCACTAAACTTCCCAAACCAAGCATGAGGTGATTGTTTCAACCCATAAATTGCCTTTTTCAGTCTGCACACTTTACCATCCTCCCCTTGAGCAACAAACCCAAGTAGTTACTCCATATATACCTCCTCCATAAGGTCACATGAAGGAAGGCATTTTTAATGTCAAGTTGAAAAAAGGGTCAATCATACATAACTGCTAGGGAAATTAAGACACGGACAGAGCCAATCTTAGCCACTGGAGAGAAGGTCTCCATACAGTCCACTCCATACAACTGTGAATAACCTTTAGCAACAAGTCTGGCCTTCAGACGCTCCACACTACCATCTGGCAAGTATTTAACAATATACACCCATTTACAACCCACAACATGCTTACCAGGTGGAAGAGTAGTGAGCTCCCACGTGTGAGTATGTTGAAGGGCAGAGAGTTCCTCCTCCATTGCCTGCTACCACCCAGGTGACCTAAGAGCCTCTCGAACATTCTTAGGTATAGAAATAGATGACAATAGTGAAACAAACTGGCGATGTGAAGCAGAAAGGCGACATACTGAAAGAAAATTGGAAAGGGGATGGAGGGTACAACTACGTTTACCTTTTTTTAAAGCAATGGGAAGATCAAGTCCTTAAGGTTCAGGGACAGGACCAACAACAGGATCCGCAGACAAGGTAGAAGCTGGAGGAGGAGCCGGTGTCTATCGATGAGTATACACGTGCCGGATCGGTGGTCGTTCAGTAAGGAGCTGCACAGGAGGAGGTGAAGGGTCAACCCCAACTGGAACACCCAGAATGGTATCACTGACTGGAAGAGGAAGAGGAAGCAAAGGTGGAGACACGGATACATCAGGTCCCGAGAAGAAGGGGACAGACATAGCACTTTCGAGTAATGGGATTGTAACAATTGTGCCCTTTCTGAGTCCGAGAGTAGCCAAAAAAGACATACTTAATAGTGTGTGCATCCAGCTTGTCTATTCTAGGACTCAAATTGTGAATAAAGCACACACAACCAAAGATACAAGGTGTTAATGGAAAGGGAGACAAGGTGGGGAACAAGGTAGAGAAGGGAGACCGACCATGAAGAATGAAGGAGGTTATCCGGTTAATAAGGAAACACGTAGTAAGTACAACATCACTCCAAAATCATTTAGGAACACATTTGATGAAGAATAGATCGAGCAATTTCAAGGAGATGACGATTCTTTCGTTCGGCCACCCCATTTTGTTGAGGAGTGGATGCACATGAAGTTTGATGAATGATGCCATGCTGTTCTAAATACTGTTGATAGGATGTAAGAAAGTATTCATGACTGTTATCTGAACGAAGAACTTTGATTGGAACACCAAATTGTATACGTATTTCAGCATGGAATTTTTGAAAAATGGAAAATAATTCACTCCTTTCTTTCATTAAATAAATCCATGTCATCCTTGAACAATCATCAATAAAAGTGACAAAATACTTGTAAGCATTATAAGACTCTATTTTAACCGGGCCCCAAACATCTGAATGGACCAAAGCTAAAGGACTCAACATACGACTCTCAACTCTAGGACTGAAGGAAACACGACGATGTTTCCCACATTGACACGATTCACAATGTAAATACAACAAATGAGTCAAAGATGGGACCAGTATCTTGAGTGCCTTGAGAGATAGATGTCCTAGTTGACAATGCCGCTGTAGAGGAGTGAGTGAAGTTTGAAGTGCAACTGACGATCCACCACCGTCAAGGTAATACAATCCACCAGCCTCATTCCCCCCCACCAATCTTCTTCCCCATCTTGAGATCCTGAAAAACAAAAAAGGAAGGGAAAAATGTAATAGAGCAATTAAGAGTCTTGGTTAATTTACTAACAAACATAAGATTGAATGGAAACTTAGGGACATATAGAACAGATGATAAAGAAAGAGAAGTTGTGTCAACATTACCAACACCACAGATGGGAGAAGAGGAACCGTCGGCAAGGGTAATAGTTTGAGATGTGGAAGTTTCAGAGAGGGAAGAGAACACAACTCGAGTCCCGGTCATGTGATCAGAGGCTCCAGAGTCAATAATCCAGGGAGAGGGTTTGGTTGACAGACAAGCTATACCTAAGTGGGCAGGGGTGGCAGTAGTATGTTGTGAAGTAGTCTGGAGGAACTGTTCATACTCTTCACGCGGTACACTCACCATCTCCTTCCTAGAAACAAATGTAGATGTGGAAGGAGTTAGATTTGCCTGTTGGTTATCACTGACATCAACCCCACCAGCTACTGCATGATTGGCCCATGTAGAAGGAGGGCCATGGAGATCATAACAGAAATTCATCGAATGTCCATCCCTGCCACAATGGGTACACTTCCTTGTAGAGTTACTTTTTCCTTTACCACGGCCTCCCCCTGAGTCACGACCACCACCACGGCCAAATACGGAACCACCACGACCTCCTCGGGAGGCATGTCCTCCCCTTTTAGTACCACGTCCACCTCCTCTGGTTATCACAAATGCTGATCTGTTAGACTATGTGGGAGTCTCTGTAGGCCCCAAAGAAATCCTACGAAGTCGTGCAAACACTTCCTCAAGTGTTGGAAGAGTAGAGCCCCCTAATATTTGGGCCCTAACTGGTTCATATTCTGATTTCAACCCCACTAAGAACCTAGTGACTTCTAGTTGTTCCCTCTATTGTTGCTGAACCTTAACATCTGGAGTGAGGGGATGATAGACATTGAGTTCATTTCAGAGGTTCTTTTCCCTTGCTGCAGATCGAAATACTCCTAATAGAGCTGATATACCCTTGTAGTATTATCCTGCCCAGAATAAAGCTTCTTGGCATGTTCCTATATGTCCTTAGCTATATCTAAGAACATAAAGTTGGCACTTATTTTGGGTTCCATATTGTTCCATAATTATGTCATGATTTGGGCATCTTCCTGTTCCCAGTCATCAAACCCTGAAGAGTTAGCAGGGTGTTTATCTTCCGTCACATGCTTCACTTTCCTCTTTGCCTTGAGAAAAACTTCCACTGACTTGGCCCATGGTACATAGTTCTCACCATTAAGTTTAATGGAGGTCATTTGGACATTTAAAAAATCAGAGGAAATCATGACACTCGATTTCTGGTCACCACTCAGATCTCCCATCAAAGCCATTCCAGTCTACAAAGTCGGTTCTGCCCGTCACTCACAAAAAAAAAACAGTTCCAACCACTGCACTACAGTTCGTTAGCTACCACACAAGCACACTTGCAATCACCAAGTACTGGCCTTAGCATACATTCGGCCACTTCAACCACCACTGTACTGCTAACATGCAGATTTAAAACCACAAGGAATCCCTCTTGAAACTGCTCATTAGAGGGTTCAGACCACCACCACTGCACCTACTCAACCACCACAGCTGTTACACCCATGGTGACAGCACTCTACACGAAAAAAAGAGGAATGTTTGTTCTGTAGCTACAGTTGTTCGAACCAGGAGAAAAGAAGAAGAAGAAGATGAAGAGAACAGTCAAACATGATAGGATAAACCCTATCAGTCGACCCTTAATATGGATTAGCCTCTAATTAGTAGTACAAAGGCTAAACTGCCCCCACTTAAGTATGGGACTGGAAGTCACTATTAAGACTGCCACATAAGCACCGAGCTTAACAGAAATAAAATGACTAATCTACCCTTATTCGGCTAGCTCTAACACCTTTCTTGACTAGATGCAAAAGTATACAATAGTCCTATAGAATACAAGTGTTCATAATGAAATATTTAGCTCAATATCATTAATTTTGATTTCATACTCCATTTTTACGTCATTTGCAAGTAGCTTTGATTTTTATTCTTCTCCTTGGTTTTTATTAAATTTTAAAGCTCTTTATAGTTTCTTATTTTATTTGATTGAAGGCCATTATGCTGGAATATGATTAGGGTTAATCCCACAATCATACCTCACAAGACTATGATCTAGACTAATGTGATTGGACTCCTTTGCTAATATGTCTATATACTATTACTGATTTTGATATTTTTGTTTTCAACTCACTTGTCCAAATGCAGTTTAGTGGGGCAAGGAGATTACGTGATGCCATAATACTTGGATATCAACTACAAAGAGCCTCTGGTAGGGATATCTGCATTCCAGACTGGTATGCACTTGACGAAAATGAACATGGTCTATGCACTACATTGTCAAACACTGAAATGAGGGAGAAAAACAATCTTACGACGTCGTGAGTTTTTTTTTTTAAATATTTATTTTCTTTTAAATTATTGGTGAATTTTTATCCTCTCAAGATTTACATCTATGCTTCTGTAGACAACATCTTTCCATTTGTTGTGCTAGATGCAATAAAGACTTTGAGATTCTTCATGGAGATCTTCATGGTCTTTCAGATACAATGAGCTTCCTGAAAAGCTTGGAAGAACTTGATACTGTTCATGATTCAGGAAAGCATACAGAAAAGTACCAAAGGTGTGACCATCTTTCTGCTGCAGGGCTTTTTAACTGGAAGGTATTATTCATGTCATATGATGGCAAATGCATTTTACTGTCACAATATTGTTTGTTTTATTCATAAGCAAATTATTGGCGGTGGAGGAGTTTCTAAATACCAGTATTTGAGTATGTGCCTTTATATATCAAAAAATCACAAGTGGTGACCTTAATATATGTACCTCACAGTTTCTGAGGGTTTGTAGACAAACCATTAATCAATTTTGGTGGCAAATTAATGTGTTGAAGATTTAACAAGATAAAGAAAAGGGCCTGGACGTTTTTTTTTTTTTTAGTAAACATGTATTTTATTTAAAATTCAGATTGTAAACAGTTTATACAACTTGGTGATGGGACTGATGATCCCTTTAATCACTCTTTTCTATCCCTCATTACAGTGCAGCCCAAAATAATTGCTGTCTCAATGCCCCTTGTTTTTCTAGACAATCAGATAGCACATTTGCACTCCTTCGAGCCCAATTAAATTCAGCCTCAACCTCCTTTGCAATCGTCACTACTTCCCTAATCACATGTTTAAACGTCCACGGGGTATGGCTGCTGTTTGCTGCCCAGGAAATGACTACTTTTGAGTCCCCTTCCACCTCAGTGTGCCTGTATCCTAACTGTTAGGCTAGCTTTAAGCCTTGTAGTAATGCCAAAAGTTCAGCCTTCAGTGATTTTCCGGTGCCAATCGGTCCTGAGAACATACCCAGTATCCTCCTTTCAAAATTTCTGAATACTCCTACTCTTGAAAGACCTAGATATCCAAAGGATCTCCCATCAAAATTCAATTTCACTTTATTGCCTTCTGCTGGTTTTCACTCCGGTCTTAATTTACCTCTTACTCTCTGTTTTGACAGTTTTGTTTAGGTAGTTCGAACCAGTAGAGAGAAAGGGAGAAAGAAGAAGAAGAAGAAGAAGGAAGAAGAACAGTTGAATCTGATAGCTAAACCCTATCAGTCGACCATAATGTAGATTAGCCTCTAATTAGTTGTACAAAGACTAAACTGCCCCCACTTAAGTATGGGATAGGAAGTCTCTATTAAAACTGCCACATAAGCACATAACAGAAATAAAATACTAATCTACCCTTATTCAGCTAGCTCTAACACCCCCCCTCAAGCTGGAGAATATATGTCATATAATCCCAGCTTGTTACATATATAGTTCACTCTCCCTGAGCTTAAGCCTTTTGTAAACAAATCTGCCCATTGATCACCTGAGCTCACATGTTCTGTACTTATCTCTCTAGTAAGGACCTTCTCCCTCACAAAGTGACAATCAATCTCTATGTGCTTTGTTCTCTCATGAAAAATAGGGTTAGATGAGATGTGGAGTGCAGCTTGATTGTCACAGTACAATTTCATAGGTTTGTCCATGGAGAACCTGATTTCTTGTAGGAGATTCCTCAGCCATACTAATTCACATGTAGTGTGTGCCATGGTTCTGTATTCGGCTTCAACACTACTCCTTGCCACAACCGTCTGCTTCTTATTCTTCCATGTCAAAAGATTTCCTCCAAGAAATGTGCAATAACCTGTAGTAGATCTTCTATCCAACACTAAGCCTATCCAATTTGCATCTGTATACCCAATTACCTCAAGTCTTCCTCCTAGTTTGTACAATAACCCACGGCCTGGATCTCCATTCAGGTACCTTATAATTCTAAGAACTGCATCCCACAATCCTGTTTCATCTAGCAGATCAAGAACATATTTTCTTTGGCACAGGTTTACACCTTCTTTTGATCTGGCAACTTCTATACCCAAGAAATACTTCAACGTCCCAAGGTCTTTTGTTTGCTAATGGTTTTGCAGAAAGACCTTTAGTTTTTCAATCCCCAATTTTTCATTGCCAGTTATGACAATACCATCCACATAGAACACTAATAAAATCTTTCTGACTTTTGAATTATAATTGAACATAGAGTGGTCAACCTGACATTGTTTCATTCCAAAATTCTTCACCATTTCACTAAACTTCCCAAACCAAGCACGAGGCGATTGTTTCAACCCATAAATTGCCCTTTTCAATCTGCACACCTTACCATCCTTCCCCTGAGCAACAAACCTAGGTAGTTGCTCCATATATAACTCTTTCATAAGGTCACCATGAAGGAAGGCATTTTTAATGTCAAGTTGAAACAAGGGCCAATCATACATAACTGACAGGGAAATTAAGACATGGACAGAGCCAATCTTAGACATTGGGGAGAAGGTCTCCTTATAGTCCACCCCATACAACTATGAATAACCTTTAGCAACAAGTTTGGCTTTCAGACGCTCCACACTACCATCCGGCAAGTATTTAACAGTATACATCCATTTACAACCCACAACATGCTTATTGGTAGGAAGAGTAGTGAACTCCCACATTTGAGTATGTTGAAGGGCAAAGAGTCCCTCCTCCATTGCCTGCCGCCACCTAGGTGAGGTAAGAGCCTCCTAGACATTCTTAGGTATAGAAATATATGACAACAGTGAAACAAACTGGCAATGTGAAGCGGAAAGGCGAGAGACTGAAACAAAACTGGAAATAGGATGAAGGGTACAACCACATTTACCTTTCCGTAAAGCAATGGGAAGATCAAGTCCTGAAGGTTCTGGGACTGGAGCAACAACAGGATCTGCAAAAAAGGTAGAAGCTGGAGAAGGAGATGGTGTCTGTCAATGAGTATACATGTGCCGGATCGATGGTCGTTCAGTGGGGATTTGCACTAGAGGAGGCGAAGGGTCAGCCCTAATTGGAACAACCGAAACGGGATCACGGACTGGAAGAGGAAGAGGAAGCAAAGGTGGAGATACCGATACTTCAGGTCCCGAGAAGAAGGGACAGACTCAAAAAAGGTGACATCAGGACAGACATAGCGCTTACAAGTAATAGGATTGTAACACTTATACCCTTTCTGGGTTCGAGAGTAGCCAAGAAAGACACACTTAATAGAGCGTGCATCCAGTTTGTCTATCCCAGGACTCAAATTGTGAACAAAGCACACACAGCCAAAGATTGGGGTGTTAATGGAAAGGGAGACAAGGTGGGGAACAAAATAGAAAAGGGAGACCGACCATGATGAATGAAGAAGGGCATCCGATTAATAAGGAAACAAGTAGTAAGTACAACATCACTCCAAAATCGTTTAGGAACACTCATATGATGTAGAATAGATCGAGCAGTTTCAAGGAGATGACGGTTCTTTAGTTTAGCCACCCCATTTAGCTAAGGAGTGGATGCACATGAAGTTTGATGAATGATGTCATGCTGTTCTAAATACTATTGAAAGGAAATAAGAAATTATTCACGACTATTATCTGAACGAAGAACTTTGATTGGAACACAAAATTATGTACGCATTTTAGAATGGAATTTTTGAAAAATGGAATATAATTCACTCATTTCTTTCATTAAATAAATCCATGTCATCCTTGAACAATCATCAATAAAAGTGACAAAATACTTGTAACCATTATAAGACTGTATTTTAATCAGATCCCAAACATCTGAATGAACCAAAGCAAAAGGACTTAACATACGACTATCAACTCTAGGACTAAAGGGAACCCAACGATATTTTCCATACTGACACGACTCACACTATAAAGACGACAAATGACTCAAAGACAGAACTAGTATCTTGAATGCCTTTAGAGATGGATGTCCCAATCGACCATGCCATTGTAGATGAGTGAGCGAAATTTGAAGTGCAACTGACGGTCCACCACTGTCAAGGTAATACAATCCACCAACCTCATGCCCCCCACCAATCTTCTTCCCCGTCTTGAGATCCTGACAAACACAAAAGGAAGGGAAAAATGTAATAGTGCAATTAAGAGGATCATAACATTTATACCCCTTTTGCGCAGGAGAGTAACCTAAAAAAGTTCCCTTTGTAGCCTTAGGATCCAGCTTGGTTTTCTTTGGATCCTTCACTTGTATGAAGCATGTACATCCAAAAACCCGTGGGGAAGAGGAAATTCTGGAAAAGTGGGACACAACACAGAGAAAGGGGTCTTCATACCCAGTACCTTAGATAGCATCCGATTTATCAGGTATGATGCAGTGAGAACAGCTTGAGACCAATATTGCTTGGGCACATTGTGCTAGAAAAGTAGAGCTTGAGCTATCTCCATTAGGTGCCTGTTCTTGCGCTCAGCAACTCCATTTTGCTGAGGGGTGTAAGCACATGATGATTGATGTAGCATGCCTTCGTTTTCCATGAATGAGTTCAAGGATCTTTCAAAATATTCAGCTGCATTGTCTGAACGGAATTGTTTAATCTTCTTATCAAATTGTGTTTCAACCATCTTGTAAAACATCATAGTTATCCGTGGAACTTCTTCACGTCCTTTTAACAGATAAATCCAAGTGCACCGAGAATAATGGTTAATAAAACTGATAAAATAACGGAAGCCATCAATGGAGACAATGGGCGAAGGACCCCAAACATCAAAATGGACCAAATCAAAAGGGGCTTGAATTTCATTACTAGAAATTGGATACATTGATCTGCATTGTTTTGAAATTTGACATACATCACAAACTAAACTTTGACTCGGAATGCCCTTACATAAATCGGGAAACAACATTGTAAAGAAGAAAAAGACAAATGACCTAGCCTAGCATGCCACAAGTGTAGCCTAGCTCTTGACTCCACACTTTCTGGACCAGTAGTAGCAGAAGCTTGCAGTGCTGAACTGATATCTACATCAAAATAGTTGAGACCCTCTTACTCATGACTACTCCCAATCGTTCTCCTCGTCAATCTGTCCTGGAAAACATAATGAGAGGGAAAAAAAGTTATACTACAGTTCAAATTTCTTGTAAGTTTTGAAATAGACAGCAAATTTGATGTAAGACTAGGAACATGTAAGACTGATTTAAGAGAGAGATCCTTGCTTAGGTCAACCACTCCCTTTCCCGAGATGGTGGAGAGGGATCCATCAGCTACTCTCATCTTATCCTGGCTAGACAATAAATGATATGAGGAGAATAATGAGGACATATGTGTCATATGGTCAGTGGCTCCTGAGTCAATCACCCAAGAGCTAGAATTAATGGAACTAGTTGCACTAAATGCAGAGGCTGTACCTGATTTGGCAAGAGAGGTGGAAGCTAAAGGATTGTTCTTCAGACGGGCTAATGCCCGGCTGAGAACCTCTACCTCACTAGCTATAAAGCCCAAGGTACTTGGTCCAGAGGAATCAGCAACCTGCTTTGTGGTGGAAGAGGACACTGGCTGAGTACTCTGTGAGATGTCACTACTGTTGTTGGTGGCAAGATTCCCACTTGCTGTGTGGCCCTTATGTTGCCTTTTTTCCTTTCTCAAAGCAGCTAGCTTCAGATGAGGGTACAAGACCCAACATTTCTCCTTTGTGTGTTTCTCACCACCACAATGGGTACACTTGAGGGTCTTCTTGTCTGAAAATCTGCTTCCCTTAGTGGAGAATAAGGCTGAATGTTGTCTAGATATTTCTGTTGCTTGTGTCTGGGAGTCAACCTGCATCTCCTTTCTCTTTACTTCTTCATTCCTCACCAGGTAGTAAACATGATGAAGCTTAGGTAATTCATCTTTCCCTAGAATCTGTGACCTTACACCTTCATATATAGGGCCTAAGCCTGCTAGGAACTTGAAGCCTCTGCCCTCCTCAATCTGCTTGTCATGCCTCTCCTTATCCCTGGCATTTTCCCAATCCAAAATCATGTGATGGTCAAGCTCTTCCCAGAGACCTTCTAGTGTTGCAAAATATGTTGCCATAGACATGTCTCCTTGCCTTAAGGCTGCAATGTCTTGGTTCAGCCTGTAGATTCTAGCATTATTCTTCTTTTGGCCATATGTCTTAGATACTTTCTCCCAGATTTTAGTGGCTGTAGGAAAATGATGAACAGTTCTGGCCACCCGAGGAGTCATGGAGGCCAGCAACCAAGACATAACTGTGGCATTTTCCTTGCGCCACACAGTGTATTCAGGGCTGCTGATTTCTGGTTCCTTTTTATCTTCATCCAAATAGCCTGTGAGGTCACGAGAGGTAATGAACAGTCTTGCTGAGACAGACCACTCTCTAAAGTTATACTCATCCAATAGCACACTTGTAATCTGCAAACTATGCAGATTAGGGTTCTCCAGGTTTGAGGACCTGATAGTGATGACATCCTAACTTCGGTCAAGGGGTTGTTCACAGTACTGTTGGGTTGTTTTGGTTAGGGCTCGCCAAAGTAGTCACAGAGTTCACAGTGCTGATCGCACACCAGATAGGCTTCACCTCAGAGTTCACAGTGCTGGTAGCACACCGGATAGGCTTCACTTGGACTAAACCAGTTCGAGTACAGCAGCAAGGAAAAGTCTGTAACTGAACTAGTTCACAGAGATGGAGTAGGGCTGGTAACCAACCTGGAAATGATCTGTAACTGAAGTCGCCACAGTTCTGTAAAGGTCTTTCCGAACCAGTTCTGATGCAGGTTCTGTTTAGCCGAAGTAACCTTAGCAGGCCCTGACAGCTCGCAACACAGTTTCAGACTTGCCAAGACTGTCACAGTTCTGAAGCAGTTTGTTACAGCAGCAAAAGGTGTTCTGGGCTGGTAACCGACCTGTGCTATGTAGACTCCACTTGAACTTCGAGTACTGCAACTGTAAAGGGAGTTCCCCTCCTTACAGACAACACTAGGACTGCTGAAATCAGTCCTCAACTAGGTCTGTCCTATACAGACCTCTTCTTAGCAGCTGAATAGCCGCTAACTACTAGAAACTAGTAGGACTCCAGCTTCAGGGTCTTAACTCCCTTGCGCCCTACAACCAAGGGAAACCCTAGGTTGAACCTTGTGTTGTTCTCCTGCAACCCTAGGGTTTCACAGCAGCAACCCAGATAAAAAAAAAGGTGAGATACAGCAAGAAAGAGGAGATGGCGTCAGCAGTAACCAAGAAGGTGCTCAATGCTCTGATACCATGAAAGCTGAACCACTGTAGTTGAAGTAGCAGGAACGAGGAGAAGAATAAGAGATGCTGGAATGTCGAACTGCACTTGCAGTCGTCCATGCATTTATTTATATACAAGTGAAGTACAAAGTACAAGAAATTGCTGGGATACCCCTGATTAGTGATGGGACACCCAGAAGACTTAAGACATAAACAAGATTAGGCCCATTAGCAAAGGCTCAGTTACAAGATAAGTTTAACATAAGAATGGGCTAATAGGAATTCTTATCAGCCGAACACACTCAAGCCTTCTAACATATCAATCTAACACATGAAAAGTTAAAATGTTAAAATTGTTTTAATTGATTATTCTGGTATGGTATGGTTTCTACTTGTCAATCTAAAATGAATTTAATTTAGAAATATAAAATTGGTCGTGACTTGTGCTTGATTGTGGAGGATAATATAGAAGAATAAGAAACATTAGAGAAGAAAGAAATGTAGTAGTTGGCATAGAGCCGCTTTGTTCCATAATTAATATTTATAAAAATTAAAATCCAACACCACATTGCCATTGATAAGGTACTGCCTATTGCTGGGGTTATTCGAGGTAAACATTCACCCTGACACACACACACACACACAAAGGACCCAGAGTAATCCATCTCATGAACCAGACCTTCAACTAATTAGCCCACTAAAGGTATCTCGTGTAGCACCTCCTATGGCTATCAAGTTTGTCTACACCAGGAGGCCACATCGTCAGTACCAACTCTAGCCCCCCCACCCCCCATGTGCTGGTAACCGGTATGATAAGCCTAATGTACAGAGGTATAAATAGGTCCCTTGAGACATAAAGAAGAATTAGAAAGACTTGAATTACTCTCTAGCTTCTTCTTCTTCCTCTCTCTGTAGTCTATTTCAGGAGGAAGTGCTCCCTAGAAGAATCTCATTTTGATCGAATTCTATCTTTGGTATCAGAGCAGCAATCCAGGATGGCCAATACCAGATGAAATGTTGTTGAGGATCAAGTTGATCACCTGGAAGAGTATCTTCACAAAATGTATGGGAATTTGAAATAGATGAAGGAAAAACTTTAAGCTTTCATCTCCTAGTTTGGTATGGTGTACAGTCTGGGGAATTTGAATATTAGTTGAACTGACCATACCTTAGATCCTTTTATAATTCAATCTTACATTCCATCGCACAGTAAATATTTTATATAGTTTATTAAAATTGATGCTATAAATATGAATCTAAAGCAGTAAACACCCTCCAGAAGATGACCTTGAACTTGCCATTGTTAGAATGCTAGAGTGTGTTCGGCTGATAGGGTCTCCTTTTAGCCCATTCTTATGTTAATTTTATCTTGTAACTGAGCCTTTGCTAATGGGCCTAATCCTGTTTATGTTTTAAGTATTCTGGTTGTCCCATTACTAATAAGGGGTATACCAGTAATTTTATTGTACTTTGTACTTCACTTATATTTAAATAAAGGCCTGGTCGACTGCTAACACAGTTCGACATTCTCTGCATCTAAGAAGTTCATCCTCTTCTTTACTACTTTGAGTTCAGCTTCTCAGTTTACATGGTATCAGAGCATTAGCTCCTTCCTGGTTTCAACCGGTGCACTATCTTCTCTTGCTGCCTTCCTTCATCTTCTCCTTTCTTTCTGGGTTGCTGCAGTGAAGACCTAGGAGTGTAAGGGAACTCAGCAAGTTCGAACCTAGGGTTTCTCTTGGTTGTAGGACTCAAGGGAAGTAAGACCCAGAACTAGATGTCCTACTAGTTTTTTTTTAGCAAGTAGTAGCTATTTGGCTACTAAGAGAGGTCTGTACAAGACAGACCTAGTTGAGGATTGATTCCAACAGTCCTAGCACTAGCCGAAAGGGGGAGGGCTTCCTCTACAGTTACAACTTTGGTGCTCTAGCCAGATTTGTGCAGAACAGTGGTAAAGGCATAGCCTCCTCTACAGTTGCAGCTTCGGTGCATCAACAAAACCTTTACAGAATTGTGGCGACTTCAGTTACAGATAATTTCCAGGTCGGTTATCAGCCCTTCTTCTGGTATCAGCACTACTTCTGCTATGTGAACTGGTTCAGTTACAGACCTTCATTTGCTACTGTACCTGAACTGGTTTAGTCTTAAGTGAAACCCATCTGGTGTGCTACTAGCACTGTGAACCCTGTGACCACTTCGGCCAGCCCTAACCAGAACCACCTACAGCACTATGAACAATCTCTTTGACCGAAGTTAGGATGTCATCACTTTCTGGTGAAGATTCTTCTAGGGATAATAGATCTGTTACAAGGGCCTCAAACCTGGAGAACCCTAATCTGCATAGCTTGCAGATTACAAGTGTGCTATTGGATGAGTATAACTTTAGGGAATGATCAGTCTCAGCAAGATTGTTCATTACCTCTAGTGACCTCACAGGCTATTTGGATGGAGACAAAAAGGAATCAGAAATCAGCAGCCTTGAATACACTGTGTGGCGCAAGGAAAATGCCACAGTCATGTCTTGGTTGCTGGCCTCCATGACTCCTCGGGTGGCTAGAACTGTTCATCACTTCCCTACAGACGCAAAAATCTGGGAGAAAGTATCTAAGACATATGGCCAAAAGAAGAACAATGCCAGAATCTACAGGCTGAACCAAGACATTGCAACCCTAAGGCAAGGAGACATGTTTGTGGCAACATACTTTACAACACTGGAAGGCCTCTGGGAAAAACCTGACCATCACTTGATATTGGATTGGGAAAATGCAAAGGATAAGGAGAGGCATGACAAGCAGATTGAGGAGGGCAGAGCCTTCAAGTTCCTGGCAGGCTTAGACCCTATATATGAAGGTGTAAGGTCACAGATTCTAGGGAGAGATGAATTACCTGAAATTCATCATGTTTACTATCTGGTGAGGAATGAAGAAGTAAGGAGAAAGGAGATGCAAGTTGATTCCCAGACACAAGCAATAGAACTATCTGGAGAACATTCAGCTTTAGTCTCCACTAAGGGAAACAGATTTTCAGACAAGAAGACCCTCAAGTGTACCCATTGTGGTGGTGAGAAACACACAAAGGAGAAATGTTGGGTATTGTACCCTCATTTGAAGCCAGCTGCTCTGAGAAAGGACAAAAGGCAACATAAGGGTCATACGGCAAGTGGGAATCTTGCCACCAACAGCAGTAGTGACATCTCACAGAGTACTCAGCCAGTGTCTTCCTCCACCACAAAGCAGGTTGCTGATTCTACCGGACCAAGTACCTTGGGCTTTACAGCTAGTGAGGTAGAGGTTCTCAGCCGGGCATTTGCCCGTCTGAAGAACAATCGTTTAGCTTCCACCTCTCTTGTAAAATCAGGTACAACCTCTGCATTTAGTGCAACTAGTTCCATTAATTCTAGCTCTTGGGTGATTGACTCAGGGGCCACTGACCATATGACACACATGTCCTCATTGTTCTCCTCATATCATTTGTTGTCTGGCCAGGATAAGATGAGAGTAGCTGATGGGTCACTCTCCACCATCTCGGGAAAGGGAGTGGTTGACCTAAGCAAGGATCTCTCTCTTAAATCAGTCTTACATGTTCCTAGTCTTACATCAAATCTGTTGTCTGTTTCAAAGCTTACAAGAAACTTGAACTGCAGTATAACTTTTTTTCCCTCTCACTGTGTCTTCCAGGGCAGATTGACGAGGAGAACGATTGGGAGTGGTTGTGAGTATGAGGGCCTCTACTATTTTGATGCGGATGTCAACTCAGCACTGCAAGCTTCTGCTACTACTAGTCCAGAAAGTGTGGAGTCAAGAGCTAGGCTGCACTTGTGGCATGCTAGGCTAGGTCATTTGTCATTTTCTTCTTTAGCTATAGTTGAAAAACAGTCGTAGAAGTATGGGATTGTGCTAGAAAACCAGAAAAAACTAACAAGAGAAGATTAGAGAAGATTAGAGAAGAAGAGAGAGAGAGAGAGAGAACTGCGGCAAGGCGAGTTAGAGGATGAGGAGTTCGAACTTAACCACCCTCTAACACTCTAATACATTTTATTTAAGTTAATCTTTGATAAATTACAGAGAGGCCCTTGAGTGGGCAGAATAAGGCCCATAACAGAGAGAAACATAACATAACATGAAGTGACAGTCTATGGGCATTCGACCCATCTCCTCTACAGCTATGTTGTTTCCCGATTTATGTAAGGGAATTCCGAGTCAAAGTTTAGTTTGTGATGTGTGTCAAATGTCAAAATAGTGCAGATCAATGTATCCAATTTCTAGTTATGAAATACAAGCCTCTTTTGATTTGGTCCATTCTGATGTTTGGGGTCCTTCACCCATTGTTTCCTTTGATGGCTTCCGTTATTTTATCAGTTTTATTGACCATCATTCTCGGTGCACTTGAATTTATCTGTTTAAAGGACGTGAAGAAGTTCCACGGATAGCTATGATGTTTTGCAAGATGATTGAAACACAATTCGGGAAGAAGATTAAACAATTCCGTTCAGACAATGCAGTTGAATACTTTGAAAGATCCCTGAACTCATTCATGGAAGACGAAGGCATGTTACATCAGTCATCATGTGCTTACACCCCTCAGCAAAATGGAGTTGTTGAGCGCAAGAATAAGCACCTAATGGAAACAGCTCGAGCTTTACTTTTCCAGCACAATGTGCCCAAGCAATATTGGTCTCAAGTTGTCCTCACTGCATCATACCTGATAAATCGGATGCCATCTATGGTACTGGGTATGAAGACCCCCTTCTCTGTGTTATGTCCCACTCTTCCAGATTTTCCTCTTCCCCCACGGGTTTTTGGATGTACATGCTTCATACATGTGAAGGATCCAAAGAAAACCAAGCTGGATCCTAAGGCTACAAAGGGAATATTTTTGGGGTACTCTCCTACACAAAAGGGGTATAAGTGTTATGATCCTGTCTCTAAGAAAAAATGTCACCAGAGATGTAGTTTTTTTTGAGTCTCAACCATATTTCCAGTCTTCTCAGAATCCTCTTCAGGGGAAGACTAGTGGAATGGAAGAGGATTCTCAGTCTCCCTTCTTTTTTGTTCCCCTTTCATCACCTTCGACTCCCCCTTCATCACCTAGCTGTAACATTCCGAGTCAAGCTAGTGAGACTCCAACTTCAGCTGATGCTTCTGATGACTCCAACAGGCAAGAGAAAGAGATACTCACATACAGTAGAAGGAAGAAGGGCCCTCAGCCTCATGATTGCAACCAGTTGGTCTCAGATCAATCTGTCTCTGCAATCCAAGGTATTTCTCACTCTCTCAATTCAGATTTGGATCTTCCTATTGCTCTCCGTAAGCTTGTTCGTTCTTGTACTGCTCGACATTCCATAGCTGATTATGTTTCTTACTCACATTTATCCCTTGCCTATCATTCCTTTGTGTTTGCTCTTTCCTCTGTATGTGTCCCTTCCGGATATTCAGAGGCGGTATCTGATCCAAGATGGAAAGAAGCCATGAATGAAGAAATGAAAGCCCTAATGAAAACAAGAACGTGGGAATTGGTGGACCTACCAGAAGGGAAAGGCACTGTTGGGTGCAAGTGAGTATTCATAGTAAAGCACAGGGAAGACGGGTCAATTGAAAGGTACAAGGCCAGACTTGTGGCAAATGGATTTACACAAAAGGAAGGAATTGGTTACAAGGAAACCTTTGCCCCGGTAGCAAAGCTCAACACAATCAGGGTTTTACTGTCATTAGTTGCAAAATTCTCTTGGGAACTCCATCAACTGGATGCGAAGAATGCTTTCCTAAATGGTGATCTACATGAAGAGGTATTCATGGAACCCCCACCTGGATATAATGTTGGAAAGGAGGTGTGTAAATTAAGGAAAGCTTTGTATGACTTGAAGCAATCTCCCCGGGCATGGTTTGAGAGACTTTGTACAGCCATGAAGAAAGTGGGGTACACTCAGAGCAGTGCAGATCATACATTGTTTACAAGGAGGCAAGATGGAAAATTTACAGCTCTCATTGTTTACATGGATGATATGGTGATTAATGGAAATGATGTGAAAGAGATGAAGAGGCTGAAGGAGTTCTTAGCTTCAGAATTTGAGATCAAGAGAGGGAATCTACATATGTCAACAAAAATATGTGCTACATCTCCTAGAAGAAACAGGCATGATGGGGTGCAGGCCAGCAGACACACCAATAGAACCGAACCATGGATTACAAGAATCAATGGGTGAGGAATACTGTGATAAGGAAAGGTACCAAAAATTGGTAGGAAAACTGATATACTTATCTCTCACTAGGCCAGACATTGCCTATGCAGTGCATGTTGTCAGTCAATTCATGCACTCACCAAAGACTCATATGAGAGCAGTGGAAAGAATTCTCAGATACTTGAAAACTTGCCCAAGGAAAGGAATTCTATTCAAGAAGAACAGTAGACTTGAAATTGAAGCCTACACTGATGCTGATTGGGTTGGGTCTGTTGGAGACAGAAAATCAACCTCAGGTTACTGTACATTTTTGGGAGGAAACCTAGTTACATGGCGCAGTAAGAAGCAGAATGTTGTGGCTTGATCAAGTGCAGAAGCTGAATACCGAGCTATGGCACATGGGGTGGCTGAACTCTTATGGCTCTGAACTCTCCTTAATGAGCTTGGTATCAAGACTGAGGGTCCTCTCAAGTTGTATTGTGATAATAAAGCAGCTATCAACATTGCCAACAATCCCGTGCAACATGATAGGACAAAACATATTGAAATTGATCGACACTTTGTTAGTGAGAGAATTGTTTCAGGGAATTCTGTGTGCCTTATACTTCATCAGAAATGCAGATTGCAGATGTATTAACAAAAAGGCTGGCAACTACAAAGTTCAAGGACATACTTGGCAAGCTGAACATGATTGATATCCATGTTTAGCTTGAGGGGGAGTGTTAGAATGCTAGAGTGTGTTCGGCTGATAGGGTCTCCTATTAGCCCATTCTTATGTTAATTTTATCTTGTAACTGGGCCTTTGCCAAGGGGCCTAATCCTGTTTATGTTTTAAGTATTCTGGTTGTCCCATTACTAATCAGGGGTATACCAGTAATTTTATTGTACTTTGTACTTCACTTATATTTAAATAAAGGCCTGGTCGACTGCTAACACAGTTCAACATTCTCTGCATCTATGAAGTTCATCCTCTTCTTTACTACTTCGAGTTCAGCTTCTCAGTTTACAGCCGTTATGTGAATCAGTATTGCTATAAAATTAGAGTTAAAAGTTCATTCTACATTTATGAAGTTCAACTGGCCAGTGATATTTTATTTACCAATGACATCAAAAATTGATTCAGTATAGAAGACAACATTGCTCTCTCTTAATGACACATCCTCTATGCAAAATATTTACATCTACAGTCAAAGGCAATCTATGTTCTGGGCTATATTATAGCTAGTGGGATATCCTTTGGGGCTTGTCTGTAATTAATGAATTTCTTCGTTGGGTCAGCTTGGGTTTGTGTTGTAATTAGTGGGGTTTATGTGAACTTTTTGTCTACCCACAACTTTTGTTGTACACATTCTGTTAATTTAATGAATCTTTTCTGTGTTTCTGATTTAAAAAAAAAATTACATCCACAGTAACACCTATAATATGCTTAATATGTTCCCTATTTTTCATGACACTTGATTTCTTGGTTTCTAATAAAAAACCTTTTGGTTGATAATGTGCGGATAACTTATTTCCATCTTGTAAAATAATTGTGCAACGTTGTTGGTAACACAGCCTTTTCTCTTAGATGCCTATTAGGGAAGCCTGCCATGTTGCTGTTCAGAGGATTCATCCAAGCAAACAGAAGCTATGGGAACATGCTCAAGCACAAAAGCTCATGAAAGGACAAGAATCATACCCTGTGCTGCGAATAGTATGTAAATCTTGTTTGAACTAATTCTATGAATGTGATATTATCTGTTATTCTTGTGGGGGAGTCGGGGAGATCACAACTTCGCAATTCTGTATTTACTGAATATCATTTTGAATCAAGTTGTTGATCTTAGTGTAAATGGAAAAATTTATCAGTTGTTTATCTAAGGCTTAACCCAACTATATGGGGTCTGCTACTTCAATTTTACCATTCCTTTCTGTTTAGTTCCATATCCATTGTTAAATTGAGTCCTTCAATCATTTCTTACTACAGCCTCCCCTAGCCTTTTCAACCCTGTCAACTTACAAAGGATTTCTCCTTCCCACAGGTGCTGTAGGTGGTCTTCCATGAACCTGACCAAACCATCTTAGTCTGCTTTATCTCGTTTTATTATCACCTATTGGAGCTTTTCCTTTGTTTCTTTGGATTACTTTATTTCTAACCCCTATCCTTTATAGTTTTTCCACTCATCCATCTCAGCACAGTTAAAAGAGGAATAGTACCCAAATACACAAAATCAAAAGGAAATATCATTACCTATTATGAATCTTTACCAACTTTATATTCTAAGTTATGAAAATGTTCTTTAAATCGATTGATCTTAATAGCAGGTTAAACCACATTTTGAATCTCATGTCTTACATTTCAGATATGGTCTATAACTAATCAAGCAGAAAATAGTGTATTTGTTTATAGACATATATGTATTTAGATGCATAGGAGCCATTACTTTGTCTAATGGTACAATATCAGGCTGGCAAGTGTGAGAACATGGGATTGATCTAAGGGAAACCACTGCAAAAAAATGCCAAAGGTTAGTGTTAGAATAGTTTGAGAGTTATTCCTGCTGTTAGAGTCGTCTATGCTGTTAGTTCTAGGGTGCTGTCAGCTTGTTTGTTTCTTTTATTTATTGTTATATTAAGGTGTGCCACCAGGGGCAAATATGTAATTTCTGCATTTTTATTTTAATCTCACTATTAATAATAGAGAGCTGGGCACCGTCAACCTGAGTTTTGGCTCCCAAACAGCCTTTCTCTTTTCTCCTTCTCTTCTCTTCTCTTCTTCTCTCTTGCTCTCCTGTTCTCTTCTTTCTAGAAGAAAACATGGTATCAGAGCATAATAGGAGGCTTTTTTTTCTCAGAATAACATCTCTTCTCATCCAAATCTCTGTTTTATTTAACTGTGAAGTGAAAGAACCCAATCGGACTGGTCAGAATAGTCTGATTGTGTTTTCTCCGGGTTCTTCCTTGGTCGTAACACCAAGGAAACCCTAGCTGGTGATAGCTGATGCTGTGGAGGCTGTATTTGTGTTCTGGTTACTTTTGTACAGGTTCTGTATAGGGATTGTGTGGCTCCCTCATGACAGGTATGTGCTGTTTTTTTTTATGTATACCTTGTGTGGCCTAATGGTGATTGAAGATTGAGTTTTGGGGTATGTTAGTTGCTGGTAGTGGTGTTTCCGCAGTGGGGTTCCATTCTAGGAGGCAGATTGGTGTGTGTTTTGTGCCCTACTTGTATTTTGGGTGGTAGAAATAGGGTGGAGACATATTTCTATGTGCATCAGTGGTTCTTGTTGACTTGTAGAACCTGCTTAATATGGAAACAGATGATTCAGCTTCATCTGGGGTTACATCAACCCGTGGTACAGCTGGTATGGGTGCTGAGAATATGTTTATTCTGATGCAAATTATCCCTTTGAATGATCTGAACTATCTAGAGTGGGCTAAAAGTGTGAAACTATATGTTACAGCTAGGGGAAAAGCTAGATTGAAGAGTTCAAGAACCTAAAAGTGGGGCAGCTGAACATGATAGGTGGGACCAGGAGAACAGTATGGTGATGTCTTGACTTCTTGCAGCCATGGATCCAAGTGTACAGAAGAATTTTATATGGGCAAAGACTGCGAGTGAGATATGGGAACAAGCCAGAACATCCTACTTTGAGCAAAGACACTAGGCTAAGATTTATCAATTACAAGCTGAGAGTCCTCAACCAGTAAACAAGGTGACCGTAGTCTGTCTCTGTTAGCATATTATTCAGCTCTTACCTCTATTTGAAAGGAGTTGGATTACTATCAGACTATAGAATGGAAACATGATGATGATGCCAAAGCTTATAAGAAGTTGGTCTCTCAGTAGTGAGTCTTTGCTTTCTTGTTGGGATTGAACCCTATGCCTTTAGTTCAGGAGGTTTATGCCTTGGTCCAGTCTAAGGAAAGTAGATGAAATGTAATAGTTACAAGTGAGGGGGAACAATAGGTAACCTTAGCTGCAGCAAGTGGTACTAATGTGGGAAAGAAGAGTGATGCCAAGAAAGTTGATGGCAAGGATGAGTTGTGGTATACTCACTGTCGGCGTTCAAGACATACTCATGACACATGCTGGGAGCTCTTTGGAAAACCGAGGTGGGCTGTGAGAAAGGAATAACAAGGTAAAGTGCAGGGTCAGAAGAAGTACAATGCAACAAATGTTGCAGCTAAAGATTCTCAATTCTTGGGAGTGTCTATTGGTGCCACACGGGAACATTCCACATGTTTTTCCCTAAGGAGGATATCATGAATTCCTTCTATAATCATCTGGAATCATATGGTAGGGCTTTATGTCAGATGGACAACTCAATTACTGGTACCTCTTCTTCATTTGCTTCTACATGAGGTAAGGTAATGGCCTCATCCTTCCATATTTCCATTGCCACTGATTCCCCCTAGATTATTAACTCAGGGGCCTCTAACCACATGACCGGTAAGCCAAATCTCTTCCAGCCTTACAACCTTTTGTCCACGAGAGATAAAGTGAGGCTTGTAGATGGATCATTCTCATTCATTGTAGGCCAGGGGTCAATATTCCTTCCCCATGAACTCAACATTAATAATGTGTTGCATGTACCTAAACTTCAACTTACTTTCCATTAGTAGTATAATTCTCATGTGTTTTTTAGGATCTAATTTCTGGGAAGACGATTGGTAGAGGAACCTTAGTAGATGGTTTTTATACTCTTGACAAGGCTGGTTTCTTAGTGTCATCTTCAGAGTCACATAGTCAATTTTTTTTTTTGTGGAATAATTGTCTAGGTCATGTGTCCTTTGAAATGTTAAAGTTTTGCTTTCTTTTTTATTTAAGTCATCTTTAGTGTCAAATGTGTCAACTGAGCAAGCAGTGTAGAACAAATTTCCATTCAAGTAATAAAAGATCAAATTTCCCTTTCCATGTCATGGATATAAGTACGTTATCACACTGGTTGATGATTTTTCTCGTTGTACATGGATATTTCACATGTGTACCAGAGACGAAGTCCCAAAGATTATAAGGAACTTCCAGAGGATGGTGTTCACACAATTTCATGTTGAGATTTAGATTTTTTAATCAAACAACACAAAAATATTTCCATGGTGAGCTTAATGAATTTTTTGCTTCCCATGGATCTCTTCATAGGAGTTCATGAGCGAGAACAGCACAACAATATGGTGTTGTTGAAAGAAAGGACAGACACCTTGAAGTAGCACGAGGGATGATGCTGCATATGAATGTGCTGAAACGTTTTTGGATATTTGTACTTGCTGTTGTGTATGTCATCAATTGCATGCCCTCTAGAGTATTAAACTACAAGTCCCCCATCAGTTCTTGTACCCTCAACCTCTTTTGTTTTCCATCTCTATGAGAGTTTTGGTTGTCGTACCTTTATCCATGATTTGTCTCCCTCTCATGGTAAGTTGGACCCTCGGTCTATTCCATGTATCTTCATTGGGTATCACTCCTCTCAAAAGGGGTACCAGTGTTTTGGTCTCGTTGGTCATAAGTACTTTGTCTCTATGGATGTTTCCTTCTTCGAGTTTGAACTGTTCTACCTTGCTTCTCCTTAGGGGTAGAGTAGTATGGAGTAGGAAAAGCAGGTTTGCCAAGTTTCTCTTCCCCCCATTCTGGATCTAGCTCCATTTCATCTTTTTCTACATGCACATCATAGAGGCCAGCAGTGTTCTAAAGATGTAGAACTACTAGATACAGAGCAACCGATGTTGTCAGACTCCCAAGAGGTAAGTCCAAATGAGCCTGGCATCTTTATTCATGTTGATTCCCCTATTCCCATTTCAGTTGTGGATGATCTTGACATCCTAATTGCTCATAGAAAGAGAGTCAGGTTGTATACTAGCAAACACCCCGTTACTCATTATGTATCATATGACCATATTTCCCCTTCTCATTGTGCTTTCTTATTTGTTCTTGATAGTACTCCCATACCCAAAAATGTGGCAAAGGGTTTGACTTACCTTGAATGGACAAAGGCTATGAAGGAGGAGATTAATGCCCTCCATAAGAATCAAAATTGGGAGTTGGTGGATCTTCCAAAAGGGAAAAACCTTGTGGGGTGTAAGTGGATGTTTAGAGTGAAACACAATGCGGATGGAACATTAGAAAGATATAAAGCAAGGCTGGTAGCAAAAGGGTACACTTAGGTTTATAGTATTGATTATGATGAGACATTGCACCAACTTGATGAAAAAAAATGTCTTGACAGCAAAACCCGAATGTCAGTCAATCTGATCACACTCTCTTTGATAGTGTGAAATCCCTATTCAGTTCTAGGTTAAAGTAGAGAAGAAGAGAAAGAAGAAGGGTTTGGCCAGATGAGGAAAAATTAGTCCCCTCTAGTTGCCCCACTTGTATTTATCTCAAAACAAACTTAGTTACAAGAAAGACCATATTGCCCCTCATAAGTGATGGGACACACAACTTAGACTTGAATAAAACAGACCTTTCACTCTCAAACAAATAAATCCAAATTAAAATACCCTTGTTCTTGAACTCTAACACTCCCCCTCAAGCTGGAGAGTATATGTCATAGAGTCCCAACTTGTCACAAATATAATCTACTCTGCCTCGAGACAATCCCTTTGTAAGGAGATCTGCCCATTGATTTCCCGAACTCACATGAGAAGTGGTTATCACTCCACTAATCACTTTCTCTCTTACAAAGTGACAATCAACCTCAATATGCTTGGTTCTCTCATGGAAGACTGGATTGGAAGAGATGTGAACAACTGCTTGGTTATCACAGTATGGTCTCATGGGTTTGTCAACTGAGAACCCCATCTCTTGTAGCAAGTTCTTCAACCATACTAGTTCACATGTGATATGAGCCATAGCTCTGTACTTAGCTTCTGCACTACTCCTTGCCACCGCTGTTTGTTTCTTGCTCTTCCAAGTTACAAGATTGCTACCAAGGACGGTACAATACCTCGTAGTTGGTCTCATGTCTGATATAGAACCAACCCAATCAGCACCTGTCTACCCTACTATCTCAAGAGGCCCTCCACTTTTGTATAGCAAACCATGACCTAGAGCACCCTTCAAGTACCTAACAATCCTTAGAACTGCTTCCCAATGAGGAATCTGAGGATGTTGCATAAACTAATTCACCATACTCACAGCAAATGATATGTCTGGTCGGGTAATAGTCAGATAATTCAACTTTCCCACCAACCTCCTGTATCTTCTTGGATCATCAAACTCCTCACCTGCAACAACACTCAACTTGACATTCAGTTCCATAGGAGTCTCTGCTGGTTTAGCACCTAACAATCTTGTTTCAAATAGGTCAACAACATATTTTCTTTGACATAAGTTAATTCCATGTCTTGACCTTGCAACTTCTATTCCCAGGAAGTACTTCAACTTACCCAAATCTTTAGTATTGAAGTAGTCTTGTAGAAAATTCTTCAACCTGTCAATCCCATTATTGTCACTCCCTGTTATGACAATATCATCCACATACACTACTAGCAAGATTTTCCCATCTTTTGAGTCATGGCTGAAACAAAATGGTTTACCTGAAACTATTTCATCCCAAAGTTTTTCACTACTTCACCGAACCTGCAAAACCATGCTCATGGAGATTGTTTCAGTCCATAATGTTAGAATGTTAGAGTGATGTTTGGCTGATAAGAGGTCTTATTAGCCCATTCTTATGTTTAACTTATCTTGTAACTGGGCTTGTGTTAATGGGCCTGGGCCTAATCCTGTTTAATGATTTAAGTCATCTGGGTGTCCCATCACTAATCAGGGGCATCCCAGTAATTTCTTGTACCTTGTACCATATTCATCTATAAATAAAGGACTGGTCGACTGGATAGAACAGTTCGACATTCTCTTCAGTTCTGTGGTTCTCTTCTCCTCCTTGCTACTTCGAGTATAGCTCTTCAGATTACATGGTATCAGAGCATTAGCTCCTTCCTGGTTTCAGCAGGCGCACTCTTTTCTCTTGCTGTCCTTTCCTCTTCTCTCCTCCTTTTCTGGGTTGCTGCAGTGAAGACCTAGGAGTGTAAGAGAGTAAAGCAAGTTCGAACCTAGGGTTTCTCTTGGTTGTAGGACTCAAGGGAAGTAAGACCCAGAAGTAGATGTCCTACTAGATTACACCAGCAAGTAGTAGCTATTGGGCTACTAAGAGAGGTCTGTATAGGACAGACCTGGTTGAGGGCTGATTCAGCAGTCCTAGCACTAGCTGAGAGGGGGAGAACTTCCTCTACAGTTGCAGTCTTGGTGCATCAGAACAAGTGGTAAAGACTTAGCTTCTTCAACTTCAGTTGCAGTTTCGGTGCATCAGCTTCTACAGTTGCCGTCTTGGTGCATCAGCAAGACTCTTACAGAACTGCGGCAACCTCAGTTACAGATTTTCTTCAGGTCGGTTATCAGCCCTACTCTTGGACTGAACTGGTTCAGTTATAGACCTTTACCTTTTACCAGAACTGCGGCAACTTTTGCACCACACAGTTGCAGCCTTAAACTTTTACCAACACTGTGAACTGGTTCAGTTACAGACCTCTACTTGCTACTGTACCCGTACCGTGAACACAGTGACCAATTTGGCCAGTTCTTAACAGAATCACCTATAGTACTATGAACAACTCTTGGATTGAAGTCAGGATGTCCTCACTATCTGGTGAAGTTTCCTCTAGAGATAACAGACCTGTTACAAGGTCCTCAAACCTGGAAAACCCTAATCTGCACAGCTTGCAGATTACAAGTGTGCTGCTAGATGAGTATAACTTCAAAGAGTGGTCTGTCTCAGCAATGCTGTTCATTACCTCTCGTGACCTCACAGGCTATTTGGATGGAGACAAGAAACAACCAGAAATTGGCAGTCCTGAATACACCGTGTGGCGCAAGGAAAATGCCACAGTCATGTCTTGGTTGCTGGCCTCTATGACTCCTAGGGTGGCCAGAACTGTTCATCATTTCCCCATAGCTGCTAAAATTTGGGAGAAAGTATCTAAGACATATGGCCAGAAAAAGAACAATGCTAGAATCTACAGGTTGAACCAAGACATTGCAGCCCTAAGGCAAGGAGACATGTCCGTGGCAACCTACTTTGCAACACTGGAAGGCCTCTGGGAAGAGCTTGACCACCATTTGATCTTGGATTGGGAAAATGCTAATGATAAGGGGAGGCATGATAAGCAGATTGAGGAGGGCAGAGCCTTCAAGTTTCTGGCGGGTCTTGACCCTGTATATGAAGGTATAAGGTCACAGATTCTAGGGAGAGATGAATTACCTGAACTTCACCATGTCTACTACCTGGTGAGGAATGAAGAAGTAAGGAGAAAGGAGATGCAAGTTGACTTCCAGACACAGTCAACAGAACTACCTGGAGAACATTCAGCCTTAGTCTCCACTAAGGGGAATAGATTTTCAGACAAGAAGTCCCTCAAGTGTACACATTGTGGTGGTGAGATACACACAAAGGAGAAATGTTGGGTCCTGTACCCTCATCTGAAGCCAGCTGCTCTGAGAAAGAACAAAAGGCAACATAAGGGCCACACAACAAGTGGGAATCTTGCCACCAACAACAGTGGTGACAACTCACAGAGTATTCAGACAGTGTCATCTTCCACCGCAAGGCAGGCTGCCGACTCCTCTGGACCAAGTACTTTGGGCTTCACAGCTAGTGAGGTAGAGGTTCTCAGCCGGGCATTAGCCCGTCTGAAGAACAATTCTTTAGCTTCCACCTCTCTTGCCAAATCAGGTACAACCTCTGCATTTAGTGCATCTAGTTCCATTAATTCTACCTCTTGGGTGATTGATTCAGGAGCCACTGACCATATGACACATATGTCCTCCTTATTCTCCACATATCATCTGTTGTCTGGCCAGGATAAGATGAGAGTAGCCGATGGGTCCCTCTCCACCATCTCTAGAAAGGGGGTGGTTGACCTAAGCAAGGATCTCTCTCTCTTAAATCAGTCCTACATGTTCCTAGTCTTACCTCAAATCTGTTGTCTGTTTCAAAGCTTACAAAAAACTTGAACTGTAGTATAACTTTCTTTCCTTCTCATTGTGTCTTCCAGGACAGATTGACGAGGAGAACGATTGGGAGTGGTCATGAGTATGGGGGCCTCTACTATTTTGATGAAGATGTCAACTCAGCCTTGCAAGCTTCTACTACTAGTCCGGAAAGTGTGGAGTCAATAGCTAGGCTGCACTTGTGGCATGCTAGGCTAGGTTAGCTAGGTTATTTGTCTTTTTCTTCCTTAGCAATGTTGATTCCCGAATTATGTAAGGGCATTCTGAGTCAGAGTTTAATTTGTGATGTGTGTCAAATGTCAAAACAATGTAGATCAATGTATCCAATTTCTAATAATGAAATTCAAGCCCCTTTTGATTTGGTTCATTCTGATGTTTGGGGTCCTTCACCCATTGTTTCCATTGATGGCTTCCGTTATTTTATCAGTTTTATTGACCATTATTCTCGGTGCACTTGGATTTATCTGTTGAAAGGACGTGAAGAAGTTCCCCGGATAACTATGATGTTTTGCAAGATGGTTGAAACACAATTTGATAAAAAGATCAAGCAATTCCGTTCAGACAATGCAGCTGAATACTTTGAAAGATCCCTGAACTCATTCATGGAAGATGCAGGCATGTTACATCAATCATCATGTGCTTACACCCCTCAGCAAAATGGGGTTACTGAGCGCAAGAACAGGCATCTATTGGAGACAGCTCGAGCCCTTCTTTTCCAGCACAATGTGCCCAAGCAATATTGGTCTCAAGCTGTTCTTACTGCATCTTACCTGATAAATCGGATGCCATCTAAGGTACTGGGTATGAAGACCCCTTTCTCTGTTTTGTGTCCCACTCTTCCAGAATTTCCTCTTCCCCCGCGGGTTTTTGGTTGTACATGCTTCATACATGTGAAAGATCCAAAGAAGACCAAGTTGGATCCTAAGGCTACAAAGGGAATATTTTTGGGGTACTCTCCTACGTAGAAGGGGTATAAGTGTTATGATCCTGTCTCCAAGAAAAAATATGTCACTAGGGATGTAGTCTTTTTTGAGTCTCAACCCTATTTCTAGTCTTCTCAGAATCCTCTTCAGGGGGAGAGTAGTGGGTTGGAAGAGGATTCTCATTCTCCCTTCTTTTTTGTTCCCATTTCATCACCTTCCACTACTACTAGCTGTAACATTCCGGGTCAACCTAGTGAGACTTCCACTGTGCCAGTTGCTTCTCTAGATTCGGCTGATGCTCCTGAAGGTTCCAGTAAACAAGAAAAAAAGATACTTACATACAGTAGAAGGAAGAAGGCCCCTCAACCTCACTCAATTCAGATTTGGATCTTCCTATTGCTCTCCGTAAGCCTGTTCGTTCTTGTACCACTCGGCATCTCATAGCCGATTATGTTTCTTACTCACACTTATCCCCTGCCTATCATTCCTTTGTGTCTGCCCTTTCCTCTGTATGTGTCCCTTCTAGGTATTCAGAGGTGGCATCTGATCCGAGGTGGAAAGAAGCCATGAATGAGGAGATGAAATCAAGGACATGGGAATTGGTGGACCTGCCAGAAGGGAAAGGCACTGTTGGGTGCAAGTGGGTATTCACAGTAAAGCACAGGGAAGATGGGTCAATTGAGAGGTACAAGGCCAGACTTGTGGCAAAGGGATTTACACAAAAGGAAGGAATTGACTACAAGGAATCCTTTGCCCTACTTGCAAAGCTCAACACAATTAGGGTTCTACTGTCACTAGCAGCAAAATTCTCTTGGGAACTTCATCAGCTGGATGTGAAGAATGCCTTCCTAAATGGTGATCTTCATGAAGAAGTATTCATGGAACCCCCACCTGGATATGATGTTGGAAAGAAAGTATGTAAACTAAGGAAAGCATTATATGGTTTGAAGCAATCTCCCCGGGCATGGTTTGAGAGACTTTGTTTGGCCATGAAGAAAGTAGGGTACACTCAGAGCAGTGCAGATCATACATTGTTTACAAAGAGATAGGATGACAAACTTACAACACTCATTGTGTATGTGGATGATATGGTGATTACTGGAAATGATGTGAAAGAGATGAAGAGGCTGAAGGAGTTCTTAGCTTCAGAATTTGAGATCAAAGACCTGGGAAATCTGAGATACTTTCTTGGAATTGAAGTTGCTAGATCAAGAGAAGGAATCTACATATGTCAAAGAAAGTATGTGCTAGATCTCCTAGAAGAAACAGGCATGATGGGGTGCAGGCCAGCAGACACTCCAATAGAACCAAGCCATGGATTACAAGAATCAATGGGTGAGGAATACTGTGATAAGGAAAGGTACCAAAAGTTGGTAGGAAAACTGATATACTTATCCCTTACTCGGCCAGATATTGCCTATGCAGTGCATGTTGTCAGTCAATTCATGCACTCACCAAAGGCTCCTCATATGAGAGCAGTGGAAAGAATCCTCAGATACTTGAAAACTTGCCCAGGGAAAGGAATTCTATTCAAAAAAACAGCAGACTTGAAATTGAAGCCTACACTGATGCTGATTGGGCTGGGTCCGTTGGAGACAGAAAATCAACCTCAGGTTACTGTACATTCTTGGGAGGAAACCTAGTCACATGGCGTAGTAAGAAGCAGAATGTTGTGGCTAGATCAAGTGCAGAAGCAGAATACCGGGCTATGGCACACGGGGTTGCTGAACTCTTATGGCTCAGGACTGTCCTTAATGAGCTTGGTATCAAGACTGAGGGTCCTCTCAAGCTGTATTGTGATAATAAAGCTGCTATCAACATTGCCAACAATCCTGTGTAGCATGACAGGACAAAACATATTGAAATTGATCGACACTTTGTCAGAGAGAGAATTATTTCAGGAGAACTTTGTGTGCCTTATACTCCATCAGAGATGTAGATTGCAGATGTATTAACTAAAGGGTTGGCATCAACGAAGTTCAGGGACATACTTGGCAAGCTAAACATGATTGATATTCATGCTTAGCTTGAGGGGGAGTGTTAGAATGTTAGAGTGATGTTTGGCTGATAAGAGGTCTTATTAGCCCATTCTTATGTTTAACTTATCTTGTAACTGGGCTTGTGTTAATGGGCTTGGGCCTAATCCTGTTTAATGATTTAAGTCATCTGGGTGTCCCATCACTAATCAGGGGCATCCCAGTAATTTCTTGTACCTTGTACCATATTCATCTATAAATAAAGGACTGGTCGACTGGATAGAACAGTTCGACATTCTCTTCAGTTCTGTGGTTCTCTTCTCCTCCTTGCTACTTCGAGTATAGCTCTTCAGATTACACATAAATTGCCTTTTTGATCCTATAAACCTTATCATCCTCCCCTTGAGTAACAAACCCTAGTGTTTGCTCCATATACACCTCCTCAATGAGATCGCCATGCAAGAAGGCATTTTTAATGTCAATTTGCACAAGAGGCCATACATACATAGCAGCTAATGAAATCAACACCTGAACTAAACCAATTTTAGCCACATGAGAAAATGTCATCATATATTCTACACCATACAACTGAGAATATCCATTGGCCAATAACTTGGCCTTCAATTGTTCCACATTGCCATCTGGGAGATACTTCACCGTGTAGACCCGCTTACACCCAACAACATGCTTACCAGGAGGAAGAACAGTGAGTTCCCACGTGTGGTTGTGCTGTAGAGCAGATAGTTCCTCTTCCATTGCTTGCCGCCACCCTGGGGAGATAAGGGCTTTTTGGAAAGTCTTGGGAATGGAAATAGATGATAGCAATGATATAAAGTTGCGATGAGAAGCAGAAAGGTGAGCAGCTGAAACATAGTGTGAAATAGGATGAGAAGTACAAGTGCGTTTACCTTTCCGCAGGGCAATAGGGAGATCAAGGTCCGAGGGAGAAGAAGCAACCATAGGATCTATCAACGAGGGCTGAATTAGAGGAGGAGCCGGTGCGCTTCTGTGAGTATATACTTGTCTGATTGGTGGCCTCTCAGTAGTAACTGGCATGCGAGGGGGATCTACAACTAGAATGAGGACCACGAGAAGAGGATCCTCAACAGGGACAGGAAGAGGAACTATAGGGGAAGGAGAAGGAACCACAATGTCCAAGAAAAAAGGAACCGATTCAAAGAAGGTGACATAGGAGCACATAAATGATTTATGGGAGTTAGGGTTATAACACTTATACCATTTATGAGTCCTGGAGTATCCAAGGAAGATACACTTGGTTGCTCGTGCATCTAACTTGTCTAAACCAGGCCCCAAATTTTGAACAAAGCAAACACACCCAAAGACTCAGAGGAAACAGAGACAAGGTGGGAAACAACATTGAGAAGGGGGATTGACTTCCAAGGATGGACATGGGCATCCAATTGATGAGAAAACATGATGTGAGGACAACATCACTCCAAAAACGCTTTGGGACATTCTATTAAGCATCATAGACCGAGCAGTTTCAAGGAGATGTCAATTTTTCCGTTCAGCTACACCGTTCTGTTGTGGGGTGTAAGAACAAGAGGTTTGATGAATTATCCCATGGTGCTCTAAGTATTGCTGAAATGATGTTGAGGTGTACTCTTTTGCATTATTGGAGCAAAGAATTTTAATATGAACACAAAACCGTGTATGTATTTCACATAAAGTTTATGAAAAATAGAGAACAATTCACTGCGATCCTTCATAAGATAAATCCATGTCATCCTTGAAAAGTCATCAACAAAAATTACAAAATACTTATAGCCATTGTATGACATCACTTTGATTGGACCACCCCAAACATCAGAATGAACTAAAGAAAAAGGACTCAAAACACAACTATCAACTCTTGAACTGAAAGAGACTTTATGATGTTTCCCAAGCTGACACGATTCACAATCCAATAATGAAAGATGACTCAAAGAAGGAACCAACAACTTCAGAGCTTTGAGAGAAGGATGACCAAGTCTACAGTGCCATTGAAGAGGAGTCAGAGGCGACTGAAAAGCTACTGGAGGGCCACCACCATCAAGGTAATACAATCCACCTACCTCATGCCCTCCACTAATCTTCATTCCCGTCTCGAGATCCTTAAACACACAAGAAATGGGATAAAAGGTTATGGAACAACTAAGTGACTTGGTTAATCTACTAACAGACAAGGTTAAAAGGGAACTTTGGAACATATAAAACAAATGATAAAGATAAGGAAAAGAGATTAACATCACCAACACCACAAGTGGGAGATGTAGAACCATTAGCAAGAGTAACTGTTTGACATGTGGAGGACCAAGAAAGAGAAGAAGATACATTTGGAGTCCCAGACATATGGTCCGAGGCTCCGGAGTCAATGGTCTAGTGTGAAGGCTTGGAAGCCAAGCAAGCCATACCTAAATGGGCAAGAGTAGCTATGTTCTGCTGAGAAAATGTTTAAAGGAACTGCTCATATACTGCACGGGGTACACTCATCATCTCCTTCCCAGAAGCACCAGTAGATGTGGAAGGGATCGGGTCGGTTTGCTAACTTTCACTAGTTGTACCACTGCCCCTAGTCACAGCATGGTTATCCCAAGTGTCGGGTGGACCATGTAAGTCATAGCAAAAATTAAATGTGTGCCCCTCTAATCCATAGTACGTGCACTTCCCAGGGGCATTACTTCTTCCTTTACCGTGACCTCCCCATGAGTCCCGACCTCCATTCCGTCCACCAGCACAGTTAAACATGGGACCACCATGGTTACTTGGAAGTCCACGACGACCACCACCTCCTCTATTTCCACGGCCTCCACCTCTAGTCACCACCAAACCAGATCTGTCTGAGAGAGAAGAATGCTCTGTAGACTCAATAGATGTCCTCCTAAGACGGGCAAACACTTCTTCAAGTGAGGGAAGGGCATACCCCCCCAGTATTTGTGCACAGACAAGTTCATATTCAGCCTTCAAACCCACCAAAAACCTCGTCACATCAAGTTGCTCACGTTGTTGTTGCTGAATCTGAACATCCGGTGTCAGAGGATTATACATATTAAGCTCATTTCGGATATTCCTCAAACTTGCATAGTATTCCTCCAAGCTCTGGCTTCCTTGCTTCAAATTAAAGTACTCTTGGTACAACTAATACACCCTAGTTGTATTGTCTTGCCTGGGATACAGTTTCTTACCATGATCCCAGATCTCTTTATCTGTATTTAGGAACATAAAGTTTATACTGATTTTTGGTTCCATGCTATTCCACAACCATGTCATAATTTGAGCATCCTCCTGCTCCCAGTCACTGAACCCTGGAGAGTCAGAGGAAGGTTTTTCCTCTCTCACATGCTTCACCTTCTTCTTGGCCTTTAAGAACACCTCCACTGACTTGGCCCATGGCACATAGTTCTCACCATTCAGCTTAATGGATGTCATTTGAACATTTAGGTAATCTGGAGAGATCATAACCCCAGTTTTGTTGTCACCACCATCTCCGGTTGATGGCATTTTCAACTAAATCTGCTCACCTCACAAGGAAGTATGAACACCACCATACGACACAAGGGTTTACTTTCAACTATTCAGAGTCATCCACACACCATTCAACACAGTACAAACACCACCACACCACTGCTGCCGTGAACTTCGGCAGCCGAAAAACCCTACTTTCAACGCACATACGAGGTACAAACAGAGGAAAACAAGGCTGATATGCATACTAATCACTTCACACCACCACAGAAAAATATTTCAAACCAAAACACAGCATTCGCAGTCCACTACTTGGGCGAAAAAAGAAACTGTTCATACCTGTCCACAAATAGCTCTCTTCGTAACACAGAATAGAGGGCCTCTAGTACACCACTTCAATGATCACCACCACTCCTTTTTGGCCTCTTGTCGAGCTTCCACTCAGGCTAGAAGAAAATCGAAGAAAGCTGAAATGGCTCGCTGTGAACCCAGGAAGAAGAAAAGAGAACTAGGTTTTATCGCTTTGATACCATGTGAAATCCCTATTCAGTTCTAGGTTAAAGTAGAGAAGAAGAGAAAGAAGAAAAAGAGAAGAAGAAGAAGAGAAGAAGAAGAAGAGAAGAAGAAGGGTTCGGCTAGATGAGGAAAAATTAGTCCTCTCTAGTCGACCCACTTGTACTTATCTCAAGACAAACTTAGTTACAAGAAGGACCCTATTGCCTCTCATAAGTGACGGGACATACAACTTAGACCTGAATAAAACAAACCTTTCACTCTCAAACAGATAAACCCAAATGACCAAAATACCCCTGTTCTGTGAACTCTAGCAGATAGCAAAAGGCATTGTTTTACATCAAGTTTGTGCAATTTCCAATTAAGATTTGCAACCAATGATAACAAAACCAAAATGTCATTCTGATCACACTCTCTTTGTTAAGAGGTGTCAAGAATAGGTTCAGTTTTGATAGTGTATGTGGACGATCTCATCATTACAGGGAACTAGAGCTCTAAAAATACAAAAGTTAAAGGAGTTCTGGGCTTCACAATTTGAGGTTAAGGATCTGGTCCTCTAAAGTACTTCCTTGGGATTAAGGTTGCCCACTCAAAAAGGGGTACTTTTATCTATCAAAGGAAGTACATCCTAGATCTGTTACAAGACATAGGCAAGTTGGGTGTAAAGCCAACAGACACCCCTATGGATGTTGATCATAAATTGGGTGATTGTGATGGTGAACCTCTAAAAGATCCCAACCGTTTCAAAGACAAGTGAGAAGATTGCTTTACTTGTCTATGACATGTCCAGACATAGCGTATCTAATTGGAGTTCTAAGTCAGTTTATGCATTCCCCTAAGACACCACATATAAAGGCTCCAGAAAGAATTCTTGGGTACTTAAAGAAGTATCTAAGAACTGGCTTGCTATTCTTTAAGCTCAACCATCTGAAAGTGGAAGTCTAATACATATGCCAATTTGGCAGGTGTTGTGGATGACTGCAAATCTACAAGTTGGTACTACACATTTGTGGGAGGAAATCTAGTGACATGGAGGAACAAAACACAAAATGTAGTTGCACGATCTAGTGCTAAAGCTAGGTATAGGGCTATGGCACGTGGGCAGGCTGAAGCACTTTGGTTGAAGAATTTACTAGGGGAGCTTGGGTTCCCTGTTAACAGCCCTATGTCTCTCTATTTTGATAATAACGCAGCCATAAACATTGCTTCTAACCCTGTCCTACATGACAGGACAAAACACATTGAAATGGACAAGCACTTCATGAGAGAGAAATTGGAAAAGGGTGAAATCTGCACTCCATATGTCAACTCCAAGGAGCAGCTGGTTGATGTTCTCATAAAAGGACTTCTATACTTGTGGCACAATGAGCTATGTGAAAAGTTGGGCATGATAGATATGTTCAGCCCAACTTGAGGGAGAGTGTTGTTAGAGTAGTTTGGGAGTTATTCCTGCTGTTAGTTCTAGGGTGCTATTACATCATTCCCATCCCCCTCCTCTTAAGGAGGCATGCTTCTTACATCCTGAACTAAACCCCATACCTGTAGTTAGTGGAACACCTTGTGTCACACCTCCACATTTTAAAACATTGGAGTTGTTCAGTTAGGCCCCCTGCTTTCCTAAGGGATATATAAGACTGATTTACAACACCTTTGTCTGCTCCCCCTTCTTTATTTATCTCATGGGGTAGTAGGATAGTGTAGCCTAATGCCGAATAAGCTAGGTGTCAATTGAACTCAGCGAAAAGGCATCGTTCTGTGCAGAAAAGGAGGAAAAATTATAGGTGCCTATTTATGGATGGTAATGGCTGTGGAAATCTAATGCTTCTTTCTCTCTTCAATGTCTCATGGAGACCAAGATTGCCTCTTGAGATACTTGATTGATGGCTGGCAACTCAGTTGAAGCAGAAGCATAGATCTTATGGAGTACAACACTATTTTCAGTTTGCTGTGTGGAATGAAAGAACTAGAATATTATTTGAAGGGTAACTAGATGATGCAGTAAGGCAGGATCAAACTATCAGAATACAGAAATGAGAGGAAGAGAGAGAAATAGTAGAAAGGGTAGAGAAAGAGAGAAGAGAGAGAAATAGTAGAAAGGGTAGAGAAAGAGAGAAGAGAGAGAAATCCCAAGGAATCACTCCAAAGGGTCCTAAAATCACTCTAAGATTTGTAGGAATCACTCCATACAGCAAACGTGCTCGAAAGAAATCTTCATTCATTCATTAGCTTCAAAAAGAAGAGAGTACATCTATTTATAGAGTGACTCATGTGGTCCGGATGCTGTTCACCATAATTACAAAAATGCCACTTCTTCTCTTGTGCATCAAGAAACACTAACTTTTTATTTAATAATGCAAATGAACTGAAAATTGAAAGACAAGAACTACTAAGCTAGAGGAACAAGATGTTATAACCCAAGCCCCCACAGGACTAGTTGAAATGACGAAAATACCCATAGTATCCAAATATACAAAAATACAGAAATTTCCAAATTTGACTCTTCCGCCCCTGCATTATTCTCCCCTGGTTCAAAAAAATCCGTCCTCGAGTTTTGAAGAACTTGAGGATGAAAAGTTGATGTACCTCAATGACAAAAGTAGTAATTCCCATAGCTACTTCAACACACTTGAACTGTATAGTAGATGTCAAACACATAGCTATAAATGGATCTTGAAAGAAATGTATATCTGAAATACTGCCTTCCATAGCCTTCATTGTCGAATCATCAGTAATGTTACCTTCTTGAATACATACATCATCAATCAGCCTATCTTGTGTTGAATCTTCCTCTTGCTTATCACCATTAAATTTCATATCCAAAATATCAACTGCAGCATTTGGAACTTTTCCTTCAACCTGTAGTTGAGAAATCTCCATCTCTATGAGTTCAGCTACCCTTGGCTCTTCGGCAAACTCTTGAACTTCTTCCACTATTTATGTTGGTGGAACTTGTACTATGTGAACTTGTAATTCTTGAATTAGTTCCCATTGAACTTGTAAGGTAAAGTCATGACTTACTTCCTTACTATCATCTACTACAACCAACACATTTACATCTTGCACCCAAATTTCTTCAACTTGCTTCTCTTCTATCTCTTCTCGATCATTAGCCTCAAGTTGACCATGGTTGTTGGAAATTCCTTCTTCTAATCTTTTCTTGGCCTGCACCTTTTTGATCTTCAATGTTCACAACTTCTATAGGTGGAAATTCTTCTTTCACAACCTACTCTAGGATGGACATCGACATGCAAAAAATCATCTTCTTTATCTTAAACTTTGTACTTTCTTCTCATTGGTTTCAACTTCTTTGTTGTAAGCAGTTGCTTTTTCTCTATCTTGAGATCCAATTCAAAGGTATGATCTAAGTCATAAATCCGAATTGTAGACAATTCATTCTTGATAGCAACCCTTGGTTCATTCATGAAACAAACTAATTTGTGCCTTTCACTTTCTGTAATGTCACATCCAATATATAATTCATCAAACTTAAACTTATGCATATAATGAACTACAGATAGCATACCTTGCTTGAGATTAGTCAACTCCACATATAGAAGATCATCATGGAAGTATTGTGGAATGAACTTTTCTTGCAAATACTTCATCTCTTCCCATGTGGTAATAGGATATTCACCTCTATTTTCTAGTTGCTGCTCAAGAATTCACTATATTGTAGCATGACCCACAAGCTTCATGTATGCAAATGTAAACCTTTGTTTTTCAAACATATCATGCCAATTGAAATATTCTTCTAGCTTAGCAATCCAATGAAAGAATGACTATATGTTTTTCAAACATATCACTATATTGTCAGGCTTCATATCCCTTGAAATTGGGCACTTCCCTTTCTCTTCTGACATTCTTGAAAACCTTACTCCTACAACCGACATTATTGGATCTACTTTCTTCCACCAACTTCTCAAGTAAATCAACCATAGACCCTTCATATGGTTCAAAAACCCTATCATCATTGACTCTAGACCCATGAGATTGTTTAAATGATACACTAGGCCTATAGAATCGGTCACTTTGTGAGAACATGGTGAATAACCATTAGCTCTGATACCAAAACTGATGCAGTAGGGCGGGAACAAACTATCAAGAGACAGAAATGAGAGAGGAAGAGAGAGAGAGAGAGAGTAGAAAGGTAGAGAGAGAAATCCCAAGGAATCACTCTAGGGTTTGTAGGAATCACTCCATATAGAAAACTTGCTCAAAAGAAATCTTCATTCATTCATTAGCTTCAAAAGGAAGAGAATACATCTATTTATAGAGTGATTTGCATGGCCCGGAATACTGTTCACCATAATTACAAAAATGCCACTCCATGTTTTGTGCATCAAGAAACACAATTTCTATCTAATAATGCAAATAAACTGAAAATTGAAAGACAAGCACTACTAAGCTAAAGGAACAAGATGTTATAGCCCAGCCCCCCATAGGACTAGTTAAATTGACGAAAATACCCATAGTGTCCAAATATACAAAAATACAGAAAATTTCAAAATTTTCCAAATTTGACTCTTCAGCCCCTGCATTAGTAGATCACGACACAAAATATGTAGGGGCATGGGCATCGGTTAATGCAGTATTGAACCATGGGTTGGGCATTGATGCTAAAGCAGTAAGGCATTAGAGATATGGATGTAGAAACATAATGGCATGAAATGATAAATGATATAGAATATATGTTATATATAGTTGAAAGTTTTATTTATGTGCTTATATATTTTATGATTACTAATAAAAAATGCTAGAAAAGAAATCTTTTATCATGTGGTTATACTATTATTTTTAGTGTTTTGGAAAACAAATCAGCAAGTCTGGGTTTTAGGTGGCAAGGTGAGGTAGGTCAACTAGAACTTCTCAGATTTTCCATGAATAAAATAGTAAAAGTTTCTATATTTGATTATTAGATTTCACTCTTCTAGGTTAACGTCTTCTATGGCCCAGCCAGTTTGGTTGTTCATAGTTAGATTGAGCTAATCAATGTCCAACAGTTTTCCAATTCTGCTTAAAATTCCTAATATTTTTAATGATCCTTGAAAGTGTTCAGCCGAACAGAGAAGAGAGAGAAAGAAGAAAGAAGAAGAAGAAGAAGAAGAAGAAGAAGAAGAGGAAGAAGAGGGAGAGAAAGTGTTGAACTAGTTAGACTCTTCATCTAATCTAGTCGACCATATACTTGCATTTGAAATTATAAGATACAAAAGACTGGAATGCCCCTACATGTGAGGAGACATACAGCCAACATAATACATAAAGTGAACAGACGAAAATACCCTTTTCTAACTGACTCTAACACTCTCCCTGAAGCTAGAGAATATATATCATATAATCCCAGCTTATTACATATGTAGCTCTCTCCCTGAACTCAACCCTTTTGTGAACAGGTCTACCCATTGACACCTGTTCTCACATGCTCTGTCTTGATCACACCATTGATGTCATTTTCCCTTACAAAGTGACAATCTACCTCTATGTGTTTAGTTCTCTCATAGAAAACTGGGTTGGATGAGATGTGAATTGCAGCCTAATTGTCACAATATAGCTTCATGGGTTTGCTTTCTGAGAACCCGATTTCCTGCAATAGATTCTTCAACCACACTAGTTCACATGCAGTGTGTGCCATGGCCCTATATTCTGCTACTACACTGCTTCTTGCTACCACCGTCTGCTTCTTGCTCTTCCTAGTCACAAGAGTCATAGCTAAATACTGAATGATCAACTTGACATTGTCTTATTCCAAACTCCTTCACCACCTCACTAAATTTTCCAAACCAAGCACAGGGAGACTATTTAAACCCATAAATTGCTTTCTTGAGCTTACACACCTTACCATCCTCTCCCTGAGCAACAAACCCCAATGCTTGCTCCATGTACACCTCCTCTAGAAGATCACCATGAAGAAAGGCATTTCTAATATCAAGCTAAAATAGAGGCCAATCATGCATGACAGCTAAGGAAATTAACACATGGACAGAGCTAATCTTTGCAATTGGAGAGAAGGTTTCAACATATTCTACTCCATAAAGTTGAGAATACCCTTTTGTAACTAAGCGGGCTTTCAAGCGTTCCACTCTTCCATCCGGTACATACTTAACAACATACACCCATTTACAACCAACAACATGCTTACCTGGAGGGAGAGTGGTGAGTTCCCATGTTTGATTGTGATGAAGAGCAGAGAGTTCTTCTTCCATGGCATTCCAGCACTCTCTGGCGATATAAGAGGCTCCTGAACATCCTCAGGAATATGGATACAGAGGACAACAAAGTAATAAACTGGCAATGGGAAGCAGAAAGGTGAGATACAGAAACATAATTGGATATGGGGTGAAGTGTGCAACTACGTTTACCTTTCCGCAATGCAATAGGAAGGTCAAGATCAGAAGCCAAGTCAAATGTGGAAGAGGCTGGATCTGCCGCTGGAGTAGAAGGTGGTGGAGGTGCTGGTCTCTGTCGATGAGTATACACTTGACGAATTGGTGGTCATTTAGGATGCTCCTGTACCGGGACTGGGGGAGACTCAGGCACAAGAGGAACCGTCAGAATGGAATCGTCAACTAGAAGAGGAAGAGGAACCTCCGTAGGCAAAGGATATGTACCAGTACCAGAGAAGTAAGGCACAAATTCAAAAAATGTAACATCAGGACAAACAAAGGATTTCAGGTAATAGGATTGTAGCATTTGTTGGTTTGGCTGATATGTTGTTATTCTCTTGTCTGGGCTGGGTATTAGAGTCTCTAGTTAATGGGCCTTAGTAACTGGGCCTAATTGTATCTTGTGTTTTATTAGACTGGGTGTCTCATCAGTAATCAGGGGCATCCTGGTCCTTTCATGTAAATTATGTTCTTATATTAGTGAACAGGGTCGGCTGATGAACAGTGCCCATTTGAACACATCAGACTCTCCTCTCTTCTTCATCCTCTTCTTCTTCATCTCAGCTCTCTAAACAGGTTCAGTTCGGCAAACATGGTATCAGAGCTCTAGGTCTGGTCGTAGAACACCTCTCTCGACTGGTTACAGCAGATGTCTCGCACTTCTCTCTCTATCTTGGTACTGCAAAGAAACCCTAGGTCTGGTCATAGAGCACAGCAGAACCTATACCTAGGGTTTCCCTTGGTTGTAGGGCCCAAGGGGAGTTAGTCCCAGTAGCTGATGCCCTAAGAGATACATAGAGCAAGGTGTAGCCATTCGGCTAAGTGAGATCTGTGTAAAACAGATCTAGAAGAGAGGACTGATTCCAGCAGTCCTAGAGCAGTTCGTGGGTGAAGGTTAACCTGCGATAGCAGTGATTGGTGTGTGGTAGAAGCCACAACAGCTAGGTCAGGGTTGCGGCAACAGTGGCCAAACACAGCAGAGTTTTTTTTTTTTTTTGGCTCGGCACTTCAACTGTAAGTGGCAGCTTGCGACAGACTGCAGAGTGGGAAGGGTATTACAGCCCTAAAACAGACCCTCAGGTCTGAGATTAGAGTGCTGCAAGGTCCGGAAGTCTGAAGAGGTTTCACATAACCTGTGTGACAGTTTTGGTACTCTTGCAAGTCGGAGAAGATGTCTTCCATATCTGGGGAAGTTTCTTCTAGAGATATTAGGACTAGTGGGAGGTCTCCTAATCTGGAGAAGCCTAATTTGCACAGCCTACAGATAACAAGTGTGCTATTTGATGAATACAACTTTAGGGAATGGTCTGTTTTGGCCATGCTCTTTATCACATCCCGGGATCTTATAGGCTATTTGGACGGGCAGAAGAAAGAACCCGAAATAGAGTGTTGAATATGCTGTATAGAGAAGAGAGAATGCTACAGTCATGTCTTGGCTGCTTGCTTCAATGACTCCCAGGGTAGCTAGGACGGTTTAACACTTCTCCACAGCTGCCAAGATATGGGAGAAGGTGTCTAAGACCTATGGGCAGAAAAAGAATAATGCCCGAATCTATAGACTGAATCAAGATATTGCTGCCATGAAGCAGGGAGACATGAGTGTTGCTACATACTTTGCTACATTAGAAGGATTGTGGGAAGAGCTGGATCACCACCTCATCATAGACTGGGAGAATGCTAGAGATAAGGAGAAACACGACAAAAAAGTTGAAGAGGGTAGAGCATTCAAATTTTTGGCAGGCCTAGATCCGGTATATGAGAACATAAGGTCCCAAATTCTGGGAAGAGATGAGATGCCTGATCTACATCATGTCTACTATCTTGTGAGAAATGAAGAGGTGAGAAGAAAGGAGATGCAAGTTGATGCCCAGACTAAACCAGTAGAGCAGTCTATAGAACATTTAGCTCTCATTTCGACAAGCCAAAGGGGGAACAAATTCTCTGACCATGAGGTGTACTCACTGTGGGGGAGAAAAACATGTGAAAGAGAACTATTGGGTTCTCTACCCTCATTTGAAATCAGCAGCATTGAGGAAAGAGAAGAAGCACCAGAAGGGCCATTCGGCAAGTGGGAACCTAGCAGCAAGTCACAGTGATGGAGGTTCCAAACACTCATCCCCAGTTGCTTCCTTTTCTTCGGGACAGACTACTAGTTCCCAAGGACATGGGCCTATGGATTTCACAACTGATGAGGTAGAGGTACTTAGCCGGGCACTGGCCCGCCTAAGGACAAATTCTCTTGCTTCCACCTCCCTTGCCAGATCAGGTATTGTTTCAGCCTTTAGTGCAACTAGTTCCATTGATCCAACCTCCTGGATTATTGATTCCAATTGACCACATGACTCACTTGTCTTCTTTATTCTCTTCCTATCATTTATTGTCTGGTCAAGACAAGATGGCGGTTGCTAATGGTTCCCTCTCTACCATATCTGGGAAAGGAGTGGTTGACCTAAGCAATGACATCTCCCTCAAATCTGTCTTACACGTTCCCAATCTCTCTTCAAATCTTTTATCTGTTTCAAAACTTACCAAGAACTTGAATTGTAGCATAACCTTTTTTCCTACCCATTGTGTTTTTTAGGGCAGTTTGACGAAGAGAACGATTGGGAGCGGTCATGAGCGAGGCGGCCTCTACTACCTAGATGCAGACATCAGTTCAGCCCTTCAAACATCTACTACTAGTGGTCAATCTAATGTGGAGTCATTATCTAAGCTGCACCTGTGGCATGCTAGACTAGGTCATTTACAGTTCTCGCCATTGGAAATGTTGTTTCTGGAATTGTTTCAAGGTGTGTCAAGTCAAAAGTTAGTCTATGAAGTCTGTCAATTATCAAAACAATGTAGAACTGTGTACTCAACTTCTAGTAATGAAATTCAAGCACCTTTTGACTTAGTGCATTCTGATGTTTGGGGTCCTTCTCCCATTGTTTCTGTGGATGGCTATCGATACTATATCAATTTTATTGACCACTATTCTCGATGCACATGGATCTACTTATTAAAGATACGAGATGAAGTGCCGTGGGTAACCATGGCATTTTGCAAAATGATTGAAACACAATTTGGTAAGAAAATCAAGCAATTCAGGTCAGATAATGCTGCTGAATATTTCGAAAGATCCTTAAACTTGTTTATGGAGGATGTGGGAATGATTCACCGGTCATCTTGTGCTAGTACCCCCCAACAGAATGGGGTTGCTGAGTGCAAGAATAGACACTTATTGGAGATTGCATGAGCTTTATTATTTCAGCACACTGTTCCAAAAGGCTATTGGTCTCAGGCAATCCTCACTGCATCATATCTGATAAACTGAATGCCATCTAAGGTCTTGGGAATGAAGACTCCATTTCTGGTTCTTTGCCCTCATCTCCCTATTTTTTCTCTTCCACCGAGGGTCTTTGGGTGTGTATGTTTCATACATGTCAAGGATCCAAAGAAGACAAAACTGGATCCTCTAGCTACAAAGGGAATCTTCTTGGGTTATTCTCCTACTCAGAAGGGATACAAGTGTTATGATCCAGTGACCAAGAAAAGATATGTCACAAAAGATGTGGTGTTCTTTGAGTCTCAATCCTACTTTCAGTCTTCCTCGGATCCTCTTCAGGGGGAGACTAGTAGGATGTAAGAGGACCCTCCAGTTGATTCTTCTATTCCCCATTTCTTTGTGCCCCTTTCTACCTTGGATCTTCCATTTTTTCCTCTTGATCCTCCTAGTTGTGGTATCCCAGGTGAATCTAGTGAGGCTCCCATTGGCCCAACTACTACTAGCGATGTGGAAAATGCTACTAAAGGCTCCAACAGGCAGTAGAAAGATATCAAAGTTACCTACAATAGAAGGAAGAAGAGCCCTCCAACTCATGATAGCAACCAATTGGACTCGGATCAACCTGTCTCAGTCACTCAAGGTAATCCTATCAATTCCTCTGACTTGGATCTTCCAATTGCACTTCATAAATCTACTCGTTCTTGTACTATCAGATACCCTATTGCGGATTTTGTGTCTTACTTACACTTGTCCCCTAGTTATTGTTCTTGTGTGTCTGCTCTCTCTTTTGTGCATGTTCGTACTAGGTACTCTGAGGCTGTGTTTGACCCAAGGTGGAAAGAGGCTATGAATGAAGAAATGAAGGCCTTGATGAAAGCAGGGACTTGGGAACTAGTAGATCTACCAAAAGGGAAAGGTACTGTTGGATGCAAGTGGGTGTTCACCGTGGCAAAGGGGTTTACTCAAAAGGAAGGAGTTGACTACAAAGAAACATTTGCTCCCGTAGCAAAACTCAACACTATCAGAGTCCTACTCTCATTAGCTGCAAACTTCTCGTGGGAGCTTCATCAGCTGGATGTGAAGAATGCTTTTTTAAATGGTGATCTACATGAGGAGGTATTCATGGATCCTCCACTAGGTTATGAATTTGGCAGAAAAATGTGTAGACTGAGAAAGGTACTATATGGCCTTAAACAGTCCCCTCGTGCCAGGTTTGAGAAGCTATGTGGAGCCATGAAGAAAGGTGGTTATACTCAAAGCGGGGCAGATCATACTCTATTTATAAAGAAGAGGAATGGGAAACTTACTGCCTTTATTGTCTATGTAGATGAGATCAACAGACTGAAAGAGGTCCTAGCTACTGAATTTGAAATCAAAGACCTGGGTCAACTAAGGTACTTCCTAGGGATTGAAGTTGCTAGATCCAAAGAGGGCATCTATATATGTCAACGGAAATACATCCTTGACCTTCTACAAGAGACAAGTATGTTGGGGTACAGGCCAGCAGATACTCCAATAGAACCGAATCATGGTCTATAGGAGTCAGTGGGAGAGGACTACCCTGATAAGGAGAGATACCAGAAGTTAGTGGGGAAGTGAATTTACTTGTCCCTCACTCGTCCCAACATTGCTTATGCCGTTCATGTTGTCAGCCTGTTTATGCACAATCCCAAAATTCCTCACATGAAGGTTGTAGAAAGAATTCTCAGATATTTGAAGTCTTGCCCTAGGAAAGGGATTCTGTTGAGAAAAAACAATAGAATTGAAGTTGAAGGGTATACTGATGTAGATTGGGATGGTTCTGTGGGTGAAAGAAAGTCGACTTCAGGTTACTGCACTTTTGTTGGGGGAAATCTAGTTACATGGAGAAGTAAAAAACATAATGTTGTTGCAAGGTCTAGTGCAGAGGTAGAATATCGAGCTATGGCTCATGGTGTTGCGGAACTGTTGTGGCTTAAAATTCTTCTTGGTGAATTGGGAGTGAAGACTGAGTGTCCCCTCAAGTTGTACTGCGACAACAAAGCTGCTATCAACATTGCAAATAACCCAGTGCAACATGATAGAACAAAACATATTGAGATAGACTGCCATTTTGTTAGAGAAAGAATAGTCATAGGAGAACTCTGCATTCCTTACACTCCCTCAGAGATGCAAATTGCAGATGTTTTAACTAAAGGGCTAACCACAGTGAAATTTTTGGACTTATTAGGCAAGCTAAACATGATTGACTTCCATGCTTAGCTTGAGGGGGAGTGTTGGCTCGGCTGATATGTTGTTCTTCTCTTGTCTGGGTTGGGTATTAGAGTCTCTAGTTAATGGGCCTTAGTAACTGGGCCTAATTGTATCTTGTGTTTTATTAGACTGGGTGTCCCATCACTAATCAAGGGCATCCTGGTCCTTTCATGTAAATTATGTATTGCTCTTATATTAGTGAACAGTGCCCATTCGAACACATCAGACTCTCCTCTCTTCTTCTTCCTCTTCTTCTTCTCAGCTCTCTCAATAGGTTCAGTTCAGCAAACAACATTTATACCCTTTCTGGGTCCTAGAGTAGCCAAGGAAGATAAATTTAATGGAGCGAGCATCCAACTTGTTTAAACTATGAACAAGATTCTGAGCAATGCACACTCACCCAAAGATTCTAGGTGTCGAGGGAAATGGAGACAAAGTAGGAAACAAGATAGAGAACGGAGACCGACCATCAAGAACGAACGTGTGCATGCGATCAATGAGAAAACAAGTAGTAAGGGCTGCATCACTCCAAAACCATTTAGGAACATTCATATGATGAAGAAGAGACTGAGTTGTTTCAAGTAGATGCCTATTCTTCCTCTCAGCTACTCCATTTTGCTGAGGAGTGTGGGCACAAGAGGTCTAATGAATTATACCATGTTGTTCTAGGTATTGCTTAAAGGAAGAAAGAAAATACTCTCTACCGTTGTCAGAACGAAGAATTTTAAGTGAAACACCAAATTGTGTACACACTTCAGCATGAAATTTTTGGAAAATGGAAAATAATTCACTTCTTTCTTTCATTAAATAAAGCCATGTCATTTTGGAGCAATCATCAACAAAAATTACAAAATATCTGTAACCATTGTACGATTCAATTCTAATTGGACCCCAAACATCTGAATGAACTAACTCAAAATGACTCAACATACGACTATTAACTCTAGGACTAAAGGAAACTATAGAGAAGATGGGCCGAATGGCCCATAGACTGTTATTTCATGTTATGTTATGTTTCTCTCTGTTGTGGGCCTTATTCTGGACCCATACACTGTAATGTTTTGTTTTTTGTATTTTCCTACCCACTTAAGGGCCTCTCTGTAATTTGTCAAAGATTAACTTATTAATAAGATGTTTAGAGTGTTAGAGAGTGGTAATGTTCGAATCTCTTACTCTCTAACACTCATTGCCGCCAACTCTGTCTTCTCTTCCTCTCTTGTTTGTTTATTTTCTGGTTTGCATCTAATCTCAAACAGTTCCATACATCAAGTGGGCTGTTTTTCAACTTGGTATCAGAGCGGGCCATTGCTTGGTGTGTCCCTCATGTGGTTCTAGTTCAGCTAGCTACATGAGGAGGTTCTAGGGCTGAAAGTTTACAGTCATCCGCCTGGTTCTTGGAGGTCATTGGAGGGTGCCCAAGTTTCTATACACTTGGAGAAGGATTCGGTGACCAGGAAGAATCAGAGAGCAAATTGTTTGGCCTGATTTGAAATCAGAGAAAAAGAATTTCGAAGTTATCTCAGAGAACAAGTGTTCGGCTTGGTTTATAGTTCAAACCAGAGACTCTCTTGCTGTAAGTCTTTTCTCAGTCCTTTGCTGGGTTATTTTTTGTTGTTTGGGAGGACTGTTAAAGCATTCAAAGCCCACCTCCATTCGGCCCACTGTTGCTGGACTGATTCTACTCAGAATTTCTGGGTTGTTTTGGAAGTGCTATTCGGCTGATTATTGGACTTCCAAGCTACTGAAACTGATCTAAAACTAAGTGGTAGTAGTCTCATCTTCATCCCAGCCTCTTCTTGGACCTATATTGAACACTTTGAAGTGGTTTCTTCTAGTTAACAGTAGGCTGTTAACTACTGCACACTGAGTGTTCGACAAAAGGTCGCTTAAGGACTATGGCCTTTTTTTTCTTCTCTTTGGGACAACGGCTGTTGGGAACCTAAAATACCTTGTGATTAGTGGTTTGCTGGGTGTTCTTTGAAGGATAAAACAGTAAAGAATGAACTACCACCAAACTGGACTGTCACAGTTATCAAGATTGAACTGATTCTGTGAGCTAGTTGTTGTTACCTATTCCGCTCAAACTAAACTCATCAAGACCCCAGTACCTTGGGAAACCTATTGAAAATCCTAATTGGAGCCTTTACATGATGGATTTCTCAAGGCTTGAAAACAAGAATGCTGCTGAATATGGACAGATTTTGGGAACCCCAACCGATTCTATGCTGGCTGTAACTACAATTAAGCTTGATGGGACCAACTACTTGGCTTGGTCACAATCAGTGAAAATTCATATTTGTAACAAAGGAAAATGGGGTTTTATTTCTGGGAGCAAGAAAGCTCCTCTAGAGGATGATCCATCTTATGAGAGATGGGTGCAAGAAAACTACACAATGATTGGGTGGCTTGTGAACTCAATGCAACCACAGATTAGTCAGCATTATCTGTGGATGAACTCGGCTAAGGAAATTTGGGATAGTGTTGCAGAAACTTACTCCCAGAAGTTGAATGTTGCTAGAGCTTACAAACTGAGAAGTGATGTGAAGAATCTAAGACAGGGGGAGAAGTCACTTGCAGCATATTTCTCAGCCCTAAAATCTATATGGCAAGAGATTGATTTGATAGAGGCTGTGACATGGGATACCCCTAAGGATGCTGAAACATACAGGAAATTGGTTGAACGGAATAGGGTGTTTGAGTTCTTGATAGGGCTGAATTCTGAATATGATATTACAAAGCAAAACATCTTGTCCAAGGAAGATGTTTCATTGTCACAAGCATATACTCTGGTCAGCAGTAAAGAAAGTAGAAGGCAAGTGCAAGTTCAAGGAGTTGGTATTAATGATCATTTTGCAAATATGGGAATTAAATCCAAAGGGGTTACAGAAGCTCACAGTGGCTCAGGAAGGAAAGAAGTGGTGTGTGAATATTATAAGAAGCCGAAACATTCAAAGGACAAGTGCTGGAAGTTGCATCCCAATCTTGTACCTATCAGATTCCAGAAGAAGAATGATAGTACAAAGACAAGAAGTGCACATGCAACCACAGGCACAGATACAGAGGTTGAATCTACCAGTGCACAGTTGGCAGCCAAGAAAGCTGAATATGAGAAGTTTGGAAAGATGATCAATCAGTTTGAAGGTGCATCTTCATCATCCATCCCTTCTGGAAGTTCAACCACCATTGCCTTTGCTCACTCAAGTATAAGGGCTTCCGCTAACCATGCATCCACCTCAGGTAATCCCAAGACCCCTTGGATCATTGACTCAGGTGCTTCTGATCACATGACCAACCTTTCCACTTTGTTTGTGTCATATGATTTGCTTCCTGGTCGTGACAAAATGACCTTAGCTGATGGTTCTCTTGCCCCTATTTCTGGTAAGGGAACTGCCAAGCCTACATACTCTTTACTCTTATCTTTCACTCTTCATGTACCTAAGTTAAATACCAACTTGTTATCTGTAAGTAGCTTGACCAAGTCATTGAATTGTTGTGTAACATTTTTCCCTTCTCACTGTGTGTTTCAGGACCTAAAGTCTCGGAAGGTGATTGGGAGTGGCCATGAAGCGAATGGAATATACTTGCTCGACACCCCTGTCCAATGCTTTGATCATCCCAAGAATGTTGCTTTTGGTTCTACTTCTTTAGAGTCTGTCAGTCAAATTATGTTGAGTCATTGTCGGTTGGGTCATTTACCTTTTTCTGCTTGAAGTCATTTGCTTCCCAAACTGTTTAAGGGAGTTAGTGTGTCCAGTCTCAATTGTGAGTCATGTCAGTTGTCAAAGCATTGTAGAAAAAATTACCCCGTGAGCAATAAAAGATCTTCTTTTCTTTTTCATATTGTACACTCTGATGTGTGGGGGCCTTACCACTTATCCTCTATGGGGGGTTACAGATACTTTATCCTGTTTATTGATGACTTTTCTAGATTCACTTGGATATACTTAATGAAATCCCGAGATGAAGTCCCAAGACTTGTGAGGCAATTTCATGAGTTTGTTTTAACTCAATTTGATACCAGAATTAAGGTTTTCAGATCTGACAATGCAAAAGAGTATTTTGAGAAGAGTTTATTCTTGTATCTCTCTGACATGGAGGTTATTCACCAAAGCTCCTGTGTTAGAACCCCTGAACAAAATGGATTTGTTGAGAGGAAAAATAGACATATTGTTGAAGTTGCAAGGAGCCTTTTATTTGCCTCACATGTTCCCACAAGATTTTGGGGTGATGTTGTACTTACTGCTACCTATCTCATAAACCGTATGCCATCCGGGGTTTTAGGGTTTAAATCCCCCTTTAGTCTTCTTCATCCAGACAAGGATCTCTTCCCAATTCCTCTTCGTGTGTTTGGCTGTATTTGTTATGTTCACATTCCAAGTGTTTAGAGACACAAGTTTGAACCAAAAACCCACAAATGCATATTCCTTTGTTACTCTCCCACACAAAAGGGTTATTGTTGTTTAGATCCAAAGACTAGCACCCGACATGTCTCTATGGATGTTACCTTTGATGAACTTTCTCCTTTTTATGGTTCCTCTCAGGAAGGACATTGTCAACAGGGGGAGAGTCTGTCACAAGTTTTTGCTCTTCCCCTTCCTGTCCCAGTTGAGTCTCTTGACAAATCTGTATCCTCACCAAATGAATCAAAGGAGGATCAGCCACTTCATTCCTCTTGTCCTAGTGCTCCTATTTCTTTACCTCCTCGCCCTACCCATAATCCCAAAGTGTATCAAAGGCACATATCCAGTAATGAGCAAGTGCTTTCCCTTACAACAGATGAGGCTCATACATTCCCAATCACAGATGAGATAACAGGCACTGCTTCAGCTCCCTTGGAATCATCCTTCCTAGATCTTGATGTCCCCATTGCTGTTAGGAAAGGAAAGCGGAAGTGTACTGCACACTGCATTTCCAAACACCTTTCTTATGACCTACTTTCACCCTCATATTGTGCCTACCTCTCTTCAGTTGCTTCTAACCCCATTCCTAGGTCTGTATCAGAAGCTCTTGGGATTCCAGAATGGAGAGATGCCATGGAAACCGAAATGGATGCTCTACATGTAAATGGTACTTGGGAGGTGGTGAATTTGCCTGAAAGGAAGGATCCGGTTGGGTGCAAGTGGGTTTTCACCATTAAATACAGAGCTGATGGAACTATTGAGAGGTACAAGGCTAGGCTTGTTGCAAAAGGGTATACACAAACATATGGGATTGACTATCTGGAGACTTTTGCGCCTGTTGCTAAGATGACATCTGTGAGGGTTCTTTTATCTCTGGCAGCTCACTTTGATTGGCCTCTCTATCAGTTAGATGTAAAGAATGCATTTTTGAATGGTGACTTACATGAGGAAGTCTACATGTGTCTTCCTCCAGGAATGTATGGGAAAGATATGCAAGGAAAGGTATGTAAACTAAAGAAATCTCTTTATGGCCTCAAACAATTTCCTAGAGCCTGGTTTGAGAGATTTAGAGTTGCACTTGTTAAATTCGGCTATGTTCAGACACAGTCAGATCATACTCTTTTTGTGAAGAAAAGTGGATCTCTAGTAGTGTATCTCATTGTGTATGTTGATGACATTATAGTGACTGGTGATGATACCTCAGGCATTCTGGCCCTTAAGTCTTTCCTTCATATAGAATTTGAGATTAAGGATCTAGGGGAGTTGAGATACTTCCTTGGCATAGAAGTTGCCAGATGCAGGGATGGGATTCTTATTTCCCAGAGGAAATATTTTCTTGATTTGTTGCCTGAAACTGGAAAATTGGGTGCAAGACCAACTACAACTCCTATTGATATGAGTCACAAACTTTCAGCTTCGGATGGAACTTTGTTGGAAGACAAAGGGGTCTTTCAGAGACTTCTTGGGAAGCTTTTGTACCTGTGCATGACTAGGCCAGATATTCAGTTGCATTAGTCAATTCATGCATGCTCCTAGAGATACCCATATGGCAGAAACAGAACGGATTTTGTGCTATCTGAAAGGCTCTCCAGGAAAAGGAATTCTATTTTCCAAACATGGTCATCTGAAACTTGAAGCCTATATTGATGCTGATTGGGCTGGAAATATTGATGATAGAAGATCTACTTCAGGGTATTGCAGTCTGGTGGCTGGTAATGTTGTCTCTTGGAGGAGTAAGAAACAAACAGTTGTGGCTCGATCCTCCGCAGAAGCAGAATAGAGAGCCATGGCACATGGAGTCTCGGAATTGTTGTGGCTAAGGTCCTTAATGGAAGAACTTGGGATTGATCATGACAAACCCATGATGTTGTACTGTGATAATCAGGCTGCCATCAACATTGCTCACAACCCGGTACAACATGATAGAACCAAACATATTGAGGTTGATAGACACTTTATTCGTGAAAGAGTCTCCTCCGGTGAAGTGTGTCTTCCATTCATTACTTTTGAAGGACAATTGACAGATTTCCTCACCAATGGCATTTCCAAGGCAAGGCTTCAACATGACACTGGCAAGCTAGGCATGATTAACATCTATGCTCAGCTTGAGGGGGAGTGTAGAGAAGATGGGCCAAATGACCCATAGACTGTCATTTCATGTTATATTATGTTTCTCTTTGTTGTGGGCCTTATTCTGGGCCCATACTCTGTAATGTTCTGTTTTTTGTATTTTCCTGCCCACTCAAGGGCCTCTCTGTAATTCGTTAAAGATTAACTTATTAATAAGATGTTTAGAGTGTTAGAGAATGGTAATGTTCGAACCTCTTACTCTCTAACACTCATTGCCGCCAGCTCTCTTCTCTTCCTCTCTTGTTTGTTTATTTTCTGGTTTGCATCTAATCTCAAACAGTTCCATACATCAAGTGGGCTGTTTTTCAACTGAAACCTGGTGGTGTTTCCCATACTGACACAACCCGCGCTACAAAGATGACAGACTACTCAATGATGGAATGAGAAGCTTGAGAGCCTGAAGAGATGGATGGTTGAGTTTACAATGCCACTGAAGGGGAGTCAAGGAGGTTAGAAGCGCAACTGTAGAGCCTCCACCATCAAGATAATACAATCCGCCAGCTTCATGCCCTCCACCAATCTTCTTCCCCGTCGTTAGATCCTAAAAAGCACAAGATAAAGGGTAAAATGTGATGGAACAATTTAGAGATTTGGTTAGTTTGCTAACAGACATAAGATTAAAAGGAAATTTTGGAACATATTAGATAGAACACAAAGGTAGAGATGCAGTGGTAACATTACCAACACCGTAGATGGGGGAAGTAGATCCATTAGAAAGGGTAACATTATTCGATGTAGAGGTTGGAGAAAGGGAGGAAAACACACCTGGAGTTCCGGTCATGTGATCAGAGGCTCCAGAGTCAATTATCCAGGGTGAGGGTTTGGATGCTAGGCAAGCTATACCTGAATGAGCAAGGGTGGCAGTGTTCTAATGTGCAGTGGCCTGAACAAATCTCTCATACTCTCTAGGAATACTCATCATTTCCCTTCTAGAAGTAGTTGTGACTATAGAAGATATTGGACCAATTGGTTGAGTATCACTGACTTCACTACCACCAACAACTGCATGATTAGCTCGTGTGGATGGTGGGCCATGTAAATCATAAAAAAAATTAACTGTGTCCTCTTCCACAATATGTGCACTTCCTTGTTGTGCTCCCCCTTCCTCTGCCACGACCTCCCCCTGAATCACAACCTCGACTACCCATAGGATTACTATGGCCCCCTTAACTATACGGCCACCTCCTCTCTGCCCATAAGAACCACCTCGAGTACTAACCAGTGCCGATCTTTCTGAAGCTGTATTACTCTCTAAGGGGATAAGAGAAATCCTACGGAGACAGGAAAACACTTCTTCGAGAGTCAGGAGAGCAGATCCTCCCAATATTTGTGCCCTGACCAGTTCATACTCTGCTTTCAGTTCCACCAAGAACCACGTAACATCAAGTTGTTCCCTTTGTTGTTGCTGAATTTTACCGTCTGAGGTTAAGGGATGATGGACGTTAAGTTCATTCCAAAGATTTTTCATGCTGGCATAATATTCTCTAAGAGTCCGATTTCCCTGCCGCAAACTGAAGTATTCTTGATAAAGCTGATAAACCCTTGTAGTATTGTCTTGTCCCGAATAGAGTTTCTTCGCATGTTCCCAAATATCCCTCGCTGTATCTAAAAACATGAAGTTAATACAGATTTTTTTGGCTCCATACTGTTCCACAACCATGTCATGATCTGAGCATCCTCTTGCTCCCAATCACTAAACCCTGGGGATTCAGCACTCAGTTTCTCTTCCCGTACATGTTTCACTTTCTTCTTGGCCTTCAGAAACACTTCCACCGACTTGGCCCACGGAACATAGTTTTCACCGTTGAGTTTGATGGATGTCATTTGTACACTTAAAAAATCAGGAGATATCATCACACTCGATTTCTGGTCACCACTTGAATCACCAACCGATGCCATAGCACTCTACGAAGCTGGTCACGAAAACAAATTCCACCTACTGCACTACTGTCCTACTTCCACACCAACACACTTAAAAGTTACCACTAGCCTGCCCTAGCATGCATTCGGCCACCGTGAACACCACTAATCTGCGCACCAGCAGATTTAAAAACACCCAGAATCACTCTTGAAACTGTTCATTAGAGGGCAGACCACAACCACTACACCCACTCGACCACCACAGCTGTCACATATAGTGACAGCAGTCCTCACACAGACAAAACCTTGGATTTCTTGTTCACTCGAACTGCTGTAGTTGCCTTCTGTCACCAGAACCAAAAATCTGGGTTACTTCACAGTCCTCTAACCCAGATTTCTCACACCATAAAAAAAAAAAAGGTTGCTGCAGAACCCTTACTGTCATGAAACCTTTGGTATTGCCGCAGAAATAGAAATCCTAATATCAGAAACTACTAGATGTTGCCGCAGGTACCTGGGTTCCTTCTTCTCTAACCCAGATTTCTCACACCCAGAAAAAAAAAACGAAAATGAAGGAGAAGGAGAAGACAGAAGGTTGCAGTCGGCTTCTAATACTGGTGCTCTGATACCATGAAAGTGTTCAGCCGAACAGAGAAGAGAAGAGAGAGAAAGAAAAAAGAAGAAGAAGAAGAAGAAGAAGAAGAGGAAGAAGAGGGAGAGAAAGTATTGAACTAGTTAGACTATATCTAACCCAGTCAACCATATACTTGCATTTGAAATTATAAGATACAAAAGACTGAAATGCCCCTGCATGTGAGGAGACATACAGCCAACATAATACATAAAGTGTGAAAGCTAAATTACTGTAGCCGAAGTAGCAGAAAAGAGAAGAAGAAGAAGAGATGCTGGAATGTCGAACTGCACTGCTCAGTCGACAGTACTATTATTTATATTATGATGTAGTACAATGATACAGGAAATTACTAGAATGCCCCTGATTAGTGATGGGACACCCAAACAACTTAAAACATTAAATAGGATTAGGCCCATTAACAAAGGCCTAGTACAGGACAACTTAAACTTAAGTATAGGCTAATAAGAACTCTTATCAACCGAATACTCGTACATACAAAGACTTCAATCCAACACTCCCCCTCAAACTAAGCATGGATATCAATCATGTTTAGCTTGCCAAGCATGTCCCTAAACTTTGTTGTTGCCAGCCCTTTAGTCAGTACATCTGCAATTTGCATCTCAAATGGAGTATAAGGCACACAAAGTTCACCCGAGACAATTCTTTCTCTAACAAAGGGCCGATCAATCTCAATATGTTTTGTCCTGTCATGCTGCACAGGATTGTTGGCAATGTTGATGGCAGCTTTATTGTCACAATACAGCCTGAGAGGACCTTCAGCCTTAATGCCAAGTTCATTAAGAAGAGTTCTGAGCCATAAGAGTTCAGCAACCCCATGGGCCATAGCTCGATACTCTGCTTCTGCACTTGACCTAGCCACTACATTCTGCTTCTTACTGAGCCATGTGACCAGGTTTCCTCCCACAAATGTACAGTAACCCGAGGTTGACTTCCTGTCTCCAACAAACCCAGCCTAATCTGCATTAGTGTAGGCTTCAATTTCAATTCTATTGTTTTTCCTGAAGAGAATTTCCTTCCCTGGGCAAGTCTTCAAGTGCCTGAGAATACTTTCAACTGCTTTCATATAAGGGATCTTTGGAGAGTGCATAAATTGACTGACAATATGCACAGCATAAGCAATATCTGGCCGAGTGAGGGATAAGTATATCAGCTTCCCTACCAATTTTTGGTATCTCTCTTTATCACAGTAGTCCTCCCCTACTGATCCCTGCAGACCATGATTCTGTTCCATTGGAGTATCTGCTGACCTGCACCCCATCATGCCTGTTTCCTCTAGGAGGTCAAGAACATACTTCCGCTGACATATATAGATTCCCTCTCTTGACCTGGCAACTTCAATCCCAAGAAAATATCTCAAATGACCCAAGTCTTTGATCTCAAATTCAGAAGCTAGAAACTCCTTCAGTTTTTTTATCTCTTCCAAGTCATTCCCGGTAATTACCGTATCATCCACATAAACAATGAGTGCAGTAAGTTTGCTATCCTGTCTCCTTATGAACAAGGTATGGTCTACACCACTCTGAGTGTACCCCACTTTCTTCATGGCCCCATAGAGCCTCTCAAACCATGCACGGGGAGATTGCTTCAACCCATTATAATGCTTTCCTCAGTTTGCACACATTTCTACTAAAGTCATAGCCTAGTGGAGGTTCCATAAATACCTCTTCATGAAGGTCACCATTTAAGAAGGCATTCTGCACATCCAGCTGATGAAGTTCCCATGAAAAATTTGCTGCTAGTGACAATAGAACCCGAATTGTGTTGAGCTTTTCTACTGGGGCAAAGGTTTCTTTGTAGTCAATCCCTTCTTTCTGAGTAAACCCCTTTGCCACAAGTTTGGCCTTGTACCTTTCAATGGACCCGTCCTCCCTGTGCTCACCCACTTGCACCCAACAGTGGTCTTCCCCTCTGGCAGATCCACTAATTCCCAAGTTCTTTCTTTCATTAGGGCTTTCATCTCTTCATTCATAACTTCTTTCCACCTTGGATCAGATACAACCTCTGAGTACCTAGAAGGAACACGCACAGAAGAAAGAGCAGACACAAAGGAGTGATAGGCAGGAGATAAATGTGAGTAAGAAACAAAATCAGCAATGGGGTGTCGGGTGGTGCAAGAGCGGATATGCTTACGAAGAGCAATAGAAAGATCCAAATCAGAAGTATGAGAGTTGAAATTACCTTGGATTGTAGAGACAGATTGATCCGAGTCCAACTGGTTGCTGTCATGAGGTTGAGGGCCCCTTTTTCTTCTGTTGTATGTAAGTATCTCTTTTTGTTGCCTACCGGAGCCTTCAGGAACATCTGCAGCATCAGGAGAGGTAACCAGCACAGTGGGAGCCTCATTGGGTTGACCCGGAATGTCAAAACAAGGAGTAGGAGGAGAGGATGGAAGACCTGAGGCAGATAGGGGAACAAAAAAGGAGGGAGAATGAGAATCCTCTTCCATCCCACTAGTCTCCCCCTAAAGAAGATTCTGAGAAGACTGAAAATAGGGTTGAGACTCAAAGAAGACCACATCTCTGGTGACATACTTTCTCTTGGAGACAGGGTCATAACACTTGTAACCCTTTTGTGTAGGAGAGTACCCCAAGAATATTCCCTTTGTAGCTTTAGGATCTAGCTTGGTCTTCTTTGGATCCTTCACATGTATGAAACATATACAGCCAAAGACCTGAGGAGGAAGGGGAAAGTCTGGAAGAGTGGGGCACAAAACAGAGAAAGGGGTTTTCATACCCAACACCTTAGATGGCATCCGGTTTATCAGATATGATGCAGAAAGTACAGCTTGAGATCAGTATTGCTTGGGGACTTTGTGCTGGAATAGTAAGGCTCGAGCTGTCTCCAATAGATGTCTATTCTTGCGCTCAGCAACCCCATTCTGCTGAGGAGTATAAGAACAGGATGACTAATATAGTATGCCAGCATCTTCCATGAATAAGTTCATGGATTTTTCAAAGTATTCAGCAGCATTGTCTGACCTGAATTGCTTAATCTTCTTATTAAACTGTGTTTCAATCATCTTGCAAAATGCCATGGTTATCCTGGTACTTCATCCCGTCCTTTTAATAGGTAGATCCATGTACAACGAGAGTAGTGATCAATAAAACTGATAAAGTACCGGAAGCCATCAAAGGAAGCAATGGGTGAAGGGCCCCAGACATCAGAATGAACCAAATCAAAAGGAGCACAAATTTCATTGGTGGAAATTGGATACATAGTTCTACATTGTTTTGACATTTGACATACTTCACAGGTTAGACTCTGACTTGGAATGCCCTTAAACAATTCGGGAAACAACATTTCTAATGAGGAGAAAGACACATGACCTAGCCTAGCATGCCAAAGATGCAGCTTAGCTATTGACTCCACACTTTCCGGATTACTAGCAGCAGATGCTTGTAAGGTTGAGCCGATGTCTGCATCAAGGTAGTAGAGGCCTCCATACTCATGACCGCACCCAATCGTTCTCCTTGTCAATCTGTCCTAGAAGACACAATGAGTAGGAAAAAAGGTTATACTACAGTTCAAATTTTTGGTAAGTTTTGAAACAGACAAAAAATTTGAGGTAAGACTGGGAACATGTAAAACTGATTTAAGAGAGAGGTCCTTGCTTAGGTCAACAATTCCCTTTCCAGAGATAGTGGAGAAAGACCAGTCAGCAACTCTCATCTTATCCTGACTAGACAACAAATGATATGAAGAGAATAGGGAAGACATATGTGTCATATGGTCAGTAGCACCGGAATCAATAACCCAAGAAGTAGAGTCAATAGAGCTAGTGGCACTGAAGGCAGAGGCTGTACCTGATCTAGCAAGAGATGTAGAAGCAAAAGAATTATTTCTTAGACAAGCTAATGCCCTGCTAAGGACCTCAACCTCACTAGCAGTGAAGCCCAAAGTACTAGTTCCAAAGGAATCAACAACCTGTCCCATAGGAGAAGAAGACACTTTTGTTGTATTTTGTGAGTTGTCATCATTGTTGCTGGTGACAAAATTCCCACTTGCCGCAGGCCTGTTATCTCTAGAAGAAACATCTCTGGGTATTGAAGACATCTTGACTGCACCACTGTGTAGGTGACACTAATTAAGACTAGCCGAAGCAGTTCTGAAGGTTCTGAACCAGTTCTGGAGCAGATATGATTAGCTGAAATGATCACAGCAGGTTCTGACAGCACTCGACACAGTTTCAGACTTGCCGAGACTGTCACAGTTCTGAAACAGTTCAGTTACAACAGCAAGCAAGGAGTTCTGGGCTGGTAACCAACATGAAGCTAAGGGTTCTCAACTATGGTGCTATGCAGACTCCACTTGAACTTTGAGTACTGCAACTGTAAAGAGAGTGCCCTTCCTTGCGGCCAATACTAGGACTGCTGACATCAGTCCTCAACTAGAGTTCACAGTGCTGAACAATCTGGAGCTGGCAGCTCCCTAGGTAATCTCACAGCAGTGGTGAGGGGTTTCAAACTGATAATCACCCTGAACTTGGAGCTGTTTGCCACATTGCTATGCTGGTGGAAGTGTTCACAGTGCTGGTACAGTAGCGAGTGAACAGTTCGAGGCTGCAACAGTTCGGGAAAGAAGCTAAGTCTGTGCGAGTCTTGCTGGAGCACCGAAGCTGCAACTGTAGAAGTAGCTAAGCCCCTTTCGGCTAGTGCTAGGACTGCTGAAATCAGTCGTCAACTAGGTCTGTCCTACACATACCTCTCTTAGTAGCCAAGTAGCTACTATTTGCTGGAAATACTTCCCTTGAGTCCTACAACCAAGAGAAACCCTAGGTTCGAACTTGCTTTACTCTCTTACACCCCTAGGTCTTCACTGCAGTAACCTAGAAAAGGAAGAGAGAAGATGAAAAGACAGCAAGAGAAGAGAGTGTGTGCCAGCTGAAACCAGGAAGAAGTTAATGCTCTGATACCATGAAAGCTAAATTACTGTAGCCGAAGTAGCAGAAAAGAGAAGAAGAAGAAGAAGAGATGCTGGAATGTCGAACTGCACTGCTCAGTCGACAGTACTATTATTTATATTATGATGTAGTACAATGATACAGGAAGTTACTAGAATGCCCCTGATTAGTGATGGGACACCCAGACAACTTAAAACATTAAACAGGATTAGGCCCATTAACAAAAGCCCAGTACAGGACAACTTAAACTTAAGTATAGGCTAATAAGAACTCTTATCAGCCGAATACTCATACATACAAAGACTTCAATCCAACAAAGTGAAAAGACGAAAGTACCCTTTTCTAACTGACTCTAACAATCCTATTTATGATTTCAGTATTGTAAGTATTGTTTAATAATACAGAATGATGAACCCATGTAGTTATGATAAAATACCTTGACTTTTCTGTTCTTTTGTTAGTCGTTTTGCCTTGTATATGCTAATTTTACTCTTGTCAGGTTTCATATCGATCAGAATCAAGTAACCATGGAACAACCTTTGATATGGAATTATCTGATTTGATGGATGGCAAGGAGCCAATTTCACATGAAAAGGCAAACAAATACTTCACGAGGGATCCATCACAAAAGTGGGCCTATCTTCTTCATGGTTTTCAATATTTTACTCATTGGAATTCTGTTACTATAATTTACTTGTGTGTTCTATTTTAGGTGGGCAGCATTTATTGCTGGAACACTCCTTGTTTTGATGACCGAGTTGGGTGTACGTTTTGCTAATAGTATCAGTATATTGGTACGGTTCATTTACCTGATTTTCAGAATTGCTAGTTTTTTTTTTCCTTCCTAGTATGTTACAATTTCTTATTCATGTTTGTCCAATATATCTTCTGGGCTATTACTTATTAATTTCCTTTTTAAATATTACATTAAATGGACAGTGCTATAACCTTGTTATCAGTTGTGAAAACCTTATTTAGTCCTAGGTTACAGTAGAGAAAAAGGAGAAGAAGAAGAAGAAGAAGAAGAAGAAGAGGAGGAGAAGAAGAAGAAGAAGAAGAAGAAGAAGAAGAAGAAGAAGGGTTTGGCCAGTAGAGGAAAATCCATCCTCCCTCTAGTCGACCCACTTGTATTTATCTCCAATAACATAGTTACAAGAAAGACCATATTGTCCCTCATAAGTGATGGGACACATAACTTAAATTTGAATAAAACAGACCTTTCAATCTCAAATAAATAAACCCAAATGACTAAAATACCCATGTTTTGTGTACTCTAACTCTCCCCCTCAAGCTGGAGAGTATATGTCATATAGTCCCAGCTTGTCACAAATATAATCTACTCTGCTCCGAGACAATCCCTTTGTAAAGAGATCTGCCCACTGATTTCCTGAGCTCACATGAGATGTGGTTATCACTTTCTCTCTCACAAAGTGACAATCGACCTCAATATGCTTGGTTCTCTCATGGAAGATTGGGTTGGAAGAGATGTGAACAGCAGCTTGGTTATCACAGTATAGTCTCATGGGTTTGTCAACCAAGAACCCCATCTCTTGTAGCAAGTTCTTCAACCATACTAGTTCACATGTGGTATGAACCATAGCTCTGTACCTAGCTTTTGCAATACTCCTTGCCACCACTATTTGTTTCTTGCTCTTCCAAGTTACAAGGTTGCCACCAAGGAAGGTACAATACCCTGTAGTTGATCTCTTGTTTGATATAAAACCAACCCAATCAGCATTTGTATACCCTACTATTTCAAGAGTCCCTCCACTTTTGTATAGCAAACCACAACCTGGAGCACCCTTCAAGTACCTAACAATCCTTAGAACTGCTTCCCAATGAGGAATCCGAGGATGTTGCATAAACTGACTCACCATGCTCACAACAAATGATATATCTGGTCGGGTAATAGTCAGATAATTCAACTTTCCCACCAACCTCCTGTATCTTCCAGGATCATCAAACTTTTCTACTATATCAACACTCAACTTGACATTAAGTTCCATAGGAGTCTCTGTTGGTTTAGCACCTAACAGTCATGTTTCTTCAAGTAGATCAAGAACATATTTTCTTTGACATAAGTTAATTTCATGCCTTGACCTTGCAACTTCTATTCCTAGGAAGTACTTCAGCTTACCCAAATCTTTCGTATTGAAGTGGTCCTATAGGAATTTCTTCAACCTGTCAATCCCATTACTGTCACTCCCAGTTATGACAATATCATCCACATACACCACTAGTAAGATTTTCCCATCTTTTGAGTCATGGCTGAACACAGAATGGTCTACCTAACACTGTTTCCTCCCAAAATCTTTCACTACTTCACTGAACCTGCCAAACCATGCCCGTAGATATTGTTTTAGTGCATTGTAGAGAAGATGGGCCGAATGGCCCATAGGCTGTTACTGTATGTTATCTTTATGTTCTTCTCTGTAATGGGCCTTATTCTGGGCCCATACTCTTTTATGCTCCTCTTTTGTAATTTCTTGTCCAACTAAGGACCTCTCTTGTAATTACTAAAAGATTAACTTAATAAATGTGTATTAGAGAGTTAGAGGGAGGTTATGTTCGAAACTCTCATCCTCTAACTCTTCTTGCCGCAGCTCTCTCTTCTTCTCTAATCTTCTCTTGCTAGTTTCCTTTGTTTCAAACACAGTCCCTACTTCTAGGACTGTTTTCAACTTGGTATCAGAGCAGGCCACTGCTTGGCGTGTCCCTCATGTGGTTCTAGTCCAACCAACTACATGAGGAGGTTCTAGGGCTGAGAATTTACAGTCATCCGCCTGATTCTTGGAGGTCATTGGAGGGTTCCCAAGCTTCTACACACTTGGAGAAGGGTTCGGTGATCAGGAAGAATCAGAGAACAAGTTGCTTTGCCTGATTTAAAATCAGAGAAAAGGCTTTTCGAAGTCATCCTAGAGGACAAGTGTTCGGCCTGGTTTATTGTACAAACCAGAGACTCTCTTATTGTAAGTCTTTGCTCAGTTGCTTCTGGGTTAATTTTTCATTGTTTTGGACTGTTAAAAGGGCCAAAGTTTCCTTGGAAACAGTGCTACTATTCGGCTATCCTCTGGTCTGACTTAATCCAGAGATTTCTGGGTTGTTTTTTATCTCTTTTCTAGACTGTCAAGTAGCCGAAATACCCCTGGAATCACTGCTGCTGAGACTATTTCATTCGGCCACTGTTGCTAGACTACTCCTACCCAGAAATTTATGGGTTGTTTTTGGAGGTCCTATTCGGCTGATTATTGGGTTGGGAAGTTGCTGAGACTGTTAAAACTAAGAGGTACTAGTCTCATCTACATTCCAGCCCCTTCTTGAAGGCTGAAACAGTAAACAGTGCCCTATACTTTGAAGGCTAAAACAGTAAACAGTAGGCTGTTAAGTATTGCACACTGAGTGTTCGACAGAAGGTCTCTCAAGGACTGTATTTCTTTTGTCTTCCTCTTGAGACATCGGCTGTTAGAATCAGAAATATCTTGTGTTTGGAGGTTGTTGGGTGTCTTTTGGAGGCTGAAACAGAAAAAGAAAAGAACTATCACCGAACTTTGCATGATGGATTTCTCAAACTTTGAAAACAAGAACACTACTGAATATGGGCAGATGTTGGGAACCCCAACCGATTCTATGCTAGCTGTAACTACAGTCAAGCTTGATGGGACAAATTACTTAGCTTGGTCACAATCAGTGAAAATCCATATTTGTAGCAAAGGAAAATGGGGTTTTATTTCTGGGAGCAAGAAGGCTCCTCCAGAGGATGATCCATCTTATGAGAGATGGGTACAAGAGAACTACACTGTAATTGGGTGGCTTGTGAACTCAATGCAGCCACAGATCAGTCAACATTATCTGTGGATGAATTCGGCTAAAGAGATCTGGGATAGTGTTGCAGAGACTTATTCCCAGAAGTTGAATGTTGCTAGAGCTTACAAACTGAGAAGTGATGTGAAGAATCTAAGACAGGGGGAGAAGTCACTTGCAGCATACTTCTCAATCTTAAAATCTATATGGCAAGAGATTGATTTGATAGAGGCTGTGACTTGGGATACCCCTAAGGATGCTGAAACATACAGGAAATTGGTTGAACGGAATAGGGTGTTTGAGTTCTTGACAGGGCTGAATTCTGAATATGATATTACAAAGCAAAACATCTTGTCCAAGGATGCTGAAACATACAGGAAATTGGTTGAACGGAATAGGGTGTTTGAGTTCTTGACAGGGCTGAATTCTGAATATGATATTACAAAGCAAAACATCTTGTCCAAGGAAGATGTTTCATTGTCACAAGCATATACTCTGGTCAGCAGTGAAGAAAGTAGAAGGCAAGTGCAAGTTCAAGGAGTTGGTATTAATGATCATTTTGCAGATATGGGAATTAAATCCAAAGGGGTTACAGAAGCTCACAGTGGCTCAGGAAGGAAAGAAGTGGTGTGTGAATATTATAAGAAGCCGAAACATTCAAAGGACAAGTGCTGGAAGTTGCATCCCAATCTTGTACCTATCAGATTCCAGAAGAAGAATGATAGTACAAAGACAAGAAGTGCACATGCAACCACAGGCACAGATACAGAGGTTGAATCTACCAGTGCACAGTTGGCAGCCAAAAAAGTTGAATATGAGAAGTTTGGAAAGATGATCAATCAGCTTGAAGGTGCATCTTCATCATCCATCCCTTCTGGAAGTTCAACCACCATTGCCTTTGCTCACTCAGGTATAAGGGCTTCCGCTAACCATGCATCCACCTCAGGTAAACACAAAACCCCTTGGATCATAGACTCAGGTGTTTTTGATCACATGACCAACCTTTCCACTTTATTTGTTTCATATGATTTACTTCCTGGCCGTGACAAAATCACCTTAGTTGATGGTTCTCTTGCCCCTATTTCCGACAAGGGAACTGTCAAGGCTACAGACTCCTTACTCTTACCTTCCACTCTTCATGTGCCTAAATTAAATACCAATTTGTTATCTGTAAGTAGCCTGACCAAATCATTGAATTGTTGTGTAACCTTTTTCCCTTCTCACTGTGTGTTTCAGGACCTGAAGTCTCAGAAGGTGATTGGGAGTGGCCATGAAGCGAATGGAATATACTTGCTCGACACCCCTGGCCAATGCTTTGATCATCCCAAGAATGTTGCTTTTGGTTCTACTTTTTCAGAGTCTGTTAGTGAAATTATGTTGAGTCATTGTCGGTTGGGTCATTTACCTTTTTCTGCTTTAAGCCATTTGTTTCCAAAACTGTTTAAGGAAGTCAGTGTGTCCAGTCTCAATTGTGAGTCCTGATAGTTGTCAAAGCATTGTAGAAAAAATTACCCTGTGAGCAATAAAAGATCCTCTTTTCTTTTTCATATTGTGCACTATGATGTGTGGGGGTCATACCATTTATTCTCTATGGGGGGTTACAGATATTTTATCTTGTTCATTGATGACTTTTCTAGATTCACCTGGATATACTTAATGAAATCCCGGGATGAAGTCCCAAGACTTGTGAGGCAATTTCATGAGCTTGTTCTAACTCAATTTGGTACCAGAATTAAGGTTTTCAGATTTGACAATGCAAAAAGTACTTTGAGAAGAGTTTATCCTTGTATCTTTCAGACATGGGTGTTATTCATCAAAGCTCCTGTGTTAGAACCTCTGAACAAAATGGAGTTGCTGAGAGAAAAAATAGACATATTGTTGAAGTTGCAAGGAGCCTTTTGTTTGCCTCACATGTTCCCACAAGATTTCAGGGTGATGCTGTACTTACTGCTACCTATCTCATAAACCATATGCCATCCAGGGTTCTAGGGTTTAAATCCCCCTTCAGTCTTCCTCTTCGTGTGTTTGGCTGTACCTTCTATGTTCACATTCCAAGTGTGCAAAGACACAATTTTGAACCGAAAGCCCACCAATGTATCTTCCTTGGTTACTCCCCCACACAAAAGGGATATTGCTGTTTTGATCCAAAGATTGGCACCCGACATGTCTCTATGGATATTACCTTTAATGAACTTTCTCCTTTTTACAGTTCCTCTCAGGATGGACTTTGTCCACAGGGGGAGAGTCTGTCACAAGTTTTTGCTCTTCCTCTTCCTGTCCCAGTTGAGTCTCTTGACAAACCTGTATCCTCACCAAATGAGTCAAGGGAGGATCAGTCACTTCATACCTCTTGTCCACGGGACCCTATTTCTTTACCCCCTCGCCCTATCCATAATCCCAAAGTGTATCAAAGGCAGAGATCCAGGAATGAGCAAGTGGTTTCCCTTACAACAGATGAAGCTCATACATTCCCAATCACAGATGAGATAACAGGTACTGCTTCAACTCCTTTGGAATCATCTTTTCCAGACCTTGATGTCCCCATTGCTGTTAGGAAAGGGAAGCGGAAGTGTACTGCACACTGCATTTCCAAACACCTTTCTTATGACCTGCTTTCTCCTTCATACTTTGCTTATCTCTCTTCTGTTGCTTCTAGCCCCATTCCTAGGTCTGTCTCAGAAGCTCTTGGGATTCCAGAATGGAGAGATGCCATGGAAACCGAAATGGATGCTCTACATGCAAATGGTACTTGGGAGGTGGTGAATTTGCCTGAAAGGAAGGATCCGGTTGGGTGCAAGTGGGTTTTCACCATTAAATACAGAGCTGATGGAACTATTGAGAGGTACAAGGCTAGGCTTGTTGCAAAAGGGTATACACAAACATATGGGATTGACTACCTGGAGACTTTTGCCCCTGTTGCCAAGATGACATCTGTGAGGGTTCTTTTATCTCTAGCAGCTCACTTTGATTGGCCTCTCTATTAGTTGGATGTAAAGAATGCATTCCTGAATGGTGATTTACATGAGGAAGTCTACATGTGCCTTCCCCCAGGGATGTATGGGAAAGATATGCAAGGAAAGGTATGCAGATTGAAGAAATCTCTTTATGGTCTCAAACAATCTCCTAGAGCCTGGTTTGAGAGATTTAGAGCTGCACTTGTTAAATTCAGCCATGTTCAGACACAGTCGGATCATACTCTGTTTGTGAAGAAAAGTACATTTTGGCAGTGTATCTCATTGTGTATGTTGATGACATTATAGTGACTGGTGATGATGCCTCAGGCATTCTGGCTCTTAAGTCTTTCCTCCATACAGAATTTGAGATTAAGGATCTGGGGGAATTGAGATACTTCCTTGGCATAGAAGTTGCCAAATCCAAGGACGGGATCCTTATTTCCCAAAGGAAATATGTTCTTGATTTATTGTCTGAAACTGGAAAACTGGGTGCAAGACCAGCTGCAACTCCCATTGATACGAGTCACAAACTTTCAGCTACAGATGGAACTCTGTTAGAAGACAAAGGGGTTTTTTAGAGACTTCTTGGGAAGGTCCTGTACCTGTGCATGACTAGACCAGATTTTGCATATGCTGTCAGTTGCATTAGCCAATTCATGCATGCTCCTAGAGATACTCATATGGCAGCAGCAGAACGGATTTTGTGCTATCTGAAAGACTCTCCAGGGAAAGGAATCTTTTTTACCAAGCATGACCACTTGAAACTTGAAGCCTATACTGATGCTGATTGGGCTGGAAATACTGATGATAGAAGATCTATTTCAGGATATTGCAGTCTGGTGGCTGGTAATGTTGTCTCTTGGAGGAGTAAGAAACAATCTGTTGTGGCCAGATCTTCTGCAGAAGCAGAGTATAGGGCCATGGCACATAGGGTCTCAGAATTGTTGTGGCTAAGGTCCTTAATGGAAGAACTTGGGATTGATCATGAGAGACCCATGATGTTGTACTGTGATAATCAGGCTGCCATCAACATTGCTCACAACCCGGTACAACATGATAGAACCAAACATATTGAAGTTGATAGACATTTTATCCGAGAAAGAGTCTCATTCGGAGAAGTGTGCCTTTCATTCGTTAGCTCTGAAGGCCAATTGGCAGACTTTCTCACCAAAGGCATCTCCAAGGCAAGACTTCATCATGACACTGGCAAACTGGGCATGATTGACATCTATGCTCAGCTTGAGGGGTAGTGTAGAGAAGATGGGCCGAATGGCCCATAGGCTGTTACTGTATGTTATCTTTATGTTCTTCTCTGTAATTGGCCTTATTCTGGGCCCATACTCTTTTATGTTCCTCTTTTGTAATTTCTTGTCCAACTAAGGACCTCTCTTGTAATTACTAAAAGATTAACTTAATAAAAGTGTATTAGAGAGTTAGAGGGAGGTTATGTTCGAAACTCTCATCCTCTAACTCTTCTTGCCGCAACTCTCTCTTCTTCTCTAATCTTCTCTTGCTAGTTTCCTTTGTTTCAAGCATAGTCCCTACTTCTAGGACTGTTTTCAACTTGCATAAATTACCTTTTTGAGTCTATGAACCTTACCATCCTTCCTCTGAGCAGCAAACCCTAGTGGTTGCTCCATATATACTTCCTCAATGAGATCACCATGTAGGAAAGCATTTTTAATGTCGAGTTGCACAAGAGGCCAATCATACATAGCAACTAATGAAATCAACACCCGAACTAAACCAATCTTAGCCACAGGAGAAAGTGTCTCCATATAGTCCACACCACATAGTTGAGAATAGCCCTTGGCCACTAACTTGGCCTTCAATTGCTCCACACTACCATCTGGAAGATACTTCACTGTGTACACCCACTTACACCCAACAGCATGCTTACCAGGATGAAGAGTAGTGAGTTCCCACATGTGATTGTGTTGTAGAGCAGATAGTTCCTCTTTCATTGCTTGCCGCCACCCTAGGAAGGTAAGGGCTTCCTGGACAGTCTTGGGAATGGAAACAGATGATAGCAATGATATGAAGTTGCGATGAGAAGCAAAAAGGTGAGCAATTGAAACATAGTGTGAAATAGGATGAGAAGTACAAGTGCATTTACCTTTCCGTAGGGCAATAGAAAGATCAAGGTCCAAAGGAGAAGAAGCAATGCCAGGATCTGCCGACGAGGGCTAAATTGGAGGAGGGGACGGTGCTCTTCTGTGAGTATACACTTGTCTGATTGCTGGTCTCTCAGTAGTAACTGGCACATGAGGTGAATCTGCAACTGGAATGGAAACCACGGGAATAGGATCCGCAACAGGGAAGGGAAGAGGAACTACAGGGGAAGGAGAAGAAACAACAGTATCCGAGAAAAAATGAACCGATTCAAAGAAGGTGGCATCGAAGCACACAAATGACTTATGGAAGTTAGGGTTATAGCACTCATACCCTTTCTGAGTCCTTGAGTAGCCAAGGAAGATACACTTAGTAGCTCGTGCATCTAACTTGTCTAAACCTGGTCCCAAGTTTTGAGCAAAACAAACACATCCAAAGACTCTTGGGGTAAAAGGAAACGGAGACAAGGTGGGAAACAACACCGAGAAGGGGGATTGACTTCGAATGATGGACATGGGCATCTTATTGATGAGAAAACAGGATGTGAGGACGGCGTCACTCCAAAAATGCTTTGGGACATTCATATTAAGCATCAAAGACCGAGCGGTTTCAAGCAGATGTCGATTTTTTTCGTTTAGCTACATTGTTCTGTTGTGGGGTGTAGGCACAAGAAGTTTGATGAATTATCCCATGGTTCTCTAAGTATTGCTGAAATGGTATTGAGGTGTACTCTTTGGCATTATCGGAGGGAAGAATTTTAATATGAACACCAAATTGGGTACGTATTTCAGCATTAAATTTTTGAAAAATAGAGAACAATTCAATGCGATCTTTCATACAATAAATCCATGTCATCCTTGAAAAGTCATCAACAAAAATTACAAAATACTTATAGCCATTGTATGACATCACTTTGACCGGATCCCAGACATCAAAATGAACTAAAGAAAAGGACACAAGACACGACTATCAACTCTTGGACTAAAAGAGACTCTATGATGTTTCCCAAGCTGACACGACTCACAATCCAAAGATGAAAGATGACTCAAGGAAGGAAACAACAACTTCAGAGCCTTGAGAGAGGGATGACCAAGTCTGCAGTGCCATTGAAGAGGAGTAAGAGACAACTGAAAATCTATTGGAGGGCCACCACTATCAAGGTAATACAATCCACCTGCCTCATGCCCTCCACCCCTCTTCATCCCCATCTTGAGATCCTGAAACACACAAGAAGAGGGATAAAAGGTTATGGAACAATTCAGTGACTTGGTTTATCTACTAATAGACATAAGATTAAAGGGGAACTTGGGAACATATAAAACAAATGATAAAGACAAGGAGGAGAGATCAACATCACCAACACCACAGATGGGAGATGTATAACCATTAGCAAGAGTAACTATTTGAGATGTGGAGGACTGAGAAATAGAAGAAAATACATTAGGAGTCCCAGACATATGGTCCGAGGCTCCGGAGTCAATGATCCAGTGTGAAGGCTTGGAAGCCAAGCAAGCCATGCCTGAATGGGCAAGGGTAGTTGTGTTCTGCTAAGAAGATATCTGAAGGAACTGTTCATATACCGCACGGGGTACACTCACCATCTCCTTCCCATAAACAACAGTAGATATGGAGGGGATTGGGTCAGTTTGCTGACTTTCAGTAGTTGTACCACTACCCCTAGTCACAGCATGGTTAGCCCAAGTGTTGGGTGGACCATGTAAATCATAGCAGAAATTAACCGTGTGCCCCTCTAATCCACAGTATGTACACTTCCTAGGGGCATTACTTCTTCCTTTACCACGACCTCCCCTGAGTCCCGACCTCCACTCTGGCCACCAGCATGGTTAAACATGGGACCACCACGGTTACCTGGAAGTCCACGACCATGACCACCACCACCTCTATTTCCACGGCCTCCTCCTCTAGTCACCACAAAACCAGATCTGTCTGAGAGAGAAGAATGCTCTGTAAACTTAATAGATGTCCTAAGATGAGCAAAAACTTCTTCAAGTGAGGGAAGAGCAAACCCCCTAGTATTTGTGCTCAGACAGGCTCATATTCAGCCTTCAAACCCACCAGAAACCTTGTCACATCAAGTTGCTCACGCTGTTGTTGCTGAATCTGAACATCCTGTGTCAAAGGATGATACACATTGAGCTCATTTCGGATATTCCTCAGACTTGCATAGTATTCCTCCAAGCTTTGACTGCCTTGCTTCAGATTAAAGTACTCTTGGTACAACTGATACACCCTAGTTGTATTTGTCTTGCTCGGAATACAGTTTCTTAGCATGATCCCAGATTTCTTTAGATGTATCTAGGAACATAAAGTTCACACTAATTTTTGGTTCCATGCTATTCCACAGCCATGTCATTATTTGTGCACCTTCCTATTCCCAGTCACTAAACCCTAGAGAATCAGAGGAGGGTTTCTCCTCTCTCACATGTTTTACTTTTTCTTTGCTTTTAAAAACACCTCCACAGATTTTTCCCATGGCACATAATTCTCACCATTCAACTTAATAGATGTCATTTGAACATTTAGGTAATCTGGAGAAATCATAACGCCTGTTTTATTGTCATTCCCATCTCCAATCGATGCCATCTTAACTAATTCACCTTACCTCACAAGGAAATCACTGCTATATGTAGAGTATTCACCTTCAAATGTTCAGCACAACCTCACGCACCTCCACAAAACTTATCTCACTTTCAGCACCACCAACTTCTTCAAATACATATTACACATCAAATACAGAACCTGAAATCTCTCAGTCATTAAATCAAACACCTGTACTGCACACTGCAGAACCATTCACACACCAAATACAACGGCTGAAATCACTCAGCCATTAAACTAAACACTTACACTGCACTCTGCAGAACCAACTTGTACTCAGCTGAACACTGTTCACCCGAACTTTCTCTCTTCGTACCATCGAATAGAGAGCTTCCTACCAATCACCACAAACAGCCACTGCACCACAAACCGGAGGCATGAAGGCCTCCTACAGAGAAAAATGACCACTCCTTTTCAGCCTTTCCTTTTGTTGGTTCAATTGGTTTAGTGTTTATGTTAGTCTTATTTATGTTTTAAGTTCTTGAGCTTATTATGGGCCTTAGTTATTGGGCCTAAACTTGTTTTATCCTTTTTATGTCTAGGTGTCCCATCACTAGTTAGGGGTATTCTAGTCCTTTCTTGTAACATTACATTGTGAATACTTATATAAGATTCTAGGGCCGGCTGAAGTGACTAAGCCGCCATTCTCAGATCTCCTTTTTTCTTCTTCTTCTTCTTCTTCTTCTTCTTCGGATGTTGTTCTCCATCAAACATGGTGTCAGAGCATTAATCGGTCTGACTAGTTACAGCCGCCTTTTTTCTCCACTTCTCTATTCCTTTTTTTCTCTCTTTCCTATCTCGGTCACTGTGAAGAAACCCTAGGGTTGACCATAGAACACAGCAAGGTCTGTATCTAAGGTTTCTCTTGGTTGTAGGGCCCAAGGGAAGTTTGTTCCAGAAGCTGATGCCCTACTAGAAATCCTGCAGCAGGTAGTAGCCATTCGGCTGCTAAGAGAGATCTGTGTGGAACAAATCTAGGTGGAAGGGCTGAGTTAGACAGTCCTAGTACAGATCATAAGGGTGGTCACAGTCTAGGTTCGACCACCAGAGGTGCCAAAGAGGTATTGCCCTCAGCTACAGCTACGACAATAGATGTCAAAGCCCAACCAAAAGTGTTCAGTACAGTACGGGGGATATGAACCAGTACCGGCTCAGATATTAGGGAGATCAGCTCTTTCGTCCCTAGAAGAGGTATTTGCTCGACTTCGGAGGATTTCTATCGGATCTACTGAGAACTCTAATATCTCAGATAGATCTGCCTTTGCTGCATCGAGAGGTCGTGGTGGTAGAGGTGGAGCTCGAGGAGCTCAGTCTGGCCGTGGTGTTGGTAGTGGTTCAGCATATGGCCGAAGTGGCAATGGTGGGTCTACGTATAATCGTGGTGGTGGTCGTACTGGGAGTAGAGATTCAGGGGGAGCCCGTGGTAGAGGACGTAGCTCAGGCCCGAGGAAGTGCACTCATTGTGGTATGGATGGACATATCATCAACTATTGTTATGATTTACATGGTCCTCCCTCATCCTGGGCCAATCATGCCGCGATCGGTGACTCAAGTACCAGCTTTAAACAGGAGAATCATTCATCTGACCAGTTGCCTTCTACATCCACAGATGGTCCCATGAAGGAGATGGTGAGTGTTCCCCGTGATGAATATGAGAGGTTTATCCAATCACAGCAGAACACGACAACTTTTGCTCACTCAGGTATGGCTTGTCTGGCATCTACGCCCAATCCCTGGATCTTTGAATATTTATGGCTGTGAATATTTATCCTCATCATTTCAGGAATACTTGGACGAACACGGCGTTATACATCAAACCTCGTGTACCTACACCCCACAACAAAACGGGGTGGCTAAGAGAAAGAATCGCCATCTCCTTGAAACAACAAGATCCCTAATGCATCACATGCATGTTCCCAAACCTTTTTGGAGTGATGCAGTGCTTACCTCTTGTTTTCTGATTAATCGGATGCCCACGTTCATCCTTGATGGTCAGTCTCCGTTTCAGGTCTTGTTTCCCTCTTTGTCTCCGTTCCCTCTTACGCCGAGAGTTTTTGGGTGTGTCTGTTTTGTCCATAATCTGGGTCCTGGGAACGACAAGTTTGATGCCCGTTCTCTCAAATGCATCTTCCTTGGCTATTCTCGGACCCAGAAAGGGTATAGGTGTTACCATCCTGGTTCTCGACGGTCCTTTGTGTGTGCTGATGTTAGTTTCTTTGAATCTACTTCGTTCTTTTTGGGGATTGGTGATGCTTCTTCCTCATCACCTCCTCCCCTTCCACTTCCCGTTGTCGATCCTCAATTTGTTCCAGTTGTGACCAAATCCTTGCCTCTGGTGCCACCACCTGTTGAACGCCCACCTATCCGTCATGTGTATACACATCGCCCACGTGCACCGGCTACTACTCCTCCAGCTACATCTCCGTCGACGGATCCAGCACCAGAACCCCACTTGGCATCTGAGATTGATCTACCCATTGCTTTGCGGAAAGGTAAACGTACTTGCACCCTTCATCCCATTTTCTAATTATGTTTCTCTTACTCACCTTTCTGCTTCCCATCGCTAGTTTGTTACCTTGTTATCATTAAGTTATTGTTCCTAAAGATGTCCAAGAAGCCCTTGCCTCTCCAGGATGGTGCCGTACCATGAAAGAAGAACTCTCAGCCCTTCATCATAACCATACTTGGGACCTCATTGCTCTTCCTCCTAGGAAGCAAGCTATTGGTTGTAAGTGGGTTTATACGGTTAAGTATCTGCCTGATGGTAGTGTTGAATGCCTGAAAGCGCGATTAGTTGCAAAAGGGTACTCCCAAACCTATGGCATTGACTACACAGAGACCTTCTCACCGGTTGCTAAGATAGGATCAGTTCGTGTTGTGATCTCTCTTGCAGCCATGTATGAGTGGCCACTATATCAGCTTGATATCAAGAATGCCTTTTTGCATGGTGACTTACTCGAGGAGGTCTACATGGAGCAACCTCCAGGGTTTATTGCTCAGGGGGAGGATGGTAAGGTGTGCAGACTAAGGAAGGCTATATATGGGCTTAAACAGTCTCCTCGAGCATGGTTTGGTAGGTTCAGTGAGGTGGTAAAGAAGTTTGGCATGAAACAGTGCAAGGTTGACCATTCTGTATTTAGTCATGGCTCTCCAGGAGGAAAAATACTGTTGGTGGTGTATGTAGATGATATTGTTATTACTGGGAATGATAACATTGGTATTGATAGGTTGAAGACTTATCTGCAGGATCACTTTCAGACAAAGGATCTGGGTAAACTGAAATACTTCTTGGGGATAGAGGTAGCCAGATCCAAGTATGGGATTAACTTGTGCCAGAGGAAGTATGTGCTTGATTTTCTGGAAGAAACAGGCTTGTTGGGTGCCAAACCAGCTGAAACACCCATGGACACAAATACCAAGCTAAGTAGTGATATGGGTGAAGTGTTTGAAGACCCTGGCAGATACCGACGACTTGTGGGCAAACTGAACTACCTAACCATTACCAGACCAGACATCTCATTTGTAGTTAGTGTGGTAAGCCAGTTTGTGCAAAAACCTCTGACTCCTCATTGGAATGCGGTTCTGAGAATTGTGAAGTATCTAAAAGGGGCCCCGGGTCGCGGTCTGATATACAAGAGTGGGGGAAAACTTGAAATAGAAGGGTATTCTGATGCTGATTGGGTCGGTTCTATGTTAGGCGGTCTACTACAGGCTATTGCACGTTTTTGGGAGGTAACCTGGTGACATGGAAAAGTAAGAAGTAGACGGTTGTGGCAAGAAGTAGTGCAGAGGCAGAATATAGGGCTATGGCGCATACCGCTTGTGAATTAGTGTGGCTAAGGAACCTTCTACAGGAAGTAGGGTACAATATTAACACTCCAATGAAGCTCTATTGTGATAATCAGGCTGCAATTCATATCTCCTCTAATCCAGTGTTTCATGAAGGAACCAAGCACATTGAGGTTGACTGTCACTTTGTGAGGGAGAAGGTTCTGAATGGAGAGCTAGACACTACACATGTTAATACAGGAAATCAGTGGGCTGACTTATTTACAAAAGGCTTGAGTCGGGGAGTATATGATATATACTCACTAGCTTGAGAGGGAGTGTTAGCGTAGGGGTATTTCTGTCTTTATACCTTGATTGATGTTGCTGATCTGTAATGTTGTGTTGAAACATGTGCTCTTAACTTAAGTAAGGGCACATAGGTCTTTTCAGTTATGTTTTAATAATAATATAAATACTTACTGGCCGACTGGGAGAAGTCATGTTGACTCTTTCAGTTCGAACCAGAATTCTCTCCTCTCTTTCTCTCTTTCTCTCTTTCTCTATCACTCTTTCTTCTTCTACATAACTGAATTCAGTCAGGCCAAACTCTAAGGCAGACCTGAATTATAACAGGCACGAATGCCTAAGTGTGCATAAGCAAAAGAGGAATTAGTCTCTGAAGGAGTAGATGCTATAGATGGAGACTCCAAGTGATTGATTGTTTTGCCATATTTCTCATATTTAGATCTGGTGGCTGCAAGTTGTTTCCCCATAGATTTCTCAACACTTGACCCCTGTTCACTCTATGATGAGGTGGATACATTTGCATTTCCACTTTTCCCACTCTCATTCCTTTTACCATTGTTTCCATTTGAATCTGGTAGGCATGATCTTTGGATGCAGCATCCAACAGGTGTCCTTGGTGTGTTTAGGCTTCTTAAATATTTACACACAACATCCTGCTTTCCAACATTAAACTTTGGCTTTATCTCAGCATTAGCATAATGTTCAACTTGAGGTTCCACAAACTCAACCTGTCCCCTACTCTCCTCACTACTAACCATAGCATAGCCTTGAGACAGGGTCACCTCATCTTTTGCTAAAACACTCCATCTCGCAATATCATATTTAGGGTTGCATTTGGTGAGGAACTCAAAAACCCAATTTTTCTCCACCAACTTCCTATGTGTCTCAACATCTTTTTTTGTTCCCCCTCACAACAGTCTCCATCATGTCAATCTCCTGCTAAAAATATTTTAGCATGGATAAGTAACAGCTAAGGGCTTCTCCCCCTGTCTTAGATTGTTCACATCATTCTTTAGTTTGTAGGCCTTGGAAACATTCAACTTTTGGGAATAGGTCTCTATGACACTATCCCACACCTCCTTTGCAGTATCGATCCGTAGGTAATACTAGCTAATATGAGGTTGCATGGAATGATGGAATTTACTAACCATCCTACTACTGTGTAAATTTCCTGCATCCACCTCAAATAGGTAGGGTCATCCTTCGTAGGTTTCTTCTTGCTCCCAATGATGTACCATCATTTCCCTCTACTACATACATGAATTTATAGACTAAGATCATGCCAAAAAATTGGTTCCATCTAACTTTATTGTATTTACTGCCCCTAATAGATTCTCCACAAACCTCCCATGGCTAAACCCAGAGTTTGTGGGGTATTTTGTTTCACCTCCAGTTTCCTCCATTGACTGAATGGAAAAAATTGCAAATCAAAATAGGACACTGCTAATCAATGATCACTGACCTAAAGACAAAACTACTGCTCAACCACCCAATACTAGGGTTTCACAAGACCTAGCAACCCAGGAGGAGAGAAAGTCCAGCCACTCCTACCAGGGATTCCAGAACCCTTCCCTTTAAGCCCCAAGCACCAACTTCAAAGTATCTGTAGAACCCTTAACTCAGTTTCTCCAGTTATCTAGGGTTTTTAGGAAAATCTCCAAGAACTTGTCTTGGGCATCAAACAAGGGTAAATTCCTCTCCAAAAACCCTCCCAAACTAGGCTGTATAAGCTACCAATCAATCAGACAATCAGTTCTCCATACACATTGTGTATGGACCTAAAAGAAGAAATTGCAAAAGGTGGGAACCTGCTCTGATACCAAGTTGTAAATTACACCAGCAGTAGTTCTGAAAAGTAACAAAGAAGATAGAAAAGAAGAAGAAAGTGAAGTTCAAGAAAAGGATTTAGAAGGAAGAGAAGAGAATGGAAGAAAAGTGAAGAGGATGAGAGATGTTTGATCCTCTCCCTCTCTCTCTCCCTCAATTGATTATATATGTGTTGAATAATAAATATTGTAAAGTTACGTGAGCGCTCCTAGTTGGGTGGCTGTCTTAAAAAAGCATAAAAAGAGTAAGTATTAAGGCCCATTACAGCAGATAAGGGAAGAAAAGGGAACTCAAGGATTTTTACTGAAAAGGAAAGGAATAGAGATGCCATCATTGAAGTAGTAACTATTAGAGTGGTGCTTTGGGTGAAAGCTATAGAATTATTTGTGGATATCTCTACAGACATGTTTGGAAGGAAGTGGCTAATTGAGCCCCTCTCAAAGCCAAGATCAGTCCCCATTGGTCTCCACCAGTTTGGGGATTTATTGAATTGAACTTTGATGGAAGCAGTGAAGCTAACCCAGTGCCTTCCAGTATTGGAGGATCTTTTAGAGACGAGGACAGGAAAGTTATTGGTTTATTTTCTGGTCTTATTAGTGTAACTGATTCACTTAGATCTGAAGTTTTGGTAGTAATGGAAGGACTAAAGAAGGCTAAGGAACTGAATATTCATAAGCATATTATTGAAGGAGATTCAAAATTGGTTATAGCCTTATAGGCTGGCTGCAAAAGGAGGAGATTGACTATGGATTTTGTTAATGTTGTGTTTGGTTGCAATGCAAATAAATTAGCACTGATGCAAAACTATGGCAGTGCAAATGATTTTGAGTGTAAATTCTGACCTATTTTTGTTTTAAAATTTAGCTTATTTTGTTTAATTGTAGTACAAATGGTACAAATTAAGATATAACAGAATAAATTAGAAAAAAATAAGCTAAATTCATCCCATTGCTCTATACTGGTTAGTTTGGAAGGAGCACAACAATAAGATTTTCCAAAACAAGGAATCTCCCCTTGAATCTGTTATTGGGAAAGTGGAGAGAACCATAATTGTTTGGGCAGGTCTTTACAAAATTACAAGGAGTTCAGGGGTTGGGAATATCAGTTTGTAATCAGTGGAGTTGGATCATCCATGATAATGATTTCATAATGTAAATGGTTTTTTGTCTAGGCCAGTGCTCACCTTCTTTGGTTTTTGTGAATACTGTCATGCACAGCAGAGTATATTTGTGTATGTCTTTCGGGGCTTTTCTTTTAAATACAAAATACTCGATTATCAGAAAAAACTGTTAAAGGGCATTGTAAAAGAACAATCTTCAACTTATTCATAAATTGGGAATGATTGATGTCTTTACCCAGGTTGAGGGAGAGTATTTGGCTGTTCTTTATTTATCTCTTGTTGAATTGTTATATTTCTTTTCTTTATATTACTTTCATCCATGGGTATTTATGTCATTTTATATGTAACTAGAAAGAACATAGAAATAGAAAAGAGGGTGCACGCCCAAATACCTTTTTTGGCCTTCAAATTTTCTTCTCTCTTCTCTCTACTTATTCTTTTCACATATTCAGTTTCCTTAAATCAAAAAGTTAGTTTTTAATTCTTTAATTTCAAGCATCTTAATAGATGAACTACAAATCTATGAATGCTGAATTCTGGGTACAAAATGTTATATGCATATAGGCGAATTTCCATTTTGTGGCATTATATTGAAATACAAACATTCTACTGAGGACAAAGTAACATAATGTGCACCATATTCTGTGTCTGCAGGACTTAACATCACACCAAGAGATCTTGCTTTGCTTTGTCAAAAGGCAAGACCATATGCACAACCTTTCTCTGTTTTTTTCCTGCTTCTTATTAGAATCTTTAAGAAATCCGTTTTCATATGGTTAATTATAACAAATATTTGACAGGTTGAGAATCACATTGTTGGAGCTCCATGTAGTGTGATGGACCAGATGGCATCAGCATGTGGTGAAGCCAACAAACTTCTTGCAATGATCTGCCAGGTATTGGTTGTCACATAACTTGCTTAAAGGTGTTTTTCAAGTTAAAGTTAATGCCCATAATTTGTTTGAAACATGTACAGCCTGCTGAACTGATTGGACTGGTTAACATCCCCACTCACATAAGATTTTGGGGTATTGATTCAGGAATAAGACATAGGTATGAGCTCCATTTTATTCTTTCTAACCATAATTGGCCCTTATTTATCTCATGACTTGATTGGCAAGGACCTTGCTTACAGATGGTTCTTTAAATTCATGAAAGGATGAATTATGATCATTATGAGAACACTGTTATGTTTCTTGATCTCTTCTTCTGCTTTTTTTTTCCTTTTTGTTTCATGCTTTTAACTCTATCTAGTGCTTTTCTACCACAATCATTCATTTTTTTCTCTTGTAAATTTCTTGTGCAAATTCTCTCTTTATTTTCATTGACCGAGTTAACCAATATCTTCCATTATCTGAAACAAAGTCCCATTAGCCTTGTATTAACCAACGATGAAAGAACCCAAACATCTCAACTAAAACTTAACCCAACTGTTTTGCATGGGGGAGGGCCGGAGGGGGAGAGAGCTGTCTCCACTCCACTCTTGCAAAAAAGATAGAGTGTAGAGCATAGGCCTATTGTATTAATGTGCTGCTGAATTTTACATCATATTTTCTCATAGTTTCTTTTTCTCTTCTCCACAGTAGGGAAAGTTTGATAATAACTGTCAGAAGTAAACAAGTTACAATAATTCACTATTCATGTATGAAGCAAGCAAGTATGTTTTCTGATGCCTCCACCTCAAGGCACACCTGGAGGTTTACTCAAGGCTTCAATCTGAAGAATGGAGCAAATACTGCAAGTGATAGAGATGAAAAGCATCAAGATGTTGAAGAAATAATAAGAGAGAACGTGACTTGTTAGGGTCCACAAATTGTGGAATCAAGTCTCATGTTTAAGAATTAAAATCCCATCACTTTTTCTATTTCAAAAGGAAAAAAAAAAAAAAAAAAAAAAATCTCACTGTCCTAATTAAAATGCCATCACTGTCCTACGTTTTCATGCTAAACCTTACTTAACCTTTGTTGAAGTTTCTGCTACAGGGGTAATATTGAATTTTTCCTTTTGTTTCTTAGTCTTATGTCTTATGTCTTATGTAACTCTTAGAGGGTATTTTTGTAGTTTTAGTTTTTATTAGAAACCTAATAAGACAAAGGCCTATAGGAGGGAGAGAGGTAAGTTTGAATCTCTCTCTTGGACATCATTTCTTTTCTCTTCTTCCTTTCTTCTCCCTTTTTGGACCTTGTCTCAACTGAATCTCTTCCTCTTCCCTTTTCTTTTGTATTTCAACTTTTCTTCACCTCTTTTTGTCATTTTTTCACATGGTATCAGTGCACTAGGGCTCGGATGTCACTGTTCACGCTATTTTTGCACCCTAGGAGTAGAGAACTCACTCTATTACCTACAAGGAAAGAAAAGGACCTAAAAGGAGTGGTCTCTCATTAGAAAAGGAGGATTTAAAGCCTCCAGTTGTAGCTGTTATGGTGTTTTGGGTGTTCTTCTAGAGTTCCCTCTTGCCACGACCAAAAAGAGGGATGGTTATGGTGTGTGGCCAATGCAGAAAATTAGTGATAGTGCGTAGAGTATGAACATTGTGTTGTGGTGTGGTGATAACCATGGTTTAAAATGTCCCTAATTTCCCTAACATTTCCACAACGTATTTCCATTTCCATGGGTAGTGACATGAAACTTTACCGGAATCGACAGAATCCCCAATGAACACTACCAGCATTATGTGGAGTACAAGAGATAGTTTCCACAACATATTTCCATTTCCACTTCAATGGGTAGAAACTTCTACATGAAATTTTACTGAAATCATCATATTCCCCAATTAACACTACCAGCACTATGTAGAGTACAAGACAAAGTATATAAAATAAGTTGGTCAAAATGTTGTATATATGTGAAGTAACAATGTTATTGCCCGCTTAACTTACATGGTTACCACTTTGAGCTAGCTCAATATTCATTTCAAACATGAAATTCAAGTATTAGTCTTTATTGTGTAATAGATTATTTGGTTGATCTATTACAACCATTTACATTTTCTGAGTTTAAACTTTGCTTCAATTCATTCTATCACGAACCTATAAATCTTAAGGCTTACAGGGCAACTTCAGAATGCATTCTTTTGTCTATAACCTTAGTTTCTTAGCTTTGTTTAATGATTTGGAACAAGATAATAATTTAAAAAGGTGTGCCTGTGCTTCTTTATCATTTCATAAAATACCATTCTATATTTTGCATTTTTTACAATGTTTCCACAATGTCTATAATTTTTACAATATTTCACAATATTTCCATATGATATTTCCAACATTTCCAACATGCTTCTTATACTTGGATGGCCAATATTTCCACCGATATCAACATTCTAAACCTTCTGATAACCCTAATGTATTTGTGTCGGTCTCTCAAGTAAGAGTTGTTTTCTAGTTGTGGTATCTTGCTTCTTTTTTGGTGCTAGAAACTAGTGTAACAAGTTGATTTTCTGGTTATGGATGACTATAGTGTATTTTTTCAACCTTTTGTGACCTATGGCTTCTTCCACTAGTAGCACTAAATAACCTGTAGTAGTGCAATCAGATTTAATGAATACCCCATTAACCAAAGTGAAGCTTAATGGCATGAACTATGTACCATGGGCCAAGTCTGTGGAAGTTTCTTAATTGGAAGATGCAAACTGAATATATTAGGGAAGACCAACCCAAAGAGTAGGGGTATAAAGAGTACAATGAATGGGTGCAAGAAAATGCACAGATTATGACTTCGTTGTGGAAAAGTACGGATAATCATATAAGTGTTTAATCTTATGTTTTTGGACATGGCAAAGGAAACCATTCACCCTTCGTCCTCGTGTTTTTGGTTGTATTTGCTTTGTTCATAAATTGAGTTTAGGCCATAAGAAACATGATTCTTGAGCAATCTGGTGTGTATTCCTTAGTTATTTGTTTACTCAAAAGGGATATAATGCTATGACCCTATTCTTCAGAAGTCCTTCATAGTTCTGGATGTTACCTTTGAGAATCTTCCCTACTTTTCTAGATGGGAAACCTCTCCCTCTATTCTTCTTCCTTCTGATTCAGGTGAAACCTTTATTCCTCTTCCCACTATCAAGGAGCCTCTATGACCATCAATTTATAGTGTATTGCAAGCAAGATCGAGAACCCACACCAATATTAGCACCATCTCCCACTCCAACTTCTGATCCACCACCAATGTCTCAACCATTACCAGATCCTCCCTAGTCGGACCTTGATCTTCCCATTGCTCTTTGTAAGGGTAAGCATGCTTGTATTGATCATTCTATTTCACGATATGTTTCATAAGTTCACTTATCTCACTTATCTCTTGCTCTTCGTAAGCCCTTACCTCGCCCACCTAGAAAGAGGCGATGGATGAGGAATTTCATGATCTTCAGTCCAACCATACTTGGGACCTCATCTCCTTGCCTCCTAATAACAAGCAATTGGTTGCCAGTAGGTTTATACAATCAAGCATAGACAAGATGATAGCATTGAGAGGTTTAAAGCCCGACTGGTGGCCAAAGTACACAAACATATGGTGCTGACTATTTTAAGATCTCCCCAATTGCCAAAATGGGCTCCGTTCGGGTTATCATATAGGCTCCGTTCGGGTTATCATATACTTAGCTACTCATTTTGACTAACCCCTTTTTCAACTTGATATTAAGAATGCCTTTCTCAAAAATGATCTGTAGGAGGTGTACATGGAGCAACCCCCTGGGTATGTTGCTTAGGGGGAGGTCGGAACAATGTGTAAATTGTAGAAGGTTATCCATGGGTTGAAGCAATTCCCGCAGGCTTGGTTTAGCCATTTTAATAGTGTGGCAGGAATTTGGCCTGAAGCAATGTAGTGTTGACCATTCTATGTTTATTTGGAACACCTTGTATGGGAAGGTTGTCTTGGCTATCTATGTTGATGATATAGGTTCATAGGTAGTGATGCACAGGGAATTGTTGAAGTGAAGCATATCTTGCAATAACATTTTCAAATTAAGGATCTAGGTTCCTTGAAGTATTTCTTGGGCATTGAAGTTTCCTATTCTAAGTGGAGAATCTCCTTGTCACAAGGGAAGTATGTTTTGGATCTGTTAGATGAGACCAAGCTATTAGGTGCTAAGCCAGTTGAGACACCTATGGATTTCAATGTAAATGTCACTAATGGTAAGGGGGAGCTATTGAATGATCCTGGAAGGTATAGGAGGTTAGTTGGCAAGTTGATCTACCTTAATATCATCCATCCTGATATCTCCTTTAGTGTAAGTGTGCTAAGCCAATTTATGCAGAATCCTACAACTACTTATTGAATAGGTGTTGTTAGAGTGTTGAGGTACCTAAAGGGTGCTCCAGGTCAGGTCATGGTCTATTATATAAGAAAGGGGAGAATTCTCCCTTGAAGGGTATTCAGATGCAGATTGAGTGGGGTCCTCTATGGATAGAAAATCTACCACAAGCTATTCTACCTTCTTATGTGGAAATCTACCACCACTTGTGAATTGATTTGGTTAAAGCATCTCCAAGAGATTGACATTCCTATTAGCAAAGCAAATTAAGCTCTTCTATGATAACCAAGCTGCCACACACATTGCTTCCAATCTAATTTTTCACGAGAGAACCAAACACATAGAAGTTGATTGTCATTTTGTAAGGGAAAAGGTGACAAGTGGTGATGTAAGATCAAAAGATCAACTAGTTGATATATTCACCGAAAGAGTAAGCCATGCCAAGATGGGTTACTTTTGTAACAAGCTAGAGCTTTATAATATATATTCTCCAGCTTGAAGAGGAGCGTTAAAGTTTATTTGCAGGAGTAATATTGTCTTTGTTTCCTTTTGTTTCTTAGTCTTATGTCTTATGTAACTCTTGGAGGGTATTCTTGTAATTCTGGTTTTTATTAGAAGCTTAATAAAACAAAGGTCAATAGGAGGGAGAAAGGTATGTTTGAATCTCTCTCCTGGACCTTATTTCTTCTCTCTTTTTGGACCTTGTCTCAACTGAATCTCTTCCTCTTTGCTTTTCTTCTTTATTTCAACTTTTTTTTTCACCCCTTTTTGGCTTTTATCAAAACCTTCTTACATTCCTTGCTTCATGATTTATTTCTCCATTAAATTTTCTTGGAGTGTTATATATTATAAAATCATGTCTCTCTTATGGTTAAAATATTGATTTAATGCATCCATGCTAACCTGATAAAGGTAAGACAAGTAGGCATGAAAATTTCAAACTTGACTTCTCATGTCCCTGTGAACAAGGATCCAACCGCGAAGAATTATATGTGATGCTCTCATATGGAACTAATCCAGTCATTTAATCTTCTACCTAGAGTTTGTAAATTCTCACTAAAACCTACAATATGTTTCCTAAGAACCATGTTGATAGAACCATGTTGGGTTATAAAATTGATTGTAGAATTTGTATGTTGTGTCTGATTCTTACTAGATCCAATATTACAAAAAACCCAGATTCTATAATGCCATGAAAATGGCCCCTAAGTCTATATGGTGAATGCAATATATCTATATACTAGAAGTTCAGGACTGTTATCAGTCTTGAACCCTAATGAATCTCAGGATCGAAGATAAGCAGAAAGAAAGAGGAGAGAAGAGAAAGAGGGAGAAGAAGCAGTAGAACACAAGGGTTGAAAGGAGGAGCAGAAGCTTCATGTTCTGCCACCGCCACTTTAATTAATATTTATAGGTTATGCTCATTACATGGAAAGGACAGATCTGCCCTTAGTCTTTACATAACAAATAGAGTAAAACAAAGACTGAAATAAATAACAACTGAAACAACTAAATGACCAATAGCTAACCCTAGGCAGACTAGAATATCTTCTACCCTACGAACACAGTGGGACCGTAGCTGTGGGGCCCACTTCAGTGTTCTCTTCACTCCCCCTCAAATTGGGAATAAATGTTTATCATTCCCAACTTGGATAGATCTGCCTCTAGCTTCTTCCGTGATACAGCTTTAGTGAGGATATCTGCCAGTTGCATATTGGAGGTGATGTATGGGAGACATACTTCTTGTGATGAGACCCTCTCTCGTACAATGTGTCGATCAACTTCAATATGTTTAGTCCTGTCATGCTGCACTGGGTTGTGTGCTATATTAATAGCCGCTTGATTATCACCAATACAGCATCAGGGGCTTCTCATACTCAACACCCAACTCCTCAAGTAATGATCTCGGCCAAAGAATTTCAGCCACTCCATTAGCCATTGACCTATACTCAGCTTCAGCACTAGATCGAGAGACAACACTTTGTTTCTTACTCCGCCAAGAAACCAGGTTACCTCCTACAAGAGCACAATATCCAGAGGTAGACCTTCTGTCATCAACACTCCCAGCCCAATCGGCATCTGTATAGACTTCCACCTTCATGTGGTAATTGTTCTTGAACAGTATACCTCTACCCGGGCATCTCTTCAAATATGCTAGTATTCTTTCTACTGCTAGAAGGTGTGTGGTTCTAGGAGAATGCATGTACTGACTGATAACACTAACGGCATAACTGATGTCTGGTCGGGTAAGGCATAGATATAGGAGCTTTCCCACTAACCGCTGGAACATAACTTTGTCTTCAAGCAGCTCCCCACTCTCTTCATTAATCCTGTGGTTCTGTTCAATAGGTGTATCTGTAGGTTGACACCTAGCTTTCCAGTTTCAGCCAAGAGATCTAACACATATTTCCTCTGAGAGACAAAGATCCCCTGCTTAGATCTAGCAACCTCAATACCCAAAAAATACCGTAATGTACCCAGATCTTTCACCTCAAACTCTTGATGAAGAAGCTGTTTGAGGGACTCAATCTCATGGTTGTCGTTTCCTGTGACCACAATATCATCAACATAAATTGCAAGTAGTGTCAGTGACGACTCCACCCTCTTGATGAATAATGTATGATCTGACTGGGCCTGTACATAACCAAACTTCCCAAGGGCTAGTCTGAATCTGTCGAACCAAGCTCTAGGTGACTGCTTCAAACCATACAAAGCCTTATTGAGCCGACAAACTTTCTTAACTGCCTCTGTATCATAGAATCCAGGAAGCAACTGCATGTAGACCTCTTCCTGCAAGTCCCCGTTCAGGAAAGCATTCTTAACATCCATTTGGTACAAAGGCCAAGTGTAGCTTGCTGCAAGAGATAATAGAACCCGAATGGTGGTCATCTTGGCTACCGGGGCAAATGTCTCCAAGTAATCTATACCATAAGTTTGAGTGAACCCCTTTGCAACTAGCCGAGCTTTGTACCTCTCAATGGAACCATCCGCATTATGCTTCACAGTAAATACCCACCTGCATCCAACTGGTTTCTTTCCTTTGGGAAAGTCAACTAGCTCCCAGGTATTATTTTTCAACAGGGCATCCATTTCAACTTGCATTGCACCTCTCCACTCCGGGACTAATAGGGCTTCTTGCACTGTTCTCGGAATAGGGACATTAGCAACAGAGGTGAGATAGGACCTGTAGGAGGGAGATAGGCAATCATAGGACAAAAACTGGGAGATGCAGTGGGCTGTAGATGTGGTGCAATGCCGTTTTCCTTTATGGAGGGCAATGGGAAGGTCAAGGTCATCTGCAGAGGGTGAGGTAGCAACAATGGAAGGAGTCTCTGTGGGCCCTGGGATTGTAATATCTGGACTTGGAGCCGCATAAGAGATTGTAGCTGGCTGGGACTACTGATGACCAGGATCAATCTGCCTGCATCGCCTATGATAGACTCTCAACTCCCGATCCCTTTGACCACCCTCGCTACTATAGCCCTCATCATCAACTGGAATAGGTAAGGGAACAGCCCCAAAGGTGTTAACCCTGTCCTCACTGCACTCCTCCCCCTGAAGAAAAAGACCCAAATCTCCACGCTCACTACTCTCCCCCTAAGGAGAGACCCGAGAATAGTAGGGTGTCTCCTCAAAGAAAGTGACATCCATGGATACAAACTTCTTCCCGGAGACAAGATCATAACAACAATAACCCTTCTGAGTTTGTGCATAACCAAGAAAGATGCATTTGGAGGCCTTGGGTTGAAACTTGGAGTGATTGGGACCAAGAAGCTGAACAAAACAGGTACAACCAAATGTCTTCAGGGGAATAGTGAACAACTCCTCATTGGGGTATAGAAGGGAAAAAGGAGGTTTCATATCAAGAACCCGAGAAGGAATCCGATTAATAAGATATACTGCCGTAAGGATAGCATCACCCCAGAAGCGAATAGGGACATTGGAGGTAAACATAATACTTCTAGCCACCTCCAAGATGTGCCTATTCTTCCTCTCTGCCACCCCATTCTGCTGAGGTGTATGAGGACACGTGCTCTGGTGGATAACCCCATGATTAAGGAGGTACAATGCCAATGGCTTAGCAAAGTATTCCTTTGCATTATCAGATGTAAGTACTTTTATCCTGGCATCAAATTGTGTTAGGATCATTTGGTGGAAGTTTTGGGTCAGGACAGGCACCTCATCTCGTGATCGCATAAGATAAACCCATGAAAAACGGGTGTGGTCATCAACAAATAGCAAAAAATACCTGTACCCCCCCCCCCTAGAAGGAATGTGATATGGCCCCCAAACATCAGTCTGCACAATATCAAAAGAACTATTACTCCTTTTATTACTCAATGAATAAGAGTTCCTATAATGTTTATCCAACTCACAACTTTCACACTTCAGCTGAGATAACTCAACAGACTCAAACAAAGTAGGAAACAGACTCTTCAAGGACCAAAAAGATAAATGACCCAATCGGTTATGCCACAACATAACCGGACTCACAACTTGAGAAACAAGTAACTTCTTATCCACTGACTCTTCCCGACGAGAACTCTCCCCGAGCAGATAGATCCCATTTGTCTCACAGCCAGTCCCAATCACCTTCTTCGTCTCCATGTCCTGAAAAACACATCGGTCAGGAAAGAAAGTTACTGAGCAATTCAAATGTTTGGTAATGCTACTGACGGAAAGGAGGTTAGTATCCAGTTTAGGAACATGCAAAACAGAGGACAATGATATAGTATCTGACAGTTTGATGTCACCCTTGCCAGAAATAGGGACAAGAGAGCCATCAGCTATAGATACTTTATCCCTACCAGAAGATAAGTGATAAGTAGTAAACAGAGAGGGCAAGCTGGTCATATGGTCAGATGCACCTGAATCTATTACCCAACACGGTTCAGTAGTACCTGGAGCGGAGGCATGGTAGGCTGAGGCTCGAGTACCTGAGTGTGCAAAGGCCGATGTAGCTGGAGCTGATGATGACTGCGGTAACTGAGCTGAACTGCCAACTTCCTTCTCCAATTGTATTAGAGCTGCCCGAACTGCAGCTAAGGTCTCTAATGGTGTGCCTCTCGTGCCAAATGAGGATGCTGAATCAGTAGTCGTAGCCACATGAGCATTACTCCTTTTATTTCTCAACTTTGCCGGGACCAAATGTGGATGCAGCTTCCAACATGTTTCTTTTGTGTGCTTAGGTTTCTTGCAATGCTCACACACCACATCCCTTTTATCTTCCTTCTTTCTGTCCCTCTCTGAATCACCCTCTGTTTTGGATTTGACAACTACCAAGGCAGGTGTAAGCGGCTAAGGTTGCATCATGACTTTCCTCCTGGTCTCTTCACTGTGCACTAAGGAGTATGTCTGAGAGAGGGTCACACTATCTCTGGTCAAGATCTGCTGCCTCACAATATCATATTCCGAATTCAGTCCTGCCAGAAACTCAAACACTCTGTTTGTCTCAATGTGCTTTCTATGTATCTGAGCATCTTTGGGACTCTCCCACTCAAGAGTCTCTTAGTGATCAATCTCATGCCACAGGGACTGCAAGTTAGAGAAATAGACCGACACTGGTTTCTCTCCTTGTTTAAGGGCATTCACCTCACATTTCAACTCATATGCTCTGGCAACATTAAGGGGTTGGGAGTAAGTCTCTTTCATCACATTCCATATCTCCTTGGCTGTCTTTGCCCATAAGTAATTTCGGCTGATATGGGGCTGCATTGAATTACAGAGCCATGTCATAACCAAGTAGTTTTCTTGGACCCACTTGGTATACGTAGGGTCTCCCTTGGAAGGTTCTGCTACATCTCCCAAGAGATACCCTACTTTGCCCCTTCCCCCAATAGCCATCATGGCTGATTAGGCCCATTCCAAGTAGTTTGATCCATCAAACTTTACGGTTGTAATCTGAAAACCTGTCTCAGAACCACCACCATAACTGCTGTTCCCAAAACTGTCTTCTGCCTGATTCTTAAGATCCATTTCAGTCAAGAACCAGAAGTATCAAAGATTATGGTTACTACAGTCAAAACCAGCACTAGAAGTCCCAACAACAGTCACAAAATCAGTAGAGAACCAATCTGTACTCACGATAGATGTGCATGAAATACAGTCCGAACTGTTTTCACCCCTTCAAAAGTGTTTGAAACCCCAAAAGAAGACTGAAACACAGTTTGAAGGGCAATCTGATATGCTGAAGCCAATTCGAGGTTTTAATCAGTCCTAAGAGCCTTACGGATAAGGTTTGTATTAGGGTTAATATGAAACCCTAAAACTGATCAATGTTGAGGAGAATTCTAGGGTTTGCCGCAGGAATAAGATCACAAGTTTCGACTTAATACTAGGGTTTGCCGTAGGGATAGGACAAAACCCTAGAGAAACCCTAGAGAATAGAGAGATAAAACCCTAGAGTAGTTCGGCCACCCTTACTGGATAGGTCCAACCTATCTTTTCTGATGTTACTTCTCTCAGAAAGTAAAAAACTTATAGTAGAATGCAGTTCACTGCCTACCAAGGTTACCCGAACCCTAGCCTTCTTTGATTCTTCCTGATCACCAACTTGCTACAACTGTGATACTTCTTCAAACAGCTGCTAATCCTCTGGAGATCTCCAAGAACCAGTCAACGAACTCTGCTTTCTCAATCTTCCAGCCTTAGATGGTTCTCATGTGGTCGGCTGGACTAGACTCACATGAGAGAACTTAGCTCTGATACCAACTAGAAGTTCAGGACTGTTATCAGTCTTGAACCCTAATGAATCTCAGGATCGAAGATAAGCAGAAAGAAAGAGGAGAGAAGAGAAAGAGGGAGAAGAAGCAGTAGAACACAAGGGTTGAAAGGAGGAGCAGAAGCTTCATGTTCTGCCGCCGCCACTTTAATTAATATTTATAGGTTATGCTCATTACATGGAAAGGACAGATCTGCCCTTAGTCTTTACATAACAAATAGAGTAAAACAAAGACTGAAATAAATAACAACTGAAACAACTAAATGACCAATAGCTAACCCTAGGCAGACTAGAATATCTTCTACCCTACGAACACAATGGGACCGTAGCTGTGGGGCCCACTTCAGTGTTCTCTACATATATGATTTTTTTCCAGTTTTAAGTACTAACACTCTCTGCAGTATTAGCGGAACAGACTATGGATCTGTGAGAATAGGTGCCTTTATGGGTCGAAAGATGATAAAGTCTATTGCATCATCTTTACCATTCCATTCATTGTCAATTGATAATTCTCATGAGCATGTGAACGGGAAAATTTCTGACAACATTGGAAAGGATCATGGTGAAATTCTTGAAGTTGAAGCTTCATTAGATTACTTATGCAACCTGTCTCCTTGCAGGTTAGTCAACTCTCTCTTCCACTGTAGTTGTGAAGTTATGAAGCTGTCCTTGATAAAAGGGCATAAAACAAATCAATAACTTTCAATCATTGGGTTCTTTGGTACCTATCAGAAAAAAATAAAAAAAATAAAAAATAAAATAAAATCATTGGATTCTTTGGTAAAGAAGGCCCTGCAATCCCTGGTCACACATGTTTCTTTCTTTAATTTTCATCTTCCTTTTGGATTGCACCTTTTTCTTAAAAAAGATTGACATTCATTTCTTAACTTGATAACAGAACATTGATCTTAAACATATATTATAATTCCAAAGATTTAAGGATTGGTTTTCATATGAAACAATCAAAATAACTTCCAATCCCTTTATTTATGTATTCAGATATGAATCAGTTTATGCAAAGAGACTTCCTGAATCCTTGCTTGGTGAGAAATTCCTAGAGAAGTATGTTGATCATGATGATGAAGTAACAGTAATCGACCTTAAACGTTGCTATGGAGTGAGAGCAGCTGCTCAACATCCTATCTATGAAAATTTTCGCGTCAAGGTTGTTTTTTATTGTTGATGGATAATATTATAAAGTCAAAATAAAATATAGAAGGTTCTAAACATGAGTAAGAAGAATATCAAACCTGAAAAACCCGCCCAAGCCCATCCCAAGTGGCATTAGGTTTATCTTAGGTGGGATTTGGTTTGGTAAGCTTTGGCTCTGATTGTTGCTTCTATATACTTTATAGATCACTGAATGTGCCTCTGTATGGATCAAACAAATTGATAGTTGCTTGTTTATGCTTATGATAATTACTTGAACACTTTTTAATTGATGTATAGGCATTTAAAGCACTGCTAACATCTCAAAGCTCAGATGAACAACTTTCTGCACTTGGAGAGCTGATGTATCAGGTAATTGTTTAAAATTCCATTTTCCATGTACTTCATTATAACTTCAAGAATATGGCTTCTTGGCATAGGGTTCAAGTTAACCTTCTCAGACTAATAATTTTCTTGCAGCAGAGAATCAAAAATCATATTTCTACTTAATAGACACCCTTGTATTGCAGTGCCATTACAGCTACAATGCTTGTGGACTTGGTTCACATGGAACAGATAAGCTTGTAAAATTGGTACAAGAAATGCAGCACAATAAATTGTCTAAATCTGGAAAAGGTACTTTATTTGGGGCAAAGATTACAGGAGGTGGCTCTGGTGGAACAGTTTGTGTCATAGGAAGGAACTGCCTACGGAGCAATGAGCAAATTCTTGAGGTAACTTTCTTATATCGCTAATGTCAAAGAATGTAAAATTAAAATATGATTTTCTCTGACTTCTCTACTGCTAAAACCATAAAACATTCCAATATTCATGCTAATTATCCCTAGTTGCTGATTATGTTGTTTCTTTATTTGCATTGCTTGTCAGTTCACAATTTGGTTATGGTTTATAACTTAATATTTATATCTTGGGTCAAGGTTATATATATATGCTGACAAGCCACTGGCCACAACGTTGTAATGGCTCTAATTTTAATTCCTTCACATTTTATTCTCTCTCTCTCTCCCTCTCCCTCTCCCTCTCTCTCTCTTTGACCTCTAGATTCAGCAGAGATACCGAAGTGCCACAGGATATTTGCCATTCCTTTTTGAGGGCTCTTCACCAGGTGCTGGAAGGTTTGGGTATTTGAAAATCCGTAGACGCTTCATCCCAGCTTAAGCTAGTGTATGAACATTGGCAGAAAGGTAATTTGAAAAGGGAACGCTTATTTTAAACACCAGTTTCTTATAGCAAGGAGGATTTCTATATGATTTTCTTCAAAGTGTTCATAAATGTTACAGTTGCAATTATTAGTGCACGTGGAATACTTGAGCTCAAACTTGGTTTGTATTGGATTGAGAGAAATGAGAGGAGAAATTTTACGAAGTTCTGGGATGGGTTATTCATTCCATACTCCCTTCTGTTTTGTATATTAAATTAAGTTGGAATTGTAGTTCTACCCAAACTCTTTAATGCAACCCATCATTAGTTTACTGATTTTATCGATACTTCCCCTTAAGCTGGTGCATATATATCACATGCCCAACCTGTTGAATACACTTAGTTAATTTTGGTTTCTCATATGCTTTGCTAAGAGTATCTATCACCTAGCTAATCTTCAGTCTTAGCAAACAATAATCAATTATCCTTTATTGTAAACTGCTTATGAATGAAATATCTGTCTACCTCAATTGGACATCCTAATCCTAACTCATGAAGAATCATCTTCTACCAAATTATCTTACAAGCTCCATGAGCCATGGCACTATGCCACTACATTGTATCTAACCACTACAAACTATTTCACTCTCCCTTCACAACAATTGTGATGGCTGAAACCATCACTGATTACCCAGAAAACTTATTTAGCTTGGTCCAATCCTCAATAATAAGTTGCAGGAGCCTTGAAAGAAAAACCCTAGTCAGATCAATTAGGGAAAAGAGAGATCCATCACTTTACCTAATCTGATACCATACAAAATGTGGTATACTATAATCAGAATACTAGAACAACTCTTATATTTAAGGTATTAACTCCCATTATCTTTCATTGAATGCTATTTTTTATTAATCTTGTTAATGATACCCAGAATTCCATGTCCCAATCTAACATCCAATTATCCAAGATTTATATGGTGTATTTATGTAATCGGATTGGGTTCAGATTTTGCAATATGCATCTAATTAATAATCGAATCGGATTCGGATTTTTTACTCTATCCAACCCAATTATATTATAATATTTTTTTATTTTAATATATAAAATTTATATAACTATATTTAAAAATATAAAAAATACATTTTATGTATTATATTATATATGTATGTATATGTATAATAAATTCAGTATCTTATATTTACATCAATTTATTATATATAAAAGTTGAAAAGTAATTAATTTTTTATTTTTTTTGTATTTTAAAAAGTAAAAGTGCAACCAGATTAAATCCAAATCTGATCCGAATCCATTAAGATTCAAATTCAAATATGAGGTCACCAAATCCAATCAGATTTGGACGCAAGTTTTCAGCGTCGTTTACAACCCTACCTCTTGGGGTTAGGCTAAATATCCACTTTGTAGATGTTTGTTGTTTCTTTTCAGCAATGTGGGGAGTTGGATGACTATGAGCAATAATAGTATGGTAGCGGGAATGTCATAAGAATGGTTGCCTAAGTGTCATGAGATTAGTCATTGGGGCCCCGTGTGGCATTCAAATGGATGGTGCATAAGTTAGACAAAAGGCAAATTGTATTGCATTAATGGATGGCAAGCATAAATACACAGTTCAGTGTCAAGGGGATCCCATGCTTAACCTTTACATGCTCTTGATTCACTTGACTATCTACCTCCCCTCAAAGAGTGCGTTAAGCTTATGAGAGAATAACATCAAAATGATGAAAAATCATACTAAGTAATTACAAGAATGCCATTGACAATTTCCCCATACAAAAGTACATGCATAGCCCACCCATGACACACACTTGGACACTGAAGTAGCAATTGTAGGCACGATGGATGGCACTTGATGGTGCGGCGAAGAGAACACTTGTGACACAAGTGTAGTAATTTGATACCCTAGGTGCATATCATGGCTCTTGAGGTACCAATTGACCCCAGTCATACTCATAAGTGGTTTTGACTCAACTCCATGATGATTATAAGGATATACCATGGGCTTGTCAACAACAGGCATGAGGTCAATGTACTAAGCACTCTTTAATCCATGGTTTTTTACTAGCATATTGGGGAAGCAAAAGGAACCATGGATTTTAAAATCGGACTGGATCGGACGATCAGATCAGAAAAACCGAGAACTGGTCACCTAACCGGTTCCGTTTTTCCCCAAACCCACTTTTTCCCCCAAAATTGTTGATTTTGGTCAGCAAACTGTTGAACCGATCGATTAACCATTAAAATGGTTTTGACCATTTTTCAAATTTTTTAATTTTTTTAAATTTTTTTGTTAGATGGGCCAGCCGTATGGGTCGAACGATCGAACTGTTTGAACCAATAACTGAACCCTAACCGGTTCAGTTTAAAAAACCATGAAAGGGACCATCCTTTTATAGCAATAACCTTGTTCTCTACCACCCACCCTTCTTGAGGTAGGTTCTTTGGTAAAAGAGATACAAGAGATGACAAAGGAGTATCATGACTAGATAAACCAAAAGAAGTCATCACCTGTATAAACAAAATAGGGAAATTAGTACCATAAAAAAATATTTTACCTTGGCATGAACGATAAAGTTCTGTGCATCAAATCCTTTGGTGAAAAAGCTCTTTGTAGGCTAATCCCTAAGACATAAAGACCCCAAACCCAAAGGTTTATGAGGGCCTATTGTTAATGAATTTCTACATGCCACATCCTTGGGTGAAGAAGCTCTATGTAGGCTAGTGTCTAAATCCAAGAGGCCTTAAGGTTTATGAAACTTTGGACCTAGGGACCCTAGACTTGATAGTCTATGAGGGCCTATTGTTGATGAAGTTGTACTTATCAAGTCCTCTAGTGATGGAAGCTTTAGGTAGACTAATCCCTAAATCCAAAAGACCTCAGACCCAAAGGTCTATGAAACTAGACCTCAAACTCAAAGTTCTATGAGGAATTACTCAAGGTTCAAAGTATCAATACAGGTCGATACACCAGTAAGGTGTATCGGCCTGTATCGGTGCTTTTTTTGTGTTTTTTTTTTTTATTTTTTTCGAATCTGGTTCAAGGGGGTCAGTTTAAGGCCTGGATACCCTCTGAACCCTTATCTGACCTGAAACACCCCCTGTAGGGGCTTATCAGGAAGGCCACGATATGATACATATTGGCCTGTATATTTTGAACCTTAGACATACTGTTAACGAAGCTTTACTTAACAAGTCCTTTGGTTATAGAAGCTCTATTTAGACTAATTTCCTAAATCCAAAAGACTTCGGACCCAAAGGTTTATGAAACTCTAGACCTAGGGACCTCGAACTCAAAGGTCTATTACTGATGAAGTTTTACTTATCAAGTCCTTGAGAGATGAAAGTTCTATGTAGATTAATCCCCAAATTCAAAAAACCTCAAGCCCAAAAGTCTATGAAGTTTTAGACCTAAAGACCCCAAACCCGAAAGTCTATGAGGGTTTATTAATGATGAAACCATGCCAATGTGCCAAATTGTGAAGTTCCAATTCTGCATGTTATGTACAAACAAATGGATCTCATTATACCTAGAATGAATTTTGCCCCCATCAAATAAGGTGCTCTACAAGTTGTTAGCTCAATTTGGAAGGAGTACAAATACAAATATGTATAGTACAAATACATACAAAATAATATAAAATATAAGATTCTATACCCTACAAATATGTATTTGTACTCATTCCAAACTGAGCCTATAGAACAAAAATATGACAAAATGCCACATTACTTAACAATAGCGTCGTGGTACAAAATTCAAGAGAGTAGGCCACCGAGACTATCAAGCAAGCATCAAAATCGATTGGCTAAGAGAACCACACATAAAAATCAAATAGAGGCTTGATTAAAGTGGCAGACCACTCCACAAACTCATCTATATTTTGATGCATGGGTTATGGAAGTTTGGCTGAAAAATCAAAGTCATGGAGAAACAGTACACCATCTATCATTCACTACAAGAGCAACAAGCAAAAAGAATGCGACGAAGTGATGACACGAAACAAAGTACCACCTATAATAAAGACACTATGTACCATACAACATGGTTTTTTTTTTTTTTTTTTTTTGTGGAAAACAACAGGAGTTGTTGGGGTATCTAAATAGGGTCATATGCCCAACAAAAGATGGATCTCCTATTTAGAGCTCTACGTTCTAGAGATATATTTTGAATATCGTCTCTAAGAATTTTTCAAGAGTCACCAAAAGAGGTTCCATACCTCCACAAGTAAGAAATGGGTAATTAGCTATTAGCAAGACACATCTTTCTATGTGAGAGTTTGTGGCGATGACAGCAGTACCACTTTCTTCACTTAAGCTAGATCAATCAGTGTATGCAAAATGCAAAACAAAGAGAAACCAAAGGTCCCTGTCAACAAGCTAGCAAGAGATGCACTCAAGTTCAGTAAATCTATCAAGAAAAAAATAAAATAAAAAAGTTAAGCAAAGAATGACTGGAACTACTAAAGGTTATACAAGGGAAGTCTGGCAGAAAAACATATGATTAAAGTGTTGTCCATGAATTAACGACATTAATTCATAAATCGAAATCTTCAAACAGGAGACCTTCAAATTCATAAAGATCTGGCATAGACCTACAGGGCTAATTGTATTTTGAAAATTGACCTGTTATGTTAAAGCCAGGACAACATTCAGAAAAGCGGCAACACCACCGCCATTAGCAACAGTGGGACCAAAGGAAGGAGTAACCAAAGAGAGGAGCGAACCAAATGGAAATTGAACTAATCCCCTTCATCTCATGCAAGGATTCCAAGTTTTGGTGTGGATCTCTGACCCTTGGCAACCAACGTGCTACTTTCGAACGCATTCGTTTACGCATTAAGTGAAGGGGCAGTATTAATATTGAACACACCAGTTTTAACATTTTTTTATAATTTATCAATTTTATCTATATCTAATATTTTTAATAATATATAAAAGAAACCATGTTTTTTGAAAGAATGTAACCATCTGTCTTGCCGATGGATAAGCATTTCAACCATCAGAATTAAATGGGTTAATCTATAATATCATAATAGAAATAAATACAAAAAATTATAAACAATAAAAATTATAGAAAAAATGGTTTTATATTAATCATATTAAAGAAAAATAAGTCTGATAAATAATAATTGTTTTATTGATGTTAGAAATGAAATACAAGATTTAAAACTAATCCAAAAATGAATTTGTTTTCCAATTTCATAGCGAATCGACAATTCAACATTTTTGGTCAAATGTACTAACCCTTGATTGTCAGTAATGCTAGGGGTGTGGACTCTAATGATTGTCAGTAATTGTCATAGTGAATCGTCTATTAAGGGAGACCTGAAACCATAGAGACATCAGATACCCCGGGTGATCCTAGGGGTGTGGACTCTAATGATTGTCAGTAATGCCAAGGGAAGAAAAGGAGAGATGGAGAGATTAGTGATATGAGGTGAGAACTCAGTAAGAGAGCTGGTGAGTTCGATGGAGAGCTAGAGAGCTCGGTGAGATGCTGGAGAGCTCAGTGGGAGAGCTGGAGTGCTCGTGAGATTTGTGTTGAGGTGTCCAATGTGTCTTGTGCATAGTAGTGTAATGCAATGTTGTGTTGTCCAAATGAATGAGGGGCTCACCTATTTATAGGAGAGGGAGACACGTCTCACACACATGGTTGGACATCAATCCATTTATTGCGCCCTTGGTTGACACGTTGTACACACATTCTATGCACGTGGTAGGCAAAGGGCCTGCATGGAATGCACTGGCATTGATGCTCTATTCAACTTGGCTATGTGTTGCTTGTGCATGTTATGAATTGGTACCAGGTTAGCTCATCGAAATCAGGTCAGCTCGGCCTAGTTAGGACAACTTGTCAAAATGAGGTCAGCTCAACCAAGTTATGTTAGGTCAACTCAACTAGGTGAGCTTACTTAGTCAATTGATAACTTTGCCCCCAACATGCTGCTACTTAGTGATTTCTTATTGGTTCTTGGCTTTGGCCATAGCAAAATTAAATAATAAAAGTTAAAAAATATAAAAGACACAAAAAGTCAATAATAATCTTATATATATCTATTAATAGGAAATGGTCAAGAAATGGAATCTACTCATGTGAGTAGATCCCACGTGAGAGCAACCCAAATCCGTAGTAAGGGACTATTACAGCAATTACTGATTATTACAGTAATTAATAGTAATTACTATAAATAACAGTAATTACTGATTATTACAGTAATTAATAGTAATTACTATAAATAACAGTAATTACTGATTATTATGGTAATTAATTATTATTTAACAATTATTGATTATTACAGCAAATTTAATAAATATATAATTAGTGATTATAATTAATAACTACTGTTATTATAAATATTGTTAATAAATAGATATTTACTTTAATTTTACTTTAAACTAAAATTATAAATACTATTATTAATAAATTTAGTAATTATTTTTATATTAGAAATAACTAAAAATGTTATTAAAAGTATTGTTATTGATTATTTAATAAAATATTATAATTACTGACTATTACTGGTAAATAATGTTAATTTAATTTAATTTTGGTAATTATTAACTTAATGAATATAGTTAATAAATCCTATTCATAAATTTAATAATTATTGTTATATTAAAAATAACTAAATAGTATAATTAAAACTATCATTAATGATTATTTAATTAAATAGTATAATTGCTTACTATTATTGATAAATGTTGTTAATAACGTTCTGACAACTGACAGTTCATCCCTCCGCTTCGAACGAATGGCTTGTTCTCACAACAAAAATTATAAGCAAAAAATTACGGAACCGTTCTAGCCATCGGTTTTCGAGTCAACGGTTTGAACAAATGGTCCATTCTGAAAACAAAAAATTATAGGCAAAAAATTAAGTATGTGAGGTCCTTTAAGCAATATCATACGTGTTAATTCAAGCGTGTGACTAATATGACCCGGAAACGGAACCATGGCCACTGGTTTTTGGGTTGACGATTCGATCGTTTGGTTCGAACAAATGGCCCATTCCGACAACAAAAGTTTACAAGAAAACATCAAGGAACCATTCTAACCACTGGTTTTCGGGTCGACAGTTCGATCATCCAATTTGAACAGATGACCCATTATGACAACAAAAATTACACACAAAAAATTGAGTGCGAGATCCATTAAAAGCAATATCATATACATGTTATGTCATTCAAGCGTGTGACTCATACGATCCAAAAATGGAATTGTTCTGGCCATCGGTTTTTGGGTCGAAGGTTCGACCATCCGGTTCGAATGGATGGCCCATTTTGACAACAAAAGTTAAAAAAAAAAATGGCCAAAAACCATTGAACATGTCAATGGGTTGAAGGTTCAACCACTCAAGTCAATGAGTCATTGACTGATTCAACTGTTTTTTGCCAGGGACTAGGATTGGGGTAAAACAGAATTGGTTGTCTGGATAGTTCCAATTAAAAAAAAAATGGACGACCCATTTTTGACAACAAAAATTACATACCCAAAATTGAGTGTGTGAGGTCAATTAAGTAGTATCATACGTGTTATGTCATTCTAGCATGTGACTCATACGAACTGAAAATGGAACAGTTCTGGCCACTGGTTTTTGGGTCAACGGTTCGATTGTTCGGTTCAAACAAATGGCCCATTCTGACAACAAAAATTAAAAAAAATATAAAAACAACCAAAAACCATTAAACAGATCAATGGTTCGACCACTCGGGTCAATAGGTCATTGACCGATTCAATGATTTTTGGCCAAGGACCGAGATTAGGATAAAACAGAACCAGTTTCCTGGATGGTTCCCAATTAAAAAATAAATAAATAATGGCCAAAAAATCATTGAACGGGTCAATGGGTCAACAATTCGACTGCTCGGATCAATGGGTCATTGACTGATTCAATGTTTTTTGTCCAGAGACTAGGATTGGGGTAAAACAGAACCGGCTTCTTGGTTGGTTCCTAGGTCAAAATGTCCATCCATCCGGGTCAACGGCAGTTCAAAAACCATGGTTTTTATGCTTTTGGATTTTCACTATTCAAATGTTTCTTTTACTGTGGGCTTTATTCAAGCGTGTGCAGTATATTTCTTTTTTTTTTCTTCATTTTCTGCTTTTGTTTTTGTTTTTTTTTTTTTTTTTGTGTTTGTTCTTCTTCTTCAAGATCCTCCAAAATGGTCTAGGGTTTACCACCATTTTATTTCTTCCCTTTTGTTTTTTCTTTAGGTTTTCTTGTGCAATTTTTTTTCTTACAAGACGATCTGCTTTATCTCTTTCTTTGATTGCATGTATGTTTAGCTCCGTCTCAAAGTGGAACTTTGGACTGGATTTTTTGGTATTTTTTTTCTTGGTTTTTCCAATTTGGTGGATTTACCGCCAATTTTTTGTGTTTAAGGTCACTTTGGATTTATCTTTCAAGGTTTTGGAATCCCTTGCAATGTCCACCTTTCCCATGACTATGACTACAAAATTATTTTGTCTAATTATTGACACCTTGAAAAAATAACCCAAAAGCAGAACCGTTCTAGCCACCGGTTTCTAGGTCGACAATTCGACCGTCCAGTTCAAATGGATGGCCCGTTCTAACAACGAAAATTTAAAAAAAAATAAAAAATAATTAAAAATAAAAAATGACCAAAAACCATTGAATGGGTCAACGGTTAAACTGCCTGGGTCAATGGGTCGTTGACTGATTCAACGATTTTTTGCCAGGGACTAAGTTTAGGGTAAAACGGAACCAGTTGCCTAGACGGTTCTCAGGCCGAACAGTACGGGTCAACTGAGAATTCTTGGTGTGAAACAAAGGACAGCTATGAAGTAGAACTCAAGACTATCACTATATAATCGTGTTCTTTTATATGAGATGGTTTGCTGAAACAATATTTAAAATAATAAGCACATGATGATCTCTTTTAAATCTTTTATATGAGTTTCAAGACTTAAATACTTATAATTGCAAGTTCCTTATTAAGAAACCATTGTCTTTTTTTTATGTAGCAAATAGCAATGTTACAATTCCATTCCAGCCCCTGTGAAGCAAGGCCCCTCCGCTAGTTTATAGAAATCATATATTAAAAAAAAATAACTGTGATAAACATGAATTATTTTTATTGATGACGGAAATGAAATATAAGGTTGTAATAACTCAAAAATGAAATTAAAAAATGATATTATATTCCTAGTGGCAGGTCAATGGTTCAACCTTTGGGATCAAGTGTGTAAATCTATTATATTATAAATAAATAATAAAAATGTAAAAGATAAATAAATAACACAAAAAAATACAAAAGCCTTGTAAAAAAGCATTTGGACATATTTCTACTATATCATGTTAAATAAAATAAATGTAATAAACAAAAATTGATTTTATTGACAATAGAAATGAAATGAAAAATTTAAAACTAATCCAAAAGTGAAATTATTTTCTATTTGGTAGCAGGTCAATTGTACAACTTTTCAAGTCAAAAGTGTCAACCATTGATATCATAATTAAATAATTAAAATATAAAATATAAAAACACAAAAATATTACAAAATAATTACCAAGTTTCATTGAAAACATTTGAGCACATCTCCAATATCTTATACTAAACATATTAAAGAAAAATAAGGGTGATAAAGAAGATTTTTTGTATTGATTATGGAAATAAAATATAAAATTTAACATTGACCCAAAATATAATGGTTTTCTTGTTTGGTGGCAACTCATCAACCTTTAGGGTCAAATGTGTCAAACATTGATTCATAGTTAAATAATAAAAATTAAGAAAGATAAAAAACACAAAAAAAATATGAAAAATAAAGAAAATATTGAAAACATTTGGGCACACATGATATGAATAAAAATAAGTGTGATAAATAAGAATTACTTTTAAACAAAAAATGTATAAAAATTTTTGAAATTTACTATCATCATTGTTTGCTAATGTGTATGTGTTTGGTTTTTTCATTAATAATTTTAATTAATTCGATTTTGATTTATTCAGTTCTGTTTTAAAATGAATAAACTGAACACTCATCCCTAAGGCATCAACTAGTGAACTGGCTTTGTACGTTTCCTTCATAATATTTATATCTTTAAAGTGGGATATGAAATTATGAATGGAATCAGCTGAATGGACCCTTGGAACCAATTTAACGGTTAGTTGTGGCCCTTCATCTACCAACCCTTTTGGCTGTGTTTGTGAAGGTAAAGGTAGTATAACCTTTACAAATCTTGTATAAGTTTCCCTACATTTTCCTTCAAACAAAGCATAACCTTTGCTCATGACTTGCAGACTGCAGTAAAACAGTGCAGAAGCTCTCCCAAGTGGGCCCTAAGCGCCTATTTGAGAGGGCCATTAGGTAGTGACTTCTGACTTCATGAGCTATGCTTGGTGAAAACTCCATAAAGCCCGAAAATAGCTACTTTCAGCCAAAATAGGAGCTTTCTGCTTCAACCCTCCCAAACAGACCCTAGGCATGAACGCACCAACCCTTAGCTAAAATTCAGACAACATCATATGATCTGCTTTTCTATTTCAATCGCTAATGTGTCTGTTTAATTGGAGCGGTGGGGGTTTGTAATGAAGTGCATGTACACATACACTGTCAGAGTGATCGATCTCCATTTCAATCGCTGATGAGTCACGTTCTAAATGGGAGGGACTGATGACGACGAGCCTAAACTGTTTGAACCACTATCAACATTGGTTCTATTGGCGTTGTTTCCTTTAAAGTGATCGATCTCCATTGGTTAAACAAAAAGAATATCAGAAAGTAATTAACACAGCAAAGTAAATGTGAAGATAAACTGGCTTCGGCTACTTGGTTCACCAAGTTCCTTTGTATTTATAGAGTTCACAAGAGTTCTATTTTACATAGATCTCATACAAGATAGACTTTGTATATGGATCAAATTAGTAAGACTCCCAAGTGGAATACAATTAAAAGATCTAGAAATCAAGTTAAAGTGAGCCGAGTAAGGGCAGTTTAGTCTTTGTAAAGGTTATTAGAACCTAATAAACATTAGGGGGTCGAACGAACAGTGTACGAATCAGTTTTGACTAAACCCTCTTGTTCTCTCTTTCTCTTTTCTTTTTCGTCATCTTCTTTTTCCTTCTCTCCTGGTTCGGGTTACTATAGCTGCATTCGAAACATGGTATCAGAGCGAGGTTCCTGACCTGCTTCAATTTGTAAAGCATCTCAGCTGTGTTCGTGACACCTTCTTCATTTCTGGTTAGTTAGTGGAGAGAACTGGTTCGCCCTAGGTCTGAGACATCACAACTCGTTTCTCTCTGCTACGCATAGTCTCCTTCATCAAGGAAAGTGATTTTAGCAGTGAATGGTTGGTTGATACTCTCAAAGGAAGGTTGGTTATCTAGTCCTTCTGTGTTGTTGGTATTTCTGGATAGAAACCCTCCAAGAATCAGTTATTACAGATTAGAACCTAGAGAACTAGGTTCATTGTTGCCCTAGAATGGGCTGTGTACAGTAGCCGAATGGTGTAGGGGCTGCTGTAAGTGGTTGAGTGGGTTAGGGCTGCTGCAGGTGGCCGAGTGGTGTAAGGTGTAATGTAGTGACCTAACCGAGTTCTTTGTGGTTGTGTAATGCCCTTTTAAATGTGTTAAACAAGTCTGAACTGGGTGTAGCAAATTTGACTGTGTTATGGAGCTTGTGGTGCACAACTTCTATTGAGTGGTTGTAAGAGGGCTTACATGTGATTAGTGAGTGCTAAATTGATGCTTATGTGGTTCGTGGATTTGTGAAGACAGCAGTAGTGTGAATAAGAACAAGGTGTGGGCTCTCACTGTTGTATTTAGGGGCTGCAATAGGTGCTGAAATATCAAACTGTGAATAACATTAGTCAGCTTGTAGCTGAGAAGTCAGGTTAGAGGCAACTATGAAAGAGTACAATGGCAGCAATAGGAGATGGATACAATGATCAGAAACCTAGTGTGGTGGTTTCCCCCGACTACCTAGGGGTACAGATGACCTCAATTAAACTGAATGGGGAAAACTATGTTCCATGGGCTAAATCTGTGGAAGTTTTTCTCAAGGCAAAGAGGAAAGTGAAGCATGTAAAAGATGAGAAACCACCAGCTGACTCTCTAGGGTTTGACGATTGGGAACAAGAAGATGCTTAAATCATGACTTGGCTATGGAATAGCATGCAGCCCAAAATTAGTGCTAACTTCATGCTCCTTGATACGGCTAAGGATATATGGGAGCATGCTAAGAAGATATATTCTTGACAAGATAGCACAACAAGAGTATATCAGCTTTATCAAAAGTACTTTGATTTACAATAAGGAAACCAAAACACTAGAAGAGTACTATGCCTACATGAAGAATATAAGAAATGAAATCAATGTCTATCATCCCCTCACTCCAGATATTAAAGTTCAACAACAACAAAGGGAACAACTAGATGTTACAAGATTTTTAGTGGGGTTGAAGTCGAAGTATGAACCAATTAGAGCTCAAATATTAGGGGGCTCTTCTCTTCCTACACTTGAGGAAGTATTCTCAAGGCTTTGTAGAATTTCTTTGGGATAGACAGAGAACTCCACACAATCTTATAGATCAGCACTTGTGACAGCTAGAGGGGTTGGACATAGTACAAGAGGGGGAGGTCATGCTCCTCGAAGAGGCCGTGGCAGTTCCATGATTAGTCGGGGTGGTCGTGACTCAGGGGGAGGCCATGGCAGAGGGAAGAATAACTCTACAAGGAAATGTACTCATTGTGGTAGAGAGGGACACACAGTGAATTTTTGGTATGATCTACATGACCCTCCCTCTAAATTGGCTGATCATGCTGTAACAGGTGAGGTTGATATCAGTGACAGTAAACAGGCAGACCAAACTCCTTCCACATCTATATCTGCTTCTGGGAGGGAGATGGTGATGTACCGCGTGATGAGTATGAACGGTTCCTTCAAACTATTTCACAACATACCACTACCACACTTGCCCAATCAAGTATTGATTGCATGTCATCTAAAACCCCTCCCTAGATTATTGACTCTAGAGCCTCAGATCATATGACTGGGACTCCAGGTGTGTTCTCTTCTCTTTCTGAAACCTCCACATCACAAACTGTTACACTTGCCAATGGGTCCTCATCTCCCATCTGTGGTGTTAGTAATGTTAACATGGCTTTTGTGCCCTTATCATTTGTTTATATGTACCTAACTTTCCATTCAATCTTATGTCTGTTAGTAAAATAACCAAAGCTCTTAACTATTCTGTTACCTTCTTTCCTTCCACTTGTGTTTTTCAAGATCTCAAGACGGGGAAGAAGATTGGTGAGGGGCATGAAGTTGGTGGATTGTATTATCTTGGTAGTGGTGGATCTTCAATTGCTCTTCAGACTTCACTTACTCCTCTACAATGGCATTGTCGACTGGGACATCCATCTCTCAAGGCTCTTAAGATTTTGGTCTCGTCATTGAGTCATTTGTCAGTTTTGTAATGTGAGTCATGTCAGTTTGGGAAACATCGTCGTTTGTCCTTCAGTCCAAGAGTTGAGAGTCGTATGTTGAGTCTTTTTTTTTGTTCATTTATATGTTTGGGGTTCAACCAAAAGTCTTATAATAGGTACAAGTATTTTGTCTCCTTTATTGATGATTGTTCAAGAATGACATGGATTTACTTAATGAAATAAAGAAGTGAATTGTTTTCTATTTTTCAAAAATTTCATGCTGAAATATGCACACAATTTGGTGTTCCAATCAAAATTCTACGTTCAGATAATGGTCATGAATACTTTCTTACTTCATTTCAATAGTATTTAGAACAGCATGGCATTATTCATCAGACCTCATGTGCATTCACCCCTCAACAAAATGGGGTAGCTGAACGGAAGAACCGTCAGCTTCTTGAAACTACTCGATCTATTCTTCATCACATGAATGTTCCTAAACGGTTTTGGAGTGATGCTGTACTCATTGCATGTTTTCTCATTAATCGGATGCCCTCTTTCATCCTTCATGGTCGGTCACCCTTCTCTATCTTGTTCCCCACTTTATCTCCATTCCCATTAACTCCTCGTGTCTTTGGTTGTATGTGCTTTGTACACAATCTGAGTCCTGGAATAGACAAGCTAGATGCATGCTCAATTAAATGTGTCTTCCTTGGCTATTCACAGACTCAAAAATGGTACAAGTGTTATAATCCCATTACCCGGAAGTGTTATTTCTGCCCTAATATCATCTTTTTTGAGTTTGTCCCCTTCTTCTCAAGTTTTGAAGCACCTTCGTCTCCACCCGTACTTCCTCTTCTTCTTCTTGTCTGTGATCCAATTCCAGATGTTGTTGTTGGAGTAGACACATCACCTCATCTAGTACAGATCACCACCGAACGACCACTAAGTTGCACTCCATATCTCATCCAATCCTGTATTTCATGAGAGAGAAAAGCACATAGAGGTTGATTGCCACTTTGTGAGGGAGAAGGTCCTTGCTGGAGAGATAAACATAGAACATGTGGGCTCGAATGATCAATGGGTAGATTTGTTTACAAAAACTCTAAGCTCAGAGAAAGTGAACTATCTATGTAACAAGCTAGAGGGGGAGTGTTAAAGTGAGCAGAGTAAGGGCAGTTTCATCTTTGTAAAGGTTATTAGAACTTAAGAAACATTAGGGGGTCGAATGAATAGTGTACAAATCAGTTTTGACTAAACTCTCATGTTCTCTCTCTCTCTTTTCTTCTTCTTCATCTTCTTCTTCCTTCTCCTGGTTCGGGTTACTGTAGTTGCATTCGAAATAGTGATATATAATTTCTAAGTTGTATTTCAACCCAACCTGATTCTGAGACATTGATATAATCTATAAGACAGAGGAAATGAAGGATTTCAGTTTATTTTGTACAGTATTTTTGTAAAAATTTGTATTCAACTTATTTTCATTCATATGTTTTTCTTTGGCACTTGATAGGCTAATTCCATCACATTTTTTTCATTTTCTTTTCCTTCATTTATCTTTAAAATTTGTACTTTTAATTTGTTCTCTAATTTCTTGTATGTGAGAAAATCTGGAGTATTCTTGAGAGTTCTCTATTAATATCATATCATATCATCATAAGCATGTAGGGTCGAAGAGAACCTAAGGGGGTGATCTTTTTTGGGATTTTGAGAAGGAGGAAAGATGGTCAATGGGATTTTGGTTCCCATTGATCAAAAATCTTATGTTCTTTCTTCAAATTCATGTAGGGACTAGGGAAAGTTTGTTTTCCTAGGTGGGTAAAATAACTTTCGCACTTAGGGGGAAGTTGACAGCACTTGAATGAGACAAAAATATCCCTTTTAATAATTGATTTTTATGGATAAAATGGGCATTGCCTTATTTACTTGAAAAATAAAAGAACATGGGTAAATGCACTTACCCAGATAAGTGTTTCCTAAAAAAAATTACCTAGATAATTACATTTACCTAGATAAATAACTTACCAAAAAGCAAACGGGGCCAAAGAGTTAAATACACTTCGCATACTGTACATGGCAGAGCATTGTAGATTTATAGGAGGCCAATGCATGATAATAATTATAGCAAAAAAAAACTAAATGACCACTACCGTAATTACAAATACCATGTTTGAATAACATTTTGGATTAAGATTGTAATCCTAATACCGTTTTCTAATAGGATTCATATGCCGAGTGTAACAGTGCACTAATTCCAAATATAATGTGTATATGGTTCCGAGTGTAACGGTGTCTGGAAAGTGGTGGCTACCATGTGCCAAGTAATACGGAAAAAACCCAAGGCAACGTAAGATAAATGACTATTGTCAAGGATGAAAGTAAATGTAAAAAGTTAAATAAGGGTTAAATTGGAAAGAGTATAAATATAAATATGTACACTGCAAAACCATGTATTTTATATTATTTTTCATGTATTTATATTGTATATATTTGTATTTGTATTCTTTCCAAATATGTGGAGTGCAAAACTTTATATTTTGTGTTATTTTATATGTTCACACTGTATAAATTTGTATTTGTACTCCTTCCAAACCGAGTCTAAAGGCTGTAATTAGTTGCAGTGCAATTTTATTTGTACTAGTACAAATGTATGGGAGTGCAAATGAGAAAAAAATGTAAATTGTCATTTTATTTGTACTAATACAAATTTATTTGCATTGCAACCAAACACAGCCTAAGGAACAAGACAAAGTTACCTCAATTAACAATTAAGTAATGTGCGAACCAAATGTTGGACACCTAGGAAGCTAAATTGCAAAGGTCCAGCCAAAAAAAAATTAAGGGAGTGCACGTTGAAATGAGGTCTGATGTCGCACAAACTGGATGCTCCCTTGTTTACTGTGACTCGAATTATGCTTGGATGTCTATTTGGTTGGGCCAAACTGTAAGGACTGAGCTGATGTGTGCTGCAAGGGATAGAAGGTGAGAGTGCCCAAGTGTCTTTTACTCGGGTAGGGCACTCTGATGCTTAAGCATTGATGTTCTAGAAGTTCTTTAAGAGAGAGAGAGAGCTCTAGAAGATTTAGTGTGTGTACCTTTCTGAGTGGATTTGGGTGCCTTTTATAGGTTTCTGGACTCAGGGGATTCAGGGTAATGGCCTTGAGCTCTTGGTGGAGTCATTTTCCTAGCACATTAATGTGTCAGTTATTAGATCTTCGTAGATGTTACAATCTGTCTAAGTAAAGTTGAGGCGTGTGACACGGTGAGCCGTTATAACGGTCGCGTTATCGGCCTTTCTAGGGGAGTTTAGCCTGAGTGAGGTGCTCCAAGCTAACTTACCAGGATGGTCTACTGACTCAGCGTCGAGGTGTCATCTGGAAGCCACGTGTTTTCGTACGACTGGGAGGACCAAATTACTCCTCATCAATTGCCCCCCACTCTCGAGCCGGTGTCAGCTCGATGAAGAGAGTAGCTCTTAGTGGGGGTAATTGGTCTGGGTGGACCGCAGGTCACTTGCTTTATTAGCTCAGTCTGATGTTGGGCAGGCCACGGTTTCTTCTTTAATCGTCAAATCCAGAGAGCGGAGAGGGCGCGCACCAATTTTCAATTTTTGAAAAGGGGTGTGCTCAGTTGGGCATGCAAATTTGGAATTTAAACTTCCAGCGCACGCCGCTAGCTGTAATCCAGTTGTCGGCGCATCTATGCCATAGATCTTCGCTTGGCGGGCTATAAGTATGGGGTCCCCCATTGAGGTCCCCACTCACACTATTCTTTCCTTTGAGTTTTCTGAGTAGTTCTTGATCAAAGGAGGTTGCGAGCTGAGCTAATCTGTTAGTTCGAGCTCTGCTTTCTATTGGTCTGAGTCCTGTCGTCATCGTCTTCAGTCTTCCTTCATTTTCTCTGGTGAGTACCCGGCTTCTCACAATGTCTGTCCGATGATAGGTCAAATAGTGAGGCAAGATCCTCAGGGGAGGGCTCGATCGGAGTGTACTGTTATGGTGCCTTAGTACGGAAGAGGCATGAGGTTGAGCGGGTAATAAATATGTTTGAACCGACCGAGCTGCCTGGGGAAGAGAGAGTTGATTTGTGTCATAGGTACCAAATCCCTAATGAGTATCGATGGATTAAGTCGAGTGTTGACCACTATCCTTGGAACCATAACCATGACACTTTGTGTCTATGAGGAGACATTAGATGCTGGTCTTTCTTCCCCCTTCACCCTTTTGTAGTCATTGTCTTAAGGTGTTATCATGTATCACTGGGTCAGCTCGCCCCTAATGCAATTCGGACCTTGGTTGGGCTGATCAACTTGTTCCACCACCGGAATTTTTCGTTGAGTCTTGAGGTCTTCTCCACTTCGTCTCACATGAAGAGGATCTTGGGCCCTTTCTGTTTTTATCTTCCCTTTTGCCATAGGAGGAAGGTATTAGTCAATTTCCCCAACAAAGTCAAGGGGTGAAAGAAGAGGTTTTTCTTTCTCGCTAAAGATGGTGATTGAGTTGTAGATACCACTTGGTATAGTAATTGTCGTCAAAGTGTTACTGAGTCAAGATGTCGAGCTACAAGTCGTGCTTCAGGAGCTCGTCCAGGAAAAGGTTCAAGTAGAAGGTTTTCTGGCCGAGCCCATGCTTGTACAAGCTGTCCTGCGTCGCGTAGGTTGGTGGGCCGTTAGGGAATAAAATCTATACTTTGTATTTCTTTTTGTGTCTTATTTTGACATTCTAACGGTTTGTTTTTTCCTTAGGTATGGCGAGTTTGGATTCCATGATGGCGGTTGACAGGGATAAGAGGTCATCTAGGAAGAAGCAGATCATCGTTCTTCTACTGGGGGGACCTCGGCTAGTGTCGAGGTGAGGTTGCCCAACTCTTCTCCTCACGACGTTGACTTACAGGGAGATGACAAGCCGACGTGTACTAATCAATACCCAGGCCCTACCACCTTCCAACCTCATGCCAGCCAAGAGGAGCCTAAGGTTGGGCCCTATGTCGAAGATATCCCTCCCTTCATTCCCCGCGTTGCCGATGTCTCTATGTTGAACCGGTTGTATAACCCTCGTGTAGGTCTCCAGATGGCTAGGGGTATGCTTCTTCCCAAGGATATGTGCCATTACAGTGAGGTGGACCCCATCAATGATGGAGCTCGGATGACCCAGTGCATCGTCCAAGTTTGTCTTTCTATAAATTCTTTATACTTTTTTGGTAGGTATCTTATTATGATTGTGATCTTTGTAAGTGAATACCTTCGAGCATGTCTTATTGGACCACGTTCATTTTGGCCAAAAGGAGAGAGTCAGCTTGCAAGATAACATCAGTTTGCTTCAGGTCGAGATGCAAAGACTCTAGATGGATTCTAAGGAGGACTGTTGGCGCTTCCATGAAGTGAACCGGAATTTGCAATGTGAGTTAACGAAGGCACAATGCGGGCTGGCAGAGGCCCAGGCTCAGCTAGAGAAGAGGCAGTTTAAGTATGCTCAGGATATGCGCCGAACTGGGGAGGAAACTGTTGCTCGCTATCTGAAATCCCTGGAGTACGAGAAGCAGAGGGTGGAGGACGACACCCCTTCAATGAAGAAGGGTTTCGAGCTATGTCGCCGCTATTTGAAAGCGCTACATCCTTCTTTCGACTTCAGTTCTTTCTCTATGCGTAATGTACCAGGTGACCTCATTACACAATAGGTGGATGAGGAGCCCTTGACCCCTAAGGAGGAGGATGAAGGAGAAGAAGGGAATAAGGAGGGTGATGAGTAGCTCGGCAAGTTTGTTGGTGGTGTTCTTCTATTGTTCTGGGAGTCGGTGTGCTCTCGTAAGTTTCTCTTGGGCTTGTATGCCCTGTTATTGTCCGAACCATGAAAATTTTTCTTCTTTCCTCCCTTTTTCTTTTTTTGAACATATGTACAGCCACTGGCCTTCTTCTATCTTTTAATGGAACTCAGAATTCTCACAACTTAGCCTTGTTATTGTTTATTTAGCTCAGCTATTTTCTTGTTCATTTAGCTCAGTCGAATTGTCATCACACAAGTTGAATATGTTTCTATAGTTTTAGCTCATTGATTTTATTTTTTGGGATTTTTTGCTGAGTTGTTGGCTAATCTTGGAGTGCCCTGGAGAACTTAAGTGAACTTGCAAACGTAGCTTGAAACACTTCACTTCAAAGGTAATACTTGCGCAAGTTGTCTACATTCCAAGCCTGGGGTACTGCCTTCCCTTCGAGTGTTTCAAGCTCGTATGCATTTCCACCTATCACTTTGGAGACTCTGTAAGGACCTTGACAGTTCGGATCAAGCTTTCCTACACCGGGCTCGGGCACCATAATTTTCCTGAGTACCAAATCGCCTATTTTGAATTGGTGTCTCTTAACTCAGGCATTATAGTATTGAGCCACACTCTGTTGGTATACTGCAGTTCGAATGTTGGCCAGGTCTCTTACCTCTTCTATCAGGTCGAGATTTGTTCATAGATATTCTTTGCTGGTCTCCTCGTAGAATGCTTCAGATTGCAGTGTTGGTACGTCCATCTCCGATTGTTTTGGTAGTTGTTTGGTAGGCCAATTGCACACTGGGTAGTTCGTCCACCCACAAACCCTTAGCTCGGGAGAGTCAAGCTTTGAGGCTGTGGAGGATAGCCATGTTGGTTACTTCAACCTAACCGTTAGCTTGGGGATGAGCAACCGAGGTGAAATTCTGTCTTACTCCCATTTGTGCACACCAATCCTAGAATTTGATGTTTTCAAATTGCTTCCCATTATCTGAAATCAGTACTCTCGATAGATCAAACCTATAGACGATAATCCTCCAGAAGAAGTTTTGGGCATTGTGAGTTGTTATGGTGACTAGTGGTTCAGCTTCCACCCACTTTGTAAAGTAATCTACTGCCACCACTAGGTCCTTTTTCTGACATTTCGCTTGTGGGAAGGAACCTAGCAAGTCTATGCCCCATTGTGTGAAGGGACACAGGCTCATTAAGTATGTCAGGTCAGCCATAGGCTGGTGCAGAATGTTGGCATGTCGCTGGCACTTATCACAATGTTGTGCCAGCTCAACGACCACATTTTCTTTCATAGTGGGCCAACAGTACCCTTGTCGCAGGGCCTTCTGTGCTAGGGCCCTACCCCCCAAGTGTCATCCGCATAGCCCTTCATGGATCTCATGTAATACTCAATCTACCTCAGCTCAGCGTTGGCACTGGAGGTATGGAAACGTGAAAAATCTTTTGTAGAGCTATTCGTCTATGTAGCGAGCTACTTCTCATTCTATCCGTCGAGCTGCATTTCATTCTTTCAGTAATATACACTATTGGAGGTAGTCAAAGATTGGATCTATCTAGCTTAGCTATATAGTCAATATTTGGGTGACCTCTTCCACCCCTTTCTCTATCGACGGCAAGGTAGCTCTTTTATGTAGACTATTCTTTTGGTCGAGTCCATTGCACTTGCCAACCTAGAGAGGGCATCAGGTTCTGTGTTTTCCAATCTCGGGATTTGTTGGATATGCCAAGAATGGAAGCCAGGCAAGAGTTCCCTCACCTTGGCTAGATACACCGACATGGCGGGTTCTCGGGCCTTATACTCACCATTCACTTGGTTTACCACAAGTTGGGAGTCACTATAGACCACAAGATGTTTGGCCCTGACTTCTCTTACTAGTGTCATTCCGGCTATAAGCGCCTCATACTCAACCTCATTGTTTGAAGCTCAGAACATAAACTGGAGCACGTATTCCAGTTTCACCTCACTAGGTACATGGAGTATCCAGAGCTCCTCATCCCAGCTCGTGATCTCGCGAGTTGGAGTAGGTGCCACACTGGTTGAAGCCTCCAATGGGGTTACGAGCTCGGTCACTTCAGGGGTCAACAAGCTGAAAGTACACTCGGCAATAAAGTCTACTAGAACCTACGCTTTTATTGTTGGTCGCAGCTCATAACAGATGTCATATTCACTAAGCTTTATTTCCTATTTCGTGAGTCTTCCTGAGACCTCGGGCTTTTGAAGGATTTGCCTCTGGGGTCGATCGGTCAGGACTACAATGATATGTGCCTGGAAGTAGGGCCTTAGCTTTCGAGCTACCAATACTAGCACAAAGGCGAGCTTTTTTATGTCTTGGTACCTAGTCTTAGTGGCGTGCAGGACTTTGCTCACTTAGTAGATAGGTTGTTGTACTTTATCTACTTCTCTTATTAATATGGAGCTAACTTCCTCATCCTCACGGAAAGGTAAAGTTTGAGCTCGTCCCTGACCTCGGGTTTGGTCAATAGGGGAGGCGAATTGAGGTACCTTTTTAGCTTGTCGAAAGTGAGTCGGCATTCCTCAGTCCACTCAAAATTTTGGTTTTTCTTTATGGCTTTAACTACCATATCATCAACATAGCACTCCATTTTATTTCCAACTAAGTTAGAAGAAACATGATTTACAAGTCGCTAAAATGTAGCTGCAACGTTTTTTAGTTTTATCGGGTCTATCCAATTTGGGTGGAATAAGGATAAGGCTTGCAGACATGCGACGTGATCCTGGAAAGGTCAGAGACACCTGGCTAGCTTCTAGAAGTGGGTTGTGTGGCACCTCATTAGTTCGAGTCACCACAATCTGCCCGAACCTCGGTCTTTGCTGAGGTGCCCGAGGTACTCTAGTTAACCTGGCCTACTGAGGTGGTCTGAAATGTTGAGTTGTCATCCAATCATCAAGTCGTTCCACGTGATCGCATGCTAATAGGTCGGGCCAAGTTAACAGTATAGCCCAAGTTTAGTTATAATGGCAGTCTTCTCCCGGTCAGCTAGGTTCATCCAGATTTGATTGTAACCAGAGTAAGCATCCATGAAGCTCAGAAACTCATGCCCCAAGGTCATGTCTACCAGTGGTCTATTCTGGGAAGTAGGAAAGTATCCTATGGGCAGGCTCTATTGAGGTCAGTGTAGTCGACGCACATGCGCCATTTGTCGTTGGCCTTTTTCACAAGCATAGGATTGGCTACCCAACTTGGGTATTGGACCTCTCTAACTTGTAAGCAATCATAGTTGGGTCTATGTCAGGCATTTCAGGTGTCGACCATGCAAAAACATCTAAATTAGATTGAAGTGGTTCGTTCAGGCGAGCACCGATTTGGATAGTCCTCGTGAGCTCGGTGTCGAAGACTGGGAGTAGGATTGTATCCTCCAATGGTGTAACTCACTCATCAATGTGCTCGAGGGGTGGCTCCAGCTCAACGTCATCTACCAGTTTTGCTTTTCCCTTCAACGCCGTGACATAGCACTTCCGAGACTCCAGCTAGTCACCCCGTACATCCCCCACTCCGTACCTCATTGGGAACTTCATCGACAAGTAATAAGTCGACACCACCACACGAAGTGCATGTAGGATGGGTTGACCCAAAATAGCATTATAGGAGGATGGGGTGGACACCACTAGAAAGGTGAGATCGAACTGGATGATGTTGGGCTCCATTCCTACTACGATTGGAACCTTGATCCTACTGAGGGGCTTCATTATGTCTTTGTTGAAGCTGACGAGAGGCATGTATGTCAGTTGTCCGCCAAACTCCATGAGTCAACCAGAATCTGCTTTACCTCGAAGTCATTTATTATTATTTTAACGAGGGCGTCGTCATGCCGATACTAGATCCCACAAGTGTCATCCTCAATGAAGTAGATGACTTCATCCACCCGAGGGTGCTTCGACAGGTTCCCATCTTCACGTTCAAGCTCTCAGACTGCATTCTTCCCTGTCGTCGTGCTGCAACCCACTACTATTGATACTCCTGTGATCATGTTAATCACCCGCTGATCGGTCTTTCTGGTGTTGGTGGATCCCGAGGTGGCTGGTTGCAGTCCTGTCACCTGTTTGACTCTAGTGCATCCCTATGTTGTTTAGTAGGTCGGGTGTCCCTGTCGTCGTGCTTTATGAATTGTCTAATGTAGCGGCAACGAATCAGCTCCTCAATTTCATCCTTCAGGTTCTAACAGCTTTTAGTATCATGATCGATGTCACAGTGGAAGTGACAATATTAGTTCAGGTTGTGGTTGACGGGGTCTCCTCTCATCCTAGGCGGCCACTTGATGTACTCGGTGATCTTGATCTGCATCAAAGTCTCACCCCGCTTTGTGTTTAGGGCAGTGTAACTGCGGTTTTGGACTAGTGGGGTTCTGGATCGCCAGCCTAACCTAGAACCCCAACATGGCAACTTGCTTTTTCTAGGCAATCTGCTTTGCCTATTGCGAGGTGATTGACTTCTTTTCAGCAGATTATTTCTTTGTCCTTGTTGCTTGCTTTCTCTTACCGATGTACTACAGCACTAACCGGGATCCCAAAGCCTCCTCCACCTTCTTGAACTTGTCAGCTTCAATAAGGAACACCTCCATGGAAGTTAGAGGGGTTCAATTCGAGCTGCCATCGTAGATCAAGGTGGCAGACTCCCTTTACCGCCATGGAAAGCTGCACGGACCGGTCAAGGTTTGGGACTTAGAGCCTCTCAAGGTTAAATATCTTAATGTAGTCCTTGAGAGGTTCATACGCTCATTGGACTACATTCAGTAGGTTGGTCGCGGACTATGAACACCTCTTGCTCGTGGCAAAGTGTGTAGTGAATAGCTCTACGAACTGGTTCCAATTTTTTATGGAGTCGGGGGTAGTCCCTGGTACCACAATCATGATGTACCTCTAAAAGTCATCAAAAAATCCATGCAAAGGCAAGCATCATCTGCTCCATGGAGCTGCATCATGGAATGAAAACTGTCGTAGTGTTCGATTGGATCATTCATCCCATCGTACCTCTCCAGGTTCAGTGCCTTGAAATTCTTTGACCATGGAACTATGAAAACCTCTGGTGCTAACGAGGAGGGTCGAGTCACTGGCAGTGAGGTTGGCTGCATAGTAGCAGAGCTGACCTCACCTTTCTTCTCCTTCTCGATCTCCATAGTGTTAGTGGGGGCAATTCTACTCTTTTCGGTGTCACGACATGCGTGTCTGCGGTGTCTCTTCTTCAATACCTCGGTTGTGTTGTTCGCCTCTATATTTGTCAGTGTCACGACCTTGGTGTTTTCCTCCATAGGGTCCTAGTTCTAGTTGTCAAGATGGTAAGATGGGTTTGGAACCGGGTCCCGATTTCTCACGCCAAGCTATTGGTCATTTTGGTGATGGTGATGCTAGTCGTTCTACGAACGGCGGTTATGGTTGTTCTGATGGCTCTGCTGCTGATGATAGTTATGTGGCCGGTGGTTGTTCTACTGGTTGTTTTGTTTATTATTCTGTTGTTGATGGATCACAATTGGTCGGGGTAGCGATGGACATTGCAGCTGCTATGATGGCATGAAAGCGTCGAGCCTATCCTCTCATGCCCGCATCTGGAGGTTCATGCTACAAACATATTACATGAGCTCATAGAACTATCACGCATTAATCCCTACGGGAACCATTGATGGTTCTACCGTGGGGAGAGGGGCATTCACTAAGGCAACAATGTGTTTACTTGGGGCAGTGGGAAGTCTGGGTTCGGCATGGTTTCCACTCAAGGGAGAGTCAAGGGCACTGTGAATTGTCCTATTGTGACAGAGGGAACCTTTGGGTTCAATGCAGGCTACTCTTGCCCCCTTGTGACTAGTATCTCGTTGTTGTTGACGTTGGTGTTGCTTGAAGAGGCCATTGAATATGAGTAAAGAAAGAAGGTGAGAACTTGGCTTTTCGTTGTTGGTTCCCACAGACAGTGTCAATTGATGGTGCACGATCTGGTTGCTCCTACCTGGATGGTAGCTCGGACAATGGTTTGCTTAAGTGGCCGGTCGAACTGCAAGAGAACAAGATTAGAGGACACGGGGTGGCTTACCCGGTGTGGGCACTCCAATGCTTAAGTTAGCAAAGAGATGCGAGCTGAAAAGCTTTGTAAGCAAGAGAACTAGAGAGCTAATATTGTGCATACCTTATAAAGTTGGAGGTGAAGTCGTCATATAGGCAAGTTTCCGTAGGCCTCGCGAAACAAATCCAAGATCCTTGGCCCGCATTACCCAAAGTCCATTTCACACCCAAAGATGGACTTCGTGTGAACTGATAAGTCTTATCGAGCATTCGATCTGGGCGGGATAAGGATAAGGCTTGTAGACGTGCGGCATGATCCTGGAAAGGTCGGAGACAGCTAGCTAACTTCTAGAAGTGGGTTGCGTGGTACCTCCAGAGGTCGGGTCACCTAGTCATCAGGTTGTTCCACGTGACCATATACTAACAAGTCGGGTCACATTACCCAGTTCCACCTCAATTTATAATCCATTAAAATATGTTTTTATATATAAGTAACGTATTTATAATCATATAATTTTCATATTTATTACTATCTATATATTTTTTTAAGATCTATTTTGATTTGCTAATATATCCACGTATCTGAAAAAGTCTCTTATAATTACCTTTTTTATAGAAGTTGTCTATGATACTTTTAACCTTGTGGGTCTTATTAGGTTTTATAGAGGATGAGAGAGGAAGGATTCTCTCTCTCTCTCTCTCTCTCTCTCTCTCTCTCTCTCTCTCTCTCTCTCTCTTATATATTAAGAAACTGAAAAACATGACGAACCAAACCAAGAAAGGCAAACCGTAAGAAAAATAACGGTTATAATATAATATTTATAATATTTATTTTTATAATATATATTTAAAACATAAAAAACCAAGAAATTGGCGAACCAAACTAGTCAAAAACAAGCCAATCAATCAATTAACTGGTTGATTTCGACCCGGTTTCAGTTATAGGTTGTTCAAAAACTGGTCGCACCGGTTCAATTTCAAAAATTAGCTCATGATTAACTGATCTGTGAGAGCCCCTAGTCGTTAGAGTTCTTAAAGTTAATGTAGATGAATCTGCTACAAGAAGTAATGCTCTAGTCGTTAAGAGTTTTTAAAGTTAATGTAGATGACTGCTACAAGAAGTAATCGGAACCCTCACGGACACAAAATGTTAATACTTCATAACCAGATGAACAATACCTTTTGAAGAAGCCTGAAGAACCTGAAGTATATGAATTTCTGGAAAGTAAGGTCCAAAGTATCAAATACATTTTTGGCAAGAGGTCTTAAACATTTACCTAAATGGAGTTGAGATTTTCTGCCAATAAAATATGTTCAAACCCTTGTATATCAAAAGAAACATTCCAACCCTCTACCAATTTGATCTAACATCACACGTCTCACTATGAGACTGAATGAGACTGAGACCCACTATAAAAGTGAGACCCACCCGCCATGTAGATATGCGGTATAAGATTACATTGGTAGAGGGTTGGAACGTGTTTTATTGGCAGGTGGTCCAGACTCACCTAAATAGTCTATATTAGATCAGTAGTTGGAATCGCTTGAGCTATTCTTCGGGTCGTCATGGCAGCTATAGAATTATTGCTGTCTTTTAAGCTTTAGTTGGGAAGAATATTGTAGCTTGATTTTTTTTTTCTTATTTTGATATTTCTATAGCCTTATCAAATATTTTATTAATTAATTATCTTATCTAGTAAAAGGCAAAACAAAATGCCGTGTTGTAACTTAAAAAATAAAAAAGATAATTAAACAAAAAAATGGCCAAAAATCATTATCCAAGTCAAATAGGTCAACGGTTCAACCACCTAAGTCAGTAGATGTTGACTAAATCAACAGTTTTTGACAAAAGGCCAAATGGAACTGATAACCTGGACGGTTTCCGAGCCAAATAGTCCAACTATCCAGGTCAACCATGGTTTGAAAACCATGACAATAACTGAGCAAACAGTTAAAATTTGCAAAAAAAAAAAAGGCCACTGCAATGAATGGATTAGAGCGTGGGTATGGTGTGAAATCAGAATTGAGAAATAGCTAATGCCCATGCTCCCTCAGAATCCAAGCATTGTATTCTTGACCCTCTAGCACGCAAAGCAGCATTTTAGCCCCCCTGTTTTTCTATAATAAGGCCCCAGTTTTGAATGGAAATTTAGAATAGAGGATGTTCCTTTTATCTTCCACTTGCTGGTTCTTTTCTCTTGAACGTTTAATTATATGTTTTTAATTGCTGTTAGTATTTTCATTTTCATTGTCACTATTTTTCAATCAAACACTCGATGTCTCTCATGAGTTATACGTTAGACGAAAAACCAACAGTGGGGAGGCTGCTTCAATTAGAGAAATAAATTGAGCAAATTTGAAAAGAAAAAATTGTTATCAGTACATGGTTTATTGGCAGATAGCAAGCCGCATAATAACATGCTTGTTTGCTACGAATGCCAGGACAGAAAAGACGAGAATTTACAACACATTGAAGGAAAGAACATTAACAATCTGATAACAGAATGTTTCTTTTAATGTTTTAAATTCCACCATTGCAATGGTGAACGACACCATTGCTGTGTGAGTGAATGTCCTTGCGCTTTAGGTTGACCCTGTTTAAACCCCATATACGAATTGTGCGGTCATCACTCGCAGAAGCCAACATGTGAGGGTCCGCTGGATTCCAGCTCACACAATTAACAGTTCCAGAATGCCCAGGTAAAACCTCCAGAAGTTCTGCAGTCCCCCTGTGCCATATATAGACCTGAAAATAGAAGCATATCAACCACTATTGCAAAGAAATACATGATTATGACCAAAACTGTTCAGTCGAGAAACCTACTCAGCATTGTACAATTAAGAACCACTAAAAGTACCAAGGGAATAGACAAGAGTCCTTTTTTTTATACACAAAGACATGTACAGTCCAATTGTGTGTCATTCTCATCAATATCGGATTGTCAAAATGTATTGGTCTATTCACTCAATTGCAAATATTTGAATACTTGTTTGACTTCGCTGATGAAATGCAGATCTAAACAACCTTAATGTCCCAAACTAGGTAATCATTTATAATGAACAGAGCTTTTATACAGAAATCTCAAACACATTTAAATGATAACATTTAATATGAAATAGGCTGTACAAGCATGTAGCACTTCAACAGGTCCCACTTGCCACAGGGTTCTGGATATCAATTTGGGCATCTGTGCTTCATACTTATTTCTCATTTTTTTTAATCAATAAATGCTTATCATCATCATCCAAGCCTTATCACAAATACATGGGATCAGTAACATGAATCCTGTTTTGGCATTCCGTTTATGTTACTCTTAAAAAGAGAAATGGAAAAAGTGCCAATTTGGAAACCTACTGTGCCAAATATTGAGAAAATTGAATATTATAGCTGTTCAATAGAATACCTTTCAGACAAAAAAAATCTTGTTTCAAATAGTAGGATGTCAATGGTTATGAACATGGATCAAGTCAAACATCTGGATAGGGATAGAATTCATCCACAATAAAAGAGTATGATGGGCTGTCCAACGGTCCATGTCTAACATATCCAAGGCACATAATTATTAGTATTGAGACTCACAACAAGTCATTGTAGAAATTTGAAAGAGTACAGAAAACATATTCTATGAGTACATAATTTCACTTATCAAACATATTTTATCTATCGCATCTAAACACCACAACTCCTCTCATCATAAATACATAGAGAGAGAGAGAGGGAGAGGAGGGAAACGGATTCTTTTTTAATTGTTAAGAGAGAAGATTTGCTAGTAGGGTTGTTCAGTAAGCTTCTCCAAACAAGTAGGAATTTCCACATTGCAACTTAATTTGGTCAAAAGGAGTTTATTCCTCTCTTCAGTTTCGGGTTTTCCCTTTCGATTTTTATAAATAGAAATTTGGTTAACCAAAAAAACCAAATTAACCAAATAATATTTAATATGTAATATAATATAATATATATTATATAAATAATATATTACATATTATATTAATATATAATATATTATATGTTATATATATAATATAGTATTTACATTATTAAAATTCAGTTTCAACTTTTAACTGAAATAATTGAAAACCGAACTGAACACTTCGGTTTCGGTTCTTTTGGTTTTCTATAATTGGTTTCGGATTGGTTTTTATTTTTTAATTTGGTTTTAAATTTTTTTATCTATTCAGTTCGGTTTTTAAGCGAATAAACTGAATGTTCACCCCTTGGTGTGTCTGAACCAGCCAGAGGATCTCTCCACATGGCAGAAATAGATAAGACCAAGTTCCCTACTTTACCCCAATTAGGAAATAGGAACTTTTGTGCACATATATCAAACTGAGTGATGCCCTTATTTGTGCAGTTAAAGGAGAAACAATTAAATACACTCTTGTTGGGACCATCCAGTTGAGGCTGTCGGTACTTGGTAATATTTAGATGTTTACTTTTCAGCAATAAAACATCGGTCCATCCTGAACTATTAAACATACCTCATCTGGACATGTTTGCAACATGGAACACGTAGGAAGATTCTTTCCAAGTGTGTCAGTGTACCAGCATTCTTCATATAGTCATAGTAATAAAGAAAGGAAAAGAAACCATACCTGTGAATCCTCACTCCCACTAGCAATAAAAGTTTGGTTAAATCCACCAAGGCAAGACCTAATAACAAATCTGGTGCGCTTATGGCCTTTGTACTTAGCAATGAGCTTCGGATCACCTTCAATGCTCCAAAGATGAATTTCCTGGTTTAGAAGATTAACCAGCAAGAACTTACTATCTCTCGATAATGAGAACGAAGTTATGGGTTGAGACTCTTCAATCAATCTCTCAACTTTTGCCTCCCTGTCAAGTAGCAGTATAACAGTTTCTCGGCACATGGTTATAATCTGCTTTCCATCATTTGTAATGGCCATGTCTGAAATCTTCAGTATCCGCTGCCCCTTCCAGCATTCCAACTCGTTCCCATCCAAATCCCACATACAAATGCTCTTGTCAGTCATACCAGAGAATACCCATTTCCCATCTGGAGACCATCCACAAGATATCAAACCTTGACCGGCTTTTTCATAAACACGGAGGCATTGACCAGAGCTTACATCCCAACATTTGATAACCTCTTCCATTCCACAGGTGAGGAGTTGCTGGTCATCAGGGCTCCAAGACACAGTCAGAACAGGCTTTTGGTGGCCCTCTAATTTGTGTTTCAAGGACACTCCACCATCCTCGTTGACCTGAAATGCTACTTCTCTTAGGATACCAGGCAGCAAACGAGTGAAACCACATGAACAATAACAGTATACAAGAGCAGTTGTTCCATTCCAAAAATTGATGACAAGAAAAAAAAAATTATCAGAGGGAGTCTCATGCACTGGACTACCCCCCTTCCACTCTTGATATACCTCCTTGGTCATCATTATTGATCAAAGGAAAAAGGAAAAGATTCTACTAAATGGGAATACTCCTCAATATATACTTGATGCAGTAATTGAAAGATTGAATATTAGTGCCAAGAACACGAGACATTGATCCATTATATTTCACATTATCAGACTGCTCTTCAACTGCAATCAAACCCATAAAAAGAGGGAAAAAAAAGGATAAAACAATGCAAAGAGCAAACCTTGGAAACCTATCTACAAAGTAAAGCCATAATAACCATTCTTCTATGTTTTCCCTTTCAGCCCGATAACTCAGGAGCTACTTAAGTCGCACAAAATTTTTACTTCTCTTAGGTCTTAGTACTAAATTTAATTTCTTTTTTGAAAGCATACCAGCTACAGAAACCAGACTGGACATTGACCCAGAAAAGGGAGAGGTTCATGGGTCAGAGGTTCAACTGAGGTCGAATCGGAGGTTGAACCGTGATGACATCATATATATAATTATATTCCTCCATAACATATATTCTTTTAGCTTTAGTTTCAATTTTTAATATAAGATTTGAGGTCAAAACAGGGGTTTTTTCACCATTTTAGTGGGACAAGGCGTCTTCAATGCCTTGGGAACACGTAGAGCTTGAAAAGTTACGGCCTCTAGAAGTTGACATTTGAGCTAAAAAAATTCAAAAAAGATCACCCAAAATCGGATGTCGGAGCAATCGGAGGTCTGAGCACAAAGTTATGGCCTCTAGAAGTTGACATTTGAGCTAAAAAAAATTCAAAAAAAAAAGACTGGTTTTCTAAAACCAGGACTGGTTCACCAATTTTCAGGTGCAACCAGATAGATCAGCAGTTTTGGCCGGTTTTTTACCCAATCTGGTTTTGGGGCATATGGCTAAATTGGCCAGTGGCCTGGGTCACTGGTCCGGTTCAACCAGTCCAACCGGCTGGTCTGGTCCGGTTTTCTAAACACTGAGCTACCAACATAAAGGAGAAAACTTTCCTTGGCTTTCATCACAATCTCTTGCTCGTTATTTACGCAGAATTAGTTGAAAGGCTATAAAGTCTAATTATTCAAAATTATTATCCTGGAGGCAATTTCCAAGTCAAACCTGCTTTCTCCAGGAGGAGAATAAAGAGCTAAATAGAATGATCACTGCACAAAACTTCAGGCCTCAAATGTAATCAATTCTATCAACAAAAAAGAAACAGTAAACTCCAATCTAACCAGAAGAGTGGTAAATAAATAGAAAGCTAAATGGACAAACATTACCTCCCATATGATTGCTGAACGATCATTACTTGATGAGGCTAAGTACTTCCCATTGTGTGAAAACTGCAAAAACCAGACTTCATCTTGGTGTTCTTGCAATACCTGCTCCATCAGGAAAATTGTATGTATGAATGCAGACAGAGATATGATAAAAGAATATCTTGAACCATCAACATTCAAAATAATCATGTATATATGCAATAGAAGATACGGTATTGAACATTCGTACATACATGCATACAATAAAGTATTGAACATACATACATACATACATACATACATATATAAATATATATATATATATATATTAAAACATAAAATAAAGTAAATAAATTTGAAATTAAAGGAAAAAAACAAAGAGAGCTTTGTGGCCAAGCAAAAACAAGCAGTCATCATCCATGGTTATCAAGATGAAACCTAAGCAGGGCCGCAGGCACCTAGGTTCCTACAGAGGGCTGCCTTGCTCATGTGCCTTCTCATGAATATGTTGATTTTTTTTTAATGTTTTGATATGAAATGTATAACATATCTGAAGAAACTTGGTAATTATTAGTAAAAAATGATTGTTTGCTTCTATGAAACCTAGTGAGTTATCTAGGATTCAGATTTTTATTTAAAAAAAAAAAAAAAGAAAATCCGCCTAGGCACCTAAGAAACAAGGTATTCCCCTGTCGCCTAGTTTTGCCTTGGCAAACACCACTTATATTCCATCAAAAGTGCTCAAAGCTACAATTTTGCACATGATGACGGCATATATAATACTATTTTCAATAGCTGGAGATAAATATAAACTTATAAAACTTTAAAATTACCATTGTGGTTGACTAGGTCAATTAGGCTGACTAGCCATTAGTCAGTCATCCCATGCAACTGTATAGTGAATCCCAAACTGCTAGTTAATGATGCAGTCAGTATGGCCATCATTTAACTATTCATTTACTATAGTCAGCACTTTGGCATCAGTGATAATGGATAAAAGTTATCTTGAAATTTAGAATTTTCCTTGGAAGAGAACTTAACAATATACCACTTTTAACAGAGGCTTCTCTAATCCTCTTCTCTTTTCTCGGTAAAAAACCAATTGAATGGAAAAGTAGAAAAAAAAAATAAAGCAAGAAAAGAAATGATGATAGAATACACACAAGTACCTAACATGGTTTTCAGGTTAGCACCTGAAGTGGCTAAACCAACCTGGTTTATATAATAGTTGGCAAGAGAAGTCAAGCCATACTTTTAATTGATCTCAATGGACTTTCATGTAGCTGTCAAGATGGACCAGTTGTTGGGTTTTCACAAATTCATCATGTAAACCCTACTCAATTCCATGGGCTTGAAAATATTCTCCAATAAGCCAAATAAATTGTTGAGTTGATACAAGGCCCATAGTAATGAGCCTATTCCAACAAAACCATGAAGGCATGAACTTGAGTCCATTCTAACAAATTTGTCTTAGCTCCAATAGGATAGGAGATTCTATCAATCAAAGATCTAGTAGAGATTGAAAACATATTTTAAATTTGAATGTGACTCCATTAGGCTCTTCTTTATCCTTAGAACAGGTATTTTGTTAATGACTGATTGAATTGTTGTCACTTTTTTTGTATCAGTAACAGTTTTTTATTGCTTAAAACAGTATTTACAAGAGTAATGTACAAGGAGATACTCATCTGTTGACAAGATGGAAAACTGATTAACCTCAGTTCTGCAGTATGACATGATGGAAAACTGGTTGATCTCAGTTTTAAGGTATGAGAAGAGATCACAGAAATCCAAAGATTTTATCCAAAATACTGCTCTTATCTTGATACCAATGTTTTAAAACATGGAAGCGTGACGCAAGGCGTTTCACTACCTAGAGGCATGAGGCATAGTTCAGAACGTAAGAGGCGTAAGGCTCCTGAACACAAGGAGGTGTAAGCCTCCTTAAGAGGAGGAGGATGAGGTCATGAGGAAAGAGGAAGGGGAGGAGGAACTCATTTTTCTTTATTTTTAATAACAAAATTTTATCCCCCAAACACAATAGAAAAAAGATAAATTGGGCTGATTGAAAAGGGGCTGAGGATCTGGGGGGCGAAGCCCCCTGGCCCACTTTCTTTCTCCTTATCTTTTCTTCCCTTCCCTTTCTTTTACAGTCCTTTTCTTTCCTTTTTTTCTTTTTTTCTGTCTTTTTATGAGATGTGCTTGAGGCGCATGAAGCATACACCCATGAAAAAAAGCGTACACCTCAGAGATGTCAGCGCTTCTAGCATATGCCTCAAGGAGTTTTGGGGCACCTCACCTGGATGTGTGCCTCCAGGCATATGCCTCCCACGCCTTTTAAGACACTGCGTGATACATTCAAGCACTGCTTCCCTATATCTTTTTTGTTCTTTAAAAATTTTTGCATTTTTTTTTGATGAATTTTTTGCATTTGTTTCTTCCCAAATAGCCCAAACAATAGCAGCCTTTATGTGTATCTCCAGATTATTCTTCCCCTTCTCCTTCTGTCTCATAGTTGCTGAAGAGAATAAGTTGACCATACAAACCAGAATAGTAGAGGCTTGGGTGTAATGGTAATATCTCAGGCTGTCTAGCACGATAATGTAGGTTCAGGTCTGGCAACGACCACTTTGTGCAAAAAAAAGATGCCAAAGGTTAGGACCACATCCAGTCCACCCCTCTCAAGACCCCAAATAGTCGGGACCAAAAATTGGGTAATAGACTTTTATAATCCAGAATAACCGCGGTCGTCAAGGCAACGCCTAGGCGATAAGGCACTCATAGAGAGAGTTGCCTCATTTAATCACCTACCTATTTTGTACATGGCGCTATAAAATAGACACTATTAAACTAAAATATTCATTTTGCAGGTTTATAATATTAGTTTCTTTTTATTATTTTCTTATTTGCTAGGGTTCAATCAACACAAATGTTGGTCTGCAGTGTCTTACCTTCACTTCAAACCATCAACTAATAAGCAAGAAAGAATTTAAAATTTTGTCTCTTCATTTTAATCATTATATCTTCTTCCACTCATTCTTTTCATCTTTTATTAGGATAAAAACAGGGATCCAGTCCCTAAATTTTCTGAAATTTCTTTTCTTTTTTGAGTATTCTTCTCATGAATATGTTGATTTTCTATGTTTTAATATTATTTTGATACCTAGGCACCTAGGTGATAAGGCACCCCACAATTGCCTAGCCTCGCCTTGGCAGCCCTCAGCTTTGTAATTTTTTGTATAGATATGTTCTGAGGTGTAGCCTTCCTTGCATATGCCAGGTTTAATAGGGATATTGCCATATATTTATAATTTATGGAAATTTTGTACTTAATATTTATAGTGAGTCCCATATTTTCTATTTATAGTAAAATTTTGATTTACTATTTTTAGCACTTTTTGGTTTCTTTACATCAAGTTAGTTTTAGAGGTAGTAAAGTGTCATTGGACCTATGAGTTTGACTCAGTTTCAAAGCACTTAGAAGTTGTTTTGGGACACAGCTCCCCCGAGAATTGAAGATTTTGCTTGGCTGGTTGCATTAGACAGTGTTCTCACAACAAATCATCTGAAAAGTAGAGGCTTCAGTATGGCTAGCTACTGCTACTTGTGCAAATCTGGAGAGGAAATTGCTTTTCACCTGTTCTTCTCTTGCCATTTAGCAAACTTCATCTGGAGATTCTACTTCTTCCTATTTGGGATTCCCATTTTCCACCCATCCTCAACAGCAGAGATCTTCTCTTAGGCCAAAGTTCAGAGGAAGCAAGAAAGCTGAAATCATTTGGAGCTGCATCCCTTTTGCAGTGTGCTGGTCTATGGTGGGAAAGGAACAGGAGGGTATTTGAAGGAAAAGAAAGAAATATTGAAGTGATTGTGGAAACCATCTTTCAATAAGAATGGGCATCTTTCAATAAGAATGACCATTTGAACTGTAGAAACCATCTTTCAATAAGAATGGGCATCTTATTCCTAGTATGTTGAAAATTGAAGGATAAAATTGAAGAAGTTATACAAAGAGGGATCCCCCATCAAACTGCTACATGTTGATGCCAACTCATTTATTCTTGAATCTTGATTACACTTTTTATAGAAAATAAAATTCAAGAGATCTTCATATGGTATCCATTGACCTAGAGATAATATAGTGGGTTTTGGAAGAGAAAGGAGTTTCAAATAGATATGTGGACCAAATTAAGGGTATGTATGAGAGTGCAACAACTGATGTTAAAACACTTGTGGTGCATGTTTGCAGATGAAATAGTATTAATTGATGAAATTAATGAAGGATTAAATGCAAAAGTAGGTTTATGAACAAATACCTTAGAAACAAGATGTTCTAGAATAAGTGGGACTCAAACAGAATATATGCAATGTAATTTTAATAATAACAGTAGTGTAAATCAGGGTAACTTAGCATTGGAGACCAAGAAAAAATTCAACTGACCTCTTCCATTACCTTGATTCAATAATCCATACCAATGGAGAGAGTGAGGAGAATGTTGCCCATAAAATTAGAGAGAAGGATGGGCAAAATGGAGAGGTGCATCCAGGGTCTAAAAGAAAATTTCTATAATACAGTTGCAAGGCCAGCAATGTTGTATGGAGAAGAGTGTTGGGCAGTCATGAAACAAAATGACCAAAAAATGAATGTTGAGATGGATGAGCGGAAAAACTAAAAAGGACAGGGTCAGATATGAAGTTATTTGAAGTAATCTAGGAGAGCTCCAATAGGTAATGAGAGAAAGAGAGTAAACTGAGATGGCTTGCTCACTTACAGAGACAATCATCTACAGAAAATGTATGCAGTGATCTTTTTTTTGCTAAATAAATTATTTTATTAGATCTTGAGCTAATGCAAGCAACCCTTGGAGAAGCACATGTTGCAACCTCTCCCAACAAAGTAGAGAACAAAATCAAGCTACAGTTGTGCCCAATACAAAAGTTCCCTAGCTCCCCTTGCTTAGCTAGACAATCAGCCAAAGCATTTGCTGATCTCCCCACCCATTGTATTCTTACACACATATTCCTTGTCAGCAACTTGAACTTCTTTACTTCATTCCTGAAGCACCACATTATAGACACTGGGTTTTGCAACTAGCTCAGTACCACATTGGAGTCGGGAGTCCCCTTCAACCATTATCTGTTCCACACCTAGTTGAGTTGCAAACTGTACACCTAGCAGGGAAGCTAATAATTCCACTCTAGTAGAGTCTCCCACTCCTAAAAGGCCCAAGAAAAATAGTACCACTCGAGACCCCTCCCATCACAGAAGGGCCTTGGTTACATTGACTGCTATCATCAAAATTCAGCTTCAAGAAGCCTTCAGCAGGAGATGCCCAGCTTGTTATAAGTTGAAAGGGCTAGAAGAGCTAGGGACATATTGAAAAGACATAGTTGAAGTAGTAAGAAATGGTTTAAGAACTCAAAATTTAACAATAGATATGGCACTGAACAGAACAGAATGGAAAAACAAGATTCATGTAGTCAACCCCATATAGTTGGGACAAGGTTTAGCTGATGATGATGATGATGAAAACACAAAGGAAATACAAGAGAAGGTTATAAGAGATCACTTGAAAGAGAAAGAAACATGCACAATAATAATAACCCAACCTCCAATTAGAACAAATCAAAACTAAATATTATCACTCCTGAAAACAAGAGCACTCCATGCCAAAATAATAAAAACTCCTGTTATCTCATATCAGCACCAAATAACAACAACCTCATCACCCCAATCTTCAGCTCCAAACTTCTACTCTCAGAAAAAATCACATACTCAACTCAGAATCAGCAACCTCTATCCAACTCAAATACAAATTAGAACCCCCTACAGTCATAAATTGCACTTCCTTCTAGTAATAATCAGATTTCTTTTTTTCCTGATTGGTATCTGTAAGAATTTTATTCTATTATCTATTAATTATGTAAAAACAAAGAATCTGTACAGAAAGCCAAGCATCCCCAAGGAAAGTATGATAGGAATCGATCAGCACCCTTGAAGACTTATTCTATAAAGAAGGCCTTACAACAGGTCATGATATGGCATAATGATGGTACTTGGGATTTGGACTTAATTGAACACCAAGGGTATTTTTGTCACTTTTGCATTTTTCTGTGGGGTCCAATGATAGGGTTTAATTTGTCTAGGTATAGTTTGTTTATGTTTAAAATTTCAGAGTCATTGCATAAGCAGGATTAGAGTTATTGAATCTTCTTTGAATTGAAATAGGATATGACAGCTTGGCTTGAGTCCCACTAGGAGTACTGAGTAATAATTTGACTCCTAAGACTATTATGAGTCTAACAGTTTGACTCCTAGCTATGGTGAGTGATACCCATGCCCTAGCCATGCCCTAGAGTGATTCTAGGCACCCTATGATTGATTCCAGATATTTTCTCTCTTCTTTGTCTCCCTTTTTTCTCTCCTATTCCTTCAAGAAGCCATTACAGCCATTGACAGCCGTAAAACTCTGATCAAGAAGACCATTCAACATTCTCTAAGGACTAGAACTGAGATAGTCCCACATCAGTTGGTATCAGAGCTAATGGTTTATTCAGTTACACTATGTTCTCACAAAGTGACTGATTCTATAAGCCTAGGGTATCTTCTAGACAATCTTACAGGTCTAGAATCAGTGATGATTGGGTTTTTGAATCATATGAAGGTTCTTTGGTTGACTTATTTGAGAAGATGGTGGAAGAAAACGGATTTAATAATGTTGGCTTCGGGAGTAAGGTTTTCAAACATGTTAGAACTTAGAAGAGAAAGGGAAATACCATATTTCAAAGGAGATGATGATCAGCAAGCATTCTTTGATTGGGTTGCTGAACTAGAATATTTTGATTGGCATGATATGTTTGACAAATAAAGGATTAGATTTGCATGCATGAAGCTGACGAGTCATGCTAAAGTATGGTGGAGAACTCTTGAGCAACGACAAGAAAATAGAGGCGATGATCCAATTAGTACATGGGCAGAGATGAAGAGGTGTTTGCAAGAAATGAAGAAAAGTACATCCCACTGAACTTCATGATGATCTATATATGGAGTTGACTAATTTCGAGCAAAAGAAGCAACAGGTTACAACAAAGAACTTGAAGTCAACGGGAAGAAGGTACAAAGTTGAAAAGAAAGTAGATGATTCATTGCATGTTGATGCCTATCCCAGAGTTGAAGTTGAGGATGAAGCTAAAGAAGAAGAAATTCAAGCTATAGAAGTTGTAGATATTAAAAACCAAGAAGGTGCAGGCCAAGCAAAAATAAAAATTGTTGGAGTTTCCAACACCCATGATCAGCTTGAGATTAATGATCAAGAAGAAATAGAAGTGGAGCAAGTTAAAGAAGTTTAGGTGCAAGATAAGAATGTGCTTATTGTGGTAGATCATGGTAAGGAAGTAGGTGATTTTACCTTTCAAGTTCAACTAGAACCAAGTCAAGAATTATAACCTGACATAGCACAAGTTCCACCAACATCAACAATGGAAAGAGTCCTAGATATTGTTGAAGAACCAAGGATAGCAGGAACATATAGAGATGGTGATTCTTAAGCTAGAGATTGAAGGAAAAGTTCCAAATGTTTTTTTTTTATGAATGATGAAAAGTTCCAAATGTTGTAGTTGAGATTTTAGATAAGTGAAGGGAAGATTCATCACAATGGTAGGTTGATGATTTAAGTGTTCAAGAAGCCAATGTATTGATAATTTAACAAAGATGGTGATGGAACACAGTGTTTCAGAAATGTATTTCTTTCAAGAACCTTTTCTAGCTCTATATGTGGCCTCTACTCTACAGTCCAAGCATGTAGTTAAGGGAAGTCCTACTCCCTTTGTAATTGGGGCATATCAACTTTTCATCCTCAAGTTCTTCAAAACACGAGGATGAGTTTTTTTGAACCGGGGGAGAATTATGCAAGAGCCGAAGAGTCAAATTTGGAATATTATTGATGAGGGCAGATTTGGCCCTCCAGTGAAATTGCGACACGTGGCACCTCGTGACAACTAAGCTAACACCCAGGCAACAACTTACCAAGTTGGTGTCCTCCCCCGGGCACTGGTCTGGCTGGCCTGGAGCGACCTGCACGCGGCCTACTGGCGGCCTGCGCGCGGCTTGCGCGCGACCTGGTGCGGCCTGCGCGCGACCTAGCCGGATCAGCCTGCCACAAGCGCCGACCTGGCAACCTGGCCCGGACACAGGCGCCGGCCTGGCAACCTAGCCCGGACACCGACCCGCCGACCTGACAACCTGGCCCAGGCGCCGACCTGGCCGCCTGACAACCTCGAGGAGTTCATCACCGTACCCCGGTTCTGACGGGATATGACGTCTTACCGTTTGAAGGCTTTTCACCCACCTAACCCGTGAGGGCACCAGTATATAAGGACTCCGACCCCCAAAGCCAAAGGGGAGGAAAAAGGATGGTAACCCCCGCTCTCTAGCTCTCTCATTTCTCTCCAAGCCCTCTGTAATCAGAATGCTAACTTAGGCATCGGAGAGTCCCCGCCGGGAAAATACCCCCAGGTCCTCTGATTCAGTTCTCGGAGGTCCCTCAGCTCCCGCCGCCTACAAAGGAGAGAAAATCACCTCACGCGGAGGGTAGTCGGGTTGCACTGCACCAGGGAGTTCCACCATCCTCTGAGTTGCAGGCCGCCTAGGAGCAAGTCAAGTGACGAGTCCACCAGGCAGTTCGCCACCAGGCAGTTCGCCACCAGGGAGTTCACCACCTGGCAGTTCACCACCAGGGAGTTCACCACCTAGCAATTCACCACCAGGCAGCTCGCCACCAGGCAGCTCGCCACCAGGCAGTTCTCCACCAGGCAGTTCGCCCCCAGGCAGTTCGCCACCAGGGAGCACCACCAGGCAATTCGCCACCCGACAGTTTGCCACCCGACAGTTCGTCACCAAGTAGTTCTCCACTAGGGAGCTCGCCACCGGGCAGTTCGCCACCAAGCAGTTCGTCACCAAGCAGTTCTCCCCCAGGGAGTTCGCCACCAAGTAGCTCATCACCAAGGCACGTCACCATCGGGTCAAACAACGAGGTACTTAGCCAAAAAATTTATACATCACAAAAAATGGTATGTGACCAAAAACGGTTACATCGATTGGCGCCGTCTGTGGGAACACGCTACGAAAAGCTAAGTTCTCATCCTACAAAAGCTAAGTTCTCATCTTACCAAAGCTAAGTCCTCACTTTTTTGAAGCTATCACTTTATAGTTTACATTTTTTATAAACTCAAAAACTATGCAGGGAGCTAACAGACTTAGTATCTCTACCAACCTTACTTTCAATTCAGATAATGCCTCATCGGTCCTCTCCGCAAGGTCCCCCCTACAAAGATGAGCTCTTCGTGGCTTCCGCGGGAGTTGATGGCCAACAGACTACATAGGCGCCCTTACCGGTCGAGCCTTTCCAAGGCTCCCGTGTGAGCTGGCGACCTAAAGTTAGTAGTGCTGCCCCCGAAGGTCGAGCTCCTAGTAGCTTCTTGTAGGAGTGGGTGACCGGCATTACGAAGCTGATGCAGCACAATCATAGCTCGACACCTCACAAGGAGTTCGCCACCAGGCAGTTCGCCCCCAAGCAGTTCGCCACCAGGGAGCACCACCAGGCAGTTCGCCACCAGGCAGTTCGCCACCTGACAGTTTGCCACCTGGCAGTTCGCCACCCGGCAGTTCGTCACCAAGTAGTTCTCCACTAGGGAGCTTGCCACCGGGCAGTTCGCCACCAAGCAGTTCGTCATCAAGCAGTTCTACCCAGGGAGTTCGCCACCAAGTAGCTCATCACCAAGGCACGTCACCATCGGGTCAAACAACGAGGTACTTAGCCAAAAAATTTATACATCACAAAAAATGGTACGTGACCAAAAACGGTTACATCAATTATGATATTTTCTACACTTCTGTATTTTTGGACAGTAGGGGCATTTTTGTCATTTTGCAACTTTTTGTCCAATGATAGGGTTTAGTTTGTCTAGTTATAATTTGTTTATATTTAAAATTTTAGAGTCATTGCATAAGTAGGATTAGAGTAATTGAGTCTTCTTTGAATTGAAATAGGATATGACAGCTTAGTTTGAGTCCTACTAGTTGTATTGAGTACAACAGTTTGACTCCTAAGACTATTATGAATCTAACAGTTTGACTCCTAGGATTATTATGAGTTTAGAGTCTATAAATATGTATGGACGTTTATACAAAGGCAATGAAGTTTACTGAGTTTTCTTCAGCTTATGCTAGCTATGGTTAGTGATTCCCATGCCCTAGAGTGATTCTAGGCACCCTGTGAGTGATTTCCAGGTATTATGTCTCTTCTTTCTCTCCCTATTTTCTCTTTTTTTCCTTTAAGAATCAATTACAACCATCAACAGCCATAAAATTCTGATCCAAGAAGACCACTCAACATTCTCTGAGGACTAGAACTGAGCTGGTCCTACATCAAAGTCTCAAGCACTCTACAGAGGCATTTCCTCCCCCTACAAATGACTTTGTATAACATTATCCCAGAATATCTGTGCCCTGTATACCCCTTGCCCAACCATTGCATCAGCTATAGCACATTTGCTAATTTTTATGTCCAAGTAAAATTTGCATTCATTTCAGTTGCCAAGTTTCACAACTTCAAAACCACCACCTTTGAACCATCCTCACAAGATTCCTCAACATTAACATCCTTGCCAAGACCTGGCAGTGCTGCTGTTAAATCAGCCCTGATTGAGTTTCCTTCCCCTATGAGCCTGGAGAATAATGCCAAGATATTCCCATTGTGGTCTCTAAAAGCACCTAATGCTGGATGTTCTGGGGTTGCCCATGCAGCATCCATCAAAGTTTAATTTGACTCTACTCTCTATTGGAAGAACCCACCACATGGAAACCACACTCCTATAAGGCAGCATGACTACTATTCATGCAGTTGTTTTGATTCCATACATTGCTAGGACTTGTATGCTTTCCTTCATTGCTTCCAGATTCCTTTTCCTAGCACCAATCAGATCTTTATCCACTGACTCCATTACTTTCGCATCTTGGTTAGAATCCTTCACTAATCTCCTCTTATGAGCTTTCTAAACTTTCTTCACCTTCTTATGCCTGCCTCAAATACCCCCCCCCCTCAGACGAGCAAATAGTGGAAAGCTTTTCGATTTTTCTGCTCCTTAAAGCATCTGACCACATTAGTAATCTTCCCCACCTCCCTCTGTTCCTTTTATCCTCATTCTTGATTACATTAGGTGGCTAAGAAATTTGATGGCTTGGATAGACCATCTTTTCTGTGTGGATTCAGGATGTCCTTACTGTAAGGGATTATACCTTCATATAAAGCATATTGCCTCAGAAATTGAATAATATATAGAGTTAAGAGAGAATCTTTTTTGTTATCCTTCAAAAAAGAAGAAACTGCAAAAAAAAAAATGATGAAAAAGGTAAAATAATCTATTGAAGGATGGAATACCAGATTACAATACATGATATTAAAAATACCCATATCATAAAGGACACTTCGGAAGGAATTGGGGTGTTCCAAAACTTTTGACAAGGGAAAGTACCATTTCATTCCCAAACCCACCTTCTGCAATCAGTCCTGCCTATTTGGGCTTTGACTCTACAGTTTACTGAGTATATCAGCAGCTTCCTCCAATTGCCAAACATAAAAAAGTCCTACAAAATTTTGGAATCAAACCATCTAACTCCCTCAATCTACATGATATTGAGATACCACTGCCTCTTTGTCTTCAAGCCATTGCAAAGAGTGTTGTTAGGAATAACTCCAAAACAGGCCTTCCGTCAGATCTACAATCCAGCCAAAATTTAATCTTTCCCCACTGCCAGTTCTGTATCTGATACATCTCATGAAACTGTCATAAGTCTTCTCAATCCCTTTCCGCTAAGCAGCCACAGGAAGAGGTTATTTGGGTGGTGGTCCAACAGTATTAGCTGTGCCTCCACAAGCTTCCTCGCTCTTCCCTACCTTCCTCTTTTGGAGGGAAATTTTGCACCAATCCAATAGATGAATCTTGTTCTCATCCAAAGAAAGTCTCTCTGGATTTTCTTTTCCAACCTTTTGGTTGTGGATGGTGAAAGGGGTTGATAAATAGTAAGTAAGGAGAATTGCCATTAGTGAAGTCGCAATCCCTTCTTGTAACAAATAATTCACTTTCCACAATGAAAGCTTCTTCTCTTCTTGTTCAACCACAGAATCCCAAATGGCACTCAAGATACACCTTGACCCTAGAGGTAAGCCCAAATATTTGATATGAAAGTGCTCAATCTCACACCTCAGGACACCTGCCAACTCCTCTACCTCTTCCACTTCAACTTCAGACTAACACCATCTCAAGACCACAGAAGAAGCTCCATTTTAGCACTATACTCTGTGACTGAAATCATATGCCTTCTCAACTTTGCAATGGTAGAACAGGTTATCCAACAAAATAAAATCAACTTGTGATTCTACCAACATTTTAATAAAATCCATGACAATGATAAATTCAGATAAATGATGCATTTACCATTTCCAAATAATAACTGATCTTCCATGACACTTGACCAATTTTAATAAAGCATGTCATATCAAGCCCTACAGGCACATTAATCAAAACGAAGTTTCATGAGGACAGTTCAGGAGAACCTGA